>NC_080834.1:67216021-68416021 GCF_030435755.1 Ochotona princeps
ACATCTTTGTAGAAAATGTTTATTATTGAATAATGTTGTGATAGACTACTTGCATTTCATTTTTTCTATATTGTCTGTTGCTTAAATATATTCAGATGGCCTGAAATGCCTTGAATATCACTTATTCAGGACAAAATATTAAATACATAAAGTGATAAAACTGCAAGTTATTAATTATTTTGAAGAACACAGAACATACATTGTGTCTCATAAGTCCTGTTAGTAAATTTCTTCTGAAATATTTGTGTTACCTGTTTGTCAGGTATTTGAGACTTCAGGCTACTAACTGAGAAATTAATAAAAATAAATAGGAAAATGTCATTGGAAGTGTTTGTGCTTAATAAAACTAAAGGAAAAAAATGAGGAAGTGAGAGTTGGCGAGTAGAAATTGAATTACATGGGGAAAATTGTTCTGAAATTCTCAAACACTACTAACCAACTGAACTATTAGAGTGGAAACTTACCAGAGTAAGCCTAGACTCCTAGCGGGTTAAACAAATCAGAATTTGTAGGACAACCTAAGGCCTTTTCTAAGTGTTGTAGACTATTGCCAGATATGTCATAAGTTCAGAATAGTGAGCACATACCCTTAATTTGGCTTGGTACATGGTATATGGAGGCAGAAGGCTTCCATAATAGAAATGGAAGTATTTTCGAAGACTAGTTATGCTAAGCTGTTGAAAACCAGGATTGTACAGGTATCAGCTCAGTGTTAGATTGCTAGAGTGGATATTCAGTGATACTTGAAGGCTGCAGAAAAATAAACTGTGGGCTTCATTTGTGCCTCCTCTAATTCAACTCTGCACTGCATAGTTGTTTTTATGTGTCTCCCTTAATCTGAACAATATGCTTCTTGCAAGCTAATACTTATTATTATATCCTTTTTACCCATTACAGAGCTTAATTAATTCCAGAAAATACCTACAGTTTGGCACAGAACACACAAACTAATTTGAAGAAACGCAGACTGGGAGAAAGATACCTGTGATATTACTTTTATGTGTCAGCTTGACTGAGCCACAGGAGGCCTAGACAACTGGTTATAAATTATTCCTGGGTGTGTCTGAGAATATTTCTGAAAGAGTTTAACATCTGATTTAGTAGATTAAGTGAAATTATGACCACCCTCACTGTAGATAGGTATTATCCAATCTGTTGGCAACCAAAATGGAGGGAAAAAAATCAAAGGAAATTTAAATAAACTCCCTGATTGATTGAGCTGGAACTTCAGGTATTGGCATTCCTGGTTCTCAAGCCTTCAGTTCCAAATGGGAATTCATATCAAAAGCTCTCCAGCTCTCAGGTCTTCCAGCTATAACGTTGGCTTTTCTTGTTCCCTCTTTGCAATCTGAAGACTTAAGTCTCCTTAGTCACACAAGCCAACAGTTTGTAATGTCTTCCTAGAGGCATATATATAAGTGTGTGTCTCTGTGTGAATCTGTGAGAATTCTACTTCGCTGGAGAATGCTACCTAATTCTAATGTTTAATGAGTGTTTTCTGTGTGCCAGCAACCATATATAATACTTTCTATGTATTATACTTGTCTAATTTAGTGCTATAAGAATCTATGACTTCCACATTATTTTTTTTAACAGTTGATTTGTATTGGTATACTTTTTGTTGCTATAATGCAATACCTGAAGCTGAGAACTGTCTAAATAAAAGAGTTTTATTTAACTCACCATTTATAGGTTCAAAGGCATAGTGCCTGCATTGCTTTGGACGTGGCAAGGGTCGTTGGCTTTGTCACATGACAGATTGTTTCATGGTAGCATGCCTATGAGAGGGAGTGACAACCTCCTGTAGCAGGAAGTAAGAGGGAAACTAAGAGGAGTCAAGTTTTTTTTTTGAAGTAAGTTTTTTAAAAATTTTTTTTGAAAGGCAGAGTTACAGAGAGAGAAGGAGAGTCAGAGAGATCTTCCATTCACAGATTCATGGTTATAATAGCCAAAACTGATCTGATCTGAAACTAAAACCAGAAGCATCTTCCAGGTCCTGCATACGGGGACAGTGGTTCAAGGATTTGGGTTATCCTGCACTGCTTTCCTAGGCCATAAGCAGGAAGCTGGATTGGAAGTGGAGCAGCCTAGGCCTGAACTGGCGCGCATATGGGATACTGAAACTGAAAGTATAGGCTTAACCTGCTTTGCTGTGGCAATGGTTCCAGTGCTTGTGTTTTGTAACAAAAAGTTGCCTCTCAACTGTGCTTTTGACTCCAATACCCTATGTTCTTTCAGAAGATATTTCATCTATTCAGACCTTGTAAACATCTGCAGCCTCTTTACTAGCCAGTGCTGTTTGGCTTCATCTTCTAATCTACAGAATGAATACCCAAGTCAGGAAAGTTTTCCCATAAGTTGCAGAATCAGGATACAATTTAATTTAAATTGTGCACATTGGTATCCATTTATGAGTCAAAAATTTCCATTTTGATATGGTTTAATGACTCTTCTTCCTCTTGGATTTTATGGTCCAGATGGAACAGTACTTTGAGGTTGCCTTTCCACAGTCGATGTTTGGCTTCCTGTTTTATAGGGCTATTAAGCTACTAGCTATGAGCCAGTTATATGTATTTATCCAATACTTACTGTATGCCCTGCATTCCCCTGGGACTGTTCTGGCTATTGGATAATTATAGATATCATCTCCTTTTTGCCTGCCCTCCCACGTTGTTGCAACAGAGATGTCTGTACCAAAAAAAATGAGCGCCTGAGTTCTCCATGAATTATGCATGTATATATTGTAAGAGTATTTTCTGCTTTATTTTATTTGTATCTGGATCTCTCACAACATCAAACACATTATTTAAGTACTTTGTAAAGATTCTAGGGGGAATAATGCCAAATATATTATCAGGAGAGCTGACTTCTGGTCTGGCATTGCAACTACTTAACAGGAAAATTTGGGGGATTTCCGAGTTGAAAGAATCTCTTAGTTATTGACCATACTTGGTCTGGATTGCTAGCTCTATTCCAGCATAAATCCTGGGATTCTGAGATTTCTTCAGTTTTTAATTGGTAGTCTAATGGATTGGTTCATTGTAGTGGCATCAAGTGTACCTGGGTATGTAAATGTGTTATTAAGCTCAGTTTTTACTATGTTACATTTGAGGAGCAGTAGCATATAAAGAAATCTAAGAATGGAAATACAGTTTTGGATTTGAAATCAGTGTAGAAGCACTATTAGAAATTCTGGACGACCTGTTAAAAGTGTGGGTTGGTATCTTAGGCAAGAAGTAAAAGGTAACTTTTCATAGCAATCACAAAATGACAGACATGCAGACACAGACTTTTAGAAATGAGAGAGTTAAACTAGGCATATAAAATGCCTTTGTTTTATATACAGGGAAAGAAAGCTGGACAAAGAGAATTTGCCTAGAGCTACACATTATTTGCAGATCTGGTCTGAAAATTTATTTGTAAAAATTTAGCTCAGGTTTCTAGGAAGGAAAAGCAATCAATTAACATCATCACTGTATCTGATTTGCAGATCTGTAATTAAATGGTGTTGTATGGAAATTGCTGAATTGTGCAGTAACAGGGATATGGTTTTGTGACAACTGCTAAAACTTAAGTCATAGTGTACAGTCCCAAATGTTTTTTGATACCCACATGAGGTAATTAATCTTTCTGTATCCATGCCCAGATTCTATGTTAGATCTGGAGTGTATGAACACTAAGCTGATCACATTGTAATTCTGTATGGAATTACCAAAATATATGTGTGTGGTAGGTCTCCATTTTGTTCTGACAGAGAACTGGATATCCCTGACAAAGGTCAAACAGAGATCTGGCATCCATTTCACTACTTGCAAGACATAGTCTTGAAAGTATGTAATACAAACAGCTCCTTGCCAGAAAACGAAAAGGAAATGATTGCATTTGAGTACAATGTATTCTACAACAATACTTCAGTGTGCATGAAATGCAAAACTGATGGCTTCACAAATATTATTTTTAAAAGTATACCTGATTTATTTTTTTTAATATCATACCCGCTGTGCTTTGCTCTGTAGGGTAGTCTTAAAAGTTGAGATATAAAACCAAAGAAGCTAAAAATCCTAATGGCAATAGTTACAAGAAAGTCCTATAGTTTAATATGTTTATAGCTATCTCCTCAACATCTCAATTTATGAACATTGTATTTTATTATGTTACTGTACCATAATGATGCCTTTTTTCCTACCTATCATGATCTCAAAATGCCTTAGAAATATCACTAAGTCTTAAACTTTTCAGCAGTGTGTCTGTTTTACACAGTGAAGAAGTGAGTTGAGGGTGTATATGAGTGAAAACCCTATCTACATTCTTCACCTAGTATCTATCACAGGCACTGGCTTGTAGCTGATGGTTAATCAATTTTATCCAGTGAATGAATCGATGGGAAGCAGCAACAATTAACTAGATAATTTCACCAAAGAGTTCAATAAATTAATGCACTTGCTGATTTTTGCAGTTCTGTAAAATATCCAAAGCATCTAGAAGAAGTTTGGATGCTTAGAGAATCATTTGAAGATAGTCCACTGTACTCTGTTAACAATAGAGTTAACTGTAACTCAAGCAGCATTTCAGTCACCTTGCCTGCCTAACGCTAATCTAGAAAGTAGGCGTTTTGTGGTAGACAAGGGTTCATGATGCAAGTTTTTGTTTATAAAGTTGCTTCAGCCAGAGAGCTGGAAGTGCTTTGTTCTTGAAAAATCTAACAATAAAGAACTTTCCCAGAGTGTGACCAAGGCAACAACACTTAAAGACGATAGATTTCTTGTGTATTTCTTTCAAAGTTCCCTGTCACCCTTGGCCCCACTGTTCTAGCTAGTCAATGCCAGGAATTATAGGAACAAGAAATTAATTCAGTGTCAGATTCCTTCAAATTGTACCTTTGAGAAAGTGACCATATGAACCCTTGATTTATAAAATCAGAATACCAGTGCTAGCCTATTTGGCCAAGATATTATGAAAAGTAATTTAAGGCTTTAAAAGACTCCATTATTGAAGCCACATTTTCATACAGAGTTGCCATAACAATATTTGCTTCCTGCTTTCATGATTACTTCAAGGCCAGAAAAACAGTACTATATATGGCTAGTATACATAGTCCACTTTTATATTCTGAAAAAACAAATGTAATTTCCCAAAGACTTTATTTTACTTCACAGCCTTTTTCCTTCATTGAAACTAAAAAAAGAAAAAAAAAACAAAAACAGATTTTTTTGAAAGGTAAAACTAGCATTTCACTTATGGGAAAATTTTGCAAAATTATACAAATTGAAATAAAATTTGTTGTCTTGGCTTTCCTACGGAGCCATCCAGAAAGGCCAAAACTCAGTGGCTTTGCTTTTGTGTAAAACTTTTCACATAGACTTCTCTTGTAATTCATCCAAATACATAATTCAGGCCACTGATGACATACACATCCACACTCTGGAGCTGGGAGGCAAGCAGAAAGTTGTCATAAAATGTGGATATAATACTGCCGTGTATACAGACCAAACCACACAGATTACAGCTAAGGAAACTGCATTAATATGCTTGGGCACAGTCTTTACTGAGCTAATCCTCCCCCACCCCTCCCGCACTTGGTGGGAAAAGGCCAACTGGTTACTGATTACGACAGCAACATTGTTTGGCAAACGTTTTGGCTTGAACTCAATGTGTGACATCAGGCTCCTTTAGGGTTTTCCACATAAATTGAATTCTCCAAAGAAAATACAGAAATTGAGCCTGAATTTTAAATTCATCATAACATCCTCTAAGGTCTCATTAAAGACCTCAATCATGTATTTCTTAATTTTCATTTTACGTCCATGTAGATATTAACCAGTGCTTAAAGTATGAGTGTGAAACCTTTCGTTTCAATCAGATAGTCCTTTGTAGCTGTCCTCTACCAACTCCCACTTTATGAGAGTTCAGATATCTTTGTTTTTGTGTGTATGGGGTTACTAATTTGGGAGTGGCTTATATCACTTTGAGGAAGGAAATAACATTATTTTTTGACTGCTTAGGACAAGTTAGTTTTGCTTTTTTTTTTTTTTTTGAGGGGTGGTTCTATGATTGAGAGGTAGTATTTCTTCTAATGTTTTAGTGCTCAGTGATGGGATATGTTTTGCCGTGTCACCGAAAATGAGAAATATTACTGACATTTTGTGTGTGTGTGAGAGAGAGAGAGAGCACCTTCTCTGAAAGGATTTACCTGAAATCTCTAGAGTTTCCTGCATTTTGAAGGTGGGGTTCATCTAATGCTTTGCAGATGGCCTTAAAGCAGGTGGATGTCAGTTATGCCTCATGAGACCTACTGTCTTCCCAGAAGGCAGAGGAGTAAAGATGGTGAATAGCAATGCACTACACGAGTTGTGTGTGCATGATGCGCACCGAGGAAAAGTTTAACATTCTCACACTCGAAGAGTTCATCTGGAAGCTGTTCCTTGGCAAATGGAAATGGGCAAATATTCTCATGTCTTCTGGAGTGACTGACCAGGGGTTGAGATACCCTGATTATCCCGCTTTTTGATGGTGAAATGTTTAATGTAATTGCTCAAGACAGAGAAACTTTATGTACTGTATAGTGTAAAAAATGAAGAATGATTTGTGTGTGTATGATCTCTGAGATTCTTCCTCTTAAATTCATTTGATACCTGTGAAAATGTGATTTTTAATATTTTTATACCATTGTATACACTTTGTGTTCATCCCGCTATTTTTTTTCCAGCCCACAGCTATTATTTTCACTGATTTTTTTTTCTCCATTTCAGTGTTGTTCCCTCTTGCTCTCTTGGTTTAAGTCATTTTCACCATCTGCCTCCCAGTGTTACTTCTAGATAGTCCTCCTGAAGATAATACAGGCGACAACAACTAGTGCTTGCACTAAAGCCGTGCAACCCATCATTCATCACCTTCTCCCCCTGAATTCTCTAGCATCCTGCCTTCTTTATTGATGTAGGTCAGCTTGCTGTGTGGGGACATCCTAGGTCTATTTCCTCTGTAGCAGATAACACTTTGACATTGATCAATAAGGGTTTATAATGAGATATGAGAGAAAGTGTCTGTTCAGCAAGTTACTGACACATAAGTTTAGAGGCCAAAGAGGCACTTGGTGCCAAACTCCTGGAATTCAAAATAGTTTTTAATATAACATTATCTCATTAAATAATAGATTTAAATTATCATGTTTACATCTAATCCCTTGGTGCCAGATTTCTTGTGCTTGTTTAATCTACCCCTGTAGATATTTCAAAGTCATGATGGGGCAGGTTAACAAGGACACTTAACCTCCTGCTTTAATCAGTGAGTAGAAAACAAATTAGAAATATTGGACAGGGTATGAGGTCTGCTGAGTATCTACCATGAAATTCCCTAAAAAGTGAATGTGTTCTATTAGCCTGGATTTTGGTGTCATGTCAGCTACCCCAGCTAAATATGAATTGAAAATATTTGAATAGAGCAGTTGAGAATGCTAGTGTTTTGAAGAGCAAATTCATGGTTATTTTTTTCTCGTTTTTTATGTATTTTAAAAAGTATCAGTTTTATAACTCATAAAAATACACATAGAAATAACAACAGTGAAATAGATTTACAATAAAAAATTTGACATTGCAAGGATTCATTCTTTTCTGTCTTTACAGAATCAACAGACAAGCTTCATTGTTTAATTCAGTTTAATGTGGCTACCTGTACATTTTCTGGTGATTAACCAGGAGGCCAAAGTAGTACAAAATAACCCACCTTTTATATGGTTTCCCATCCTGACTTTCCTTATTTGCAGTTACGTGTCTCAAAATACTTTACATTTTACTCATGTCTTACTTACTCTTCACAGTGTTTCCATTTAGCTTCTGCCCTGACTGCTTTATTGAAAGGGCTCATCAACTTCCCTTATGCAAATTTTATCATCAAATCCTGGGACATTTCTTGTATTTTTGTATTTGTTGGTGCTGTTTCTCTTTTCTTACTTCGTTTCATTGCTTCTTTTCTAGTTGTTCTGACATTATTTTTTAGGTTTCTTTATTGATTTCTCTTCCTCAAAAAAACCTCCAATATTGTGCATGTTAAGCTAGCATCTCATGGGTGCCCTGCTTCTGATTCAGCTCCTTGCTGATGGGCTTGGGAAAGAGATAGAAGATGGCCCAAGTACTTGGGCTTCTGCACCCACATGGGAGACCCTTGAGTGGCCCTTTGTTTGGGATGTAAAGCAGCAAATGAAAGACCTCTCTCTCCTTCTCTGCCTTTAAAACAAACTGATGTTTTATTTTTTTTCCAAAGGTGACCATTTTGTTATTTTGTAGGGTTATTTTTTCAGCATTCTGTCTGTTGACCACACTAATAGCTAGAGAGCTACAGCCATCACTCATTGCACGTACACAGTACTAGTTATGCTTTTCCAAACCTGTGTTTCCAACAATGAATTCCCTTTTATACTTATCCTTCTACCCCCAGGACACTGGACTATACAAAGGAACCTGATACTTAGAATTTTAGAGAAGTCTCCTGTCCTATTCACCTCCCCTAACACAATTCATCTTTCTCAATCAAAGTCCTGCAACAACAACAACAACAACAAACGGTACCACATTGCATATTCCATGTCCTCGTGGATAACCCAAAGCCTTTTAGTAGCTCCCTGTTTCCATTTCTCTGCTTTCCATCTTTATTAGTAACAAATCATAGGGACTATACATCATAAATATTTCTTGATCAGCCTTTCCTCATCAACTCCATGGCCATTAAAACATATCCCATTATCCTTTTCATCTAAATGTTTGCCTTCTACACAGACTTTCTACTCTTAGCCTAAACCTCTTCCAGTTTTTCCTGTGTTATATAAGTTATTAAGAATGCTTACTTGTTCCTTTCATTCTTCATCTCACAATTTTTCATTTCCTGTTCCTTGCCAATAGTATTATGTCCAAATGCTCATAGTCTTTCCCTTTCTCATTTTGCAATGAAATCTATGCTGTAGCCATGTGGAAAGCGCGAGTTCCTTTAAAAGAAATCCTGTGTTCTCACCTCCATGCTTTACACTTATTTATTCCTTTTCTATCAATACAGTTTCCATTCTTATGTGTCTAGGTACTAGACTCCCAAGGCTCTCTCCATACAGCTTTAACAGGGCATTTTTTTTGCATTGTTAGATGCCCACCACTTATCCATTTATAAGTATTGTTCCATCCTGCAGTTTCTGCATTTTGCTTTAGTAGTGTCTCATCCTAGACTGTGAGCTCTGAGAGCAGAAGCTGAGCTGTATTCACCCATTGATCTCAAGTACCTGGTGCAGCTCTGCCTATGGTGAGAAATCAGTCATAGTTGGCAGAATGTCTCATTGCTTCATTAAGAGCAGGCTTACCGTTCACATTCTTGTTCTAGTAAGCTTATGAATTCATCGCTCTTCTCCATGTATTCTTTGTGTTTTCTCTTTTCTTCCTCCAACTCTAGGATGGTTTGCCTATGGGATTTTTCTACCATTAAAAGCTGTTCCAAGATTCGTTTGTGAGATTCTTTATGTTTTTCCACAACTTTGTCCAACTACAAAAGAAAACACATTATTTTTAATTGTAAGAAGCTCATATTACTGTCATCTTTTGATCTTGTAGAATTTTTCTTGTTTTAGTATTAATTCAGCAATAAGTTTTTCTTAATCTCCTTGTTGCAGTTTGTTATTGGTCTTGTTAATTGATATTTCTTGGTGCATTTCAACACAAATATAAGCTATTCATTGGCAGCAGAATATTCCAGAAAAATATAATTTGTGCTTTCACAGGTCGGAGTATTTTCCTTATACCCCTTTCAACACCCTCTTTTCTTTCCAGAACTCATTATGACAGGAATATGGAGGTTCAGAATATTTGTACAGTGTTTGATTCTGTAGCTTTCCCAGCTGATTTCTTGCAATTCAGAGCATCCTAAATGACTATCATAGACCCCTCATTGATCTCTCGATCTGTTTTCCTTTGTTAAGAATCACTAAGGTATTTCTAATAAACTGGTCATTGAATCTGTATTGATGAATAGTGTAAATAGGACCAAGTATAAGCACTGTGTCCCTTCTGATTTTCACAGCACTGTGCTTTATTTTAATATAATTGCTCGATACCTGATGGATGTGTTTCTGTCACCTGTAAAACTATAAACACCTTGAGGACAAAATTTGTTTGCATTTTTTTTAACTCAAATTCTGAATGTCTAGCAAGATACGTTGTTGCTTGTAACAGGCACCAAGTATATGTTTGTAGCTTGAAAGCAAGTAAGCTATGCATCAAGAAAGGAAGGAGGTATGAAACTCCACTGAAGTAAAAGTAGCTTAGGATCTCTTACCAGTGGCAAGGTAAGATAAATTAATGACATCACTTTGGAAACACGAAATGTTTCCAGGTTAAATACTAGATGCTGTTGCTAAAATAAAATATTATTTGATTTTTACATTTTTCCTTTATTGGAAATAATTGAAATTTTGTGACTCAGTGTGAAGTTAAGACCAATTTAACTTTAATATAATGAAGAGCATGTATTTAACAAAGACAAAGAAAAAATGGCCAACTTATTTCAGGAAGATAAGTAAGGTTTTTGTCCCAGCATATGGGACTCAAATTTTCTCTGACCTCTGAATGTATAAATTGGATTTTATGATTTCCAAAATCAATTCCAGCGCCACAGTGTTCTCAAATCAAGAAGTATTTATTGTGTACCTATTCTGCTATGTGTACCTAGCACTGTGGTAGTTGCCATGAATGATACTAGAGAAGTTTGAAGTCAAAATTCTTATACTCTCTACAGAAAGGAAAAAAAAAACATATGAAACAATTCAGAGGGGTATAAGAAGGGTATAAGTTGTTATGTCCTTAAATACTAAAGGATCCTCAGAGAATAACAGTGCTGGTTTTTTTTGTTTGTTTGTTTTTTAATCTGTCCCCACTGGCAGATTAATTGAAACCTAGGGTAACAAACAGGAAACCTCCTAGTCATTTCAGGGACATCTGGGGTCAGAAAGATTGAAAAGATGACTTCCTGGTGTTTCATGGTGGTGACTAACTTCCAGCTTATCAATTTAGCTTCCCCTATAGTATGTCCTAACTTCTGCCCTCAACAAATGCAGCTTCCTGCCCAAGATGAAGGAAGCATAATGTGTTCCAGTATGCAGATTTTTGCTGTCATCCTTATGAGAGGTTTTCTATATATTCTTTCAGTTGCTTAATATTTGTTTAACTACCCTGCTTTAGATTTGATTTTATTTGTGTGCTATAACTTTGGTTTCATCATTCTTTTCCATTGGTTCTTTGTGGATTCTGATTCTCTTTGATATACTTTTTTGATTTCTCTGAATAAACTGACAGAGCTAAAGGTAATCCAAAAAGTGACTAAATTGATGTATCCAGTAGATCAGAGGTAACCAAACATGCATTCATAAAATATATCTTTTTCCTTGTCTGCACTGAAAACCTGAGTTTTCCCTAATGACACTGAAATCCTGGAAGACAAGCTGAGTACTCATTCCCTTTGTGATTCTCATTCTAGAAATGTAGCATTGATCCACATTGCCTCTACTAGACCTTTCTGAAAGCTTTTCTTGTCTCATTCTCAGTTTTGATCATCTAGTGTGTTATAATTCAATAACTCAACAATCTTTCTTTCCATGGTCATTCTTGATAACAATCTGAGTGATTTTCTATTTAACTGAACCTATATATATGGTTGTTCCGCTTTGTACACTGTTTGCCATGTACACTGTTTCCACAAGTAACACATTTCAAGTCTATGTGACTCCTAGAACTAAACCTGAACACACCCTCACCTTCTTATTCTGTCTTACGTGACTGAGAGGATCTTTCAAGTATAAATTCTGTATCTCTCCCACTTCTGCTACTCATCTGTGTATCCTTCTACATTCTGAACTTCTTTAGTCATATTTTATTGTTCATATATTCATATGTATATTCATATGTGTTGCAAACCTTGTCATGCATTTTGTAAAATTTTCACAAATAAGTTACCTTATAATCACGTAAGAGCTTTGTATCTTTTTTATTCTGATTTACTCTCTATCAAACTTCCTTTTGTTGTAGGAAATTTTGGAATGGCTATGAGCAATTTTTCAGTCCCACTAAGTCAAATTTATTTGGTATTTAGGGTAATATAGCAGTTGAAATCATTTCCTGTATAATTATCACTAGCTATCTTGGTGTAGAAAAGGCTTCTAAAAAATTTTCCCTGGCCGTTATACCAGTTTACCTGGTCAAGGCCAAGTAAAGGTGAAAGGCCAGAGGTTATATTGCAAAGTTGATATGTCTACTGAATTCTTGAACTAGCAGTTTATGGAGCAGAAAGAAGAAATGTTTCAAAGTGTTTAAAGCCAGAGCCAATCCACAGACCTTACCTTTTCAGTTCTTGATTCAGTATATCTCTTCTACATAGTTATCTATGAATTTGAGTGTTTTTTTAATATATTACCTAACATTTTTTCTTTTAAGATTTATTTTTATTGGAAAGTCAGATATACAGAGAGGAAGATCTTTCATCCACTGACTCACTCCCCAAGTGACCCCATTGGCTGGAGTTGAGCCAATCTGAAGCCAGGTGCCAGGAACTTCCTTCAGGTCTCTCTTCTGGGTACAGGGTCGCAAGACTTTGAGCCATCCTCAACTGCTTTCCCAGGCCACAATCAGGGAACTGGATGGGAAGCGGAGGTCATCGGGATTAGAACCGCCACCCATATTGGATCCTGGTGTGTTCAAGGCAAGGACTTTCACTGCTACACTACCGCGCCAGACCCTAATATATTATCTAACATTTTAATACCTTTTTAATGTACCGTTTTGCTGGAAATGGGATTATTTATATTCTACCTACCTAAGCACTACACATCCTGAGGATTTCTTTTTGTTTTTAAACATTTATTTATTTACTTATGTGTTTGAAAAATGAAAAAAGGGGAAAAGTCACTCCACAAATGCCTGTAATAGCATGAACTGGGCAAGGCCAAAGCTGGCAACCAGAAGTTCCATCCAAGTCTTCCACATGGGTAGTAGGAACTCAAACATATAGACCATCATCTATCATTTGCTGCCTCCTTAACCTATTAATAGGGTTAGAAGTGGAGGGTTTGGCACAGTAGCCTAGTAGCTAAAGTCCTCGCCTTGCATGTGCTAGAATACCATATGGACACCAGTTCATATGCCAGCTGCTCCACTTCCCTTCCAGCTGCCTGTTTGTGACCTGGGAAAGCAGTCGAGGTTGGCCCAAAACCTTGGGACTCTGCATCCGTGCAGGAGACCCAGAAGAAACTCCTTGCTCCTAGCTTCAGATCAGCTCAGTTACAGCCGTTGTGGCCACCTGGGGAGTGAACCAGTGGATGGAAGATCTTACTCTGTGTCTCTCCTCCTCTCTGTATATCTGATTTTCCAATAAAAATAAATAAATCTTAAAAGAAAAAAATGGAGGCAATACTTGATTAGACTATTATAATAATCTGTGGTGTATAACTATTTGTGTGATCATTTGATTTTGGTCAGTCCCTCAGTGAGACTTTTTGAGGATGGGACCAGAATTGTGGCATAACTGGTCAGACTGCCTGTAATGCCGACATCCCATTCGGATGTGTCACGGCTGTCCCACTTCCTATCCAGCTCCCTTGTAATGGCCTGGAAAGAGCAGTAGAAAATGGCCCAGATGCTTGGGACTCTGCACCTGTGTGGGAGACCTGAAGAAAGCTCCTGGTTTCTGATTTCGATCTGGCCAAACCTGAACCATTGTTGTCATCTGAAGCGGCAACTAGCAGATGGAAGATCTTTCTAAGTCTTTCCGAAAAAAAATCTTAAATAAAAAGTAAATACGCTGAAGACATGAACCATAGCTCTTTTAGTATCAATCCCTCAAATACAATTATGTAAAGGAATAAAATATGATTTAATTGCCCTAGTGCCGACAAGGTACTCAGATTTTTTTTTTTTTTTTTTTTTTGCTATACTGCTTTGATTAATCACAAATGTTTTATTTATTGTAGCCTATCTTTGAAAGCACAAACAATGTGTTAGGTCTTTAACTCAAGTTTTTTTTTTCTCTCTTTTTAAGGGTAACTTCTAATGTAGATTCTTAGATTGGGAAAGAATAGAAAGTTCAGCTGTTGAGAACTTAGTTCCTCCCTCTTTGCATCCTGATCACCATTCTATATTCCTATTCCCATCCCCAACATCTAAATCAGCTCTCAGACCTTGACTAGTTTTTCATCTTCTGTCAGTGTTCCTGCCATGCCATGCCATGACAGCAGTTTGTCCTGCTCTTTTGACTGAAGAACTATGTAAATTTCCTCTAATTTGCCCTAGAAATGAGTGAGCTTTTTAAAGTTTTTCAAAGAGAACATTATGAGGAAACTAAAAGTATCTTTTAGGGGGGCCTGGAGCAGGTAAGTTAATATTCCATGATAGTGGAAGAGGAAAGAATATCTTTTTAGCATGCAAATGACTTTTCTCCTGAGATACCCAGGCTCTCATGGGAGATTGTCCTCTTAGCCTTCGTGTATAGCTAGCTCATCTAGAGAATTCTGGTGAGAACTCTCCTTTGCTGTTCACTGACTGGGTGTCCACTTCTCACCCATTGCTTCATGGGTAGAGGACAAAGATACTAAGTTGTGCAGATACAGTTTTGTGACATTCAAGGATCTGGATATAGTGGTAGGCAAAGAGAGAGAAAGCCAAGTGGAGGAAGCAAAAGGGAAGAAGGAAAAGTGGCATGGGGGAGAGATCAAACGAGATAGGATTTGTAAAGAATGATGGATGATGAGTGGCTTCAGCGGCAGTTTGCAGTGTAAAGATTGCAAATATTTCAGAATGTCAGGGTATTTCCAATATGGCATGTGTGCATTAGAATTATTTTGTAATTCAAACTTGTCTTACTCATTTCAGCATAAGTTTGATCAGTTTGTTTCATTTCACATATTAGCATTGAAGGGTTATGCCTTTTACGGCATTTTGTTAGGGGTGTTTTCAGTGACCGTTAATTTACATTTCAGCTCAGAGGGGTCCGGGTTTTTGTGCCTGATGCTATTTCACAGTCTGTATTTTGGGAACCAGGATACGGTTTTAACACAATTAACTTGAATGCAGCTCTGGCTCCTTTTGTTTAAAATTTGGATTAAAGCAAAGGTCAACACATTTTGGGTGGTCTCATCTTCACCCCCAAGAAGCAGAGCCACGTGATCAGACTCCTTCACAATTTGGCAAGATGGTAATCTCCCATGAGACACCCAAGACAAGAATAGCAAGGACATGAGAGGTCAGTCCCAATGTCCACTAGCAGTGCTTATATGGACGGAAGGGATTTGTCCAAAACTCACTTGCACTCTCTAGCCCTTAACTCATGCTTCTCATTTTTTTTTATTTAAAAATGAAAAATTAAGAAATTTTCCACTGAGGTCTTGGAAGAAAATGGAATAATAAAAAGAGAATGCTAAAAATGTTAGAAATATCAGCAAGTAAAAGAATACTGCTTCTTTGCATCACAGTAGTGGCCATGTTAGGATTGCTCACCTTCACCTTGGTAACTGCTGGGCACACTTAAAGGGAAGTGGTTTTTTTGTTTGTTTTTGTGTCTGTGGGTTTTTTTTTGGGGGGGGGGGTGTTTGTCTTTGCTTGATTTGCTATCAGTCACGCTTCTGAAGGGAAAACAGAATAAACAATCACCAAAATATATACTTTTAAAAAATCTATTTCTTGGATAGTTGCTCAGATCATTTGCATTCATGCTGCGAATTTCTGTGCATGATGCCCTAGTGGTTGCAAAGAAATTAACCTTTATGGTTGGATTTTATCTGTGTTTTTTTTTTTTTAATTATAGCCTGGATAGCCTTCAAGCTCCCAAAGATGTACAAACTGTGTGTGTGTGTGTGTGTGTGTGTGTGTGTGTGTGTGTGAGACGGGGGGGGGGGGAGGGGGTAGAGAGAGGGAGAGGGAAAGAGAGAAATTCCTAAAAAACTGAAGGAGTTATGGGAATTGCCTCCCTGCCTACCAGGTCTAGTGTCTGCCCAGCTTCTTCTACCTCTTAGGTATGGGCCTCTGGTGTAGTACCTACCTCATTCATTGGTTTTTCGTAGATGTCCTCTTGCCAAGGAGCAGCTTTTGCTTGAAATGCATCTCGCTGGAGAGCTTCTAGCACCTTTTTTGGAGTGACAAACCCATACTGAGCTTCCAACAAAGCCAAGTCCATTTTTTCAGCCTTTAAAATACCTATGACTTCATCTCGAGCCTGTGGGAACAAAAGGTATTTCAGAAAACCTACTTTTCCTACCAGTGGTGATTTGAGCTATCAGCAGTATGTGTTTCTTCTCTTTCAAATGTAAATGAATCACATTTTGCTATAGCTTATGGAAAAGGCAACAAAATTTTGCTGTCAACTTTCTTCCAGCCTTATTATACATTCATAATGTTTTAAAAAGTGATCATTGTACATCAGATGACTGCATTTTAAAAAAAGTGTTAAACAAGCAAATAGCATGATATCCCCTCAGTTGGCTGGTGTATTAGTTTTTGTGAGTTAAGCAATGTAATTTTCCTTTACTTATAGCTGCTGTTTTTAATAATACCTTCATAAGTCTAAGAACCAGTTCACATAGGTTACAAAGGCATCTGTTGTTACTTAAACTAGTCCAGGAGTCATTCAGAACGATTGTTTTGTTTGTTTGTTTGTTTGTTTGTTTGTTTGTTTGTTTAATGAAAAAGTTCCATAGGCACTGGGATTTCCTTCCCACTCCTCCCCCAACCCCCTCCCCACATTGATTATCCCTATATTATTATGATAGTATAGTCCTTCAAAAACAATCATAAATCCATCATTCTGTTATTTAAGTGTATCCTGACATTTTAGGTATGGAAGATGGCAGAGTCCAGTTTCCTATTGTCAAGATATATTTAAGTTTCATTTGGAGTCCATCTTTTATTCAGGAGTAGAGGTACATACGGCACTGTTTGTTAGCCTAAGTGCCCATACACTAAAGCTGTTGAGCGATAGGATGGAGGACAGGACCTTTCACACTATGCATGTCAATTGTATGCATAATAACAGTTCTTTTGATGTGATTAATCGCTCCTTAAATTGCCAGAGTTAATTCTGCATATGTGTGATTATGCTTTGTTTTCAAGTACATTCAAATATGTAGCATGGATATAGCTGTGCAGCATGTACACCAAATTCCCAAGCAGTTTTTCCATTGAAGTGTGACAGGGATATTTCCCACCCAACTGACCTGCAGTTCTCCTTCCAGAATGCTGAGGAGGAATAGTAGGTCATCTCTGGAGAGATCATCCGCTTGGTGGCCATTTCCACTACGTGGCTTCTCTGACTTGGGCTCTGAAAGGATAGCATCCCACTTACTCAAACAGTCTTTATCTTGCTGTCTATGCTTCACATCCCCTGATTCATGAAAACCATGGTCTTTTCTGTGTCTTGGAGATTGCTTGGGGGCCAAGCCCTTGGTGTCATTGCATCTGGAACGCATTCTTTAAGACCTGCAGGAAAGGAAGATAATTTGGAACTCTTACTGCAAATGGAATTTTAATAAGAACACCTCATACTGCTTTAACAAGTCTGTATTCTTGTTATGTTTACCACAGGCCAAAACTGGATCTCAGATGTCTAAAGCAGGGAAGAGTATTAGCAGATTCATAAATCACAGCTTTATTTGCACTTCTACTTTTAAAGTCAACATTTTAAAACATGTGATCTGCTTTGATGAAGACCACTTATGTCCATGAGTAAACAGACTGTGTTTGAACTTCATGCACTAAGCATTCCACTTTAAGGACCTAGGTCATACCTCCAACCATAGCTCTTAAGCTCATATTTAATATAATTATAAAATGATAAACTTGCTAATGGTTGCAACTTCAGATTCAAGCTATGTTATTTCCTTTGAAAATCACTAGGGGAGGGGTTGTATTTTTGCTTTGTTTTGATTTTTTAGCCTCTGGTACATTATGATGGAAGCATCAGAATTACTGCAGCAAAATACTCTGGGTTATTTTCTCATAGCAGTGAAGTCTAGTATTAAAGGAATGAAGGCTTGGTTTCTGGCTGTGTTCCTGATGTTTTGCTAAAATTCAAAAACAATATCTGATTTAAGTCAAGCACTTATTCTTGTCCCTAAAGCAGAGAGAGTGCTGTCTGTAGTAGTTAACCATGATTAGTCCAGGGACACATTAGCTGCATAAATGGCTATATGTTTATCTAAAATAATTTACAATGGTCTGAAAATCGTTTCATCTTTGAGGTTTAAAAGAAAAAAAAAGTTAAACTTATATCAATTCCAATCAAATACAAGCAGATTATTCATTTTACTTTTTGTTCCTAAAATCATAACATTTTTGTTATCTCTGTTGCCTTTTAGTTTATAATAATCTTTGAAAAATTGGAAAACTCAAGAATACAGAAAATATGGAAAATATAAAGAACTCCTGCTACATGCTATCACAAAAAATGTATAAACTTTTTAGTAGTTTACTATTGTTGTTAAAAAAAATTGGGTGCCCAGTTTGTGAAACAGCAGGTGAAGCCTCCACCCATGGTACTGGCATCCTATATGGTCTCAAATTCTAGTCCCAGCTACTCCACCTCTGATCCTGCTTCCTGCTGATATGCTTGGGAAAGCAGCACAAGACAGTACACGTATTTGGGCCCCTAGGCCGATGGTGGAGACCCCAGTGAAGCTTCTGACATAAATTATCAAAGCTTACTTTAAAAAGTTAGATTCTGTTATTCTGTACGTAATAGGAAGTCTACAGATATTTAAATGCTACCTGAAAATAAGTAAGCCTGTGTCCCATGATTTCCAAAAAGGCAAAGTTCAAAATTAAGAACACTTAAGAAAATAATCCAGTGTTTTTTTTAGTTGAAAATTATTTTATATCCTCATCGTAAAAGTCAAGCTACACTTTAAAGCAGAAGGTGAAGGCTTTTTATCTATGTTTCATTTAGTGACAAACCAGATGTCAAGTGGTGCTACTGAGATAGATACAGCCCTAAGTTTACAGTTCTTTGCGTAGAAACCTAAACATTCACTCTGAGATAGTAGTTACTGTGATAACAACTAATACTTGCTGAGCATTTACCATGTATGTGCCAGGCATCTTCTAAGCAGTTTATATACATTAACTTTGTCTCACAGCAACCCTAAATATCATTATCTGCATTTTTTAGTGAAAAAGTAGAAGTAGAGATAATTTACTAAAGTAACAAATCACATGTAACTTATTGTAGGTTGCAGAACCAATAATTGGCAAAACTGTGATTTGAGATTAAGTACTTTGGTTTCAGTATCCACATCATTTTATTATGTTATGTTACGTTACGTTACGTTACGTTACGTTACGTTACGTTACGTTACGTTATGTTAAAGGCAGAATTAAGGTAGGATGCTAGAGAGGTTGTGCATCTGCCGATTCACTCCCCAAATGGCCTCAATGGCTGCTGCAGGGCCAGGCTAGAGCCAGGAACCAGGAGTTTCTTCTGAATTCCCTCATGGCACAAGGGCCTATGCAGTTGGCCTATCCTCTGCTGATTTCCCTAGCACATTAGCAGGGAGATGGATCAACAGTGGGGCAGCCAGAGCTGGAATCACTACCCATATGTGATGCCAGCATTGTAAGTTGGCAGCTTGGCTTGCTATGCCACAATACTGGCCCCAGGTATACATTTGTGTCTAACACACTGTACCAAAGCTCAGTCGACACATGTGACTGGAAACTCTTAAGATCATGCCACAGCTTCATCCATCATGTTACTCTGCTGGACCTGATTGGTCAAATATGGGCGTTCAATCATATCTTTTCTGCTCCAAAGACTGTCATCTTCCAATAGGCTAGACCAGGCTTCTTTCTGAGTATAGTCTGGACAATATTCCAAGAACATGAGAATTTAAATTCTAGTTCTTCTTTAGTGAAAGAATATTACAAGGCTAGCACAGACTCAAAGTTTGAAAATAATCTCAACTTCTAGATTGAAGGACCTAAGAACACATTACAAAGGAACAGAAAGAGTCAACTGCAGCCTTCTTTGAAAATTTCCCCACCCTTACAGATACACACTTTTATGAAAATGTAATTAAAATGTAGTGTAAAAGAGATATAAAATAAAAATACATTTGGTTTTTCTTTTAGTTTTCTGGCAGAATTGTGGCTTTTGTTGCTGTTGTTGTTCATAACTATATATTTCTGTCTTTTAATCTACATAATCCTGTGTTGATTAATAACCTACTCTAGACATCAGCTTGCTTTTTGCTGCTAATACAAGGATTCAATGTAAGTTTTATTCAATGTATGGCTTCTGCTTAGCAAGGTAGTTTGTTCAGCATTGCTCAGAAGAAGTGTCCTTCGAACTTAAAGCAGCCCTAAACTGCAGTGAAGGGAACTGCATGTACATCTTGGCCTCTCTCCAAACAGCTTAAAATAGTTTAAGTGAAAACTCTGATTTCTTGATTATGATGTTCAATCATTTCTAGATAATTTCTTGATGATGGTGTTCATAAATAGTTTTATAAAAAAGAAAACCTGGGATGTTTTTCTTTTTAAGATGATTAGGATTCTAAGACCATGAGTTTGCTTTTTTGTTTGTTTTGTGGGAGTAGGGCGGAGGAGTGCAAGAGGTAGAAGCCACATTCTCACTGATTAATGAAGTAATTCACAATGGATTTGTGAACAGACCTATCATGTGCAAACTGCTGGTCTTCTGAGTGTGTGTGTGTGTCTTTGCATGTTTACAGTGGTGGAGTTTCCTTACCCCTCTGCCAACAACCACAAAATGATCAGTAATGAGAAGTAATTAAGTATCAAGAGGAAGAAAACAAAGACATGAATTTTGTGATACTCTCATGCTTTATACTATCAGTGACTTCATTGTTTCTCTTGGCAAATTTGTAATGCATCTGAGCTTGGCCCAGGAGTGCTTATGTAAAGAGAAATTTTTCTAGTAGCAACAGTCGTTGGGGTTTTTCAGGTTACCAAATAGAGAAAAAACAGTGGAAAGTTACTTTTGTTTATGACAAGTAATGATGTCTTAGTGTCTTCATAAATTTTAGATAGTGTCATGAAGCCTGATAGATTTGCTAGAAGGAAACTTGCCTTATTGTTCACTTAACAAAGCCTGACGTATTATTATTCATGATTGTGTTAGCCATTGAATAATGACCTTTAGAAGTGTAGACCGGAACTCAGGAAACCTGGCTTCTGAACCCAGCTCAGCCTTCTATTAATTATCAGGGCTCTGGATTGTCACTTATAAAAGGAGAACATTAGGGTATGTTTGCCCTAGCAGGTCATTCAGGGTGGAACAAGGACCAGTTCTTTCCCTTGATTCTACCCTGTTTCTTACTCACTAATAGATTCTATGACAGGAGAATTGTGGCCTGAAGCTAGGTTATATCTAAAAGATCCTCGCGCTTCCCATTTTAGAATACTCTGATTTTGTTTTGTTTTGTACCTGTGGAAACCAATATGGTAAGCTAGTAGCAGGAGATAGACTTTGTTTGTTATATTCTTGGTGAGTTTTCCTAAGGTATAAGCTAACTGAAATCATGGTGGATTTTGGCAAGGAATGTCTCAGGGAAGAATCAGTAGATAAATTAGACTGCCTATGTCAGTCACCACCTCTTTTCTAACACACACACACACACACACACATACATCTCTAGCCAATTCCTTACTGTAAAAGTTAGCTTTTAAAAGATTATTTTTGGGCCTTGTGTGTGGCCTAGTGGTTAAATCCTCACCTTGCACCAGCCAAGATCCCATATGGGTGCCAGTTCGTGTTCCCACTGCACCACTACCCATTCAACTCCCTGCCTGTGGCCTGGGAAAGCAGTTGAGGATAGCTCAAAGCCTTGGGACCCTGCAACTCCATGGGAGATCTGGAAGAAGCTTCTGGCTCCTGACTTCGGATCAGCTCAGCCCCGGCCATTGTGAATACTTGGCGAGTGAACCAGAGGATGGAAGTTCTTTCTCTTTTTCTGCTTCTCTCTGTATATCTACCTTCCCAATAAAATAAACAAATATATAATTCATTGAGCATTTTTATTGTCATGTTTGAACTATGAAAGAGATGTGACAAAATACCATTTTGTGTAATATAAAGATTATTCTTTGTCTTGATCAAAATTACTGCAATTTAGATAAGAAAATAATAGTATTATTGATAGCTCACATTTATTCATTCTTAGCAAAGCTTTCTTTGATTCAGTAATTTAGTCCTCGAAGAAACAGTTCTTACCTCCCCATTGCAAAGAAGAAGAAGGTGAAACTTAGAACTACTTAGTGACTTACTAAAGATCATTCTTTAGGAAGACATACATAACAAATGAATACTGATTTAACAGGAATTTTTTCAAGAAACATTTGTTAAGCACCTACTGCATTTGTTAGTATGCTAGGCTTTTTTTTTTTTAAGATTTGTTTATTTAAAAGGCAGAGTTACAAAGGAAGAGAGTGTGAAGGGGGAAGGATGTAGAGAAGGAGGGAGGAAGGGAGGGCGAGAAAGAGAAAAATTATCTTCTGCCAGCCAGTTTACTCTCCAGATGCCCACAATGGCTAGGACTGGGCCAGGCCAAAATCAGGAGTCAGAACCTTCTTTCAAGTCTCCCATATGGGCCAAAGCCCAGGCACATGGGGCATTTTTGCTGCTTTTCCAGACCATTAGCAGGGAGCTGTAAAGAAAGTGGAACAGCCAGGACATAACTTCTCCCCATATGTGGTGCTGGTGTCCACAGGTGACACCACATGAATGCCACAACACTTTCCTCAGAAATTTTAACCATTTTAATTTTGTATTCAGAGAAACAGAATTCAGCAAAAATCTAAATAACATAAATTCACACTCTCCTGGCCTTTAAATAGTTGGTCTGTTCAGTAAAAATATTTTCATATATAGCAGAAGCCATATCTGAATTCATAGTTATTATTGAACTTCTCAACTACTTTGCTGGCATGATGGAGTGGCAGGATGCACATTTTCAAAAACAGTGATATTGTGAAATCATATGGAACTGAGCTTAAGTCACAGCCACAATAAGTTAGTTCTGTGACTGTGGATCTCTGCGCCTTCAAATTAAAATAGAGATATTGGGCCTGGTAGCGTGGCCTAGCAGCTAAAGTCCTCACCTTGAGCGCACTAGGATCTCATATGGGGAGCAGTTCTAATCCCAACAGCCTCACTTTCCATCCAGCTCCCTGCTTGTGGTCTGGGAAAGCAGTCGAAGATGGCCCCAAACCTTGCACCCACAAGAGAGACCTGGACGAAGTTCCTGGCTCCTGGCTTTGGATCAGCTCAGCTCTGGCTGTTGCAGCCACTTGGGGAGTGAATCAACAGACGCAAGATCTTCCTCTCTGTCTCTTCTCCTTTCTATACATCTGACTTTCCAATAAAAATAAGGAGTTATGTGTCTGCAGGTGCTTCTGTGTATGTTTGTGTGTGTCTGTGTGTGTTTGCTCCTGTGAGCTAAATGGGGAAGTAATGTTACGTCAGGACTTATTGAAATTTTCATCTAGTTTCACTAAATTTTGAAAGCTTTTCATCTTATCTATTCTGAGCTTGTGCTAGCCTTCACCCCACTTCCTGAACCCAAACTCCCTCAACTTCATACCAGCAGCCTACTGTCCACTCCAGTCCACAGATGCATTGAATGCATCTACACAGAATGTGCTACTCTGGTCCTTGTTGGCCAGAACACTTAACCATCATTGCTGGTCCTGATTTACGCTTGAAGCCAGTTGATTTATCTTTGCTTTGGTCAGAAATTTTAAGCTTGAATTGTTTACTTTGATGGAAAGAAAGCTAGCTCATGTAGAGTGGGTCTTTGCTTGCTGCAGGGCACTCATCACCAAATTGCAAAACTGGGAATGATCCAAGGCCTTACGTTTGAGTGCGTTTAACATCCCAGACTCTGCCGAGTCTAGAGAATAGGCTGTCGGCTATCTTTACCTTTCCTTTCTGTCTGCGTTGAAGACTAAGCTAAACCTAGTTCCAGCAACAGGGAATGCGAAGAGCTATAGTAAGGTTTTGGGGTTCTCAGCAGCGTTCATTGGGCCCCTTTAATATTAACTGACTGTTGGTAAAAGTGATTCATTTCTGAAAATACTGGCTATAAACAGATGTTATTAATGTTTAATTACAGAATAGCCAGGTTGAGTTTACATGGCCAGATTAGGGAAAAAAATCCTGTTGGCTATTTTATTTGGTCTCTCAATATTAAGGGGAGAAAAAAGTTTCCTTTTATTGCCCTAGTCACCCACATTTGACGACACTAAATTCAGCCAACTGCAGTAAAACTATCCGATGTCTAAAAAAAGACAAATTGAAAACCAGATGACCTAATTTAGCAATTGACTCCCTTTATCTCTTTCTCCCATTTTCAGGAAGAATCATTAAAACATTACTCAATAATATCTTTCCTTGTAGGGCATGGAAAGGACTTCAGAGAAGAGAATGGAAAGTGGAAATACATGATTCAGATCCATATTCCCAAGGATTCTGCATCCTAACAGAAAGTCAAGGTCCAAAAAGAGAAGACTTAGATGTGAGCTTTAGAAGGCAGCACTGTGGTCACTCCATCCTTTCCCCTACACTGTTTTCTATCATCACCTGCTCTGTAGTTTTACAGTCCTAAATGTCTAAAAGTGCTTAATTTTAGAGCTAAATTTCAGATCCCAGGAACGTTAGTTCATTTACTGTGGCTCTGCTTCCAAAACTTAATCTAGCAAAGCTACTCCTCTTGCACTAGGATAGTCCTTCAGCAGAAAAGACTTCTATATTCCGAAGCAAACACTCCCCGTTTCCTTGCCCATTCCTCATGTCAGCTAGTTTTAGTCTGCCATATCCGGCACACAAACTCACACAGCTGTTTTGATCAAATCCCTTGGAACCACTCTTTTTTAGGCTGGGATCTTTCAAATGCAAGGGTTGGGGATAATTTGCCAAACTTCAAACAACTGACCCAGAGGATTACTGAGAGTACATGCCTGGGGAAGATTTTGGGAATTCAAGTGTTGAATCTTAGTTGAAATTTTAAGTTTGGACCCATAAATTTGACAGTAGTCATTTAGTAAAGATTTCTTTGGTTTAGATGGTCAGATAAGTACTTGTAATAAATAATACTGTTTTTAACTGGTACTGTGGTACAATTCGTTAAACCATTGTCTGCAGTGCTTACATCCCATATTGGTTCCAGTTCTAGGCCTAGCTGCTGTACTTCCAATTAAACTCCCTGTGAATGTGCTTGCAAAATCAGCAGAAGGATGATATAAATGCTTGGGCCTCTGCACCCACATTGGAAATCTGGAAGAAGCTCCTGGCTGCTAGCTTCAACATGGTTTACCCCTGACTGTTATGGCCATTTGATTAATAAACTAGTAATTGGAAGATCTCTCTCCCTGCCTATCTCTGTCTGTGTAACTGTCTTGCAAACAAAAAAACAAACATACAAATAAGTAAATAAAACCTTTCACGTGTACTTTGCTTGATGCATCATGAGACAGGTATTTTTGGCAGATGAAGAATTTGAGATGCAGCAAGCTTAAAAATACCTAATAAATATTGAACCAGAGATGGAAAATTACTTTTTAAGTACTTTAAGTTTGTAAATTTTTTGTTTGTTTTTTATGTGAGAGTGAAATGAAAAGAGAGAAAATGAGAGAGATTTCCCATCCACTGGCTCAATTCCTGTCCCCAAATTTATTCAAACTCCTTTCTCTCTATGCTAGCTAGACTAATGGCCATTCTTTCTTTCGTTTTAGCTTGAAGGTGTTCTTTGACTTTTTGTTCACTAAATGGTACATTCAGAGAAGCTGTTGGGCCGTAGATACAGAATAAACAGCCTGCAGATGAAGTCAAATAGAGCAGACTTACATCATGGCTTTTCTTAGCTCTGTGTTCTGAAGAAAGGACTAAAAGAAATATAAAAATCTCAGAGTATAAATAGTTGATTTATCCAAGTTTTCCATTACAAATCAGCAGTTCTTTAAAGATTCTTTTCTCATTTAAGGTTAAAAACAGGGCTGGGAATGTTTTCCAGATCTTTGTAATAAAGCAGAAATAAGAAAATTATTTTCACATAGTCCAAGTTAGCTTTAAATGCCACACTCTTAGCCCTAGATCAGAAATCAAAAATTATGATTCTTTTAGCAGTTCTCAAACTACACAACTTCCCATATTACTTCCAATTATGCTTTCCATTTTTTTTTCTTACAAGTGTGGTAGTATTAAGCCAGCCACTTAACTTTTCTCCTCCTTTTGAGGTTGTATTTGGCCCTTTGAGCTACTTCAGCTTGTTCAATGCAATCACTTCCTTATACTGTAACCGTGATCCATTGTGTGTAGCCAAGCTTGGCTAACTAATACTCACACCCTGAGCAGTACCATAACAAGTTCTCCTACTTACAGTTTTGTTGGTGTTTTCATTGCAACTCTTCGTTTCCCCAAAACTAGCCTCTGTTCTCCCAGATCTGGAAGGGTGGGAATCCTGAGACTGGCGTTATGGCATAATGAGTTATGTCACTGCCATGGTTCCCAGTTCATATCTTGGCTGTTCTACATCTGATCCAACTCCCTGCTAACGTCTTGAGAAAAGCAGCCCAAGATTACCCCATGTATTTGGCCCCTGACACCCATATGGAAGACTCAGATGAAGCTCTTTACTCCTGGATTTGGCTTAGCCTGGCTTTCAAATAAATCTTCTTCTATTTTCAAAGCAGTAGAAATATAGGGATCTTTAAGAAAAACATGGGTACATTTTTATGAGAGATGTATTCTGTGTCTACCTCTGAGAGTATCCAGAGTTTCCCACAGAGTTTTGTCTTTCTCATCCTGTTTCTACACCTTTTGGTGACAACAGGTTATCCTGAGTACCAATAGGCTTGCTAAAGAGCTCAGAGGTGAACAAATGTGGAGGAGGTCTAGAGTTTCCAGTTATAAATTTCAATATGACATTTCCTTCAGATTGTGTATGCATGGAAATTTTTGCAACTATAAGGCTCCGATACAACACTGGACCTCTAAACCCATTGACCTCTTCATTCAAAGAATCTCAAGGATACTCAGTTTATCTGCCTGTAACAGAGGGAATGCTTAGTAACACCTTGCCTTCCAGATGTATAAGCTTAGTGGGATATAATTATACTTTCTATTTGTGTAGAAGAGGAGAGAATTAACTTTTAGTAAAGCTTCTGTTTGCTGGACTGTGTGATGATACTTTATATTCCATGTCTTTTTCTTAAATTCAGACATACAGAGTTGGTATTATTCTCATTTTACAGATGAAGAACTATGTTGTTGAGAAATTCACAGCTTAATGGGGTAGAAATATAGATGTCATGCCTAAATTTGAAATGCTAAGCAGTACTGTAAATAAAGAGCATGTACAAGGTGCTTTGGGAGTATTTCAGAGGGAATAACTACATGAAGAGACTTAAGGGTGCATTTCCAAGCTGGCTGTTAGGGGATGAAACAGACCATATGGTTTATGTGGAAGGCAAAGATCAATGAAATACACAATATAGGGCAAATATCAAATTGTATCTGTGATTGAAGCAAAGTGGCTACTGAGTAGTGAGAAAAGTAAGATTAGAAAGGTAAACTGTGGGTCCCGCCATGGTAGTCTAGCAGCTAACTTCCTTGCCTTGCATGTGCCATGATCCCATACGGGTACCGGTTTGTGTCCCGGGAGCTTCACTTCCCATCCAGCTCCCTGCTTATGTCCTGGGAAAGCAGTCAAGGATGGCCCAAAGCCTTGCGACCCTGCACCCGCATGAGAGACCTGGAAGAGGTTTTGGACTCCTGGATTCGGATTGGCACAGCTCCAGCCAATGCGGTCACTTGGGGAGTGAGTCAGTGGATGAAAGATCTTCTTCTCTGTCTCTCCTCCTCTATGTATATCTGACTTTCAAATTAAAAAAATAAATTAAAAAAAAAAGATAAAAGGGGGGTTATGATGGGAAAGGGAGTAAGGAAAAGACAGTGATGTTTGGATATCCAACAGAGACAGCGAAGAGAGAGAGCATGCATACCTGCCTGTCCCAGGAGCCAAGGAAAAATAATTTCAAAGAGCAAAGGATAACTGTGACTTCATTTTCACAACATTGCCACCAGTCAGAACAATTTTGAACTCTACTTTTAGAATTGCCTGCTTGAACTATCCATGGCCATGGTCATGCAAGGCCTAGTGCTTTATAAGTGAATTTGATTTCTGACAATAAGAAAAATTTCCTTGGAGCCATATTCAGTGAATCACATTTGGGTGAGCAGAAATCTTTAGTCATAAGAAACAACGTGACCTTAAAATGGTATTGAATTTCATGTTTGGCCTTTGAAGGATTTTTGAAGATATGTCCAAAATGTGTCAACAGTGACTCTTTCATAGTAAACTTCATAAGGTAAAATCTTGAACAAAGTAACAAATTTAGGCATAACAAGTCTTTTTGTT
Organism: Ochotona princeps; assembly: GCF_030435755.1. Taxonomy (NCBI): domain Eukaryota; kingdom Metazoa; phylum Chordata; class Mammalia; order Lagomorpha; family Ochotonidae; genus Ochotona; species Ochotona princeps. The sequence goes on from NC_080834.1 coordinate 67,244,457, forward strand.
TTTAATATTGTACCAACTTTGGTTACATGTTACGTCTTCATTTCCGTTTTCTAGGTGAGAGCAATAAGAAGAAAGACAGTAACAGGGTTGAGTGCTCAGGCCAAAGAGCCAGTCTGAGTTTGAGTGCACTGTATACTGCCCAGTTGGGATCATATTATTTGTTTCTAATAAAGTGCTTGTGCTCATTACCTGACAGGTAATGGGAACTCAAGTCTGAGCCTGGTGAGATGTGATGATGATGCAACTTCATTTGTTGGTTCTGTAGATATGCCTTCCTTCCCTCTTGGGACATCAGATGAGACAGCAAAATATCTAGTGGATTTTTTTTTTAACCTCTTAGCATCATGAGTCCAGTCTTAGTCATCCCTAGCTCTCCAAATGCAGGGAGTTCTTTTAGTCACTCATTGCTAACCAAGTATTTTAAGAGTATATTAGTTTATGCTTACCCCACATGGAGATTGGCATGCTAAAAAAAATTAGGATTTGGCCAGCAACCAGTGCCTGTTGTTTAGCAGAGAAGTGATAGGGAACCATGGTCTTGCCATATAGATTCAATATGAAGTCACTTCTTTTTTTTTTTTTTTTTAAAGATTTATTTATTTTTATTACAAAGTCAGATATACAGAGAGAGGAGGAGAGACAGAGAGGAAGATCTTCCATCCGATGATTCACTCCCCAAGTGAGCCACAATGGGCCAGTGCTGTGCCGATCCGATGCCGGGAACCAGGAACCTCTTCCAGGTTTCCCACGCGGGTGCAGTGTCCCAATGCATTGGGCCGTCCTCCACTGCTTTCCCAGGCCACAAGCAGGGAGCTGGATGGGAAGTAGAGCTGCCGGGATTAGAACCGGCGCCCATATGGGATCCCGGGGCATTGAAGGCGAGGACTTTAGCCGCTAGGCCACGCCGCCGGGCCCTGAAGTCACTTCTTGATCCAAACGAATGGGCTCATACCAAGCAAAACAACCAAGACTACCAATGCAGAAGGGTGTGCTCACCCAAGCTCTCACTGGCCCATGTCTTTCACCAAATTAGACTTAGAGGGTATACCTAAGAAGCCATTGAACTTGACTGGACAATAAGATGATGGACTCTATGTTTGGTATATGCTTGCAATGGGGGAATCTCAACTGAACTTGAACTGTGGTTATGCAGCAAGGTGGAGGAATCCACCATGGTGGGAGGGTTTGGGGAGGGGTGGGGAGAATCCAAGTACCTATGAAACTGTGTTACATAATACAATGTAATTAATGAATTAAAAATGATAAATAAATTTAAAAAAAGAAAAAAATAAATCCTTCTCTAATAAAAGAGTAACACAAAACATCTTGTATAGTATTGCACTAAGGCATTTTGCACACACTGTTTCTCTTTGTTATTGAAAACAGCCCTGTGAGGGAATTACTGTGATTACCTTACACTATATAGATCAACCTGAAGAGAAGTAGTCAGTCTGGCCCAAGCCATGGTTGTGGGAAGTACAGAGCAGGAATTGCAGCTTGTTGCAAAGCTCAGCAGTCTTTGCAAACCTTTCTATTGCCTGAATGTGTTCTCATTAGGAGGAATGATCTGTGTCAAGTGGAAGACACTCCTCCTCAGCAATTATGGTGCAACTTTGATGCATCAGCAAAATTGAGACAGACAGATGCACTTATCTCGAAGACCTGCATCATGCAATGGTGAGAGAAAATAAAGCATAGTCCTGAGAGCACCTTTATCAAGTTGGAGATTAAGGTACCATGTTAGCCAAATTCCAGTTCCTTCAATGCTGTCTTATTTAGCTCATTCTAGGCTGTAGGAAAAGGTCCAGTAATAAAGCCGGAAGTCTACGTAAGTCACAAATATTCAAGAAGCATCAACATCAGAGAAGCCACTTACAGCATAGATACACTTCCTGTAGTTAGTGTGGCTCCAACCAGCCCTTGAGTTAGGGTCACATCATGATTTCTTTTAAAGGATGTGAGTTCTTCTCATGTCCTCCTTTAAGAAAGTTCAGAGAAGGGATGACGCTTTTTCTAAAATCCCATTCAGAGACAAGTGAGTGTTTCTGTGTATTCTTTAGTGAGAGGAGATGGCTTCCCCAGACCCTTGTCAGCCCTGTTGAATAGATCTGAACCTCAGGCACTCTGGAATGCATGAGACTGAGACTAGTTTGAGCTTGGGAGTTCCACCCACCATGTGTGGTTCCACACAGCCCTTTGTTAGAAAGCACCCAAGGCGGCCAAGAGAGCTTGTTGACTAAAGAGAATGGTTGCTGCTAGGAGCTATAAGCAAATAAATGGATGTCAGAAGCTTACAATTAAGAAGGGAAACAAAGAATCATTACCCTTCCCTTGAGCATGTTGCTTTGGTTATTTTGGTAATGATTGTGGGGGGGTTTACACACAGACTAAACAGCTCTTTGTGTTCCTTGCAAGGTAGACAGCTTGCCAAGTCAATTTCAGCATACAAAACTCAGACAATTATTCTTTTGGCCTTCAAGGCTGCCCCCTCTTTTGCTGGGATGGGGGTGGGCAGTCTGTTGACACAGGAAGGCTTTATAAGGAAAGAGAGAAGGTAACTTTCCCCCTTATATTTTAAAACAAGAAATACCCCTGTTAGAGTTCTCACATCCCTACCTTTTATGCTAAACCTCTTGTCACAGAGCCAACAGGAGAAGCCTTCTGGCTTCCAAGTGCCACACTGGCTTTGGTGTTGACAGTGTGTGACTCATTCATGCTGTTTTCATATCCTCTGCCTAGCGGCTCACCATGAAATTGTGCATTTTTTCTGTAAGTATGTCTGTGTAAATGGCTGGTTAATGTGTTTCTAGTAATACCCAATGGAAAGACAAAGTTCTTGAGATTCTCATCTTGGTGCCTTACATAACACATATTTTACAATAATGGTTCTTAACCTGGGAGCCCAGAACCCCTGGAAGCTCTCAGAGTTGTCAGAGCAACCTTTTAATCCATAAACCACAAGTGTGAGAGAATGTGTGTCGTGTGTCTAGAATAGCGATGAATACCATTGAGACTGATAGCAAACAGGCCATTTAAAGGTTTTTCTTAATCTGTTACACGGCTTTGAGGTTATTCCTTCTCAGGATCAATGAATGGGAAAACTTGGAGCTATCAATGGGGAGTGGAACATTTTTGTTATGGGAAAGGAGTTCTCATCCTGGAAAGAATGAGTAAAGACTGTCTGAAGGCCTTTGCAGTGTAGCAGCTAAACACAGGAGTCCTGTTTTCATACAATTGAACCTTTTGGTGGTAGATTCGCTGATCCCCATACATTCTTTCATGTTTGAATCAGAGCTGCCTTGGTCATATGGGTGTAGCTGAGGAATAAGTTGCAGGTGTTCGGTCTTATGCATCATTTTCAGGAAAATAAAGGATGCATTTTTAAAAACTATTGTTACTTGAGACTTTATCTAATCCCCTGTTTTCAGTACAAGTTTTGATACATGCCATAATTAATTTTATATACAAGAAATTATTTTTGCATCACTTGGTGGCAGCTATATGCTGAGGCCTTGGTCCAGAATTGTCTGATTTTTACCCTTTCATAGAAACTGCTTCTTCCAACATGTTGACTATAGTTTCTATGTAAAGGTTTTCTTTTCCTTTTTTTTTGAAAGATTAATTTATTTTTTATTGAAAAGTCAGATATACAGAGAGGAGGAGAGACAGAGAGGAAGATCTTCTGTCCGATGATTCACTCCCCAAGTGACCGCAATGGCTGGAGTTGTGCCAATCCAAAAGCCAGGAGCTAAGAATCTCCTCCAGGTCTCCCACGTAGGTGCAGGGTCCCAAGGCTTTGGGCCATCCTCAATTGCTTTCTAAAGCAACAAGCAGGAAGCTGGATGGGAAGTGAAGCTGCCGGGATTAGAACCGACGCCCATATGGGATCCCGATATGTTCAAGGCAAGGACTTTAACCACTAGGTTACTATGCCGAGCCCTATGTAAAGGTTTTCAAGACCTGAAATGAAGGTAGCAAATTGCCAGGCATAGTCTCTTTGTCCATCAGAAGAAGGATGCCTGTATGTGTTCCACAGGTTATAACTCTTGTCTGCCTTCTGCCGTTAGGTTCTTTATTGTTAGTTTTTTAGTTCTTATTTTCCTGTCAAAACTACCCATTACTAAAGAATAAAAAGGTTTCTCCATTTAAAATACAACATATGTTCAACACTGAAAATGAATAGGGAAACTGAAAGAATGAAAAAAAAAAAAAGAGCTTCTAGTCCGACCATGCCTATGTCTCTATTCTTGAACTTTTTGAAGTTTCTCCCAGACTTCTTTCTCTCTGTTATATCTGTTGTACAGCAACCATGAGCTCCTTCTCAGAGAACTAGTGTTACTTTATTACAGAATACTTAATGTTTACCCAAGAGTACAAAAAAGTGCCCGGTACCTGTGATTTCATTTCATAATCAGAAAGGTGTAACACACTGTAAAAGTAAATAATAAAAACTGAGTAACCATTCCTTTGGCCATTAGGTTTCTAAATTACAGTTCTTGCTTTTCATTATTTCTAATCTGGAAGGACTTATTTCTAAGTGGAAATCTTTCATGATGTTTCTAATCTTTTCAAATCAATATTAAAGATTCTTCATTCTGCGTGTGTGTGTGTGTGTGTGTGTGTGTGTGTGTCTACAAGTGCACAGTACAATCAGTTTTATCTCTGCCTTTGACTTTATATATTCTGCTATCTGGTTAAGAAAGTTGAGTATTGGGTCATTTTAAGGTTAGTTACTTTGTGCCATTGTGTTAGAGAGCAAAAGTCACTCAGCAAAGGAGCAACCTGAAAAACTGTAGCTAAGAATTTTTTCTACAACCATATTTTTATCTGTGTCTTATTTTGGCACCTATTCTGGTTTGTCTATAACTCAAGATTCACAAGAAGTTTAGACTACATTATTGTAAAAAGAAGAAAATTATATCTAAATTACTACTATGTGAGATCAACCACTACAGTATTCCATAACAACTGTTATGAACAAATCCTCACTTTGTATGCACCAGGATCCCATATGGGTGTCAGTTTGTGGCCTTGGAAAACAGTAGAGTTTGGTTCAAAGCTTTGGGACTCTGCACCCGTGTAGGAGACTCGGAAGAAGCTCCTGGCTCCTTGCTTTAGATCTGCTCAGCTCTGGCAATTGTGACCACTTGGGTAGTGAGCCAGCAGATGGAAGATCTTTCTTTCTGTGTCTGCTTTTCTCTATAAATCTAGCTTTTCAATAAATATAAAATTTTAACAACAACAATGAAAAAAACCACTGGCAATGATATCTAGTTATTCTCCTTTTTAAGGTGAGAAAAGCATAACTCAGAAAAGTAACTTGTCCAAGGTCAAAAAGCTAATTAAGTGTCTGGGCCATGATTCTCACGTCCAATTTTTGAGATTTTTTTTCACCTCTCTTTATGATTATCTTTTGACTAGTTTTCCCTGGTGATTTTCTTTGCCTTTTAATTACAAAATGTTAGCAACCACCTGTCATAATTGAGATTTAAAAACATGTTGTTACCAGCAGGAATGTCCCCATGTCTGTATGAATATTCCTGCCCATTTACCAGCCTCAGTATTCACCGCTAGAGACAGCCTACATGATTCTCTTTACACATGTTTAAGATAGTCACAAAAAGCTACTGAGTAAACTCTTTGTTGTGTTTTCATTATTTATTCTTTAATATGTAAAGGTAAGATGAATTTTAAAAACAGAGCCATGGATTTGGTTTGGGATTAAGAGTGAAGAAATACTGCTCGAGACAGGAATGTCCCAGAAGGCAAAAAAGGTCATCTAGGGATTACTGTCTAGCTGCCCTTAGAATACTCTGAAGGCCCTTTTAGGGCTCTATGGCCCTGCTTGGTTGGCCTACAGTTTCACTGCATTACTTCTCCTGCTTCAGTCTTTCTCCTCCAAATGTGCCAGCATCTGTTAGTTACTCACTGTCATCACTGTCACTCTTGCCTCTTGGCCTTGGCCGAAGCTATGCTGTGTGTATGGGCCTCTTCCCTCTGTATTCAGTTAACTCCTCCCACTCAGCATATAATACTTATCGTTAAGGGACACTTTTTCCAGAATTCCAACCTGTCTCTATAACCCCATTATACACTTTAAGAGGATCACTTTCTCCTTCTTAAACCAGTAATTATATAGGAATTTTACCAACATCTGTGTTGACCATTGTTATGACACTGAATTGTTTGCACATTAATTTAGGATATAGTCTTTTTAATGCATGTCTCTGGTCCCTTACATACAATATTGTACTCTGTCAAATGAATGACTGAATGAGACTGTCTTGAATTTTACCAAGTGATCAGATTTTGTTTTGGTGCAACCTCCTGATAAAAATCATTCAGAGCTGACATATTTTCTAAAAGCTATTGGATATTGAATTGAAGAAGCTTGGGAGCAGGAGGAAGGCAAGTTTCTGTGTAGTACTTGTGCTATGTAACCACTTCCCTGCCTCCCAAACACCACATTGAGTTTGGTCACATGACAGCTTATGCCCAATGACGTCCAGTAGCTGATTGTCCCAGGAGTTATCCTTGGGTTTCAGGGTTCTAAACTTTTTCAGCAAAGGACTACACAGTAAATATTTTTGGTGTTTCAGGCCATTGAGTGTCTGCTGCAATTGTTCAGCTCCACCTTGTCAGAAAGCAACTATTCAGCAATATACCAATGAATGACTGTGATTTTTAGTTATAACAAATAGCCATATTTTGGTGAACCCTGCATTAGTTTGTATCATGAAATTTTAGTTAAGGAACCTTTGAATAAATCATTTTGAAAGAGCAATTTCTGCCACCCTTTTAGTCAAAATGTGACCACAGAGTTTCTGTGTATTCCAGGATAAAAGCTGTCACTGTGCACATGACCTAAGGCTTCCTTTGACTTGAGTGCAATCCAGGATAGATTTGGCCCAAGGATCACCAGGAGCTGGAAGAGTGCAGTTGCAAAGATCACAGTGCTTGAACATGTGATTTCTTCCTTAATTTAATAAGAGGAACAACAGTTGCTGTTTGGGATCTATTGTCATATTTGATCACAAAATTTGTGCTCTAAGTCAGAGAAGACTCATTTCAGTGAAGTTTGGCTTTATGTAAAAGACTGAAGAATTTTCACAATGAAAAAATTATACCTTACTACTGTAGAATTCAAGCATTTTCTTCAGCTCTTCAGCAGACATTTTGTCTGTTCAAGGCCAGAAAACTGAAAAAAAGTTTCTGAATGATCTTACCCCCAGCCCAGAAATTCCCATCTCCTAGAACCAGTGTGAAGTATTCAGGAGCCATGTACCATTCATCGATGGTTGGCTTAGTCACAGTGGAATTGAAGCCACATGGAATGGATTATTTGGTGCTATCAAAGCACGGTGGAATAGTTCTTACAGTGATAGATTCAAAGCTTTTGAATATATGTCCAGTTAAATACAGAGCTGTGAACGGAGCCTGAATTTCCTATTCCCAATCTGGATTTCTTTATGATATCTGTAGCTAATTAGTCTTGAACAAAGAAAGAAGAAATGGAGACACTTGAGTTTATTATAAAATTGCTCATGAATATCCCTAAGAGGAAACACAAGGGAATTTCTCATGCAGGTTTTGTTTGAATTGGTTGAAGATAATATTAATCCTCATAATTTGTTCTATTTTACTGTTACATGGTAAAAAACAGAATGCTATAGAAGTGTACTACAAAATGGGTCAGTGGGAAAGAGTCCAGAAGCACTCCAATTGATTTGGCTTTTTTAGAGAACTGAGTGGTTTATGGAGGTCAATTCTCGGACTGTTGCTTTTCCAATTGCCAGACCTTTTTAAAAAAAAACTATTTTGACAGAAGTATGTTAGGGACAGATGTTTGTTCTAGTAGTCAAGACATTGTTGGACCACCCACATCACATATTGAGTCCTAGCTATACTCCCAATTCCGTCTTTGTACTAATACATGTGCTGGGAAGTAGCAGATGATGGCCCAAATTGCTGAGTCCCTGACTGTCACAAGGGGGACTTGGACTGAGTTCTTAGCTCCTGGTTTTGGTCTAGCCCAGTTCCAGTTTTTACCAACATTTGGGAGATTGAACCCATGACATGAATGAGAAATTTCTCTCTCTCTCTGCGTTTCACTTCGTGTGTGTGTGTGTGTGTGTGTGTGTCTTTGTCTCCTACTCTATCTCTCTGTGAATCTGTCTCCTCTTTGTCTTCATAAATAAGTTTAAAAAAAATCTTCCCAATCTATACTTCTCTGCGTATTTAAATTACCAGTTCTTATATACAGCATTTGAAGTTTTAAATAATAATCTTTTTATGTTTTGTTTTCTGAATCTTCTGTTTCAAGTCATAACTGATTTTTATTTATTCCTTCCCTATGCCTCTGCCTTCCACCATATTTCTTGATTTGGCTTGTAATCTCCCATAGGTAAATCAGGTAATGAATAAGGTTATAATTAGTGAAGTAGTATTTCTGGTGCAGAGGCTGTTAGAAAGCAAATTGAACCTTGACATCTTTTTGTCTAGATTAGAATTGTTTAGAAAAGTTGATCTCTCCATTTCATGACACAGCAGATCATTTTAGCATTGAGTGGGGGTCCTTAGTCTGCATTTTATATAAAAAATGAAATCAAAACCAACCAATCTTTTCTGACATACCCAACATCACCAGGTGACAAGTACCAGCCCAAGTTTTCTTTGCTACCCCACTCTGCCTCCAAAAGGTTAAAAAAAAAAAAAAGATCATGGTAGACACCCTTTGGCCCAATATTTCACGTAATAATCCAGCTATCTTGTGAGACGGGTATAGTAGTTATTCTGTTAACAACATATAGGCAAGTGGCATTATTATGGTACATGTCAGTTAATGAAAAAATCAGAACTGGAATCCAATGTCTACTTGGCTTCCAACTTCTTTCCAGCCTCTTTATTTTCATCATAACATAAGAATAATGACACTAACTTCTAGGATTATTTACAAGATAAAATGAAATAATGCTGTGATATGTTTAGCGCTATGCTTGGCAGATAATAAGCCGTCAGTGAATGGTAGCTATGGTGAGTACAGCACAGGAAAGGTCCAATTACATTGAGTAGAAAAGGCCTGCTAAGTATTGTCAATGATTTAACTTCTACAATCTAACATTCTTTTATATTAATAGTAAGTGAATGATTATCTTTTCTTAATTGAAACAGTTAAGTCAGGTGCTGAGTCATTTGTCCTTCATCACGCAAGTGATTGTACAAGTGCTTTTGAGGCCCGTTCCAAGCTCTGACTGTACCGTTCTAGCAATGGGGTGCTTTCTTTTCCTATTAAAAAACCTTTCTACAATAATGAAATGGTATGCTCACAACTGAATGTAACAAAGTCCAATTAACCAAATTTAGTGAAGACTTTGATTTTCTAAATTATAAATGGAAAAAAATATAAATAATGAGGTCCTTGGAATATTTGTTTCTCACAGAACGATAAGATATCTGTGACATTTTTTAAAAGATGGAAACAAAGCCCAAATAATTGATTTTTTAATGAAGGCATTTATGAAAATATTTGTTCTGTGCTTGGCTCTCTGGGTAATTATTAAGCCGGAATTTAGGGACCTGGTTGAAACAGGAAGCCAGGAAGCAGTGCTTGAGAACTCTAACAAGATAAGCAGCCACAGGCCAACGCTTTATTGCCTGTGATGTACTGAACATTTTCATAAATCATATTCTAGTGTAACTGCGTTAATCCTGCTCAACTTACTGGTGATGAAGAAATTACATCCTGAAGCACTAATGACCAAGATTGTTCAGTGCTAAAATTTAGAACTGTTTGATTTCCTGTAGGATATCCTGGAGGGTGGGTAGGTAATAAGATGCACTTTCCAATGGCCCATTCTCCATTCCCACAGTTTACAGATAGGCCTTAGCAACTTGCTCTCCAGGAAACTACATCCCATCCCACCCTGTTCTCCCATATTTCCTATGAGGATTGTAATATAATGCTCACCTTGTATTATAATTTGTTCAGTTATATGACTTCTTGACCAGACTCTGGGATCCTTCCTGGCTTGGTCTATGAAGTACTTAACACATTGGAGTTTCTCAGTAAATTGATATTAATCATTCAACTTAAAATTACAATTTTTAAATGTTTATTTCTTTTCATGGGAGAGATCTTACATCTTCTGGTTTACCCCACCACTGCCTGTACCAACCATGGCTAGATCAGGATAAAACCAGTATCCTATAACTCCATCCATGTCTTCCATATTGGTGGTAAGGCCCAAGTACGTAGACCATCATCCACTGCCTTATAGTGTATACATTGTGAGGAAGCTGGACATAAAGTGGAGCCACCACAATTTGAACTAGCTAGACAGCTACACCACAATGTCCACCCTAAGAATAGTTGTTTTTTAATCTTCCAAGTAAAAATATGCATTTACAGTGGCAGTATTATAGCACAATAGTTTAAGGTGCTTCCTGCAAGGTTTGTAACCCACATGAGTGCCACAAGAACTGCTGCTCCACTTCTGATCCAGCTTTTTGCTAATGTGCCTGGGAAAGCAGTGGAAGATGGCCAAATGTTTGTGCCCCTGCCACTCATGTATTTCCTGGCTTTTGCTTTGGGTAACCCAACTCCATTGTTTTGGCAATTTGGGGAACTAATCAAAGATGAAATATCTCTGTTAATTTCTCTCTCTCTCTCTCTCTCTGTGTGTGTGTGTGTGTCTCCATCTCCCTACCTCCCTCTCTCTTCCTTTAAAGTAAATAAATAGGTACTGTGTTTTTTTTTAAAGGGTCCTAAGCATCAATAATTTTTCCTTGGTACCTTTGTCTCATTCCTACTGGTTCAAAACTGTTCTCATAAAATTCTCTTCCACTCATTCTGCAGACTCTCAAGCCCTCCATGAACAACATTTTTCTTTATTCCTTCCTTCTTTGTGCCTCTAACATTTCTTCTTTCTTTACACATTTTTTTGTCTTTTCCTGTCATAGATGAGCATTCCCTTGGTTTCCAACGCTGTCCCTACCATCTGAGTTTTGTATCCCCTTTGAAACCCTCTCTCATTTTCCCTGCTTATTGTCACTACATAGCTTTATGCCATAATCAGTTCCCTCAGTTCCTAAAAAAATTTCTCTTTCTCTGCTTTTCTCTCTACGAATTTCTCTCTTGTCTTCACCTTGCCTGAACTCATTGTATTCAGCTTCTGACCTCACAGGTCTTATATAACAGTCCAACTTTTGCTGTCACCAATAGCCACTAATTTCCAAATCCAGAAACTTTTTGATATTCTTAGTATTTCTGTCTAGATATCTAACAAGATTTAGTAACACTGTCTTTTTCCCACTTATCCATGGTAAAATATTGGTACTTTCTTCCTTTTCTCACTTTTAACATACTTACTTCTGTAAGAATAAAAGTACTTTATATTTTTAGTTTCATTGTTTACTTGGTATCCAACAAAGCATACTATTTAAATCAGAGATATGGCTTGAAAACAATCATTAGGTCATTCTGGTTTGGCAGTGATATATTGATACAAGCAAGGGGCCAACCCAGTGTAAAATTATGAAAAACAGTGAAAGTGGTAAATGAACCAGAGGCATTGAATACATAGCAGCCAATTCTTAAGAGTTCTGATTTCCACATATATTTTTTAAGCACTATCAGAAATATCTGGTTGAGGAAAGGCCAACTTAAGTAAAGCTGCAAGGTAGAATTTTTTTGGTTTTCTACAAATAACTGACAATTTTGAAATGCTAACTCAAGATTTATGTATTTATATATACACACATGTATATGCATATGCATTTTTCCTTATTTCTCTGAGGTGATATCATAAGTCTTTTAAGGAATAAATTCCTTTAATCGCTTTAATACTGTATACTCACATAATTAAAATTTTCATCCTTTTGGGTTTTCTGTGAATGTCTGATGAATAATTCAGTCTCAGATAGAAAACTATGCTATCTATGGTTTTTCGTGGCGATTTTGAACAGTCCTACCACAAATAAGGGATGTACTAAGGGCTCTCTTTTCCCCATATGTTTGCCAGAACTTACTATCTTTTGTCTTTTCAATAATAATCTAACTGAAATGAGGTGAAAATCTCTTCATGATTTTAATTTGTATTTGGTGATTAGTGATGTTGAGAATTTTTCCATATACCAGTTGACCATTTATATATCCTTGCCCAAAAAATGTCTGCCTACACTTTTGTTCGTTTTAATGAGATCATTTGAGTGGTTTGCTATGGAGTGGTTTGCATTTACATTCTGGTTACCAACCCATTGTCAGTTATATAGTTTGCAGATGTTTTCTTCATCTGTACATAGCCTTCACTCTGCTTATTCTTTCTTTCATTACACAGTTTTTTAGTTTGATGAAATCCTACTTGTCTCATTTTGTTTTCATAATTTTGCACTGGCCTGGCCCCATCCCAGTGGCCTGAAGTGTTCCTGCCACATTTTCTCTTTGTAGTTTCATATGGTTTCTGGTCTTAACACTGAACTCTTTTTTGAGTTGATTACTTAAAGGTTTATTTACTTGAAAAGGCAGAGAAAGGCAGGGAGGGAGGAAGAGAGAGAGGGAGAGAGGGAGGAAGAGAGAGAGAGAGAGAGAGAGAGAGAGAGAAAGAAAGAAACAGAACTACAAAGAAAGATCACCCACCCTTCTGCTGGCTCACTCTCCAAATGACCACATTGACCTAGGCTGGAACAAACTGAAGCCAGGATCCTAGAACTCCATCTGGGTCTCCCAATGGGTACCAGGGACCCAAGCACTTGCACTTTTCACTGCTTTCCCAGGCACTCTAATAGGAAGTGAGTCAAAAGCAAAACAGTTGGGGGATTTGCATTTATATAGAATGATAGTGTTGATGTTGTCTAACACTCTGATATTGAATGCTTATGTTCCACACAATGGCTTAATCCATGAGTTGATTTTTATATGTGGTGAAATATTGACAGGTATATGGAGCCGTGTGTTCAGGGGTCTAGGTTCATTGTTCTGCATGTATTAACTTTACCAGCATGAAAAGATGAAAGAACGAAGAGGAAAAGAATATCTGTCCTTTTTCCATTATGTGTTTTTAGCACCTCTGTGAAAGATTAGTGTAGATGGGCTCAATACTAGGGCTCAATAGCTAAATCCTCACCTTGCAAGTGCAGGGATGCCATATGGACACCAGTCATGGTCTGACTGTTCCACTTCACATCCAGTTCTCTGGTTATGGCCTGGGAAAACAATGAAGGATGGCCCAAAGCCTTGTGACCCTGCACTCCCAGGGGCAACCTGGAAGAAGCTTCTGGGTCCTAGCTTCAGATTGGCTCAGCTTTGGCCGTTACCAGCCATCTGGGGAGTGGACAAGCAGATGGAAGATCTTTCTCTCTCTCCTCTCCATAACTTTGACTTGCTCTTTCAATATATATATAAATAAATCTTAAAAAGGGGGGAGGGGATTGAGCATAGATGAATGGGGCTGCTTCTAGGTTTTCTACTCTGCCATCATCTGTGTGTTTGTTTTTATAGCAACACCTTACTCTGCCCACCACCCCCCAAGATTCATTCATTCGTTCGTTCATTCATTCTTTGAGGAGCTAAACTACAAAGAGGGAGAAAGAGAGATTGATCTTGTCTAGTGAGTTACTCCCCAAGATCTTTAGCTACCTTCAGGTTCATCAGCACGGAGCTGTACATGAAGTGGAGCTGCTGAAACTCAAATGAACATGCATATGGGATACCATCACTGCAGGTGGCAGCTTGACATGTATGCTACAGCACTGGCTCCAAAACCAGACTCTTAAATTCTGTAGTTTTGTAGTTTAGCTTAATATCTGTAGTGTAATGTTCCCTGTTTCTTTTTTGTTTGTACTCAAGGTTGCTTTGATTACTTGGGAGTGAGTGTGTGTGTGTGTGTGTGTGGGTGTGGGTGTGTGGTTTCATATGAAACAGAATTGTTCATGTGAACTATTAGGATTGAATTTTCTGGTTCTGTGAGAAGTGTCAGTGATATTTTGATAGTGACTGCTGCATTGAGTCTGGATAATATTTGGAGGTAGCATGGGCCTTTTGACAATATTGATTTTAACAGTATTGATTGTGGCAGTTCATAAACACAGGATAAGTTTCCATTTCTTTATGTCTTTAGTTTCTTGCCTCATTTTTTTATGGTTTTCATGGTAGAGGTGGTTTGCCTGTTTTGTTTAAACTTACACATAGGGCAGGGTAGTGTGGTTTTACAGTTTAGTCTGGCATTTGGGACACCTGTGTATCATGCCAGAGGACTGGTTCAAGCCCATTCTACTCCACTTCTCATTCACCGGCCTGTTAAGTTTCATGAGAACAAGCAGTGAGGATAGCTGAAGTACTTGAGTCCCTGCCACTCACAGGGAAGCCAGAATGCAGCTTTGGACCAGTGACTTCAGCTTGCCAGGTCCTGCTCCTGCAGACATTTCTTGGACTTAATTACTTGAACCTTCTCTGCTGCTCAGGATCTGCATTGGCAAAGAGTGAGAATCAGGAGCTGTTGACAGAAATAATATTCAGAGATTCCATATGGGATGTGGACATATTAATAGCTAAGCTAATTGCCTGTTCCCTTGATGATGATGTTGTTTGTAATGTGAGGTATAGATTTTTTATTTATTTATTTGACAACCAGAGCACATAGACACATGTATGTGTGGGAGAACAATTCATGTCTTTTCATGTGCTCACTGACTCACCAAATATCCGATATAACCACGGCTATTCCAGGTCAAAGGAGCAACAGACTCCATCTGGGTCTCCCAAGAGAGTGGCCAAGAACCCACATATTTGAATCATCATCTGTGCTATTGGGGCACATAATCAGGAAGCTGTGCTGGAAGAGGAGGTGGGACTCTAGGCACTCTGATATAGGATGCAGGTGTCAAGATCCACAACACCCTCCCTTCTCATGATTTTAATATGCTGATTTTGTGTTCTACAGCTTTTTTTTATTTTTATGTATCAGTTATAGTAGATGTTTGAGCTCTTATGTATAAGATCATGTCACCTGCAAAAAGTAAAATTTGATTTTTCCTTTATGTTTAAGATGCCCTGTGTCTTGTATGACTACTCCAGCTAGAACTTTCTGTATTATGTTGCATGAAAAAATTGAAAGTAGGCATCCTTGTCTAATTCTAGTCTTAAGGAGAAAACTTTTAGCTTTTTTCAATTAGCATATTGTATGCTATCAACTTCCTATATATGGTCTTTCATATTCCTGTTAAACCTATTCCTGATAAATGAGAAGTTTGTATCATAAAATGTGTCAGATTTTATCAAATGTTTGTTCTGCCTCTTTTGAAATGATTATGATTCTCATCCTTCATTCTGCTGATACAATGCATCATGTTCATTGATTGTTTATGTTGAACCATTCTTATATTGTTAGTATGAATCTACTTGATTATAGTTAGTGATTTTTATAATATGTTCAATTTGCTACTGTTTTGTTGAAGATCTCTCTATAGTCATCAGAATTGATCTATAGCTTTCTTATTGTGTTCTTTTCTGATTTTCTTATCATGGTAATACTGACCTCATAAAATAAGTTTGAAAAAATTCCTACTCTTTTTTTTGCATAATCTATGAAAAATTAGTGTTAGGTTTTCTTCAAATAATTTTAGAATTTGATAGTGAAACCATCTGATCCTAGGATTTTTTAATGAAAAATTTTTATTACAGATTCACTGTCAGTGTTTGTTATTGTTATGATTAGGTGTTCTATTTTTTCATGATTCACCCTTAGGTGTATTTGTTCAGTAAGTTGTCTGTGATTTCTGTGTTATAAAATTTGGTGGTATCAAATTGTTCACAGTAATCGGTACTAATTCTTTTTATTTAGTCTTAATAAAGACACTTACTTTCTAATATTCCAACAGGTGGATTGATGATAAATCTTTCAGTTAGCTCTAAGAGAAAATAGGGTGATTGCATGGAGATAAAGATCTTTTTATTCTTATTTACTTTTGATTTTTTAATATTTCCATTTTCTTCTCATCTTACTTATTTTCTCTCTCTTTTTTATTTATTTATTTCAATGGCTGAGTTTCACAAAGGAGAGGTGGGGAAGAGGGGGTGAGAGAAAGAGAGTGCGTCCACTGGTTCACTCCCCAGATGGCTGCAATGCCTGGGACTCAGGCAAACTGAAACTCCATCCAGGTCTCTGAAGTGGATGCAGAGGTCCAAGAAATTGTACCATATCTGCTGCTTCCTTGGGTGCATTATCAAGTAGTGGGGTAAAAACTGAAACAGCCAGATCATGAACCGACACCCAAATGTACGCTGCCATCAAAGGCCATGTACTCATCCCTGCTATTTTATCTGAGTTATCTACTTGTTTCTTAATCTAGGTAAAAATGTGTTAATTTTGTTTCTCCTTGTGTGTGAATTAGCTCTTTATTTTGTTGATCTTTTCTGGCTTTTTTTATTTGTCTAATTTCACTTACAACTTTTTTTCTTTCTTTTTTTTTTTTTTTTTTGCTTTTCTGAGCCTTGATTTTCCACATATAAAGTTTCTATTATAGGCTGACAAATTCAATTTAGTAAGATGCAGCTTAAAATTTTATCAGCCATTAGAAATAGAAAAAACAAAGGTAGTTGTAATAAAGCTACTTATTTTCTAATATATTCCAGTGGCTGGAACAATAATAAATCGGCATCAAAAAGGCATGGGATAAGGTAGAGAAAAAGCAAAGAATTTGATTAAACTGCTATAATTCTTTCATAGTTATGCAACAGTGGGGTTATTAGCATGGCAGTATGATTGGTAATTCAAGGCCATTTAGTATGATTGGAATAAGACTCCAACCACTTGTAAGAGCTGCACTGGGGATATTATTTGCCATCATGTAAGTATCACTTTTGCAGAAAAAAACACAGGGGTTATGCCCAATTATTTCTTTCACCAGTTTATTTCTTGCTTTCCTCCTTTCTACATATATTAATTTTCTGTACTTTGTATAGAAGTATATGCACTTCTCAATGTTGGAATGATGGACTCTGCCACTCTGAATGGAGGTTGTTCTATAGCTATTTGTTCTTCCACACAGGAAAAAAATAATGGTTGTTCCTCCTGCTAGGTATAAGGGAGGTATTTCATTTCTTTCCAAGCAAACATAATCAGTGACGGTTTTAATTGTTTTTCTGAGTAGTCATCTTTGCATACCTGGTCTTACATCTGATGATTTCTTTTGAAGACTTGGGGTAGGTTTTAGGATCCTTGTTCTGAGTGAGGAAACTAAAGCTGCAGTAAGTGGCAGAACCTGAATGTCCATCCAAAGACAAGATTCCTAGTCTTGTCCTCTTTCAGAGCCACCTAGCAGTTGGCCAACAGGTTTGTCCCTTCCTGTAGCAGCAAATGCCACAGATTTTGAACACTTATGCAAACAAAATCATGATAAGAAGAAGGAAAGCCCGTGAGGCTTCCCCAAGTAAGAGAGGAAAGTGAAATCTTCCCCCTCCTCTCCACTTGCCAAGGTCCTACCCAGATTTTTTTTGGCCCCATGATCTACTTCTCCATCCTGCAGTCATTTTGCCAGCCTCCTGCACTTTAGCCTGCTCTCTGGAGTTGGGGAGTCAGGGAACTGGGACTGGGATGAGAGGATCACTTTCATTTTCATGGCTATTGTTCTTGCTTCCTTTCAGATGATGTAGTAGTTTCTGTTATTCATTTTATGTTTACTTACTGTTGGTATCCATGTGATTTAATGTGCCCTTGGCTCTGAACCACCATTTATATATTTTCATGTTGTTAATATTTTTAATTGGTGTTTTTAAAGTAAATGTACTCTGTGTGTTTGGCAGGCCAACAAAGTGGAATGAAATCGAGTCCATTTTTAAAAGTAACCATATAAGGTGAAAAGTCCGTTTTTGTGTGGGTGCATGTGTGCGTGTGTGCAGACTGCAGGTTTTATCAGGCATGATATTCGTTAATATTTATTGTAACAGTTTACAATGTGGCCCCTTGAGTTCCCTTGGATTATGCACAGCTCAAATGATGTAACCTTGGAAAATGCAGTAAATCCAAAGTTGAAACCACTTCTAATGGGAAGTTTCTTGAATGTTGTAAAGTTAAATTGCCTCCTCCAGAATGAGGAAGGTGATGTGAACACTCAAGGGATCTAGGAATCTTAGGGTTATCGTCCCCTGTGATAGAGTGCTGAGTGCAGGTTGGATAATTTTGTTTCCTGTGTTTCAAAATGTTGAGCATTCTTTTGCCCCGGTTTGGCATATGCACACAACCTTACAAACACGTACACACATTCATTAAAATATAACTGTTGATCTTCCTTTGAATGTTTCCATGTTGGTTCTTTCACCTACATGTGTATAATCATGTGCCCAGAAATAGAATTTAAAATTTAGCTTTTCACAGACTCTTAACTTTGCCTGAAGACTAGGCATCAGTTCATTTTTTTTCTGGCTCCTTTGTGAATCCCTCCAGTGATGTGTACCTGAATATCTGCCCCAGAACCTCATCTCTGCACTTTAAGAAGTTGTTTATTATACTGTTTTGAGAAGGTGCACCTTAAAAACTAGACCCTTGCCTCCCTGGTACCTGCCTCTGGTGCAGTATAGGATAAATATTCTTCTCCTTCTGTGATATTTATAATTTTTTAAAGATGATGACAGTGACCTTGCCTTGCTTTCTTTCAAAATGTCAAACATCTCTAGGTGTGTCCACCTGTTTGTGTCATGGCTCATTTTTCATTTGTGGAGCG
Source organism: Ochotona princeps (assembly GCF_030435755.1). Classification (NCBI taxonomy): domain Eukaryota; kingdom Metazoa; phylum Chordata; class Mammalia; order Lagomorpha; family Ochotonidae; genus Ochotona; species Ochotona princeps. Next base: position 67,263,171 of record NC_080834.1, read on the forward strand.
AGTACAAGCTGTACAGTTAGGTGTAGCTAGAAACTAGGAGTGAATTGAAAACAAAGTAGGTCATAACTCCTCCTTTGAACATCTAGTCTCATTAAAGTAGGGTGACAAGGGCTATTATGAAGATACCAGATATACTGTTGTTAAAGTGGATGTGTGGGGAGATGTCAAAGAAATTTTTCTGGATGACCCTAATGGAAGCAAGAATCTTGAAAGATACTGACTTACACAGTCTAGAAAGACAAATAAGGGGACAAGAGTATTCCAAGAAGGACCTGTTTTTGGAAAGAAATGAAGGCATGGTGAGATCAGTGAGGTGAGCTTTGGATAAGAAAGCATTGCTGGGCCCGGCGGCGTGGCCTAGCGGCTAAAGTCCTCGTCTTGAACGCCCTGGGATCCCATATGGTCACCGGTTCTAATCCCGGCAGCTCCACTTCCCATCCAGCTCCCTGCTTGTGGCCTGGGAAAGCAGTTGAGGACAGCCCAAAGCCTTGGGACCCTGCACCCGCATGGGAGACCCAGAAGAGGTTCCTGGTTCCCGGCTTAGGATTGGCACAGAACCGGCCGTTGTGCTCACTTGGGGAGTGAATCATTGGAAGATCTTCCTCTCTGTCTCTCCTCTCTGTATATCTGACTTTGTAATAAAAATAAATAAATCTTAAAAAAAAAAAGCAGTGCTGACAGCTGAGGATAGATGGTTGGTCAAGGGGAGAATGGGTGTTATCCTAATGGAAAATTGTTTATTGCTCTTGTTATGCCATCACCATAGACAATATGGAATGTTCTATAGGTAGACAAGTAGGTTTGGAAATATTTTGCATATTATTCATCACTGGAGTTAGACGAATGTGACTCATTCAATAGCATTAACATTTATTCATTAACGGTATATTTTGAGGAGCCCCAAGTATTAAATTACCACTTGCAATACCTGCATATCATATCAGAATGCTGCTTTGGGTCCAAGAGCTGCTTTGCTTCTGATCCAGGTTCCTGCTGATGTAGCCAGGAAGGTAGCAGAAGATGGACAGAGAACTTTTTCCACATATATGGTAGACCAGGATGGAGTCCTGGCTTCTGGCTTTGGCCTGATCCAGTCCTGGCTGTTATGGCTATTTGGGGAATAAACCAATGGAAGGAATATAGCCCTTCACGCTGCATTGTAATTAAGGAAATAAATTTTCAAATATTTCTAAAATAATGTATTTGTAAGAACAAGAGGAAGAGGTGATGGTTTCAAAAAATTCTTTTTTTTTTTGAAAATTTATTTTATTTTTATTGGAAAGTTAGATTTACAGAGAGGAAGAGACAGAGAAAAAGATCTTCCTTCTACTGATTCACTTCCCATGCAGCCACATGAGCTGTAGCTTAGCTTATCCAAAGCCAGGAGCCTGGACCCTTTCCAGGTCTCCCACGTGGTACAGAGTCCCAAGGCTTTGGACTGTTCTAGACTGCTTTCGCAGGCTACAAGTAAGGAGCTGGATGGGAAACTTGGTTGCCAGGACACAAACTGGTGCCCATATGGGATCCTGGCACGTGCAAGGCAAGTACTTTAGCTGCTAGGCCCAATACTTTAACAGTCTTAGGATTGTGAGAAATTTTTAAGTGGTATCTGCACAGTATGAAGATAATAATAAACATAACAACAAAAATACACATTTAGCATTGTGATCCTAGCCTTTTTTTATACTACTAATAATAACAATAATAATATGACCATATTTGCTCTGTAAGGTAGGAATTATCACCAGGTATTCAGAGTTTCAATCATTTACAAAGGTTAGAAAGCTAAGTGGCAGATCTAGGATTTGAATTCAAGTCATGAGAACAAAAGAAGAAAAATTTAAGTCATACATAAAGGAAGTATTTGGTTCCTTGAAACTAAGGATATCCTGAGACTTGGCTGCCTGCCTATTGTTTATGTTCATAGCCACACACTCACAATATGAACAAGTCAGATATTCATGTCTCTTTCACGTTTTACTCACAAGCACTCTACCAATGCAGGAGACCCCTTGGAAGGCTTCCATGTGTTATGCTGAGCTAAAAGCTTGTATCATGACTGTGATTGCTTGGAGTCCTGTTGCTCTTCCTGCCTGTAGAAAGAACTTACCCTACCTGGAGAGGGTGAAATGATTAGGTAACCATACAGCAAAGAGACTGAATACCATTGATTCTGGAACACTTTTCCCTGTCAGGCCAGTTAATGCTGGCAACTGTGTATATATAATTGCCCCAGAAAAATACGATTTTTTAAAAAATAAAATACCCATGTTGGGTATGTTCAGATAAGTCCTTCTTGAGGACACAGTTGAAGACAGGAAAAAATAGAAAAGTTGGAGCTAATAGGTGGAATCTAGCCAAGTGAAGGGATGAGAGTCTGTGTCTACAAAGAAGGAATGAAGTAGTCAGAAATTTTTGAAAGCATTGGAAGGATAGCAGAGAATGATGAATGAGCAGGTATTTATATTTGTCTCAAGGGAGACTCTGAACATTCTTCCTTGCCTTGGTTGGTGTTGTCTGAACATGCCTTACTTTGTTATAGTCCTAATTAAATGTGTCATAGTGAAAATGTTCAACAGGGTAGGCCAGAGTTTTTAGGTACGAAAAAGTTATTAATTTCACATTAACTATAAAATCTTCAAGTCCATGATTGACTATATGAACATGATGCCATTCTGTTTCATGGTTAAATAAACAGTACTCACAAACTACTTCTGCGATGCAAATTTCTGGTATATATTTATATGCTAAGTAGGAAGTACCACTGAGTATAATTAGCAATGATATTGCCCAAACCCATTGCAATTCAGTTAGATTCTATTTATTCATATCAATATTTCAGTTCTTTAAGGATTTTAACATTAGCTGACTTAGAGGTATCTGAAGAATAAGGACAGTTTCCAGTTTCTCTACCTCACCTAGCTTCCTATAAGCTGTAAGATTTTTAAGTTGGGTGGGTCCTTAAAGAGAAGGAGGACCAGTTCACCTAAGTAAAGATGAGGTAGTAAAAATCAGGTAAAGTGATCTTCTTGAAACCTGAGTCAGAACCCAAGTCTTTATTCTTTGCTGTTTGCACTGTATCATATCAGCACAACTCATGGAATCCAGTTTTTCTGTCAGGAAACAAAAGTAAGTTTGTTCCATACTTTGGTGCTTTCCAGTCTGGGTTTTTTTAATCTTGCTCACCAAGAAAACGAAAATTTGTCTAGGATATAAGGGTGGGCATGGGAGATCTTTTGGAAAGCAGATTGTACAAGACGGCTGCTAGGACACTGACTGGTCCAGGCACTGCCAGGCTTCCCAGGGAGGAATCACGTATCTTTTGCAGCATTCCTAATGACAGTTGGGAAATTTTCCTAAATTAACGGTAGGTGGCTTAGACACCAATCTCATAACACATGACACAGTAACTTCTATGCTTGAAGATGTCTTTTATGTGAAAATTCTTCTTCAAATAGAAAATATTACTTGTATAAATTATAAATTTACAAAATAGATGTATAAATATATGTTGTCTAGTGTTACCTTCAAAGATTATATTTGTTCAGGAGAATATGTTTTCTGAAGACATTTTAATCCTGTTTTCCAAATGTGTCACCTTAGTAAAGGATGAGAGTAAATTTGAACTTTGAAACAATAAATCTGTGAGGTATGCTCATGTATGTGAGAGTTTGATCATTTTCCATCAAGTATGCACATGGAGAATGAAATGGATTTTCTCAGTACAGGCTGACACATTGATCACTATTGCTCAGTTGTTGCTGTGGCTTACGCTGCTTTCCATACAGACTTTCTGCATGTTCTGTCATGGTCATGACTGGTTTTGCACTACTTTCAAATTGAGGTAGATGTTAATTTTAGCTTTGCATTTCTTCCAGATACTTTCTGCCTTTGTTTTAACAAATTGCTATTTACAAGGACGTTATTCATAATATCTCTTAAAACAGATACATTCAGTGTTCAATTAGGAGGTTACAGTCCTAACAGCAGTTGTTTCTTAACTAGCAATTAATCTTGGAGGGCCCTTAAGTAGTCTTCAGGGACTGGAACTCTTAATTGTTGGGAGTTGGAATGGTCAAATCAAGGATGTCTCCTGGGGTAAACGGTAACCCCTCCTAGTAGTGGGACTGCTCTTCTATACTTCCTATCCACCTAACCCTAAAATCTGCTAGTACTCTGAAGAGTTTAAAGTTCAAAACTGCCGTTTAAATGTGATGACATCTTGAGTCAAACTGTGGATATACAGAGGAGGTCACTGAATGCCAGTAATAATAGTTGCCCTGTTTATTAAATGTTGTTCATAGAGATCAGCAATCTAGTCTGTCAGACTTCAGGGTGCATGGTCTCTCTTCTTGGTGGAGAAGTAGCACAAATTACTGGTGGTCAATAGAGGCAAAGAAGAAGACAAAAGGAGGGGCATGAGTCTCTGGGACAGTTGTTTCTCTTCTTAATCTGAGATACTTGGGAAATAGACAGTAGGGAGTGCTGCCAGAAATAGCCTTTGATAAACATGAGTCTGGGATATTACCCCTATCCCCTGGCCTGCCTAAGGTATGAGCCCATGAGATGTTAGAGTTTTGCCAGCTCATGACCTAAATTTTTGGAACCTTGTCATCATTCAATTTCGTTGTTTTTTTCTTTTCCAGTATAATTTAAGTAAGTTAATTCCCAAATGAATGTAGTAAGTGTTCAAAACATCACTTTCCATCTGTTTTATTATTTCTTGTATATAACTCTACTGCCTAGGGTCAGCCATGATGAAAATATTTGTATTGTAAAAGTTGGCAAACAGTACACATTAGGGTTTGTTTCCAAAGAGCTGACTACTAACCATTTACCAGTATATGACTGGCTGTTGGGATTATGTGCCAATTAGTGGGAGGAAGGACTGGGTATTTGTGCTAGTCAAATGCAGTTGGTCATCTCTGGGTTACAATCTCCATTCTATACTGAAGCCACCTGGACTAAAGTTAACAAAAGCAAAGATTCCCCTCTTTGTATTGCATTTGTACTTAACAGCAATTACAGCTATTATCTCAACAAATTCTGGCTGTTTACATTGCTGTTCCTATTTCTATACCCAGTGCCTAGTACTCTGTCATTCTTTAATTTGTTGTGGAATAAATGATGTGCTATGTCCTTCCCACAGAATCTAAACATGTCAACAATAAGGTGTGCCACCTGTCAAACCTTTATACCTTCCTTAAGTGTATGAAACAGCTTACTAGGGTTTCTTTTTCCACACAAAAAAGCTTTGTTTCCCTCTCCTTTTATCTTCTTTTTCTTTCTTTCTCTTTATTCCTACTTCCCCATCCTGCTGTTCTTCTCAACCTAAAGCCTGATAAATGCCCTCAAATGGTTGTGACTTGTGGAAAGGAGGAGCTACGTGAAAGTGGAGGACCTGGAACCATATATAGTTCAGTCTGTCAGATTTCTACTTTTCCATAAATCATTGCTGTTGCTCCGGGCCCCATCAAAATAGTTGGAAGACTTAGTCAGAATCATTCTAATGAGTATAATGTGTCAGATTTGAGAAACTATTTGCAGAGCAGGATCTCTGTGAAATTATATGGGCCACCTGTATAAGATGTAATTGAAAAGAATGAATTCAACAGGGCATGCCGAACTTGGACAACACAGCAGTTTACTCAAACTGAATTAACTCTTGCTGGCAGAGCTGTGAGCTGCCTAGACTGAGAGCCCCGGAAGCAAGGTGATGAAGCATGCCTGAGTGAACCTCTGTATTATCATAGTACAATACAACTGGGAGATTGGATGACTGGTTGGTGAGCACTGCATTCTGTGGTTCCTTTTATAGAAGGAAATGATAAGAGAAGAGAAAGGGATGAGATAAGTACTCCTAAAAAGAAAGGAACAAGATCTTAGATTCTCTTCACACTCTAGGAAGCTGTGTTTGAAAAATGTAGATTAGTTTGGCAGTGGGTATATGCACAGGACTTTTGAAGTATTCTCTTGGCTCTTACCTCCCTCCTCTGACTTTGTGCAAATCAGCTGACTTCTCTGCCTGTAAAGTAATATCCCATCTGACATTAATACTTACCTCATGAGGTTATATAGAGGATAGTGTTGGTAATAATTTCTTAGGTTTACCTCATTGCTTTCATGGAAAATTAAAAGTACTTTATTATACAGAGTGAAATGTCTCATGTGCAATATATGTAGATGTAAGTGTGCTCTTTTTGGAAATGAACCTCTCACATTAAAGTCTGAATTCAATGATTTGCAGGATGAAATATAGTGATCTAGTGGGGCAGATTATTTGTTCTATTGTCAGACCAATCCTTATTCCTTGTTTTATGAATTGTGAAAACATGGTGCATCCATACACCTGGATGGAGATCCCACATCTGCAATCAGAGTGATCTCCTGTGACACATCCAGAGGTTGAAGAACATAAGGACAGTCTTTGATAAAACTCTTTCGGACCTTAGTGTAGTGGCTGAAAGACACAGGAAGCATTAGGTCTGAACCACAGAACCACATGAAAAAATTTCCAGGGTTAAAAGATACAGATGTTCTGTGTTCATTTCAGCTCAATTCAATTAATATTTCTTGAGTAAAATAGACACAGAATTTTTTTCTAAGAACCAGAGAGAGAGGCAGACAGAGACTTTTCATATGCGGATTCATTTCCCAAAGCTCAAACACTGATAGGAACTGAATTGTAGGTGGAAGGAGGACACACCAATACAACCCAGGTCTCCCATGTAAGTGGCAGCAACCAAATCACTTAAATAATCACCTGCTGCCTCCTGGGGTTTACATAAGCAAGAAACTGGAACCAGGAGGCAGAACCACATATTGATGTGGGATACAGGCATTTTAGCCAGAGTCAGCTGGAGCCAAATGCCTGCCCTCATATACATTAATTTTAGGTATGTGGAAAATGTCAGGCTCAAAGTATGTTCTAGAAAGTTAGCTTGGTGCATAATAAATATAATAGAGTAAGAAAATTGCCACAGTATTTCAGGTCTTTAAGAGAGAAAATAATACGTTTAGTTTGGCAGTACTAAACATTTATTACCCATGCAAGAAGCAATGTGCTATTCCTTGAAGAGGCATAATATTTGCCCTGGGGACTGGTGGGGAAAACATTGCAAAGAGATGGTTTTATCACATCCTAGTAAATGCAGTGACCTAGGGTGTCTAGCCTTGCATGGGAATTTAGGGAATGCTTCTTGAAGGGTGAAACTTCTCCTGAAGTCTTGAAACTTAAAAAGAACTTACAAAGTGAGTTCAGACTGTGAAAATAACATGTTCAAAGGCCAGTAGTGTAAAGTATAACTGGAACAGTAGTGAGGAACAGGATTTAACATAAAGGCCTTCTTGCTGTCTTCTTTACTGCTGAATACTAGTATGAAGTAGATGGTCAAGTGATTTGGGGTGGAAAATGACTAAATTAATGATATATTCTGTGTAAGACCAGGAGGGCTATCCAAGACAAGAAATGGCTAAAAACGCAGGTTTGGGAATCACCTTCTATCAATGGTGTTTAAAAAACAAGGCAAGGTAGCAGTTAAATTACACAAGGATGATGAAAAAAATAAGCAGAATCCCAAGGGTGAAGCCCAAGGGTGAAGCCTTGACAAATATAAACATTTTAGGAGAAAGAAAAAGAAGAGCAATCCATGAGGGAGGGAAAGGGGGAAAAAGAAAAAGGAAAATGGAGAAATAAGAAAAATAGATGACAAATTGCTGCCTATCCATCAAGTACAGCATTATAGGATTTGCTGGTTCAGTGCAATGCCCAAAGCAGAAGTGAGATTGTGGTTTGTATTAGAGTAGATGAATGTAAGCAAATTGAGATGAGGTCACAGACTCTTCTATTTCAAGTCACTTAGCTTAGAAGAGAAAGGAATGGCTTCTAGAGTCAACCACATTCAAGAAGAAAACAGAATTCATGAAAGATTTAAATAGGGGTTTGGGCTTAGACAATGAGTAGATAACCATTGAGAAGTTGAAGATCTAAGAAGTAAAAGGGACAGTTGATGAAGCAGTCTTAGGAGAAATGAGTGGAGATTGGGTCCCTGTGTGAAGAGCAGGATCTTGAGCCACAAGAAGGATTGCTCAGAATTGGAAGACAGTACATAAGGATGAGTAAGAGGTATGGCTAACAAGAATGTTGAAATCCTCTACTGCAAAGAACATAGCTTAGGTTGAAGCACGATGACATTTTGAAAATTTTGCTGAATACAAAGAGCAAGATAAACAAAAATGCAAGATGAACAAAGAAAAGATGCAAAAGAGCAAGATGAACAAAGAGCAAGATGAAGAAAAGATTGAGCAGAGCTGATGGCCTACTTGAAATTAAGGACTGAAATTGTATAGTGGCACCAGTCTCTCGGCTGAGTTTGCAAAACTGTGCTCAACAGCTATTTCACAGTAGTGTAGAAAGTGTATGAATTGATCTTTCATTGGAATTAGACAAGTAACAAAGGGAGAGAGGCCCACTGTTGAAGATTTTTTATGAGATGGTGGTTTTTGGTGTTTAGCCATGCTGTCTTAACTGTGCACAACAGTGAGATCATAAGAGAGGTACTGAGAGTCAAGAAAGGGAAGGATTGGAAGAGCCAGAGATTATAGTTGTTTTTTTTTTTTTGAAAGTTAAATGGTAAACAATCCTACTTGATTATCAGTTTCAGAGTGTAACCGTGGGTGTGGTTCACCATAAAGATGAAGATGAAGCATTTATGGATTGGAATGTCTAAGAGGATACTAGAGTTACTGAGGATGATGAGAGGGTGAAACACATTAATGCTTGTCAGCAAATGACCTAATCATAAATAAATGTAGAGAAACCATGGGGTCAGTGGGAAATCATGAAAAACAATAGATGAGTAAGTAATATGAAATTCAACAAAAACGTTGTATCAGAGGTGTTAGAAGAAAATGGTTTGAGATAATTTATGAGAAAGAATAATACTCTTTCTTTAAGAGTTAATTATTTTCATTGGAAATATAGATCAAATTTATGGAGAGGAGGAGAGACAAAAGATCTCCCATCTGCTGGTTCAATCCCCAAATCACCCTAAAAGCCAGAGCTGAGCCTATCTGAAGCCAGTTGCTTCTTCCCGGTCTCTTGCAGGGTCTCAAGGCTTTGAGCCACCTACCACAGCTTTCCCAGACCATAAACAGAGCGCTGGATGGGGGTAGAGCAGCCGGGACATGAACCGATGCTCATATGGGATCCCAGGGCTTGCAAGGCAAGGTGATGATGATTTAGCCATTGAGGCATCATACCAGGCCCAATATTACTCTTTTTGAGTATATTCTATTTATGTATTATATTTATTTGGGGTATTTTGGAGTTTTAACTTTGGTTGAACCAGGGCCAGCATCTGGTGTAGCAATTTAAGCCTAGCTTAAGCCTCCACCTTGAGCATCAATATCTCATGTGGACCCTGGTTTGAGGTCTGGTTGCTCCAATTCTGACCCAGCTCCTTTTTGTGGCCTTGGAAGAAGCTCCTTGGCTTCAGGTCACCCCAGCTGCAGTCATTGCAGCCATCTGAAGAATGAACCAGTACATGCAATATTCATTCTCTGTATTCATTCTGTGTGTGGTGACCCTCATATAGATTACAAACCTAATTCCTAAAAAAAAAAAAAAAAACTTAAGAAAGGTTGGAAAATGAAATTAAAAGATGTCTATTCAGTTGCAGAATTTTTTGAAATCTATATATTTCATAATATGGTTTTCACAAAATTTTTGAAGACTCCTTCAATATGTGGGTTTCACAACTTTCTTTGCATCAAACTAAGCTTAATTTTCATTCCATTTTCTGTGACCTGTTTGAAGTATCCCTAGTATGTATGGTTTTGATAGGAAGTACAGATTATTTATATGATTGAAGCATGAAAACTATATTCATCAAATAAGCAAAATGGTTAAAACACTGATAGTATCAGCTAGCAGTAAGTGAATCTGCACAAATATTATTGAGAGGGATATGATTTTGACAAAAAATCAGAAGAAAGTAATACCACAGAGGAATTGAACATGGACTAATACACAATGTATGAGGAAAGAGGTCACTTTAAATAGTGTTTTCACAAGGAAAATACATTTGATAAGGAGGTAGGAAAGCAGCTAATTGTTACTGTCCTGTTGATAAAAGTCAATTGGCCCCATGGGATACCCTAGTTTTCTTCATTTGCTGAGTTGACATAGATTCCAGGGATTTGCATGTGGAAAACTAATGCCATGGCAGGATTACTAGACTGTAAATTCATCAAGCAGTCTGATGATTTCATAAACCGTGAGAAGCCAACGTCCTGCAACAGCTTCGGAAACCTCCCAGTTTGAGTAAGTGTTGGTAATCCATTTTATTCCTCCCCATTAGTTATTACAATAATAACACGTTGGCGACACAGCCCTGTTTTCTACCTCTGTGCTGTCTGCTGCTGGGCACAGCTGCTCCCGGTCATTCTTTCCAGTATAAATAATGGTTCGTGTTTCCCTGGGCTGTCGCGAGATCTTTCTGTGCTAGTGAAATGAACCAGTGTCACCACCATGTTGGGAAAGATTGACGATATGGGTGAAGCTGAGGGAGTTGTACCAGAAAGCCAGAGCTTCACCCCTTGCCTGAGAGAGGTTTTGGCTCTTGAGGACATTTAGATTGACTGAGTGTTAATGATGTGAACTTCCATGAGTGTGGGGCAAGAAACTTCTATCACTCACATCTGTCTGATGAAGGCCTTTTACTTTGGAACTTTTTCTTTTTTAGATGTAAATAATGAACTCCTTTGTTGTGAGAGAATATGTTACAAGGCAGTAAACACTTCAGCAAAAAGTATCTTTTGATCTTCATGCCTTTGGCAATAAAAACTAAGAGCAGAAACAGGCCAGAGAGTTTGGGTCAGAAACCACTAAAAGCTTTCCTTTTATCTCTTCACAAAATTAGGTGCAGAACTATAAGAGTAATGGACAGAATGTGAGTCCTCCCACCCCCCTGCCCCCGACCCATAAAAGGTGTTGTTCTCTCTGTCTCTTCCTGTTATGTATATAAGGAATTTATAAATGTTTTAACTTATTTGTTAAAACTGATTTGAAAGTATAATATCTCTTAATAAGAAAAATCAGGCAAAGGATAATTGTGTGTGTCAAAATTTATAATACTTTCATTCTGTGAACCCCGGGGTAGTCCAGCTCCTTTGAAGTATCAACAATGTACATGTAAAATAGAAAGCTAAATGTGCAGTTACAAATACTTGTGATAATGGGTTTTTATAAATCACTTGGAACATTTAAATTGTATTGTCATTACATTGGTAGACATTTAATGTCTACTTTTATATTTGAAACTGACTTATTATATGAAGCCTCTTAATTGTCCTCCCCTCAAAAATCTTACCGTTTTGACTCACAGTTGAGGGGAGGGGTATAAGCAATATCTCAGAAGAATGATGAGCTGTCTTTTAATTGATGAAAACATGCAGTTAAGATGCTATTTTAGGGGTCAGCATAGTGGCATAACAAGCTAATCCTCTGCCTACTCTCACCAACATTCCATATGAATGCTGATTCATGTCCTGGCTGCTCCACTTCCTTGTGTATCTCCCTGCCTGTGGCCTGAGAAAACAGAAAATGACCCAAGTCATTGGGTCCTGTACCCCTGTGAAAGACCTGGAAGAAGCTTCTGGCCCTCTACATTGGCCTGTCCCAACTCTAGCTATTGCAGCCATTTGGGAAAAGAAAATCTCTGTCTGTCTCTTTCTTTCTCTCTCCCTCATCTTTTCCCTGTCTCTCTCTAACTCTGACTTTTAAAATAAAATAAATAAATTTTTATTTTGAAAAAGATCCTGTCTAATGGGCTTCTTTTCCCAGTTTGGGTATCAGTAGTGAAGCAGAAATGAGTGTAGCTTGATGTTAGATGTTATATACTTTTTTTTGTGCACCTAGTGTTTGTTGGGGGAAATGGAAAAGAAGTCTAAATTTTAAATGTCTTGCTAGTTATAAGTTTTAAAATATTAACAGTAGTTTTCTGTTGTGTTTTATACCATTGCTTCTTGTAGTCTGTGAATCCAAATAGTTGGCTGAATTGCTCTGTGATAAAAGGAAATTTGAGAGTGCATACCATACTCCTTCCAAGTTTATGACCAACAAAATTTTCTCAGCATATTTTCTTAGGAACGAACTGGGAAGCCGTGCTTCATTTTAATGATTTTAATTATTTTTAAATGATTTAAATTATTTTTAAAATTCATTTGATGCTTTTTTAATTTGAAAGTTAAATTTAATCTTTCTAATTACTTGTGGATATTGGACAATATACATATTTCCATTGGATAATGTGAAGGAGACAATTTATCATTGGAAGACCTGTCACTTTTATCTTAGCTGTGTCAAGTGCCAATATATACAGTTTGTACTTTTAAGCACAGGTTGATTTATTATGGTTTGGACCTGAAATTTTTAAAAGAACTCATAAAACAGGATATTTCTTTGTAACTTTAGTCAAGTCCATTTTTCACCTTGTAACTTTGAGGTTATTGCTCTAAGGTCAAAAAAAAAGTTAGAGAGCAAGAACAAAATTCAGACTTGTAGGAAAAAGCTTATCATTTTATGACACATAGTTTAGTATTCATTCCATTTTATCCAACTTCAGATAATTTATCCTACAACAAACAAAGTGAATTTTGTTAATTAGTGGGTGACATGAGTTTCAAGGAGATAGAAACAAACATTTCAAGAAATGTTCTCTTTCCCAGTCCTTGCCATGGGCACTGGTGTCTGCCATACCTGGATGGGTTCACCTTCACAAAAATGCCTGTGAATGTGGACATGTCAGTGGGTCTTTTAGATTTTTGAAAACCAACAAGTAACAGTGTTCCAACAGGCTGGTTAAGACAAATTCAGAAGAACAATTATTACTAAATGTATCAGTAGTATTGATTATCTGCTCATCTTCCAAGGTTTAGACTGAGCATCCTGGACAATGAGGTAAGCTCAATGAAGTACCTTTCTCATCGTAAGCATTCTGCTTCCTCTTGCGTTTCAACTTCCTCACCTTGGTCTACCAGATTCCTCAAGGAAAGAGAATTCTCCTATTTGTTTATTTGTTACTTTGTCCATTTGTTTATGTGCTTATGCTTAACCTCTATCCTACATATTTTTTAACCTTATTTTCAGTGTACAGTATAATGAAAATTTTGATTCACACAAATAGTTATAAAAGTGTTTTTCCTAAGCATTCAATGAAATCATCCACAGTCTTCAAACAGGAATATCAACACTATTTTGCCTCTAATTAAAATTATTGGAAATATTTTCAGGACTGTAGTGGCTAAATCCTCATCTTACATGCACTGGAAACCCATATGGGTGCCAGTTCATGTCTCAGCTACTCCACTTCCTTTCCAGTTCCATGCTTGTGGCCTTGGAAGGCAATAAAGGACGGGCCAAACCCTTGGGACCCAGCACCCACATGATAGACCAAGAAGCAGCTCCTCGTTCCTGGCTTGGAATTGGCTTAGCTCAGGCCATTCAAATTACTCAGAGAATGAACCAGTGGGTGCAAGATCTTTCTGTCTCTTTCTCTGTAAATTTGACTTTCCAATACAAATAAATAAATCTTAAAAAAGTATTTCAGACAATTTATATTCCTTATGCTAAGTGTAAATTACAAAAGTAACAAAGTGTGCCCAGATTATAATGTCATAATGTAACATGCTGGCCACCCACATGTTATTGCATAACCAACTAGTCTGCAGTGAAGGCAGATGACACTGAGACTGCCTGGCATTTAATTGACTATTGTGTATTCGTAGCTTGCAAAAGTCAACTTTGCTTTTGCAATTTTACATGTGTAACATTCACAAGACTAACTACAGAACCACACCCTTCATAATCAATACCATGGGTACAAAGTATTCAAAGGCAAATTGTGGCACAAAGTTTAAACACTGGCAAGTTATAAGAGCAACACATTACTTAAATTTATGGCTTCCATTGTACTGTCTTTGGTATATAAGACAATTCAGTGTATTATTTTATTACACTTTTAAATCATTAATAAATTTATAGAATAAAATTTGAATTGCCAGCTGATACAATTACTGAAGCATTTCTGCAGAACATTTGCTACAATAGAGGAAGAAGTGGAATGAATAATAAACTGGTTTTACTCAGAATTGAACACAGGAGTAGACCTAAACCCAGGTATCTTCAACAACTGTATTAATTTGACCTTTGACCCTTAAAATACTACTGAAAGTGTTAACTTTCTCAGTCTTAGTACACCATAAGCACAATAGAGACTTGACTTTTATATATCCTATGTACCAAAACCACCAGACCAGAATTCCGATTATACCTAGCATATATAGAGCTGGACAGAGTCACATTGACCCTAAAAAGACAAACAGGATAAAGGCAATGTGAAAGTGTACTTTCTGAAGCCCAGAGAGCTGAAGTGTCAGGAGAAACGATGTGATGATATCCTAGGAGGAGAACTAGGTCCCTGCAAAGAATCATGAAAACTGTGGACTGTGCACTGTGACACAGCACAGACATGCATACACTGGGTGCTACTAAAAGCTAAGAGAGATTGTGCTTTGGTAATATATTGAAGGACTCGGTAAAGTTGATTGTGGACTATCATGAGACCACAGGAATCCTGGAACTAACGGGGAGTTAAACTTACAGACCCTTCTCAGATCTGTATTAGATTCTCAGGAGAAATCATTTGATAGTAGGATAGGAAGTTAGGGAAACGTGTTGAGCAGAAGAATGGAGGACAGAAGAAATATTTAGGAGACCATGGACATGAGACTTTTCTAAAAAGCAATCAAAGACATTAGGTCACAAGTCCAAGAAAACTGGAGTACTCTGAAGGCAAACAACAAAATCATATTATATTCAAATTATCAAAAAGTTAAGAGGAGGTAGTCAGGAAAATGTTTTTTAAAGATACAGTTACATGCAAAAGAACAGAGATGAGAGATGCAGCAAATTTCCTGTTGTGAATTATGCAAGCTAGAGACAGTGAAACCTCACTAGACTACACTGACACCATTGCAGTACACTTCAGGTCCAGCATGGGTCCTATATACAATCTGGTTGCTTTCAAGGCCTTTGTGAGGTTATTGCTTTTAAGTGACTGCGTATTTGGTTTAGACATTGTTTAATAACTTACCTATAACATCCAATTAAAGCAGACATCACAGTTCAGTTCTATTCTTTATGTGTAGTTTCCATGAGATTTTATCATAAGTAGAAAGGAGTAGTGGATGTAAGCAGGTTTTACTCTGCTCAAATAAACTAACAATGGCACATTAAAAGAGGCAATGTATTATTGATTACTTGTCAACCCAAAGAAAATATGCAACAACAGGTGTTGTTGATATTTCTAAACTAACTACAGTACAATTCATATCTGAGGATATATGTCACTTTTGGAATGTCCTTAGTATGAGTATATCATCAAGATAGCTGAATTGTCTGTTTCCTAGACCTATCTAAAATGAAACCCTCTTTTCCTTCATATCACTCAGTATTGCACTCTCTCTCTCTCTCTCTTTCTCTTTCTCTCTCATTTTATTGGAAGTCAGTGTCACAGAAAAAAATAGAGATGGAGATAGAGAGGGAGAGGGAGACAAGAGGAGGAGGAACAGAGGGAGAACATTGGAGAAGAGAAGGGAGAGAGAGTTTCTATTCATTGATTTGCTCCTCTGAGCCAGGCTGAAGCCAGGAGCCTGAAACTCCATTAGGGTCTTCCACATGACTGACAGGGTCTAAGTACTTGGGTCATCTTCTGTTACTTTCCCAGGCAGGTTAGCAGGAACTGGCTTGGAAGTAGAGCAACCAGAATTGAAGGTACTCATAGGAGACATGCTAATATTGCAGGCAGAAAACTTAACCCATTGTGCCACTTGGGCCTCTTTCGGTTTCTACTGTTTGTCCTAATGTCTTTTTTCCCTATAGCACTTAGTACCACATTAACTATAATATTATATGTAAGCCTGTCTATCGTTGGTCTTCTGCATTAGAATGCACCACAGTTATGAATTTGTCACTTTCTGTTACTGCTTGCTATACCTTAGAATAGTTCCTACAACTAGATTGTTCAATATATAATTCTATACATTTTAAAAACATATTATTTAAATCTTCTATCAACCCAATGAAATACCTACTGTTGCAATCATTAAGAATTAAGCAAGAGAAACCAATATGTGTGAAATCACACAACTGGTATGCAGCAGACCAGGACTAAAATCTAGACTGACTGGCTCTATGAACTGTGAACTGTACTAGTAAATAGAATGTTGAAATGTGAAATTTGATTTTTTTTTCTTGTATAGTATTTCTTCCTCTCTCTGTCTGTCTCTTTGTGTAGTTATACTTTCATTTTTTCATGTGTAGACATACTAAGAAATCTCTTTATTATCCTTGTGATATAATGAGACTAAGAAAGTTAAGTAAATTTAGAAATGATTGTAACATGCTTTGTTGAAAACAACAGGATTTAAGCCTGCTCCCTTAATTTCAATTTTGGATAAAAATAGTGTCTTATTCCTTGCTCTGCCTCTTCTACTGTGAATATTTTCATTTATTCTTCTTTGAAGAAATTGTCATAAATATGTACTGTGTAGCAGAGGTACTTCAGTAATGAGATTAACTAGCCTAAGACATGGCCCCTTGAAAGCATTACCTGCCTTGTTCATGTTTTTGTAAACTCACAAGTGAGGTGTTTGTACTTATTCGGCGGCAGTCAGAATCTTTAGTATGGAATAGAACCCTTTAATTGGGCCCGGCACCGTGGCCTAGCGGCTAAAATCCTTGCCTTGAACGCCCCAGGATCCCATATGGGCGCCGGTTCTAATCCCGGCAGCTCCACTTCCCATCCAGCTCCCTGCTTGTGGCCTGGGAAAGCAGTCAAGGACGGCCCAATGCTTTGGGACCCTGTACCCGCGTGGGAGACCCGGAAGAGGTTCCTGGTTCCCGGCTTAGGATCGGCATAGCACCAGCCGTTGCGGCTCACTTGGGGAGTGAATCATCGGACGGAAGATCTTCCTCTCTGTCTCTCCTCCTCTCTGTATATCTGACTTTGTAATAAAATAAATAAATCTTTAAAAAAAAAAAAAAGAACCCTTTAATTGCAATTGATATAGTTTTTGCAGATGTGCAAAAAATGGGGAAACGTTCTAGAACTAATAAATTAAATGAAGTGTTTATCATTATTATTATTTTAAGTAAATCAACATTCAGTAAAGTCAATTCACCTAATATCACATTAAATCAAACACAAAATGATTGGAATTTGAAGACTAAAAGTATAAGCTTTCGTAGTATGCCGAGTCTGTTTTCCATTACTTAGCAGAATGCCTGAAAGTAGGCAATTTATAAAGAGCATGGGTTTATTTTGGCTCCAAGTTCTAGAAGTCCAAAATGTGTGGTGCCAGCATCTGCATGGCTTCTAATGAGGGCCCTATTCTGTTCCTGTGGAGATGTGGGAAGGGAAAATGGGTTTATGTGCAAGAAGCGTAGTTGCTTGCAGAAGCTGTGGGCGAGGTTAAGGAGAGGAGGCAGCTCCCCTCTGTAACAACTCACACTTGTGGCAACTAATCTAATCTTGTGGGACCTGTATTAATTACTTTTGAGAATGCATGTTTTGTAATACAAATGCTTTTTAAGTTCCTACCTCTCAAAACCACTACTTGGAGAATCAAATTTGTACCTGTATTGATGGGAACACACTGTTATTCAAACCAAAGCAGGTGCCTATTAGCTTTGTTTTTGTTACATCAGGAAATGTCAGAAAAATCACGCGTTTAATCTTGTCGTGTAGTCCTTCTCAAGTTTCAGATATCTTCATACTGATAGCTTATTTTAAATATAAAATATTACAGATTAACTAAAAATTGCCAAATTTTATGGAAAGGTATATTTTGAATAAAGCAGATTTATAATTTTTCATCTTACAGGGCTGAATTTCACCAGGAGAGTAATACTAAAATTATGTATTTTATTTATTTATTTACTTTATTTGGAAGGCAGATCAAGAGAGAAAGAGTTCTTCTGGCCGCAACATGATGACTCAATTAGCTAATCATCCCATTGCAATAGCCAGGATCCCCTGTGGGTTCACGTCCCAGCTGTTCCACTTCTCATCCTGCTCCCTGCTTGGAGCCTGAGAAAACAGTAGAGGGTGGTACAAAGCCTTGGGTCCCTGCACCCACATGGGAGACCCAGAAGATACTCCAGGGTTCTGGCTTCAGATCTATTCAACTCCAGCTGTTGCTTCCGTTTGGGAAGTGAACCAGCAGGTGAATGATCTTTGTCTCTTCTCCTCCCTGTAAATCTGCCTTTCCAATACAAATACCTTTTTAAAAAGAGACAGAGGGCCTGGCATGGTAGCCTAGAAACTTAATACCTCTCCTTGCACATGCCGGAATCCCACATAGGCACCAATTCTAATCCTGGCAGTCCCGATTCCCATGCAATTCCCTGCTTGTGGCCTGGGAAAGTAGTTAAGAACAGCCCAGAGCCTTGTGACTCTGTGCCCATGTGGGAAACCCGGAAGACACTCCAGGCTCATGGCTTCAGATCAGCTCAGCTCTGGCTATTTGCAGCCACTTGAGGAGTGAATCAACAGATGGAAGATCTTCCTCTCTGTTTCTGCTCTTCTCTGTATATTATACTTTCAAATGAATCTTTTTAAGAGAGAGAGAAAAGAAAAGAAAAGAAAAGAAAAGAAAAGAAAAGAAAAGAAAAGAAAAGAAAAGAAAAGAAGAGTTCTTTCCACTGATTCACTCCCCAAATGGCTACAATAGCCTAAGCTATGCCAATCTGAAGCCAGGTGCCAGAAACTTCTACTATGTCCCCCTCATGGGTGGCAGGGGTGCAAGTACGAGTCATCTAACACTGCTTTCCCAGATGCCTAGGCAGGGAACTGGAACAGAAGTGGGGAAGTAAGGGCTGATATTGTTGCCTGACATGGGATGCAGTCAGTGTCACAAGGCAGTGGCCTTACCTGCTATGCCACACCTGGCTCTCATTTAGTGTAGGCAGCATAAACTGAGAACCTTCTCTGTCACTGTGTATATGTGAGAAACTTCCCTTCATTCAGAATTTGACTAGTTTCTTTCCCTGTAGGGTATTCTTTTTTCAATTAACATTTTCCTAGTACCTTTGTAGTTGAACTATGGACTGACACATAGTTGTCGTAACGACCTGAGTCTGGGGAAACCTTAGAGGCTAAACTTCTAAATTGAGATTAAATGTTTGCCAGAGGTTCCATACTTTAGAGAAGTAAATATTGGAATTTGCTGCTCTTTCTTGCTTTCTAGGTGGAAAGCCTTGGCAGTAGCATGGACAGTTAACGCCTGCTGACATTTACTGTATACAATGCCATTGTAAAGGGCGTGGGGCTGGAGGAACAGGCAGATGGCATAGCACATGAAAAAAGAAAACCTACAACAGTGGAACTAACTCTTCACCCCAGGCTTAATGGGAAAATCAGTAGGAAAAGTTAGACAAGAAAATAACTCAATTGTTTTGCAGCTAGGTTGAGGACAAATTAGGAACATAGATATAAGAGAAACAAATTTAGGGTGTTAGAGTTGCTCAGAAAATATTAATGTATTGAGAGCCTCTAGACATAAAGTGCTGAATAGATTGAATATGAGAGATGTTAAGAAAGATATTAAATGTACTTATGTTGTTAGTTTGCATGGGATCTTTGCCTTTAAAAGGAGTAAAACAGTGCTTTGGTGTCTTTAATGAAATAAACCAACAACTGAAATTGTTGATTTTAATGTGAAAACCCTAAAATATGTAGTATAAATATTTTAATATCTTACCCTAGCTTGTTTTACTTTAGATTATTATAAATATATATATATATATATACATATATATATAAATGATATTTTAGAGGGAGCATAGCACTGCTAAGATCAGGCCCCTGGGGTAGGTTCCTTTATTGAGTAGTTAATTTAGTTTGTTTGAAGACCTAATCCCAGGCAGTCATTTCCAACTATGGATGGAATAAGAGGAATCCATTACCATCACTAAGGATCCAATTCTAAGAACGTGATACGCATATATATGCGTCATTAACCTAAAAGAAAAAGCTGCAAGAAAAATAGAAACATGCCAGAATTTTCATGCGTAAATTATTATGCCAGCTGATCCTCTTTAAGATTAATATTCTGTTTTGAAATTCTCATAATTCCACCTAAAATCATTCTTTACATAAAACAAGAATTGGACATGTGAAAAGAAATAATTTTGAAGCTTTCCTCTGGAAAATATTATGAGTATAAATTCTTGATATTAAAGCAGTTAGGATTTATAAACTAAGGAAAATGTTTAAAAATAAAATCTCATCTTCAGTAATTCACTCATGGAAACAAAATTTTACAAATCTCAAATCCAATCATTTCTATGAAACTATTTAAGATTTTTTTAAAAATGAAACTACCTAAAATTTCTATTATATTCTCTCTCTTTAGTGACTCTTCTAAGATTACAATTGCAATCAGTGTATATGGCTCAAAGCCAGATAATGCTAACCAGATTAATCATAATGAAGAGATTCTAAAGATAACTGCATCATATTCATTCCTTTGAGATAATTTCTGTGTAGGAACTAATTTTTCATTTTTCTTTTTAAAGATTTATTTATTTGTGTTAGAAAGGCAAATTTACTGAGAGAAGGACAAAGAATAAAAGATCTTCCATTTGCTGGTTCATTGCCCAAATAGCTGCAATGGCTAGAGCTGGGTTCATTTAAAATCAGGAGCCAGGAGCTTTTTCCTGGTCTCCCACATGGGTTCAGGGTCCCAAGGCTTTGGGTCACACTCTACTGCTTTCCAAGACCACAAGCAGGGAGCTGGATGGGAAGGGGAATAGCTGAGACACACACTTGTGCCCATATGGGATCCAAAGTTTGAAGAGGATGGGAGAAGGGGGTATTAACCAGTTGAGCCGTCATGTCATTGCACCAGGCCCAGGAATTTTCTTTCTTCTTCTTCTTTTTTTTAATAATCTTACTTCGTTGATTAGGGTACAAATGATCAAGGGGCTACAGGAAAGTGGGTAATACCATTGTTTCCACACTAATATCATCATTTTTCCCCTGTATCTGGGGTCGGGGAGAAACAAAGGGAAAAGCCCCCACCCAACCTCCCACCCATCCCAGTCCCCAATGTGAGGCACGCTCCGAGGGTCCAGGAACTAAATTTCAATGGCGATGAACCAGTATTAGAGTCTGGTTTTGTTTCTCATTTTTTTCTTAAGTCTCAGTCTCATGAAAAACAGGATACAATTCCTTCCTTATGAAAATTCCACTTAAAAAGTCTATGTATTAAAAAGGAAAAAAATTAAACCTGTAAATACACCAATAAAAAATCATTAAATAAAATACTGGTAACCTATTGTTGCAACCACTGTTTTTGGAACAGTGCTGACATTTATATCACTGCTCTATGGCAGTAGGAAGGAAGGAGACATGGTTCCTCTCACCCCTGAAAGAGCACAGTTTACTTGTTAAGTTTGTCTAGGGCTCTGAGGAAAAATGCCTAACTTTGTATAGGGTAAAGTAGTAGAAGGCATTTGTAGCTGAGGAGATTGGAAACATTATTTGGGAAAAGGAAGCATTTAAATTGAGCCTTAAGGAAATGTGCGGCGGGGAGAAAGAACGTGGAAATTGCTTAGTATCAGGGGAAAGGAGTTCTGAGCAAAGTTGACCAGTTGCAAAGCAGACAGTGTGTCTTTAGAAGTGATGGAATATTTAACTCTAATGAAGCAACAATGAAAGCAATAAAGGGAGACTCACAGTACATTGGAGCTGTTTTTGGAGGTTGCTGAGGTTTGTTGGATATTCAGAGGCCAAGTTTAGGTTAAGTCTCGGAAGTTTTGCCAAATTACCTGGATGACGAGACCTGCAACTAGTAAATCTTAGCTATGTGACTTCAGACAAGTTTCTTGGCCTCTCTTTGTTGTCTTTTATGGTCATCTTTGATCTCCAACACCTTGCATTAGGCATTTTAGAATTTATGATTTTTAGCTTGGGAAAAGATAATATTGTAGTCCATCATATATGTGAGAAAGCCTTCCCAAGAAGATCTGAAGCAGTGCACTGGTATTTCCAAGAGCAAACCAACTGGGAATATACTAGTGTCATGAAAATGATACCCACCTTCATATGTGCATTCATTTCAGTTTTATGCAAATGAGTATCTTACAAACGTACGAGAAATCGCTGGTTTTCTGTACTTTTTTGATTTTGCAATTGTGAGCAAGGGATTGAGAACCTGTAATAGTACCATTCTTGTGAGACTGCTGTAATCAGATGTGGTCTGCATCCTTCCGGAGCCTTGACAAGTGCTATTATAACGTTTTCTGCATCGTTAGTAGTTACAAGTGTGTCTGGTCTAGAAGGAGGCAGATAGAGTGTGACATTTGCTCTGTCTCTAGCTACTCAGTGGGAGAATAGGCAGGGAGTGCTCAGGCCTGTATTTCTCCCCTTATGTCATGCTAGGATGGTAGATTAAAACCTGTAAAACAGGCTTAAGTTCCATGTTTGCTGGAAAGCTTAGCTTCTTGCAATCAAATGAGGTATAATGAAGACGTGAACTTTGGTATGATGATGAAAACAGATAGTGACCTTGCTCATGAGTTACAGCAGTGAGGGAGATAAGATGACCTCAAGGTTTCAGGAACAAATGAGTTCTCGTGTGGCTGGAAGATATCTTGCCTGCACTCACAGGATGGTTCCTGGCATTCAGTTACCAAGGTTCACATGCCTGCTCTGTAGGGCTGTGGTGCCTGTATTTTTCAATGCCTCGTTTTAGTTCTTTCATTCCTCCATACATTTAACTGTGCTGCTCCTGCTGCTTCAGCTCTAAGCTTGCCCCAAGCCTCCTGACAGAGCTTACTTAATTATCACAGCTGCACTCAAACATCAGCTCTTTGGTGAAGCTTTCCTGATATATGACGCACAAAAGTAAAACCTCTCATGCCCTCAGGCTGCAGAACACGCCTGACTGTCACAGCTGAAGTTACTTGTCTGTATGTTTTGTCTCCCTGGCCACACTTTCTCTTTAGCGTTCTCAGCACCCATAATGAGTGGGCAGTTCAGAGGCTGGATAATTTGTCCAGTCTTGTGTAGTTTAATTGGAACTGAGATTCAAACTGTATCTATCTGATTGCAAACTGCTTTTTTTTTTTAACCTTTATCCTGCTGAGGAGGAAATGTGCATGAGCATTTTTGTACACATGCACAGGTGTGAGGTAAACATCTGTAGTTTTATGTAAATATAATATGATCATCAGTATTAAAAATAATAGAGAGATGGTATATAGTTTGAAATAGTGTTATTTCAGAAAATTGCAGCAAAATGAGATTAAAAGATTAATTTATGTTGATGCAAAAGACTTTCAAGCCATGCATAGTTGCATTCATAATGCACATTTTAGAAACACCCTCATATGTATGTTACTGTATGTTCTTTACTATTATTGTACATAGATGTACATTTTCCTTCTTTTTGTGGCAGAGTATCTTTTAATGTCCTTCATGTGCATACATTTTGCATTCACCAATATAATCTGGGCTTGTGCATTTGTAAGTCAAGCTGAAAATCTCATTCAGCAAATTTTAACATTATTTTTGAACCGTTGAAATGTTTAATAGAATGATCCTTTCTCATTTTTCCAAAATGTGCTCAAAAAGTTTGATGACAATTGAACATTCCAACCTTATGAACTTGGTAACTTATACGGCATTGAAAATTAAACAAATTTATGTATTAGGGGACTGCAGCTAAGGACAGCTACGTTAACCATATTTTTAAATCTCTTGCATACACAAGAATGGTCAAAGAGGCTGTCTTTGGTGTATTCACGTTTCAGCTGGATTTGGTACTGACCGTGGGACCATGAGAGAAGTCATTGTTCTGTGTGCTTTGAGTATCATAAATGCATAGTGGATATTACTAAAAACACTTTCCTTTCAGATGACCCAAAGCCTTCTTGCAGCCCTTATCTCAGTTGCCTGCAACATCATTTGAAAAGAATTTCTCAGGATCAGCATAGTCTAACCTCTCTGAATTATTGAAGTAGCCAAGAAAGCTTAGCACTGATTAAATCATCACGTTGTTTGCTTAGAATCTACTTTCATGTGACTCTGCTGTAGTGCCCCAGAATATAAAAATAGAGAATAGGATAGCGATAGGATAGCTTCAGAATGTGGAATCAGCTACTAAGGAAATGAGAGCATGGGTCACAGGACAGTTAGGGGAGAAACCTGTGTGTGTCTTAGGTATGAAGTAGTCTAAAAGAATACTAGAGGCTTAGGTATAAAATAATTGGTCCATATTTCTAGCTGTATAAAACAGATTGGCTTAGATTTTCTTTTTCAAGTAAAATTGGAATGTGACTATTGAAGAGCCAAAAATACATTCTTGAAGTATAATTTTCCTAGTAGCAATTCATTTATTTATTATGTAGGGTGTCCTGTCAAAACAAATTAAAGGTTATATTTTGTCTTCTTTACATGTAAACTAAAGCCAAGAATGAAAACCGCATAATATATTTTTAGGATTAAACCATTTATTACTGATAGATAATGACAGAGCAAAAACAGGAGGCACCAGTTAGTCTGCATTAGCTCATGAGCCCTGGATAACTTTCTTGTGAACTCTATAAAGATTTGCAACATTCTATTATTTACATTAGCTTTCTGATAAATTTCCAATATGATTGTCCACTATCACTGGTCACTGCAAGTTTTTGGACACTGCCTTCTACTCTAAGGGGTCTTTGCCACAAATCTTCCCCTTCAGGTGATTTTGAGAAAAGAATGAGCACGTTTGCTAAGAATACCAGGCCTGTTCTCTGGCCAGACACTACAGCCACTGTAGAGGAAAATGCTGACATACAGAAAAGTGTTACATAATAGGAATAGGAAAACTCCTTTTTACTAAGTATTCTGTCTGACTGAGAAGGTAAGATATGATTAATCTCAGGATCAGATTAAATTTTTTGTTGTTGTTCAAGATTTACTTATATGTTTTGAGGAAAGGTGAAATGACAGAAAGAAAGACAAATGTCTTCCGTCTGTTGATCACTTCCAGCCAGGTCTGGGTCAAAGCCAAGAGCTAGGACCCTCATCTGATCTTCCCCACCTGGATGGAAGGAGCCCAAGTATTTGGTCTGTTGTCCACTGCCAAATACATTACCAGGGAGCTGGATCAGAAGTGGAGGAGCCAGGAGTTAAAATAACACTCTTAGTATTGGGAAGCTGTGCTTATCTTAACCCACTGTACCACAATCTCATCGAGGGTCATATTCAGCTAATACTTTTTTTAGAACACTTATGTTGTTGAACATAAGTCCAAAGATCAGTGTACAAAACAAAAGCTGAGATAGCCCCATAATTCTGTGAATGTGAGGAAGAATGCATTTAGAATGGGGCCATAAGTTTAATAAGGGTATTGACCCCAGTGATAGAAATTTGGACAATTGGAATTCAAGGGCTAAACAAACAAACCACATTATTTCTGATAAAGAATTTACTTAGAACAATACAACACTAAAATATTCTTTAAATATTAAAAATATTGTATATTATATAAAAGTATTTTAAAATATTAATGTTAAATATATAAAGCAAGTTTGCTTTGAGGAAGGAGTAAGGGGCAGGGCACAGGCCATATGTGGCTCAAAAGTGAATATCCACTGTGTCTTTCTCTGTAAAACAGATTCTTGGGGGTAGGCTACTGTTGTAAGGGATGAATCACTACTGGTGATACCATCAACCTGTATTATAGCCTGAATCATAACTTGGTTCAAGTCCTGACTCCTCTGCTTCGAATTCAGCCTCCTGTTAATATCACGAGGAAGCAACAGACAATGGCCAAAATACCTGGATCTCCACAGTAGTGGAGACCCAGGTTGAGAATTCTAGATTGACTTTCAATCTCATGGTCACAGCCTAAACTAACTGTAGCTGTTACAGGCATTTGGAGAATCAACAATTGGTAGAAAAAAAATTGACCTCTCTTTGTCCATGTCACTGTGACTTTCAAACAAGTGAATTTTTTTAGAGATAAAAATAAGTATGTAAAATCAAAGACTAAAAGCTTGTGAGTTAATTACAGGAGTATTAAGACCAAATAAAAGATCAAAAATATTATAATGATTCATTTAATAAGATTATAAGTCTCAAGAAGTATGCTAGCCAAACTATGCTGTTTTTCAGATGCTGAAATTTTTCTTCAATCTTTTGAGTTTCTTTTATAATCATTAAGAAAAACTGATTTAAGGGCAATTTCTTAAGTCTTACTGAATATGACCATAAAGCATATTGGAGGTTGAAGCCTCTGTGACCACAGAACACATGTTTCCCAATTCTGTCAAGACCTTTTGAAATAAAATTTTGCATATGGCTTGACATCAACAGCAAAAAATTTATTCAAATTAATTGCTGTACTAAAATTTATTTCCCTTTTTTGAATTTTTGTAGTAAGATGGAAAATTAGATTTTTTTATTTAATGAGAGCAGAATATCTCAAATATTTTGAAACTGTAAAATGGAAAGATAGTTTACATCAGCAGAAGTTAATAGACATTGTTTATGCATTAAAATATAAATTCAATAGGATATATTCCAAGAGCAGGTGCTTCTTTGTAAAGTTTGTTGCATTAAGCAAATGGCCCGCCTTCCCACAGCCCTACAGATATAGCATTGTAGAATAAAGGAAATAATCATATATATTGTTTAATGGGATTCTTTTGTATGTTTCTCTGATTTAAATTTATGTCACTGGCATATATTATGTTTGAGAAGTGCTAATAGAAGTTAGTCTTTCTGGGCCCTGCCCTGTGGCCTAGTGACTAAATTCTTGACTTGCATGCACCAGGATCCCATTTGGGCACCGGTTTGTATCCCAGCTCCTCCACTTCCCTTCCAGCTCCCTGCTTGTGACCTAGGAAAGCAGTTAGGGGATGACCAGAAGTCTTGCAACCCTGCACCCACATGGGAAACCCAGAAGGAGCTCCTGGCTTCAGATCAGCTCAGCTCCAGCCATTGAGGCCATTTAGGAAATGAATCAGTAGACAGAAGATCTTCTCTCTGTCTCTCCTTCTCTCTGTAGTTCTGACTCTCCAATTAAAATAACTAAATACATACATACATACCTAAATACATAAATAAATGAAAGAAGTTAGTTTTTCTAAAACCTGTGAAAGAAATATAGGGCATATGTGAGGAGTGTTAGGGTATTTAATATATTTTAATACGAAGAATTAAGATGTTAGTGTGTCAAAAGAGAAAGGGAATAGGTATGGGCCCTGGAACTGAAGCAGATGAGAGGTATGATACTTTATCTTGTGTAGTGGTTCTTAGCAGGGGATAGTTTTGCTCCCTAGTGGATGTTTGGTAGTGTCTAGATATTATTGATTGTTACAACTCAGATTGGCATCTCTTAAGTAGAGGCCTAGCAAACTGTTCATCATCCTATAAGGCACAGAGCAGTGCTCCACAACAAGCAAATATACCTCCTAAATCCCTTTAATACCAGTGTAGAGAAATCCTGCAAGGAGGAAAGTTGGCAGACTGTCAAGGAAAGATTTAGGTATTAAGACATTTAAACTAAGACAGCTTGAATCCTTTGGTTTTAATTTGAAAATTGAAAGTTGCATTCTGATAGGACAAAATTCTGTTGCTACCATGAACCAAAAACAAGATTAAGGGCCAGTGTGATAGGAACAACCTGTTAAACTATGACTTGTAACACTAGAATCCCTTATCAGAGTCAATTGAATCACTGCTTCCTTGCGCTTCTGATCCAATTCTCCAATAATGCACCTGGGAGGCAACTGAAAGAGGCCAAGGGGTTGGGCCTCTGCCGCCCTCATCGGAGAATGGAATGGAGTCCTGGACTTCTCTCTGGCTCAGACCTGCCTCTGCGGGCATCTGGGGAGTTCGCCAGCAGTTGGAAGATCTCTTCCCATCTGTCACTCTGCCAATCAATCAATCAATATTTATTTATGTATTTATTTTTAAAAAAATCAGATTTGATTTAGCATAGTCCTAAGACCTGAGTTATTTTCTTCTTGGATCCATATGATAAAAAGTATTTTGAAATTCTATTTTAAATTACGTTCATGTGTCCAGTGAGCAGATCAGAAAAAAAAATGCTTTTGTTAACTTTAAAATAATACTCTAGCCGTAAACATTTAATTAACTTGATCTGGCAAAAGTTACATCTGTAGTTCTAAAACCCAGCTGCCAATATCTCATCCCACTAGATTCTCAAAAGTTGGTGAGTGTGGTGTTCTTCATGCTATTATTCTGCTTCTGAGGGATGGTTATACTTTCCTAATCAAATAAAAGTAAAAAAGAAATGGCTCACCAGAATAAGATGAGCTGTCATTTTATTACTGGCCAGTACATGCTTATTCATACCATAAAAAAATATATAAAAGCTAATAGAATTGTAGAATCTTTCATTTTAATCTGAACTGTACTTTGCTTTAGATAAAACTGGATTTCTCGTTAATTTTTTGGTGGGTTGATTTTATCATTGTAAGAAATAGTTTGCTCAGAATACCATTTCTTAAAGTCCTCTTCAGTATTTTTAATTCTGTTCTGACTGGCAGCTGGATGGAACAAAAAGGGGAAAAAATTAGTCCTTTTGTATCTTTCTGTGAACATGGAAAAGTTGAGTTGTCTTCATCGCCTCAGCAATTTTTATGGAAGCATCTATTACTATAATGCTTTAACGTCTACAGTGGCCCTCTGTTCCTGGGATCACTTCTTCCATTTTGTAATTTTTGTCCTGAATCTACTTTCATTCTGCTGGTTTCTATCTTAGACTTTTTATTAAAACTTGGTTCAGAGTTCCAAGTAATTGGAAACTTTATATTTCCACATTTCTCGGCAAAATTGTTAGAACTGTGGTTTATGTTTTGACTTTGAGAGCAGGTGCGTTTTTTCAGGTGATTGTTTTCAGCATATTCTTCCACCTCCTTCTGACAGTCAACTGATTTCACATTATCTTTGATATACTTGATCTTGTTTGAGACGCAGCAACAACTCTATGTAGCAGGTATTATTATTATTATACAATTCGTAGAGAAGAATGAAGTATAAATTTAACTGAAGCTTTTGACCCCTAAATTCACAAAATGAGCATACAGAAATTAGTAATCCAATATTTCATTTCTTCTTTCTGTACTTTAGTTCTCAGTTCAACTCTATTTTATCATAGATTCCTGGCTGCTTATCTAAGACTCTAGGTAATGGACATGATAAAAAGCAGGGGCAGAGGGGCAATGATGTTATAATAATAAAAAAGCATCATTTTCATTCTAATATGTAATCACCTGATTGCCATGTCCCTCACATTTTCTGAAATGTCAACATTACATTTTATTCTTACTGTTCCTAAATTTTACTAGTTCTGCAAATTGCTTTTATATGGAAGCAATTTTAAGTGATGGAAACATTTAAAAAATGTATTGATAAGCCAGCACTGTGGTGTAGAAGGTAAAGGTGCATGCCCGCACCTGACTACTCCACTTCCCGTCTAGCTCCCTGCTAATGTGCCTGGGAAGGTAACAGAGGATGGCCCAAGTGCTTGGGCTCATGCATCCACATGGGAGACCCAAAGTGGCTCCTGGCTTTGGCCTGGCCAACCTCTGGCAGTTGTGACCATTTGAGAAGTGAACCAGGGAATGGAAGATAGGTCTGCTTGTCTGTCTGTCTCTCTTTCTGTAACTACCTTTTAAATAAACCTTCAAAAATATTAGTAGTCTTCCTGTTGGGATGCAGCTCCCCTAGTGAGCGTAAGAACCAGGGTTGGAGGTGAGCCAGTCTGAACTAAACTGCAGTACTCATGAGTGTGCAAGAGATACAGATGGAAGAGACAAACTATGCTAGGACACAGCACATGCCAGCACACACAAAAATCGTAGCTGGCGATGGACTTGGTGGAGATTATTACGGATCACCCTCACCAGATCATGGCACCCACTGGAGTGTGCAAACTGGGCCTGTGGTGGGCTGAGTTGGGCTGGGCTGGACTGGGCTGCAATGGGCTGCAGCATCCAGTTTGTATGAAAGATGGGGCTGGGGCAGAACTGACCAAGCAGCTGCATCTATTGGTATGTGCATTGACTGGTGCAGGTAATGGACCGAACCTGACCCTGCATGAACTGCTGCATACGAGAGTCAAGTCTGAGGTCTCCCTAAGTGAGGTTTCCAACTAGATCTCAGCCACCAGAAGGGTCAAGGGATATGTGGCCTGAGCTTGGAGAGCATAGATTGGAGATTGGGCCTCCCCAGTTACTGATGCCTGTACAGTGGACAGCATGCTCAGATGTTTACAGGGGACATGACAGCCAGCTCATCTAGGCCAACAGATGTCAGGTGCCTCCTCAAAGAATGGAAAACAGAACAGTTTGAACACTCCCTGGCCAAGCTTTGCAGCATAGTGTCTGGATCTGTGAATACACAGTAAAATGGATTTGGTCAACCAATGAACCTTGGAAGGATTTTTTCAACCCTGGTGCAATGAAAACTATAATGTCCCAGAACTCTCAGGACCACTCAGATAACACCCTTGGAACATTTTCCCTACATTGAGGTCTCTAAAGCATCATCAGGTGACTGTCCTCCATTCCCAGGTACTAATCTGGTTTGACAGTGAGGAGCAACGCCCATGCCCCCTGTAAATCAGGAGAATAAAAGGAGGAGAACTGAAACATTTGTACCACCCACCTTTCTCCAAGCCTTGGCTCTCCCTGCCATGACTGGAGGCCCACATGGTTGTGGCATCCCTTTAACTATGTAAATAATATTAAAATTGGAATGAAGAATTAAGAAATAAGCAAATATAGATGCATTATGTTCTCCTTAGCATCATTTTCCTGTAAAAAAAAGTGTCGAAGGTACAAAGAGAAAGGTAAATATGTTAAAATGTTAATGTGTTGTTGATACATTAATATTAAAAACTTGACATTAAGGTGATGGAAAGGAATGAGGGAATAAGATTGTAACTTCCAGACCGGTTACACAAGAACTCCTTTCTGCTTATAGCCAGTGTTAGGATTTCAGGTAGAAAGCATCTACTACTTCCATTAATGGTGCTAGAGGGAATTATACCCACCAAGAGCAATAAAGATGGTGTTTTCTTTCTGGGTGTAAAATTGAGAAAGCTAAACCTGAAAAAAAAAAAACATGAAAAGATTCTGTTTGTGGTGTTCTATTTACATCTCTGTGTCTGTGTAAGAAAGAGAAATATATTGAACTAGTATTTGCTTAGCTGCTAATGTGTCCAAAAACTACTTAAACCCTAAAAATGCAATGATGAACTAAATAGAAATTGCACACCCCACTGAATTGAAGTTAGATAGTAGAAAAAGAGTTAAGACATGATAGACTTGAACGAACAATAACAGCTAACCAACCAAACCACTCTAGCACCCAGTTATCTCAGCATTAGCATTGATCCATACACACATTCACTTTCAGTCCTCCTAGACTGAGCATGTCATACCAGCAGGTAATTGGTCATTTCTGGGGACATAACAAAGTGAAAACTGAATGTTCAGCCTCCCAACTTTGATTACACTTACCTCTCAGCTTGAGGTTAAGTTTTCAAAATGTTTATGAAATGAAATCTGTCCTGTGTTCCAGTTGTCGTTTTTGGTCCTGGCTACAGTTAGAGTCACAGAATGATCTTTATAAAATACCAGTGCTTATGCTTCACTTGAAAGCCATTTAGATCAGAATCTAGGGGATGATATCTTGGCATCAGCATTGTTCCAAATTTCCCTAGCATTCTTTTTATTATTATTTTTTAAATTGTATCCTAGTAAAATTTTATTTACAGACAGTGTTTGGAATTGGCCCCCAGACTGTAGCTTGCATTCTTTGGGTCTAGGTTCTTGTAACAATATTGAATTGTTGAATAAAGCCTTTGAAACTATTTTTCTGTGAAAAGTTTAGCCTGAAGATTGTAAATACGCAGCATGTATTAGCATAGTTTTCTCCTGTGAGTCAACAACTTCCTTTTTGGAGTTTTTCCTCTAATTTGGAAATGTCTTCTGAGTTCTTTATATCTGAACAACTCAGGCACTCATCATCATTCTGTAATTGCTTACAGGCTTTGTAGCAGTAAATTATAAGAAATACTTATCTTCAACTTAAAGACTGTTTTGTCAACCTCCCTGGTATGATTATAAACAGTTTAAAACTTATTTCCCATGAGGGTCCCAGAAATGAGCAGAGGGGAAGAAAATAAGAAAGGAAAAAAGTCTCTTTCTGGAATTCCATAAAGTGGAAAAAGCAAACAAATTTCTTTTATAATTTTACCTCCTAAATAATTGACTCCATCTTAGCTGAGAGCAAGTGGCAAAAGTGTCCAGTATGCTCCTTCCCTCAAGGAGCTGAAACTTTGGTTAGGAGCAAAAGGCAAGAGAATCTCTAGAGTTAAGTAAAAACATATGAATGCTCAGGAAAATTCCCCATGACAAAGACACACATAATCTGTCTGTGGGTTCCTTTGAGGACAAAGGTCCCCGAAGGTCAGGAGCTTTTCCTGATGCAAGAGCAAAAAAGAAGTTTCTCCCACCACCCCCAGCTGAATAAAACCATTAATGTGCTCCTTAGTTTTGCAGCAGGAAATTCCCACTGATTTACAAATAAGCAGACTATGTCTTAGTTCAAGAAAGGACTCTCTCATTGGAAAGACGGTGTTGCCACTTTCAACTGGCTGGTCTACCTACTTGTGAATTGTGAGCCCCTCTTCTAGGAGCACACACCTTCCCAAAACCCTTAGAACAGTCAATGAGGAGTAATAATTGTAATTATATAAGTTCTGAGGAGTAATAATTATAATTGTTTTAAGAAGCAATCCTATTTTTGAGAGATATGAAATTCCCCCATGCCTTTTTAAAATTCTTACAAATGTATTATTGAGAAAATTGTCATATCATTATATATGACAAACACAGGTTTTGAGCCGAAGTTTTCCGAAATCATTCTTACTCAAATATACCAATGGTTCTTAATATGACTACACAGTAAAATGCCTGGGGGCTTTTTCAGAATTGCCAGTGTCCAATTCATCAGTAGTTCTCAGTTGATTTGGGGTAATGAGAGAACTAGGCAGGAAGGAAACATAAGTACTTCTGGTTGGGGAAGGCAGGTAGGGAATAGTAGTCTTTACTATTACTTTCTTCAAACTGAATAGTAGAGTGGATTTGCCAATACTTTAAAATTTCATACTTAGAGCTATGTAACTAGAGAACAGTTATGGAAAGATAACGTAAGGATGCCATTAGGTAATAGAGACCTAATTTCTCCCAAAAGCCAAATATCTGCCATCAAAACTCATATTACACAAACCTTATTAAAATGCAAATTATCCTAAAGATAGTTCAGCTTTAAAATATGAACTCAGGATTGCCATATCAAGAGTCAAGTGAAATTGAATAAAATTATTAAGAATCATTCCTAGGGCCCAGAGCGATAGCCTAGCAGTAAAAGTCCTCAGCTTGAATGCACTGTGATCCCATATGGGCACTGGTTCTAATCCCGGCAGCTCCACTTCCCGTCCAGCTCCCTGCTTGTGTCCTGAGAAAGCAGTCAAGGATGGCCCAAAGCCTTGGGATTCTGCACCCGCGTGGGAGACCTGGAGCAAATTCCTGGCTCCTGGCTTTGGATCGGCGCAGCACCGGCCATTGTGGTCACTTGGGGAGTGAATCATTGGACAGAAGATCTTCCTCTCTGTCTCTCCTCCTCTCTGTATATCTGACTTTGCAATAAAAATAAACAAATCTTTACAAAACAAAACAAAAAAACATTCCTGGTTCTTGCTAGACTATAGCTAGAACCAGTTAGTCTTTATGGGGAAATTCAGAATCACAATGCATTACTGAAAGAGTTTAATCTAAGCATATTTGTTACCATCTGGAAAATTTCCATAGTTTCATAAAATAATGCAAAAATCTTTTCTGGTAATGTTTTCTAATTATAAGTAACCCATTGAAAATGTCTTTAGGATATTTTAACCCATTTTGCATGTATGTTTAGATGTTTGTATATTGTATATTGGTGTACAATATACAATGTTTGTATATTGGCTATATTTATATCTATATTCAAGGAATTAGAAATTCCTGCAAGTAGAATTGCCTGTTATACCACTTTTCTAGGAAAAAATGAACTCTGTTCAATTTTAGTTAGTTTTAATTATTGTATAGCCTTTGTAAATCTTCAGTCATCAAGAAGTTCCCCTTGTTACTTCCTAGCTACCTTTTATATGCCTTGATATTTCTTTCAGCAAGTTAGAAAAAATGAAACTTTTTATTGTTAATAACAAACATAGAAGAGTGGTAAGCATTGTGTGGGGTGCTGGCATCCCATATCTGAGTACCTGAGTTTGAGTTGGCTCTGCCTACGATTTAAGCTTTCACGTTGAAGTGTCCCTTGAAAGGTAGCAAGCCGTGGCTCCAATGACTTGATTTGTGCCACCCATATGGAAGACTGAGTTCCTGACTCCTGGTTTAGCCTGGCCAAGCCATTCTATTTCTCAAATAAAATAAATGAAATACATGAAAGCTTAACACACACACACACACACACACACACACACACACACACACACATACACACACTTGGTTTCCCATCTGAAAAGGGGGTCTTTATATCCAGAATCGATTCAGTTGGTCTGTGATCACTGCTCTTGATTCTGAGACTACTGATTTTCTCTAGGATAGACACAAGTAGGCCCTCTCATAATGTTTCTTCAGCCTACCCTCTTTGCTCTATTGTCCCCTTCTTTCAAGCTTAAAACATCTTCAAGAAACGAGTATTGGTATCGTCATCAGAATGCCGACCGAGCTGGCTACCTCCTGTTTCTGGGTATCTGGGCTTAATCTTTCTCCACCAACTGCCTAACTCCAGCTTCCAGTTACTCACTTTGGGAGGCAGTGGTGATGGCTCAAGCAAGTGACTTTGTGCTACCGACATGGAACACCACTGGATGGCATTCCTATTTTTAGCTTCTCTCTAGCCCTGGCCATCATGGGCACTTGAAGAGTGGACCAGGGAATGAGGGATTTCTCACTCCACCACCCCCTGCCAACTCTGTCACTCAAATTTAAAAAGGCATCCTCATATTTTTCTACCTTAGCAGGAGGTGAGATGAGGGAGAAGAAGAAGGGAAGCTCCCTCAATCTGCTTCCATCCAATTCGCTTACAGCTCCTTCCCTGTGACCCTGTGACCCTTTGCTTCCTTAAATAGGGTCTGCTCTCTATCTACCTCCCACTCATTCCTTGCACATATTTGGGCTCCCATTATTCCACTGCCACCACAGAGATCATTGCTAGCATCCTCATTGTCATATCATGTACATTTTTCTACACTTAGTCTTTCTTTTTAATAACATCTAAAACCATAGGCAATTTTATCCATCTTTATATTACTTCTTCCCTAGGCTTCCCTGACCCTTTTTGCTCCTGCTTTTTCCCTAATCTATGATATTTTTTCCTCAAGCTTTCTTTGTGCTGGTTCATTTACTTTCCTTCCCTGAAATGTCTGTACTTGCCAGGGTTATTACTAGTTTTGTTTCTCTTCATTTTGTCCCTAGATAATTTTGTTCATCCTTAACTTTAGCCAGCAGTGTATTTGTAGCCAGCTGTTAGGAAGCAGTTAAGCATATCTGTTCCCAGCTATTTGCTTAGTGGCTATCATGTTCGTTATTGAAAATGGCCAAGATGGGAGTATCTACACCGTGAAAATCAACAAAAACTGTAGATCCAAGCTGATATTATGATTGATTCAGTTTCTCTAGAATTAGTTTGATAGTACATCACTGGTTCAGCAATGACCAGTGATGCAAGTGTATCCAATTCTTAAACCAGTGTCTCATACTTTCTGAACAGCAGACATTATTTCAAGTTTGTTTCCATCCAGCATCCCTTGAATATCCAAATGAATCTTATTAATCTTTTCCCAAAGCAGCCCTCTCGCACTAGCTCAGGCTTTTGGTAATGCCCCCATCGTTGTCCTGCCATCCTTGTGGGTAGCAAAAACTTTTTAATCCCTCACCATTATATTTAATTGACTAAGATTAATGTCTCCACCTTGTTTCATAAAATATTTAATTTTAACAGAACAATACATACAATGGGATAGGACAAAATAATTTTTTACAATGACAGTAATAGAGCATGTACAAATTAAAGTAAGTACAAAAACAATTAATAAACTCAGAAACCAGCTGGGTACAGAAAGCACATACATGCCATGGAATCAAGCCAGCCACATGTTGCCAGTTAATTTTACTTCCTGACTTGCTTTGAATCCATCTCTTCTGGCCACCATAATTTCCAGTCTTCCTACCTCTAGACTACTTCCCCACACTCAGATTTACTTTCCACATTGTTTCAAGGGAGATGCTTCCTAAAATCAAAACTCATCTTGCCACACCATCTTCCCCTTAAGTTAGAAAATTTCAAAACCTTCCAAAGCCTTTGGGACACAGTCTAAGCCCACATCCAAAGAAAGCCTCCTCCATGAGCTATTTGGTTCATCCTTCGCGACTGATCTTCAATATCACTATGTATGAATGCTTCCCTCATTCATAGGCACTTGATGGCACTTGTGCTGCTGCTGTGTACCCATAGCCCTCATATATATCTGTTATTAATTCATTCTACAATTGTTGAATGCCAACTTAATGCCATGGACTGTATTTGGCTTTGAAGATCCTTAAACAACCTTTAGAAAATATTTAAGCAAATTATGTGTGATGGGCACCACACTATAAAAAGAATACAAGGTCTAGGGACAGGCTTTGAAGTTAGGGTACTGCTTTGGGACATGTACATCATATACGTAAGCACCTAGGATTGAGTCCTAGCTCCACTTCCAATTCTAACTTCCAGCTGATGTGCACAGTGACAGGCAACAGACAATGACTCAGGTACTTTGTGCCAGTTAGGAGACCTGGACTGGGTTTCTCCTCCCTTCCTCAACCTTGTACAGCTCTGACTATAGCAGACATTTGGAGAGTGAACTAACACATGGGAACAGTGTGTGTGTGTGTGTGTGTGTGTGTGTGTGTGTGTGTTGTATCTGTCTGTCTTCTCCTACCCAGTAAGTTAAATGAATATTTTTGCAAAAAAGAATACAAAAGTAACAGGATGGAAGCATGGGAACCATGTTACTGTACATGTCACATTCTTTGTGTTGTTGTTAGCTGTGTTTCTCTCACTCTAGAATGGGAGGTCTGCATATTCCCTCCACCATAGTGGAAAGTAAAGAGTAGGTAGGCAATAGTAATTGTATGTTGGCTGAGGGGATCGGTGGATGAAAGGGAACTGCAACAATTGCCTAAAACTACTTAGGGAATTTTCAACAAATACTAGTGATCCTTGTTTTCTGTCTTCTATGACTAACTACTTAGAGTTGAGTTAGTAGGGAAATATGAATTAGTAATATGTGTATC
This sequence comes from Ochotona princeps, assembly GCF_030435755.1. Taxonomy (NCBI): domain Eukaryota; kingdom Metazoa; phylum Chordata; class Mammalia; order Lagomorpha; family Ochotonidae; genus Ochotona; species Ochotona princeps. The sequence goes on from NC_080834.1 coordinate 67,300,666, forward strand.
CTTACACTGTGTAAGCTAAAACCCTTGCCCTGGGAACTCCTTCTTGTGGTTCAGTGAGCCTAGAATATGTTAGCCTTTGGAAAGGATCTTAAGGCCTAGCCTTTTTAGTCAGCTCTTTGCTAAACACATCAAAAAAGTCTGTCACTTGATGGTTCATTTGCTTTACAACATTTGCCAGAGGCTCAGGCAATAGATCCAAATTAATAGATCTATGTTATTTCTTGTGGTCTCTTGCTCAAGGGTAAGGAGAAAATCCCTAGAGCTTCATCAGTCACCCAACAATGCATCTAGTTAATCTGCTAGATTGAAAAAAACACACACTGCCGAGCTCAGACTGTATAGTTCAGTTCCACATAGCCCTGATTCCTTCTGTTCTCTGAGGACTTGTTCTGTTCATGTTGATACAAAGTTGTCTCTACACTCCAGAATGGGGATTCTCAATCCTGGCTTAATAAGGAGAAAGGGAAGGAAAAGGGATGGGAGAACAGAGGCGACATTAGAGGAAAAGAGAGACCAGATTCTCTAAACTTTACAGGTAGCTTGGAATTTGTCTTCATAGACTGACTGCCTCTTTTTTTATTTGCAGGTCTCTGTGTAATTACACTTGCTCAGGTGACAGTCTCAGGTGACCTTGCTTTTACTAGGAAGAGAGTTAACCAGAGGGGCCTCCTTCATTACCCTGTCACTCAGAGCACTTTCTGCCATGTGAAAATACTTCTATTATTTGTGTGTTTTCTTAAATAATATCTGTCCCTCCTGTTTGGTTAGGAATGTCATCTACATTGGTTGGGTGTCAGCTGTGGGTTGAGGTTTATGTGTGGCTATTGCTAGGCCAAATCGAGAAAGGGAGAAGGAGCTGAAAGAAAGAGTAAATGCAGGTGAAAGTTTGGCAAGATGGAGAAGCATACTTTGAAAAGAATCACGAAATTTTTTCAGTGGATGAATTATTAATTACACTGCCAGAGATCACGTAACCCTGCTACTTCTTTATGAAAGAAATATAAAGTTCACAAGTAGTACATGCTTATAAAAAAATTCAAGCAATATTACTAAAAGTGAAACTACTAACCCTTACTTCCCACGAGTTTTGTTTAAGGTTTAAAGTATTTTCTGTTGTGCATACAAATAGCATACAGTTTGATCAAAAATGAAGTGAAGTTTTCACTTCACTTGGACTGAAGATTTTCAAAAATATATTAGTAAGTATGTTGTACATAAACATGTAGTCAGAACATGCTGCCCACGGAGAAGACACCTGTAATGGTAACACAAAGATTTAGTACAAACTATATTTCTATAACAGTCTAGTCTTGAATGATGAGTTTTTCAAGGTGCTTATTCCCTTTTTATTTCAGAGGTTGGAGATGAGGTTAAAATTGCCTTAAGTGGTGGTTGCTTTGGTAACACCAGTCATATCCTCTCACTTAGTTACAGCTCGGCTCTTTTGTAACATACAAGAATATGTCCATGGAAAACAGAATTAAATGATGTTTTCGTGCCAAGCAAATTGTGATAGCAATGCTTTTTTTCATATAATACTCATTTGTGTGAGCTTTCTGAAGATTATTTAATATACATGATGTTTTATGCATCAAAATAAGCTTATTTTATTCAGTTTTAAGAAACTTTGAAATTTCCTTGCACAAAGCCAGTTAAGTCTGACCCTTTCTCAGTTTTTTTGAGTACAGTTTTGCTAAGACACAGCTGTGCTTATTCATCTATGTATCATCTGTAGCTGCTTTTTTGCTGCAATACTAGAAATCAGTGGTTACAGTAGATATACTTAGCTGACTGACCCCTATCCTAATTGAGTAAAATGATTGTACTATTGTGATGGGCACTTGGTCTCATGGTGAAAATACTACTTGGGATGCCCATATCACACATTAGAGTGCCTGGGTTCAAGTCCATGAAGCTCCACTTCTGATTCCAATTACTTAATGCACACCCTGGAGGGCAAAAAATAATGGCAGAAATACTTGGGTTCCTGCCACCCACACAAGGGACTTGAATTAATTTCTGGGCTTCTGGCTTCAGCCTTCTTATCCCTGTCTGTTGCAGACATTTAAAAAAAGTATTTATTTTTATGTGAAATGCACAGTTATATAGAAAGAGATGGAGAGATGGAGGAAGAGGTCTTTCATTCACTGGGTGACTTCCTGTACAGCTAACTGGCAAGAGCTGGGCCAATCCAAAGCCAAGAGCCCAGGAGTCCTCTGCCTTTCCCACATGAGTGCAAAGGGCCTAAGTCCTTGGGTTCTCCTCCACTGCCTTCCCAGGCCATGAGCAGGTAACCGGAACAAAGTGGAGCCCCAAGGACTCAAACAAGTGCCTATATAAGGTGCTAGTACCACAGGTGGAGGCTTAGCCTAATATGCCAAGATACCAGCCCTGTTGCAGACATTTAAGGAATGAATCACCAGATGCAAAGTCTTTCTCTCTCTCTCTCTCTCTCTCTCTCTCTCTCTCTCTCTCTCTTTCTCTCTCTCTCTCTCTTTCAAATAAGGTAAAAATAAGTTAAGGCAGAACCCTCAATAATCAGACAAACCAATTGAGTTAATATGAAGTTATGAGAGTATATTCTGGATTTTACAACTCTAGGATGTGTCTGAGGCCTTTTAATAGGAGGAAAGTCAGCTACTCCATTGGTAAACAGTAGGGTGGGGAGAGGACAGGGAGGCATGTTCTATCTAGTTAGGTCTTATCTTTCTCTCAGGCAGGTCACATCTTCTCCCTTTCTGTTCTGTCACCTCCTAGGAGGAACAAACTTCACTGCAAATGTAGCCAAGGTCTTCACAATACTTACAGGTTAGATCCTTGAATGTAAACCAGTCTGTCCTGTCTTAGCTGCTAAGCTTCATAAATAATTTGGCTGAACAGATGAAAGGGCTGGGCACCTTGTTGAATACAACTCCAGGTGCAGTGAGGTGACCCTCACCTCCCCCCAGCTGCTCAGAGTGCAAAGTAGGGGACCCCACATGGTGTTGCCTGTGAAGTTAGGACCATGAGGCTTTTGGATTTCCTATCTCCGCTGGGCTTCTCTATTCTCTTCCAATTTTTAAGAGCTGTTGGAAGAATTCCTCTCTGGAGATGGCTCATGAATCTCCCTGTGGTAAATGTCTGAATGTTTACATTGTGCGCCTGGAAAGTTGCAGTGCCACTGCAGGTGGAAATCATTGTGACAGCAGCTCACCAAGGCTGATCACCTCCTGTGTCCTCTGTACGTCAGCTCTTGTCTCTATGGAGTTCTTTATGGAGCTGATGGTGTCACAAGTTGCTGGTATGCAGGTGTGATTGGCTTTTTTTTATTATTATTTATCATTTTAACCAGAAGGCAGAGGGGCAACAAGATAGGGACAAATACAAAAAACAGTGAGTTGCCCTCTACTGAGCTCACTCCTCAAAGCCCACAGTGGCAAGGGTAAGGCTGCAGCTAGGAACGGACACCTTAGTCCAAGTCTTCTGCATGGATGGCAGGGACCCAATTACTTGAGCCGTAACTGGTACCCTCCCAAGGTATGCATTAGCGGGAAGGTGGAATCATGAGTGGAACCAGGACTCTAGCCTAGGCTCCAATAAAGATGAGGGCTTCCCAAGTTATGGGACACCTGCTGTGCAACAAATAACCATTTTTATGACCTGAATTTTTCACAATGAAATTGGAAATAGAGGTGTAGGGGGTAATATATTAGAATATTCCGCTTCCCTGCAGTGATAGCTGGCATCCCAAATGGACACCAGTTCGTATTCTGACTACTGCACTTTCAGTCCAGCTTTCTGGTTATGGTCTGGGACAGCAGAGGAGGATGGCTAAAGTCCTTGGGCCCCTGCACCTGTCTGGAAGAAACTCCTGTCTCTTGCCTTTAGATTAGCCCAGCTCTGGCTATTGCCCATATCTGAGGAGTGAACCAGGGGATGGAATATCTTCCCCTCTATGTCTATCCTCTCCTTTTCTCCCCTTCTCTCTGCAAAAATCTGCCTTTCAAATAAAAATAGATAAATCTTAGAAAGAATGAAGGAAGGTAGGAGGGAAGGCGGGGGGAAAATGGGAAAAAAGAGGAAAAGAAAGAGAAAGGAACAAACAAAGAAAAGAAAGAATGGAAGAAAGGAAAAAAGACAATTGGAAATAGTGACTCTGGGCCTGATATGACTTGTCCAAAATGGTGAAGTCCTTTAGGACTCCAAACCAGATGGCTTCATCTATACTTACACATTTCACACATAAGACCTGCCCTTTAAAGCATGGTTTAAACAAAAGGAAATACCAGAGACTTCAGTTTGGGTTAATGTTGCTTTCTCTGACGAATATGTATGTGTTCTGAGGCTCAATAGTGTCTGCAAATCAGACATTCTTGCTGGGTTGCATCAGAGCCCAGGCGACATGATTGATGAAGAAAGGGCAGAGGGGGGATGACGTAATGGCTCGTGCAGCATTTACCTGCGAATTATCTCTAGCTGTGTACTGCCGGGTGTCTGTGTGACTCATGTCCTGAGGTACTGCCATCCCTGTTATTCACCACTGTTGCCTCACACTTACCTCACCCTATGTTTCCCTCCTTTTCTTGCCAAATCTGATTAGAAGTGCTTTTGTTTTAAGCCCATGTTTATGAAGCCATAAGTGGACTTTGCACCAATGACCATGTGGGAAAAATAAAGAATGTTAGAACTAGCAAGTTACATATTGACTCAGTCAGATCAGCCTGAAACCTGCCTCAGCTTTGTTCATTAAACATTTTCACACTCCTACTATGTGCTATGCACTCAGCTCTTGATGTTTTCTTCCCTAAATGGCTCTTCTGCTTCTCAGCTGCAGTTTAACAAATTCACATGAAAACTAACCTATAACAAGTGGCTACCATATGCACAATTATATAAAGGCTTTCCCATGGAGGGTTTCATTTAAACCTCAGAGGAAGTTTGTGAAGTAGGCCCGCCTATACACATTTTAGAGGTGAGACTGCTGATCCAGTTCAGTTAGCAGTAGTATCAGAATTGGGATTGGAGTGCTGGTATCTTTAAAGATTTATTTATTTTTATTGGAAAGTCAGATATGCAGAGAAAAGGAAAGACAGAGAGGAATACCTTCAATCCAATGATTCACTGTCCAAATGGCCACAACTGCCAGAGCTGCACCAATGTGAAACCAGGAGCCAGGAGCTTCTTCCAGGTCTCCCATGTGGGTACAGGAACCCAAGTCTTTGGGCCGTCCTCTACTGCTTTCCTGGGCCACAGACAGGTTGCTGGATGGGAAGTGGAGCCTGCTGGGATTAGAACCAGCACACACATGGGATCCTGGCATGTGCAAGACAAGGTCTTTAGCTGCTAGGCTACCGTTCCAGGCCTAGGAATGCTGATATCTTAATACCAGTACATTTTCACTGGTTCAAAAATACCTTTGACTTACATACTCCAAGTGCTTTTGTAAGAAGAATGTTTATTTCTCTTAAGATGACCTGTATCCCCAGCATATGATTCTGTATTTGATCATAGTGTCTTTGTGCTTATACTGTAGGACATAACCAGACAGCTGGTAAAGATCCAGCTTTATGAGTATAAAAGCCAACTCATCCCTAATACCAAATTTGTCTGAATCAAGGAAGTGGAATTATAACCATGGCACCACCCTTTCTTTCCTGTATTTGTATGTCTGGTGGCACCTGAATTGTTCAACATTTATTATTAAAACATGTTCTTTTTTTTTTTTTTTTTCACGCTGCTCACTGTCCTTTCAACTCAGGATTCAGTGTGAATTTCAGGATACTGCTTGACTGTTGCTAAGAAGTGGACTCTCTGGGCCCAGTGCTGTGGCCTAGCAGCTTAAGTCCTCACCTTGAACACGCCCCAGGATCCCATATGGGCCCCGGTTCTAATCCCGGCGACCCTGCTTCCCATTCAGCTCCATGCTTGTGGCCTGGGAAAACAGTTGAGAACGGCCCAAAACGTTGGAACCCTGCACCCGTGTGGGAGACCTGGAGGAAGTTCCTAGCTCCCGGCTTTGGATCGGTGCAGTACTGGCCGTTGCGGTCACTTGGGGGGTGAATCATCGGATGGAAGATCTTTCTCTCTGTCTCTCCTCCTCTCTGTATATCTGACTTTGCAATAAAAATAAATAAATCTTTAAAAATAATAATAGAATAAAATAAAGAAGTAGACTTTCTTAGAGAAGCTTTCTTCTTTTTTTTTAAAGATTTATTTTATCTTTATTGGAAAGTCAGATCTACAGAGAGGAGGAGACACAGAGAAGAATATCTTTTGTCCGATGATTCACTCCCCAAGTGGCTGCAATGACTGGAACGGTACCAGTGTGAAACCAGGAGCCAGGAGCTCTTCTGGGTCTCCCACGCAGGCACAGGGTCCCAAGGCTTTGGGCCATCCTTGACTGCTTTTCCAGACCATAAACAGGGAGCTGGATGGGAAGCAGGGTTACTGGGATTAGAACCAGTGCCGTTATGGGATTCCAGCACATGCAAGGCGAGGACTTTAGCTGCTAGGCCACTGTGCCAGACCTAAGTTTTCTGTTTATCATATTCCTTTGTATATGTGAGAACTACAGAGAGATAGGGAGAGACAGAGGCACAACAGAGGACAAACTTGATTCTGCTGGTTCGCTTCCCTAATGACTGCAACAGTTCAGGCTGTGCCAGGCCAAAGCTGGGACCCTAGAAACCCACATCTGAGTCTCCCACCTTGGTAGCAGTGGCACAAGTACTTGGACTGTCTTCCCCAAGGTACATGAATAGGGAGTTGGCCAACAGAAAAGCCCAGTGCGACAGTTCAGTGGCTAAGTCCTTACCTTGCAAGTGCCAAAATCCCATTTGGGCTCCACTTTGTGTTCTGACTGCTCTACTTCCCATCTAGCTCCACACCTGTGGCCTTGGAAAACAGTGGAGGATGGCCCAAGGCCTTGGGACCCTGCAACCACGTGGGAGACCTGCAAGAAACTCCTGACTCCATTGCAGTCAATGAAGAAGTGAAGGTCTTTTGATCTCTCCTTCTCTGTGAAAATCTGACTTTGCAATAAAAATAAATAAATCTTGAAAAAAAAAAAAACAAGAAAGGAAGGAAGGAAGGAAGGAAGGAAGAAAGAAGAAAGAAAGAAAGAAAGAAAGAAAGAAAGAAAGAAAGAAAGAAAGAAAGAAAGAAAGGAAGGAAGAAAGGAAGAAAGGAAGAAAGAAAAGTAGTGTAGTGGGGGCTCAACTGGCATTCACTTTGGATGCTAATGTCACGGGTGGAAGCTTATCTTGATACACTAGTACACCAGCCTCAAGAGAGATTAAACTGGAAGGCTAGGGTACTTAGTCTATGACAGATACTCAGATGGGTGCCCCTCTCTGGTTCCCACAGTCTATGTGTAAGAATCTGCTTGGGGTCTTAGTAAAAAAAAAAAAAAGAAAGAAAAGAAATGCAGATTCCAAAGCCCTATCCTCTGTCTGCTAAATGGCATCCCATGATGGGATTGGGCTTGGGAAAATAATGTCCCCAACATTCCTGAGGATACTTATAAAGCTCTTCCCACCATCCCCAAATTTAAGAATACTTAGACTTTTTAACCAACCAATACTTAATATATACCTTTTCTTCTTTTAAGTTTTATGATATAATGCATGATTAAAAATATTTGTCTTAGGGAGAATTTATGAAACTCTTTGTATCTATTAGGAGAGTTTTGGATATAAGGCAAATGTATGGCAGCATAATAAACTAAGAGTTTGAGGAAAAGGAGATTGTTAGGTATTCAGGAAGTAGGTGTTTTGGGAAATGTCTATTATTTTCCAGGAAGGAAGACTGAAAAGAGAGAGGAATTCAGGAAAAACCTTCTTAACTTTGAAGATCCTAATCCTTCCTTCTTTTTTCCAAAATCCAGCTGCTTCCTACACAGAGCTCCTTTGCCACAGGCCAGCTGTGTCCCATGCATCCCCACCTTCACCACTGATCTTTCAGCCCATTTATACCAGAACCAGAATGGGGAATTGCAGAAAGGCAAAAAGCAATTTGGTAGGAAGCAGAATTCATGTTTTAGAGAGAGACAAGCAAGGCTGTAAAATCACCTTAGCCATTAAACCAGAAAACCCTTAGCCATAGCACCCTGGGTCAAATTTGTTATGCCTCTTGTGGGATGTAGCTTTATTACGGGGTCTCTGGAAAGGCTTGCCCAAGTTCTTCTGCCCTTTCTGAGATAACCTCACAAATTAATCCAAACTATGCTCTTACTTTGCCTCTGACATTTGATCTTCTTAAAATTTTATTTTCATTGTCTTTGAATTATTTCCTTTGTGTGTGTCATTTCCCTAAAGTATCTCCATATTTCATTTTGACCGGAATATTGTTGTAATTCTTTTGAATCTTTTTCCAGCATGTTTTTCTTCTTTTGCCAAAATTGTTGTGCTGCTGCCTACAGTGGACAAATTTGAGGTCTACCTTTCACCTCTTTCAGTGAGGTGATCATCTATAACTTTTTGCTGCAGACTCCTTCTGTTTTTTCTAAAAATAAAAAGTATCTCCTGTTTGTAGTCATAAAGACCATTATTCAAATCCCAGAGTTCTACTTTTATACTTTTATTCTGTATTATTAACACTTAGCTTTGGAATGTTGAAAATTTAGATTGTTTATCTTACATCTTTTCTTCCCATACCACTTATTTTACACTTGGCCCATAGAATAGTGACTCTTAGAAATGGCTACTTAAGAAATTAAAGCTAAGAACAAATGCTCTGGACTCTGTTTTGAATCAGATGATCAAATTAATGATTGTAGCGTAACAGCCAAAGTAAACAACATTCTTGATGGGTAAAACCATGCATTGTCTTGAGCTAAGTGATTACTTATCCATGAAAAAAAATTTGTAATTGTACTATCCTTTCTATTTAAAACAACAACAACAAAAAATTTGTTATTTCTTTGTTGAGGCAGAGCAACAGAGGGGTAGGAAGAAAGAGAGAGGCCTTTTATCCCGATGCACCTCCTAAATAGCCACAAAGGCAGGAGCTAGGAACTTTATCCTGATCTCCCATACAGTGCCAAACACTTGGGCCGTCTCCACTGCCTTCTCAGGTGCATTAGTAGGGAACTGAATCAGAAGTCAAGCAGCCAGGACTCGTAACAGCACTACAGCATGGCATGGCAGTGTTGCAAGCAGTGGATTAACTCACAGACCCAAACTAACTTTAATATGTATTATGAAGGCTAAAAATAACTTATTTCAAAGTCTATTTTTCATATCTAGTTTTACCATATGCACTCTTTATCTGAAACACGGACATAGGAACCTTCATACTCTTTCAGTATTTACTGACTTTCTTAGTGTCTATGCTGGCTATTTTCTACTGCATTATGCACCATGTAATGACCTATAATTTTCTCAGACTTGCTGTATTTCTGTGTCCTTGGCATTGATTAAGCTATGATAGATGTTTAAAATCGGAAGGAAAAATTACCTGTCATTTTCTCTAATATCTTTTATTACTTTGTCTATTTCTCTTCATGAACATGAAAACCAGTTATTTGAGTCTTTCAGTTTTGTTCTTTTCATTTTTTAAGATTTATTTTATTTTTATTGGAAAGTCAGATATACAAAGAGAAGGAGAGACAGAGAGGAAGATCTTCTGTCCAATGATTCACTCCCCAAGTCATCGCAATGGCTGAAAATGTGCTTATCCAATGCCAGGGTCCCAAGGCTTTGAGCCATCCTCTGCTGCTTTCCTGGGCCACAAACAGGGAGCTGGATGGGAAGCAGGGCCGCCAGGAACAATCCGGCACCCATATGGAATTCCGGCACGTGCCACATGAGGATTTTACCTGCTAGGCTACTGCACTAGGCCCAGTTTTGTCCTTTTTAACTTTCATTCACTAAGATGAAAATATCTCTCCTGAAATTTTCTTTTAACCAGAAGTCCATATATAAAATCTTAGTAACATGGCCACAAAGTGACTTTGCTAAGTTTCAATGACCTATTTTGTGTAGAATAACACATTCTTTTAAAAAGTCTGTTTATACCTACAATTCCATGATGTACTTAAATAATCTAATGTTAGGGCTCGGCAGCGTGGCCTAGTGGCTAAGGTCCTCGCCTTGATCCCATATGGCCGCTGGTTCTAATCCCGGCAGCTCCACTTCCTCTCTGGCTGTCCTCCTCTCAGTACATCTGACTTTGTAATAAAAATAAAATAAATCTTAAAAAAAAAAAAGGGTTCGGCAGCGTGGCCTAGTGGCTAAGGTCCTCGCCTTGATCCCATATGGCCGCTGGTTCTGGTCCCGGCAGCTCCACTTCCTCTCTATCTCTCCTCCTCTCAGTACATCTGACTTTGTAATAAAAATAAAATAAATCTTAAAAAAAAAAAAGGGTTCGGCAGCGTGGCCTAGTGGCTAAGGTCCTCGCCTTGATCCCATATGGCCGCTGGTTCTGGTCCCGGCAGCTCCACTTCCTCTCTATCTCTCCTCTTCTCAGTACATCTGACTTTGTAATAAAAATAAATCTTAAAAAAAAATAATCTAATGTTAAACTTGTAACTGTTACTAAAGGACTATGCTACTGTAATAATATGGGGGGAAATGGTGGTAGGGGAGGACGGGGGTGGAGAAAAGAGAGAGCAAGGTGGGAATCCCTATACCTACAAAATATATCATGGAAAAGAATAAAAATAATTTGTAAAGTATCTATGCTTATATATCTATCATTAACAATGCAAAAGGCAATTCATGCACCATGCAAAATTTCAGAAGGGAGAAATCCCTTATGCAAAGAACAAGAGAGTTAGGGATGAAAGCCATTGTTACTTGGATGCCTAAGTCTCAGTACTGGACCAGGATTCACACGGATTTTACTCTGCAATTCAAGGTCACATTTCTAAGTCCTTTAAATCAGTGCACCAGACTGTTGTATAGACGAATCAAGACTTGGGACTTTCCTCTCCTTGCACACACCAATATCCCAAATGGGCCCCAGTTCTAATCCCAGCAGCCCTGCTTCCCATCCAGCTCCCTGCTTGTGGCCTGGGAAAGCAGTGGAGGATGGTCCAACGCCTTGGGACCCTGCACCCACATGGGAGACCCGGAAGAAGCTCCTGGCTAATGGCTTTGGATCGGCTCAGCTGTGGCCACTGCGGCCACTTGGGGAGTAAATCAATGGACAGAAGATCTTCCTCTCTGTTTCTCCTCTCAGTATCTCTGCCTTTCCAATAAAAATAAATAATTAAAAAAAAAGACTTGGGACTTGGCCACTTTTTTGCTAGTAGTGTGTCAGCCCTCTAATGGCAACAAGGAGTTATCAAGAACTAGCCCCAGAGGGAGTAGAGATGAATATGGTTGGTAGCTGTACACAAGCCTATTTTCTTCATCTCATTGTTGATCGTTGCATACCATGTAGTTGTTAGTTTTTTTGAAGTAGTGAGGTTCTAATTTTCTTGCAGTTTGGGAAGCAGAACTCCCTGGAGATTAGGGGTGGGGACATTTCCCCAATTAACCTTTCCTATGACCTGTACAGAGGATGTCACTCTCTACTAGGCTTGCTAAAATGTCCACATTCCTGATATTTGTACTAATTACAATAAGTTGCTACTGCTCTTGCACATAATCTCTTTCCTCAGACTGGATGTAAGTCTTTCGGTAAGGCTGCTTAAACAGTGGGGAGGAAGGAGCCTTTCTGTAATATTAAAGTCATTCCTGATAAAGGTAACTGCTGTACCACTTGCTCTTGATTAGATCCCCTGCCAGCAGTAGCACACACTTGATATTTTGATACCAAGTATCTGCCAGATATTTTGATACCAAAATGACTTGCTTCATAAAGTCTACACAAGGCAAAGAGAAAAGCATCCAGAGGTTCCCAAAGTAAAGTTTTCCAAAATTTCTATATGAGATGCAGCCACAGCACCCTTTGTCTAAGTATTATCATGTGTTTCCTGTAGCCATTGGTATCCTATAATTCTCATTCCCAGGGGCTTACAGAGATTAGAAAACCCAGGAAAACACTTGTCTTGTCAAGATGGAATTTGGCGAAAAGAAGAACAATGGCAAGGGATTCATACTGTGATCCTTCCAAACAATTACTAAGTAATCATTGGTCTGTTAGCAGCATTCAGTGATCTACTTCATTGTTCCATTATTGTTATGTGTATGTTTGCTAAACCCTGCTTCCTTTACTGTTAAACCCTAGGCAAGGAGGTTTAATGTCTTGCTATTGCATGGTGTTTTGCATCAAAAACTGGAATAATGTGAACAATACCTAGTTGCTGAATAACTCACTGGTTGAAGAAAAGTGACTTTGTAGATCTCTGGGTGTAAAAGGAATTAATCAATAATTACCGAGTGTTCAGACCATTCTGTAAATATAAAAAAGAGCCGTATTTCACTGTATGACAATGATTTTTTGATTCATATGTAATAAATACTTTTAGCCCCAATATCTATCAAATCTATACCATAGCTGTTAAGACATCATGTAAATCTTAATCTTCAATAGAATCAAAAAGAAAAATAAGATATCTGGACTTTAGAGTATTCTTAAATGGTAATTCATAATGAGTGCAGATGACTGAATTTAGTGAGATCTTTTTCAACTTGACCACTCAGCGTTTTCAAGAATTTAGTAGATTTTCCCACCAAATCTGCAATATTGCCAAGAATATAAAACCCATCTTTGGTTCAACTTATTTTTCCATTGTCCTGGAACAAAATGGCAGTTGACATAAATTTCCACATAATTTTACCAAGTGAATTGAACCTTCAGTTGTAGTAACAGTAATGGTATCAGCAAGCAGGAACTGGATTGTCTACCCCTGTTAGCAGCCTTAACAGTCTGCAACATTAATGGACCATGAAAATTGGAGAGCTAGGGTGACTGTGGGTCAGAGCTAACATACATAGGCAAGCACAGTGTAGGAGAAACTTTCATCACCTCCACTACACTGAGCCTTTTCTCTCGATAGAGCAAGCTCTTAATTTCCTAGGCTGTTAATCTGGCACCTTTCATGAACATCAGTGTTCACTTGGGAAAATAAAAAAGCAAACAGTCAAAGCATCTAAGTGTTAAGAGCAAAGAAAACCAACAGAGGAAATTACAGTAGCACTTGATACACTAATACCTTTTTCTCAAGTCATAGGAGATGAAGATATTTGAAAATGTGCAGCTTTGACAGTCTCTTTTTAAGACAGTAACTGGAGATCTTAGAGAGAAGGTTCTAGTTTAGCTGTGGCCTGTCCATGCCAGTATGTCCACATTTTCAAAAACTGAGCTCCGCAAGTATGGATAAGACTTAGGTGATTGGAAAGTAAACAACACTTTGACAGCATTGCTTTTGCACCACGTTTACCATTTTCTTTCAAAAGGGATGAATGCTTCCCAATATGTATAGTTTCTATTTGTTTTGGACTGTCCACTAAGTTATTTAGATAGCTACCATGTGTTTTGGAATCTAGTACATCAAGAGTTGAGTTTAGTGCCAAGTTCTAACTTTTTCCTCTCTCTTACTTTTAGGTAAGTCATCTGACTGGAGTGACATTTCATTTGATGGAATTTTCCATTTGGTAAAGTATTTCTATTTTTATCATGATGTAAAATACCACTTTCTTTTATTTTTCAATCTGTATTTTCCCACAGTGTTGATCATAGTAGTGTACTCTCTCTGGAAAGCAAAAAGAGGGAGGGGATATTAGACAAGAAAAAAGCATGAATTTAAATATATAAGGGCATTTCCAAAAATTCACAGAAAACACAATTGAAAGATAAATTTATTTTGGTGCAAAGTAATTAAAATTCATGAATGTCATGAACCCTCAAAAAGTTCATGAAAATGCATATTATGGAAAAAATATGCATGAACTTCTTTTTTTGCTCCAAATAAGTTTGTCTTTTAATACATATCCCAGGTAATAAATTTTCCCATGTATTAAATGTTTGAGGTACCATCATGTTTATGTGTCAAAAAACAGAATTGAAAATCCTGCATTTTTATAGTTGCTTTCGCCAATGCCACTTTTTTTAACCTCAGAAAATAGAAGAGTTCTTATGTTTAGTTGTTATGTTTAGTTTTATTTTTAAAAGTTTGAACTTCATTCAGAAACTAATTATTAGTTTAGAGCAGTAATTTCAAATTTTATTTGTTGAAAGTTTGTTGCAATGCATGTTGAATAAAGTCTTGTATATCATCTAAGAAGTTCTGTTTTGAATCATAGTGTATGTCTTCAAAATATTTTTAAAAGTTATTTAATAGAAGAAAAAAAACACAATTTCATGATGCTAAGATTCAGTTGCCAAACATGGTACCAGGGATTGTGGTCCATAATAATAATAGATTTGAGGCCTCAATAACTCACGGGGACAAAAGAGACTCCATTCTTACTGCAAACATTGCCCATGATAGTCTGGGTTGTTTCAGAGAATAATTTGTTTGCCACAAACACTGCAAAAGTACACAAATTGTTAAGTATTAGCAATTCTTTTCTTCCTTGTTTGGATGCTCGTTCTACCATAAGCTTAGAACTAGACATTTGAATTACAAACAAAACCAAAAAATCTTTCCTCCCAACATCATGCCTTTCCGAAAGTAGGCATTATATTGTGTATTTTCTTGAGACCAACATGATAGGTGTTGAATTTGCATATCACTTTTTGGTAGTATGAACATTTTAATACCAGTTCTTTCAGTCATGGACAGTCATGAACATAGAATATTTTTATTTATTTGTGGAATAATATTTTAAAATATGTGAGCCTTAAGTTCATTGCTTCTATAATTTGTAGTTGAAATCTAATGTTAAAATTATTGAAGTAAAAGTTACTACTAATATATGTGAAGAACCAAAAAATAATTTTTAAAAAAGTATGATTTATACTAACCAAATTTACAGAAAAACCAAGTACCCTTAAAACAAGGTATGATATTGATTTGCGATAGATCACATTTATACCAAATTTGGGACTCAAGGGTTGCTAAAAAATCCCTTAGTTTTTCCCTGTTTTTGAATAGATTTATGCAGGCTCTTTACTACTTAGAAATCATTGATGATAAATGATAAGGTTGATGAATTCCCTTTCTTTATTCTAACCTTATTACCTATAATGTTAATGTATAACCCTTGCATAATGTTTGATAAACTGACAGGTTTTATACTCCAGTTTGTTTCTGTTCATCTCTCAGAGCTCTCATGGCTCCTGTCAGTCACCATGTGATTTTTTTTTTAATGCTTTCCTCCAAAAATGAAACCTTGGTTGCTGTAATTAGATTTGCAAGTACAGCCTGTATTCATCTTTTTAGTGCATTAACTATTCCATTCAGCTTCAGGTTTGAATTGTAACTTTTTGCTCATCCTGTTCCCTGTTTTGATGTTGATAGCCACTTTGTATTTTCTGTCAGTGTCTTGTTTTATAAAAACCAATACTGTGGGTGATCAGGAATCACCAGCAAGTAGGATAATATACATTTTTTCAAATACTATCCATTTCAATAAATATATATTTAACTTTCTACATGTGGCAACCTGTGTTGCGATTTAAGAATAAACAAAATGAATCATGACCATTCATAACTGTAAAATAGATGCCATTAGCTTTCGCTATCTTCCAGAACGTGGTCCCCAAAATAGGAAGGACTCGCTTTTGAAAGCTTGCCATGATGTCCATCAGGGTTCCTCTGTGGAGTCTTACGAGATATGCTGCCAACAGTCTATTAACTTTAATAAAAATGCCTATCAGTACTCGTGAAGGTTTACAGTGCAAATATGCTAAATATGGTAAAACTCTAAAATGTCTTACAAAAAGGAAGAAGTTGAATGGCTGAGCTAATTGAGGACACACTTTGGCAGAAACTACAAATGGTAATGACACATTTAGAAGCTTAGAATTCACTCACTCTATTACGTTTGAATCTTGTTTCATTTTTTCTCCATGTACTCTATACAGATATTGAGAACTTTTAATTCTCCTGTTCTCCTAATGAATTTCCCCTTGCCAAAATGTTGTCCTGAAAATGTCTATCATTAAAAATCAGTACTTATAAAATATTTATTAAATTACATAGCTGTATCTGATTATGAAGATGCTGTTAAATTAGCTGAGGTTTTTCGGCTTCAGTAAAGACTGGGATAAAGACACTAGATGGAAGTTTGAGCACCTCCCAAAGACTGTGTTGATCTTACCACTACTGCAATTACCTCTCCTGTTAGCGGGGATGGTTAGTGAGTTCATCACATCAGTTGTGCACATGTTAAACTCCTTAACCTTTTGTGCTGTTTAGCCACTCAGATATACCTAGCACTCACTATACCTTAGTAACCAAAGAATTAAATTTCTCTCTGGGTATTTCTTCCTGTCAGTAACTGCAACTTGAGAATTCTTTAATTATCTGACATTTTAAGTTGGGATATTTCCATATAGATAAGGATAGCTGCAGCTACTCTGTTCTCTCTAAAATGATTTCTAGACTTTTTGGGTATGGCTATTAACTGCCCTTCCTTTGTTTTCATGTTTATAACACTTTTAACCAGTAAAAATGTACGCTAGTAGATATTGGTGAAAGAGTGTGGTTCATATTCTACAAAGCTATCATCCGTCTTTCAAGCTAGTATCAAAAGATTTAGAAGTAAATGGATTTTTTTGGTCATAATTCTTCAAGCTTCATGATTTATTTTCATTTTGTAAAATTTTCATTTCTTCACTTGAGAATTCTGTAAAACTAGAGTGGCTGTTTGTCTGAGGAAATCACTACTGCCAGAAAGAGGGCAGAGAAGTGTTACACATGAATACTGACTTTACAACTCTGTGTATTATTTTCTGCATAATAACCTGATTCATAAATCACTCTGAGTAAAAGCCGTGTCAGTATTCCTGTTCCTGAGAAGGCCTTATTATAATCAAGAAATTCACTATCATATCATATACCTTGCAATTTTGTTTTCTGAAATTGACATTTAATGTCTTCATTTCCTCATGTAAACTTTTAAAAACCTTGTGTCTTCATTTATTTAATTGCTCCCAAAGCATCTTTCCATTTCACATACTGTTTGCTATTCAGTTCTCTATTCTTCAGATAAATCTTTTGCAGATTTTATAAAAGCTAAATCACCTCACTTAAGGCTTGATGTTGTGGTTTCTTACTAGAAGACAAGTTTATCGCTAGAAGCTGTACTAATTTCTAAATCTGTACAAGTTTATACTAGAATGGTGAAGTGTTCCCTTTGTAGTCACTGAACTTCCAAAGCAAAAAGGTGACACCAGCATAGAAGCAAGTTGATTAATTAGTCTCTAGGTATCTTTAGCACCTTTGATTCAAAATAATAATAGTAATAAGCTTATATATATATGTGACATTCGGCAAGAAGCATCTAGCGAAAAGGAACCCATCTCAGAATTTCAGAATTGCCTCACTGGAAATAAAATTCTTACAATAGTTTGTTTTACTTTGAAGTTTCTAGTGTAAGAGCGAAGAGGTAGACAGGAAACAATATTTTGAACTCTTAATTTTGGAAGATCTACATTGTGACTCCATTTTAGAAGACTACTGGACTTTCATAAATTAGTGTTTTGAACAGATCAGTGAATTTCATAGCAAGTGTCTTGGTTACTTGTATTTTTAAACCTTGGAATAGACATAAAGATACAAGTTTGATATCCAGGGAAAACTTAGGTAACATCCTGTCCTCAGCCAGGCCTTTCTGTAAATTCTAGGAGCTTCTGGAAGTTTCAGGGATTCCCTAAATGAATAATGAGTAAATTACAGTTCAACAGCAACAGTAATTTTCTAGTTAAAGAACGAATATCTGATATTTTTGGAAATTCTGTCCTTAACTGAAAAGAAAAATTGAGTAGCTCGGAGAGACAATTATATTCATCTTCTTTTTTTCCACAAAGCATTTGTGATACTTTTACAATCAAAATGAATAATAAATTTACCTAGGGATTTTTTTTCAATTTTAAGTAACAGAGGGAAGACCGTGAGTCCCCCCGGAAGCCTAAGTGCCGTAACCACTAGCATTAAGAGAGAAGTCATTGTCCTGAAGTGAAAGAGCAGAACTTCCATTGGTCCTCCTCTCCATGGCTAGTCCAAGCTGAACTAGTGCCAAATCTACTCCCAGCCCTTGGGCTTTACCTGGCTTGTGCATTTACTCTAGTTTCTCTGGCTCTGCCTGCATGCTTGTCATGGCATGACTGTCAGTGTTCATTCTGTAGCTCTGAAAAGGCCTGCAGTTTCAGCAATTTCTCATCCCATTAAACAATGAGTATGACTTGGGGAAAATGCCACATTCATCTTATAGTGTGCTTGAATGTTCAGAAGGCTTCAAACAACACCCTCAGTGTATTTGGCCACTTCACAAGAATGGACATCGATGAGGGACAGTAAAAAACTGGCCAAACACAGGGGAAAAGAAAGTGAGAGAGACTCCATTCTGTCTGATTCAGCTGGAATAGGTAGGAAACCTGAGGATCTTTTTCTTCAGCAGCCATCATTTGTTTCCATCATTTGTTCCCATGGTTATTTTCCACTGCCCAGTTGTCATTTGTCCTTATTTAAAAACATGAGTGAATGAGCAAAAAGATTTGAGGTGCTACACGAGAGGCTATGAGAATTTGGAATTTTGGACTGAAGTACTGTCTCTGAGCTCATTCTTTTTTATTATACTGTATTTGGCGGAAGATCTGACATGAGATGCACTGTAACCGTTGCAGAGCCCACACAATCTCTTGTTTTTTAGATTTCTACTTGCTTTTATGCATGTTATTGGAGTAACCACACCTTTCCAAGAGTTTCAGGTGTTTTAACCATAGGAATGGAGGTGGGAAGGAAACAAAAGAATTGGTGATAAATACACAGTGGCTGAGAGTGGAAAGTTCACAAAGGAAAATGGAGTGTGTGCTACCTTCTGGGCCCAGGCCAGAAGTCACATGTGTCCCCAATGTAGTCACCCTTGCAGTGGTAATACTCCCGGTTTAGCCACCATGCGTATTGTTCTTTGTTTTTCTATAGTGCTTGTCAAAATGCTATGACAACTGGCTGGTTTTACGCAAACAGACCCTGGCTCTCCCGAGACAGAGTGTCTGAAAGTCAAACATGGATGGCAGCCATTGGCACACAGAGGAGTCAGAAACCACAGATTGTTTTCTCGTTGGATGAACAGCTTAAAGCAACGTAAAGTTAATTGAAGAATTCCTTGAAAGTGAAGTCAGACTAAAAGACATGCTCTGAGTATATAATTTACTAAATGTGAAGGATCTGTAAGTAGTAGTAAGACTAAAAGAGTTTGGGGGGAAAAACAACATTTTTGTAAATAGATCTGGCTTGTATTATTGCATGGGCTGTTTTAATTATTTGCTCTAATAGCGTAGATTTGCAGAAGAATCTCTAATTAGGTAAGGCTTGATTTATGGAGCTGGCCTCTTATAAACCATGATGTCATGGTGTGCTGCAGAAAATTACAGGCCCAGTCTTGCTGTTGAAAACTATTATTTCTACCTAGATTGACTCGTGCTCTTCATAAAATACTCCCAGGAAACCAAAGCAGTCTGTGTCCTCATTTAAAATTCTTCTTGTGCAGGTAAATTCAATAAATACTATTACCCATCAAGTAATTTTATCAAAAAAAAATTTTTTTTCCATGGAATAGTGTGAGTGGAGGACAGAGAAAATACTCTAGTAAAGAAATATTTTCTTTTAGGGAATTTTGTAGAAATTAACCTGTGATTCTTTGCTTAGGTGGATGGATCCATTCAGCCGACAGCCCAGCAAGGATTAGTTAGTGTCAAAAGTAGTTTCTCTGTCCCCCTTGCTCCCGCCAGCCACTTCACTGGAAAGCTCTTTCAATGTCATTGTTACCTGCTTTATATGGTTTTAATCAAGCATGTGTGACATCTGCAACATTTCATCAGGATTCTTAGCCCCTTTCCCATTGCAGTAGAAGCTCAATGGAGGGTCAAGGCCTTTTTTTTTTTTTTTTTTTGGTTGCAAGTGTGCTGATTACAATTCTCTAACGATTTTTGTGTATTAATTATACCTTGATGACTACGTTTCCTGTTGTTTCTCGTTTCAATTTTTCTAAACTTTTGCCCCAATAAAACAGACTATACAAAGAATCCTTCTAGACTTAGTTTGTTTTCCTTACTTTTTATAAACTTCTAACCTGCATCTGTCTGCTTCTCAAACTAGTCAATGAACTCTTCATAGTAAATAACTCATGTGTCATTGTTACATTTCATCAGGTTACAGAATATAAATTTGGAATTACAGTAACAAGCCCAACAGACATAAGCAGGTTTGAGAACAAGCCTAGGCAACTGGAAGAAGTGGATGACACACTCAAGAGCATCTTTCTATCCTCAAGTGTTCTGTATATTGAGGTCTATACTGATTTTTTTTAAAGATTTATTTATTTTTATTGGAAAGGTGGATATACATAGAGGAGGAGAAACAGTAGAAAGGAAGGTCTTCCTCCCTTCCTTTACTCCCCAAGTGAGCACAACGGCTGGAGCTGAGCCAATCTGAAGCCAGGAGCCAGGAACTTCCTCCAGGTCCCTCTTGTGTGTGCAGGGTCCCAAGGATTTGGGCCGTCCTCAATTGGTGTCCCAGGACACAAGCAGGGAGCTGGGTAGGAAGCAGGGCCGCCAGGATTAGAACCGGCGACCATAAGGGATCCGGGTGCGTGCAAGGCAAGAACTTTAGCCACTGCGCTATCGTGCTGGGACTGAGGTCTATACTGATTTAAACACAGCAACAGAATTGGGTTAGCAGAAGTCAGTTATGAAAGCCATTGACCTATTACTCTCCACAGACTCTTCCTTTTACAAGTGGTATCCACTGTGATTCCATGGTTTGCCCAAGGTCAGAAACCGGTGACCATGCTGATGTGCTGACTCTCACTCGACCCATAGGACTGAGAAGCTGACCTTTATTTTCTGCTAACTGATGGTGAAAATAGTTGTTTATAAACATACGCTTTGATGATCACAAATATCTGTCTTCACGATTACTGTGCTTCCAGTTTCTGCACTGCAGATTAACAGATGTTTTTCTTTACATTCTTCCTCATATTAATATATTTGCTTTTTTAATATATGGAGTAACTCTAAGTCATGAGTTTTTTCACTTCTGTATGTAAGTGCCAATATTTAGAAGAGAAAGAGACTGCATGGAGGGATTTCTCCTTACCAACTCGGGTCATTTTCCTTGCCAGGTTGCAGCTCAGTATCATTCATGGCTCCATTTATCAATTTAAAGGCCATTTACCAAAAGCACAGCCTCTCAGACACAGCCATTTTGAGACTGAGCTGAGAAATAAGGTTTAAATTTGTTTACTTGCTTTTACAAACTGTATATTTTAACTTTGCTAATATCATGTTGAAAATATTTTTAATAGTGTATTTTATATTTTTCTGGTTTGAACATGTAAACTGAAGGGTTTTTTAAAAAGACTACATTATATTCTCAGGGTGATAATAACTGCATAATAATTAGTACAACACAATTCCCATCAACCCTCTTGTTAATGTGATATTAATACAAAGAGCATCTTCAGTTTAGTTAATAAATACAGTTTAAGAATATTATATTTCTCTCCTTTCCTCTTCCCTCCATGTGTTTCCTTCCTTCCTCTTCCATTTTTCCTTTTTTTAATTTTCAAGATCATCATTTTAATTTATATCATAGTTGAAGCATTGATGCTGCACTAAATAAAGGGTTCAACAAGCAAAAAGTAAAAAGACCGTAGTTCAGCAGGATTATACAGAAGGGCCATAATCAGTAGTCAAATGAAAAAATGTCAATTTTATTCCTATACAGTAAATTTTAAAATAATCACAGATCATTAAATCTTTAGTAATGTATCATTGTTAACCAGTGGTTTGACAAAAATTTAAAATGAAGTTTGACAAAATAATATTAGTAACAATACTGATAAACTCAGGCATTTACTTTTTTTTTTTTTTCAATTTTAATGTTAGCTTCTTCATGTAAGTGAGAACATGGGTTTTGGTTTTATATGTCCTGCTTAGTTCAACCAACATGGTGTCCATCCATTGCAATCATTTTGATGTAAATCATTTGATGTAAATGGTAGAGTTCCATTCTTTGTTATAGCTAAGTAATATTTGTGTGTGTGTGTGTACATACAAGTATATGTGTACACATTTCATAAATGAATAAATGAGGAAACTACTTTTGGAGGAATTGTCAATTCAAACTGCATACAGGAGTCAGGCAGCTACCAACAACTGTTTCTAATGCAGAAAAGAACATGTAAGACAATAGGTACTGGGGATTGGAATGAACCCAAGGACTAGTTATCTTCAGTGTGGCAGCTGCTTCTCACCTCCAGCCCACTTTCGTCCTGTGAGAAATGTAACCCAGAGGTTGACCAAATATTCCAGTATTTTCAGTGAAGTTGGAAATCTGGGTTATTAAGTTAAATCTCCTGATTTTAAGTGTTGGCAAATTCTCTTCCACTTGCTCGGTCAGAAACTGTAGAGCTGTCCTGGACTCCTCTCTCACAGTCGAATTCCACACCTAATGGTCAGGAAATGCTATTGGCTCTACCTCAGCATTCTCCCAGAATTCACTCACTTCTTACAGACCTCCCCCACTCTACTGCAGCCTGGACCAGCACCACCTTGCTCCAGGATTATTGCAGTAACCTGACTGGTCTCCCTGCTCCACACTTTTTCTCTCCTGCAGTCACAGGTATCTTATTAAAGCCTAAGTCACATATTACCCTGCTGCTCAGAATCTTCCCATCATGCTCACTTTGAAAAGTCGAAGTCCTACCGATGACCCATGATGCTCTCTGACTTAATCTCCAAAATTCCAGCTGCTTCCTGTCTGTGCCTCAAATATATCATTTCCTCCTTATGACCTTTGTCCTGCTCTTCCCTCTTTCCTGAAGTTATCTGCATGGCCCATTCACCCCATTCAGCTCTATTTAAATGTTAACTTCTCAATGAAGCATGTCTTTGACACACTGTCTAAATTTATAGCCACACGTACACCATTCCCTCTCTATTTCTTTGTGTTTTTTTTTCCCTTTCTTTAGCATATATCACACTCTGATGTACTACATAATTATCTTCTTTGTGACCTGATTTCTATTTTAGTGTGTAGATTCCACAAGGGTAGGGACTGTGTATATTTCAGTATATTTGTTCACTGTAGACAGAGATACAAAGAAAATTCTTTAAAGAGTCAAACCCACCCTATTGACCTTATGGACTAGGGTCCAAAAATAAAACAAGTCCTGTGGGTTGTGTCCTCTCATTTTTTTTAAGATGTATTTATTAATTGGAAAGAGTTACCCAGAAGGGAAAGAAACAGAGAAGGAGGGATGGAGGGCAAGAAGAAGTGAGAGTTGCTGGCTCACTCCCCAGTTGGCTGCAGTGGCCAGCACTGGGCCAAGTAAAACTAGGAGCCTGGAGCGTTATCTGGATCTTCCATATAGGTGGTAGGGACCCAAACACATGGGCTATCTTCCACTGTCTGTAGCAATTAGCTAAATTTCCAGGCCTTTAACAATTAGCAGGGAACTGGATTGAAAGTTGAGCAGCCAGGATTTGAGTCAGTGCCCATATGGAATGCTGGTCTTACTGGCAGTAGCTTTACATGCTATACCACAATGCTGGCCTTGTTTTCTACATCAACCCCCAGTGAATTTCAGTTCATGCCGAAGGTCTCATGTCTCAATGTTGCCTTTCCCAATGCATTGCTGTTTAGATATTGTTTCACCCTTGCTTGTAAATTTCCAGTTCCCTAAAGGTCAGAATTATTTGAACAATTTGACTTGCTTTTTCTAAACCAAGAGTTTAGAGTTAAGCAAGCTATGAGTAAGAGGAAGAACATGACACTCAGCTGAAAAAACGTTGAGGCTTTGGAAGAGAAGTTGGGGTATGGAATGTGGAGTAAAGCATCAGGATAACAGAAATAGACAATGCCAAATCTTGCAAGCCATGGTAAAGACTTTGTATGTAACTTCTTAAGTCCAATGGGAAGCTGATCAAAAATTCTTAAGTACAAGAATTATGGGGTTGGATTCATGTTGATTAAATCCTACTCTCTTTTTTTTCTGGGCATTTAGGGGGACAATAATAATAACAAAACCAAAGCTGCTAACATGTTTTGAGTACTATTGCCAGGCAACTTGCTAATCTGTCACTACCTTGAGTTGCATTTTACAGATGAGAAAACTTTACAGATGAGGAAACTAAGATTTACTGAAGTTCAGTAATTTACCTACACTCATATAGCTAAACTGTGTAATCCAGGCCATCATCTTTTAACCCTTGCTCTGAGCCAATGAACTTTTCTACTTTTGCTTTTCAACTAATGATTCAGGCTGGGCTGTAATGAAGTTAGTACTATATTTCAGGGAAGACATGGTCAGGCCTTCGAACCTTGCCGGCAACAACAACACATGTTGGAGAGTGAGATCCTATTTCCAGAAAGGAGAATTGACTCTTTTAAATGATCACTGTAACTATAACGGACTTGGAACTCATTACTTTGAAGAGTTTACAGTAATAATTTTTATAATATACTGTTTATTGTAGCAAGTACATGCATGAGCATGCACACACATGCGCACACTCAAGGGGTTTTCAAAAACTTTATGGAATAATTGAATTAAATGGTAAGTTTATTTTTCTGCAAAAGGAATTTGAAGTCCATGGATAGTTTTTAATAATGCACATTTCTGTGAATGTTTTGACTTCTGGTGTTGTAGTACTAGTGCTGTTTTACAAGCAAAATAACCTATTTTCACAGATGTTTTAAAATATTGACTCGCTTCTTCTGATTTATAAAAAAATTAACTTATTTACCTTTAAAATGAATTTTTTTTAAAGGGGAAGTGAGAGAATGGCTGTATTGCTGTGTTATCTGAACACTTTATTACTATAATTCAAAGAATAATGGCCCTAATATTGATTAGATTTATTTTTAAGAAAGTTTTGGGTATGGGCCTGTTGCAATGGCTCAGTGGCTAATCCTCCTCTTGCAAGCTCTTGCTGGTTTATGTCCTGGCTGCTCCACTTCCCATCCATCTCCCTGCTTGTAGCATAGGAGGGTAGAGGAGGATGGCCCAAAGCCTTGGGACTTTGTACGCACATGGGAGACCCCAAAGAAACTCCTGGCTCCTGGCTCCTGGCTTCAAATCAGCTCAGCTCCAACCATAGCAGCCATTTGGGAAATGAACCAGCAGATGGAAGATCTTTCTGTCTCTCCTTCTCTGTAAATCTGCGTTTCCATCAAAAAATGGATGGAAACATTTTTTAAAGTTTTGGGGTCAATTTACTTATTTCAAGGGTAAAATGACAAAGAAAGAGATCTTCCATCCATAAATTCACTCCATCAAATGCCCCAACAGCTGGAACTTGGCCATGCCGAGGCCAGGAAATACACTTGGGTTTCCCACATTTGTGGCAGGAAGCCACATTCTGGAGCCATCATCTGCTGTTTCCCAAATGCATCAGCAGGAAGCACCAGCAGAATTTCATCCCAGTCGTTCAGTAAGGGGTGTGGATGTTGCAAGCAATAGCTTACCCTTCTACCATATTGCTCATTCCTACCTTTTACATTTTTTTGTTTATTTTATTGTATTGTTTTATTTTATTCATGTTATTTCACTTCACTTTAAAGAAAGAGACACAGGAAAAGAGAGACACAGGAGACAGGAACCTGTCTCCTGGTTCACTCCCCAAATGCCCACAATAGCTAGAGCTAGGTCAGATTGAACCAGAAGCTAAGAACTCAGGAGCTTGCTTGCAAGAACCTAACTAATTGTGCCTCCACCTGATGCCTCCCTGGATGCACGCCGGCACAGACAGAATTGGAAATCGGAGCTTGGACTCAAGCCCAGACACGTCAGTATGAAACACTAGTGTCTTAATAGCTAGTTCAGATGTGTGTCCTCAGAAAAACATTTTTTGTTTCAATGCTTGTAGATAAAATATTGCATTTAGTTTGATTATTTTGAATATATGTACTTATTTGTACAAAAATACATTTGTTGGAATCATAAGACACTTTGTTTTATAATGATAATATAGCAAATTTATATTCCACAGGCACATTCAATTTTTTTAATTGTATTTAGTTAACTCTTTGATTTGCATCCTTTATCAAGTACTATTGAATTAAAATGTGTACTGATTTTGCTTATAAAGATGGTCTAACCATAGTAAACTATACCAAATATGAATTAACTGTAATTTGCAAAAGCTTTCCTTTGAGCTCAAATTTCACTCCAACCTCTATATTCTGATCATGAAAAAAAATCAGATTGAGCTGCAATTGATGTCAAATACAGAAAAAGATTTAGCTCTGTGCATGAAAATGGTAAAATATTTCTCATGGTGTCTATTTTTAACTTGAAAATTCTGCAAGATAAACTGTCACTTAGAGGACTTTAGTAGCTTAGTCTTGACCAAACAGATTCTGACTTGTGATAACATTTAAGATAGCAACAGTTACAGCAAATTCAAGCTTTTAGTATTCTGGAAAGCTTAGATAAAGTCCAACTGTTAGGATGACATTTAGAAAATTTTGGAACATTCTGAGGCATCCCAGAGGTGACATAAATTGGAACTGTAAGGAGAAAAACTTAACAGTTCTTAATAAGTTTTTTCTTGGTAAATTTTCATTGCTGTAGGATGGAAATGGAAAATTAGAGTAGTTCGGAACTAAAAAGATCCATGGACACTCTGTTTTACAGGTTAGGGAACTGAGGCCCAGAACACCGAAGACTTGCTCAAAAGCATACAATGGATTTAAAGATAGGATTGAAATTGGAATGTGAAATTCCTGTTTTGTAGTTTAAGTTTCTTTTCTCTGCTTTTTGTTGCGGCAGAGGAGGGGGAAGGGCACATTTTAACTGTATAGTCATTGAAGTTGTATCAAAATGAAAAAGTCTGCCTACGAGAAAAGGGGATTTTTCACACAATCAAAAGTGAGTAATTACTGGATGTTATGATTTAAATTTTTCTTCTGAGGTTCATGTGTTGGAAACTTATTCCCCAATAGATCAGGGTTAAGAATTGGAAGCTTTGGGCCCTGCACCCTGGCCTAGCAGCTGAAGTCCTCACCTTAAATGCACAAGGATCCCATATGGGCGCCAGTTCTAATCCAGGTGGCTCCACTTCCCATCCAGCTCCCTGCCTGTGGCCTGGGAAAGCAGTCAAGGACAGCCCAAAGCCTTGGGACCCTGCACCCGCCTGGGAGACCTGGAAGAAGTTCCTGGCTCCTGGCTTTGGGATCGGCACAGCATCGGCCGTTGAGGTCACTTGGGGAGTGAGTCATTAGACGGAAGATCTTCCTCTCTGTTTCTCCACCTCTCTGTATATCTGACTTTGCAATAAAAAAGAAAGAATTGGAAGCTTTAAGAGGCGATTAGATCTCCTTTTATGAAGGGGTAAGTATCATATTTTGAGAGTACATTGCTGTTGAAATGCTCTCTCTCTCTCTGACTCTCACTTTTTTATTTTTAAGGATTTTTTTTTTAATTGGAAAGGCAAATTTACAGAGAGAGACAGAGAGAAAGATCATCCATATACTGATTCACTCCCCAAGATCCCACCTTAGCTGAAGCTGAGCCAATCCAATACCAGGAGCTTCTTCAGTGTCTCCCAGGCGGGTGCAGGGTCCCAAGGCTTTGGGCTGTCCTTGACTGCTTTCCCAGGCTACAGGCAAGGAGCTGGATGGGAAGTGGAGCAGCCGGGACACACACTGGCACCCATATGGGATCCCTGCACTTGCAAGGCAAGGATTTAACCGCTAGGCCACCACGCAGGCCCATGGCTCTCACTCTTGCTCTGGCTCTCTTGCCATTCTATCATTCACGATGTGAAGATGCAGCAAAATGGCCCTTGCTATATGCCAGCACTTCATATTTTACATCCTGGTCTCTAGGAACATGAGAAGTAATGTCATAAATTATCCAGTGTATGGCAGTATGTTATGGCAACAGAATACGGACTAAGACATTTGGCAATGCTTTTCTTAAAGTGCTTGCTGAATTTCTAAAAGAAAAACTTAAATTTTTTGTCCTCTAAGAGTTTTCCATCTCTTAATATTAACGAGTTTGAGTAATTGTCATCATATTTGTAATAGGGTGATTATTTGTCCTCTCTGATTAAAAATTGTTACTCATTCTCATTCATTCATTTCTCATCTGCTATGATCTTTCCCAGAACCTGTATTCCTGTTAAGAATACCTGTTTTAGGGGCCCAGCGGCGTGGCCTAGCGGCTAAAGTCCTTGCCTTGAATGCCCCGGGATCCCATATGGGCATTGGTTCTAATCCTGGCAGCTAAACTTCCCATCCAGCTCCCTGCTTGTGGCCTGGGAAAGCAGTCGAGGCTAGCCCAAAGCTTTGGGACCCTGCACCCATGTGGGAGACCCGGAAGAGGTTCCTGGTTCCCGGCTTTGCATCGGCGGGCACCGGCCTGTTGCAGCTCACTTGGGGAGTGAAACATCGGATGGAAGATCTTCCTCTCTCTCTCCTCTCTGTATATCCGGCTTTCCAATAATATAAAAATCTTAAAAAAAAAAAAAAAAAAGAATACCTGTTTTAAAATTGCTTAATAATGCAGTGTGACCAAAAAAGCAAGCCAAGACTCAAGTTCTGTTCACCACTTGGAATGATGAGTAATCATTAGACTCATAAATACTCATGTGTCCAATCACTGCTGTTTTTCATCTACTATACAAATACAAGTCAGCTACTAAATATAGTTAGAAACAGATTTATGACAAAGTCAATCAGATTTCCTTCCCAGCAAAGACTTAATATGTTGAAAGTTCTGGTCAGTTCATAACCCAATAAGGTGTGAATTGATTTAAAGGAGACCATTCTCTTTACTGGGCACCTAAATAGCTATGGTTTAGAATTGAAATTCTGTACATTTGTTGTACAATAAAAAATCTGCTCATCCTGCATCTTCCCTTTTGTTCAGGTTTTTTTCATGCTGTTTCCTCCTGTAATATTTGAGAAAGACATAGACTATGTACCTAAATGCTATGTTTATAATGAGGACTTTCCAGAAAACCAGTAATTCATTCTCACATGTGCTAAGTTTAGACCAGAATGCATTATTGTTTTTTCAAATATTTCTTTCTTTTGCTTGAAAATTGGAATAACATAGAGATCTTACATGTACTGGTTCACTCCCAAAATGGCAACAGCAGCCATAGCTGGGTTAGTCCAACACTGGGAGTCAGGAAGCTCCTTCAGGTCTGCCACGTGGTTGCCGGGGCCCAAGGATTGGGGCCATCCTCTTTTGTCCTCCTGGGCCAATAATAGGGAGCTGGATCAGAAGGGCAGCAGCTGGTACACAAACAGGCATCGATGAGGGATGCTGACACCACAGTGAAGAAATAGCTGATGTGTCACTATTTCAGCCCTGAGGATACATTACTTAATATTGTTATGTGGTCACTTGGGGGGGTCTATCTCCATAAGTGTAAAACAAAGAATTTAGATCTTTTATCCATGAATCCAAGAGAATGATTTCCAAAATCTATTGATCCTGGAATGATTTGGAATGTTGGATGATGGCACAAGATGGTAGTGAAGTTTCACTGGATTATCATGGTGATTTAGGAAGTGGGTATAGGACTCCTTTTTTCTAGCTTGAAGGACATAGAGAGCCCAAAAAGTGAGAAATTGCATTACAGTATTAAAGAAGTATATAATTGTTAAGAGTCAACATAAAAATGCTGAATCCCACATCTTTGACTTCTGAGTCAGTCCTTCTCTTACTATCCATCCCACTCCCAAGGAAAATTCAACATAGGTCATGGTTTCTTTGTAAGACTGAGTGTCTGGGACAGGAGTGCAAAGATTAGGGGGCAGATGATGTGTTATTCAAGTATTTGCCTAACTCCCAAGAAAATGGCACTGAAAAACATTGTCAATAAACTTTTTCTGTAAAAAGTCAGATCATAAATATTTTAGGTTTTGCCGGCAACTACTCAACTCTATCATTGCAGCACAAAAACATCCATAGACAGTATATAAATTTAACATGCATAACTGTCTCAATAAAACTTTACTTACGTGCACTGAGATTTGAGTTGTATGTTTTTCACAAGTTATGGAAAATTGTTGTTTTTAAAAAATTCTGAAAGTGATCATAGACTTTAGCCAAATAAGCTGCAGATCAGATTTGGCCCACTGGCTGTAATTTGGTAAACCCCTATTTTACAGGAGTAATTATTGAAACTTGAGGAAATCTGTGTTAAAACATGATAACTGGAAGACACATGCTTTCAGTGCAGAAGGGGAAATTACCGGTAGGTATGCATGTGCAGAGAGAGTATGTGGATGCCCTGACCCTGGAATTCCACTTTTGCCATTTTAGTTGATGCTTGGTCAAATTTCAGAGTTTGTTTTGGTTTACTCTCTCAAGATTTATACAAGTCAGATTTTCACTGCCCTTAGAGAAGAAAAGCAGAAATAAGAAGACATGTGACTTAGAGCTTGTAGTAAGGTATGCAGAGCCAAGAGTACATCTTTTTGGGAATGGTAGCTGGTGATTTTCTTTTTTTTTTTTTCCACTTTTTTTTTTATTGATTACATTATATTTCTTGACTGAATTTGTTTTTTTTTTTTTTTTACTTTATTGTATTGTTTTTGACAATCTTTACATAGTTAATTGCGGTTAAAAAAAAAGGTTCAGGGGGTATAGGGAAGTGGGTAATACTATTATGTCCATATTGTTTCCATCATGTATCTGAGGTAAAGGGGGATATTGAGGGAGAAGCCCCACCCGGTTTCCCACCCACCCCAAGTCCCGGATGTGGGGCATGCTCTGAGATATTTGCTCAAGTGGTTTTAATAGTTCTCCAGTTATGATTCGCTGCCAGTTTCGCTCGATGAGGTCGTCCACTGATTGATATGGTCCATCATAAAGTCTCCGTTCGCCCCATATTTCGCTGCCAACATATAGCTGAGATGAATGATTGACCTGTTCTGTCTTCTGTCTTTTCTTGGTTAGAGTTCTGAGTCCAGCAGTTCAATTGGGGAGATCTCCAAAGAAACCTTGAGGTATTCCCAGACCAGATTCTTGTATGTTCTAGCAAGCACAGGGCCCGGCACTGTCCATCAACCCGATCAGCTGGTGGTTTCAATTGCTGGGTGGGTTCTGTTTTCAGTCCCGAGTTGCACTGGAACCAATGGGTGTTGCAGTCCAGTCTGGTTCTGCCCAGCACATACTCGGCCCTTACATCAACCAGTGGGGGCTGCAGCCTGGTCGGGGCGGCCCACAATAACCCCCATCAGGCCCACCCCCTACCCTGGTTTGCCAGTATGTGTAGCAGTAGACCAGTCTGTCCCTCATCCCATTTGGCTCTTGTACTTGTCAATGGGTATTAAAGCTTAGTTCCATCTAACCAACTCAACCATAGCTGGTGGTTTTCATTATTAGTGAGTCATTGTGAGGTCACTCCAAGGTTAGAAGGAGCCAGCTAGCTGTATTCCTCTATAACCAAAAAGGGTTCAGGATATTGTAAATCCCTCACAGAAAATGTTTTCTCTGTTTTAAAAGAACCCATACAAAATTGTATGACATAAAGTCAATATAACTAAACCAAATTAAACAGAACTTTGTAAGCTGCAAAGCACAAAGAAACATGCTTTAAAATAGTATGACTCGGGTCCGGCACAATAGCGTAGTGGCTAAATTCCTTACCTTGCACATGCCGGGATCCCATATGGGCGCCGGTTCTAATCCATGTGGCTCCACTTCCCATCCAGCTCCCTGCCTGTGGCCTGGGAAAGCAGTCAAGGACAGCCCAAAGCCTTGGGACCCTGCACCCGCCTGGGAGACCTGGAGGAAGGTCCTGGCTCCTGGCTTTGGGATCGGCACAGCATCGGCCGTTGAGGTCATTTGAGGAGTGAACCATCGGAAGGAAGATCTTCCTCTCTGCCTTCTCTCTGTATGTCTGACTTTGCAATAAGAATAAAAATAATAAATCTTTTAAAAAATAGTTTGACTCACAACTCCATCCATGAAGAGAATTGCAGGTTTCATGGTCTAACTGTGGAGTGCATGTGTCAATGCTGAGCCTTCTCAGTGGCTCAGATGGAGCAGTGGACAGCATATCCAGGTGCAAATGGATGATATGGCAGTATGTTACAGTCTACAAGGACACCTGGTACCATAAAAGAGAACAGAAGACAGAACAAATTGATCAACCACCCCAACCAAGAGTTGGCAATGAATATCTGGCCAAAGGGAGACTCTACGATAGACTGTGTCAGCCAGTGGAATCTGAAGTGATTTTGTTGAGCTTGAAGTTGTGAGACTGGCAATAATTCAGAACTGTTGAACTATCAAACTCTTTAGCAGAACCCTCAGAGCATGCCGCCTTTCGGGGACGCTGGGGTAGTGTCAAGTAGCTGTCCTCCATCCCAGGGTGCAGAGGCTTTTAGGGGGCTGGATGTGGCTTCTCTTCTTGTCTCCTCACTTCCCCCAGATACAGGAAGGGAAAAAAAGAGAATGTGGAGATGATCTCACCCACCTGACTGTAGCCCTTAACCCCTATCACCCTACTCAACTACTCATCATCAAAAATAAAAATAATTAATTAAAAAAAGAGATTAAAAAAAGAAATATGCTTTAAAATACTGTGAATGATTAACTGTCATTTGAGTTTGGCTTTGGTTGCTTTATAGGTGAAGTTAGTTACAGTTGCATGAATGGTACTGTGATGATTTAACAAAGGACAATTAATAATTATGCTAATGGCAATGATAATTAGCCACTTTGGTGGCAATTGCTGTCGGCTGCCACTTAATATATGCTAGCTCTTTTAGTTCCTCCATGTCCCTGAAAAGTTGTCCTTATTTATCCTGTTGAAGATGAAACTGAGTTTCAGTCACACAGACATAAAGTAACGGAACCAAATTGATTCTTTATAAGAGTTGATTTATTTTTATTGGAAAGATGTATCAGGTGTACATAGAGAAGGAGAGACAGGGAGCAAGATCATCCCCTGGTTCACTCCCCAAATAGCCACAAAAGCTGGAGCTGAGCCAATTCAATCAGGAGCCAGGAGCTTCCTCAGGGCCTCCCACATGGGTGCAGGGTCCCTACTGCTTTCCCACACCACAAGCAGGGAGCTAGATGGGAAGTGGAATAGCACGGACAGGAACTGGTGCCCTTTGTGATATCCCGGCACTTACAAAGTGAGAGTTTAGCCACTGAGCCACTGCATTGGGCCTGAGCCAAATTGATTTTCATGCACTCCCAGCATAAAAGCTTACACTGTTTCAGCATATCATTACCATTGGTGAAAAATAGTGACCAAAAGAAAACCCACAAAATGTGGGGGAAATGGCCTCAGCTGTATGCTGGGTTGCATCACTTTATAGTAACTAAGTTATTCTGTGGTTAGTAAGTATAGTGAGAAAGTGGTTTCAGCCTTGTATGGCCTTGGAAAAAAATAAAATCAGTTCTGCTTTCTACCATTTATAGTTTCTGTGTCCCTTCACACTTGGAATTTCTAGGTAGACTGCAGCCTTGAACTATTCACTGTCTGAACTTGTCCTCCAAAGAATTCTACCTCCTGCCTCACCTCCATCAAGTGACAGCCAATGAAAAATCCACCAGCTAGGCAGCTGCAGCTCTGGAAAGCTTTCATGGAAACCCTCAATCCCAAATTCCCTTTGAAAATCAGTTCCTAGAGCTTTCTCTTATCTTCCTGAAGGTCATGACTAATGTTTGTAACATTGTAAAACTTCCACAGCAAACACTGTCTGCAAGATTAGGATTCCTTAGCTTGGATGCTGTACTAACTTGCCTGCACCGAGACATCTGTGCCCTTCAACTGCTCTATAGTAATAAGTTTTATCCAGGAACCTGGAGAATGCTGATTAGCATGGGAGCATTTAAAGTAGTCAGTGGGAGAACTGGAAAGCCTGAAGAGTTTTAGCAAGTGTTCCTTTGATCAGAATTAAAATCTTAAAAAAAAAAAAAAAAAAAAAAAAAGACCTGGTTTGGTAGCCTAGTGGCTAAAGTCCTCGCCTTGCATGTGCCAGGATCCCATAAGGGCACTGGTTCTTGTCCCAACAGCCCAGCTTTCCACCCACTCCCTGCTTGTGGCCTGGGAAAGCAATAAAGGACAGACCAGGGCCTTGGGATCCTACACCTGCATGGGAGACCTGGGAGAAGTCCATGGCTCCTGGCTTCAGATCAGCTCAGCTGCAGCCGTTGCAACCACTTGGGCAATGAATCAGCAGACAGAGCTTTCTCTCTATCTCTTCTCCTCTCTGTATATCTGACTTTCCAATAAAAATAAACTTAAAAAAAAAAAAGCAAAGGCAAGAAAACTAGTGTATTGAGACTATGAGGTGATTCAGCACAGTTTTTGTTCCTCTAAATATTATTCTTTGGGTAAATTGTTTTTAGGATTCAGAGGTCGATGCAAATATACCTGTCTCAGAGGTAACAATTCCATTTTTTCTAAATGTGAAAATGCAGTGTAATACTGACTACTTTATATATTACTGAGTGGTGCCAAAATCCAGTTTTTAGCCAGTCTTTTCGTTTGTGAATCATGTCATTTATTCCAGATTTTTTGGAACCACAACCAGACACACAGCATGGGTATCTGATTGAAGAAACATGCTTGCTATTATTCACTCTGCCATGCTGTATTTTGTGTACACTAATGACCCATTATTAATATGCTTAAGAAAAAATAAATTTGCATCACTCATTGAAATTGGCTAGACTGAATGCTGTTGGTTACAGGCTAAATACTCCATCAAGAGAAGATTTCCCAATCCATATGTGTCACAACATTGGTATTTCTTGACTACCACAAAAATATATACAGGAATTCAGGATAAAGAAGAAGAAGAAAAAAAAAAAAGCTGCAGCCTTGGAACAGATATGTGCTAATGTATCACTTACTTTCTGGAGACTGTATGCCCATATGGCACACTGAGAAGTGATTTGGTCTGTTTTTATTTACAATGTACCCGCTGCAGAATGTTAGCTTTCTGATTATGCCCAGATGTAATGGAAAGAATTCACCAGCATTTACACTGGCTTCAGGAAGGAATGCACCTTTTGAAGCAACCTTGGTTAAAAGGTAATCTTTTCATTCTAATAACCTCAAAAGGTTCTTTCTGTTGCCTGAATCATAGTGTAAATTATTTAGGACCTCAAATGCCATCTAAATGATGACTGTCGGTCACTTAAGCCTGTTACCTTATCAGTGAAACTGAGCAGACACATATTTTTTGAAATTTGACAGAAAATGTCTACTATTTAAGTAAGACAGCGAACTCAGATTTATGGCAGGGAAACCCTCATAATTCAAAATAAGCTGTCTTAAAGTACTGCTGAGAAAGAATGTCAGTGTCTGGGCAGGCATGCGGGCTCAGCCTCGCTGCCTCTTGGATGCTCCTATTCCAGGTCACAGTGCCTGGGTTGGAGTTCTGCCTCTGCTTCTGAGTACAGCTTCCTGCTAACTATTGCCTTGCAAGGCAGAGAGTGTTCAAGTACACAGTGAAGCCCCAGGGTAGAATTCTGAGCTTCTGTGCTAGGCCTGGCCCCACTCCCAGCTATTGGCAGGCATTTGGGGATGAACCAGCAGATGGAAGAATATTCCTGTATTCCCTCTCCCTGCTCCTCACCCTCCTCCTCTCCTTTTCCCTATCAAGTAGATAAAAATGAATAAACATGTAAAGCAACAAAATGTCAGTTTTCCAAATGGGAAGGAAGGAGTGTGCTTTATAAGCCAAGAGTTAACTGTGTCTATTCAACCTTTGGAGAATATCTACTCTCATCAGGAAGCATTATGTACATCTGGGTATAAATATATTTGAGGAGTTTTTTCCCTCAGAATATTGTATCTCAACACTGCAGCTTTCTATTTTTGCTTTTTAAAAAAATCTCGATGAAAAGTTAGTTAAGTATCAGAAAAAGACAAGGCATGTCAAGAAAAAGTCATCTTAGTGTATTCAGCCAAATTCTGGGGATAAGGACTAATTATCATGTATTTGAGAGGTTCACCTGAAAATCAAGTGTGTTTAAAATGATTATCCAGGTTATGCTGCAAGTTTGTGCTTTCTGGGATGATTCAATTGATGGTTTGTGAGTGAAGGCCATGAATAGTTTCAGGTCCCTTAGAACAGACATACTAAAGAATTAAATTCATAAATGAGTGAACATATGAAGAAAGATTCCCATGAACCTACTGCCTTCTGTTTCCAGGTAATCCAAATATCTTCACCTTTTACACCCCCCCCACAAAACTTAAAAAAAAATGAACCTAAGAACAGGAAAAATTTTTTGTCATTCAGTTGAGGAAATATTTCTTGATTACCTTTTAAATTTGTTGTCATCGAAATTTCAGATGTAAAGAAAAGCAGAATTAAAATGAATCCATCACCAGCTATGGTTGCTGTAGTCACCAACTCATGGCTACTTCTTTTACATCTATACTTCTCTTCCCACTCCATATTTTTGGAAGCAAATTCAGAATATGATTTCTTTGTCAGTTGTGTGATTTGAACTTTTGGGCATTGAGAATAAAAATGAATGATGTATGATCCTTGTCCTCACAGCTTTCATCAAATGCATTGGGGTAACAATGCTTAGCAGTGTGACATGAAGCCAAAAATCAAAACCCCTTTACCATATCTCTACATAGCATAAACCTAATATGAAAGGAATTCTTTTATAGCTTGAGCCCCTGACTTGATTTTATGAAGACATTTTGAAACATGAAAAATGTCCTGGCTCTGCTAACTGGCCTAGAAATGATGATATCTGATAACAGTGAGCACACAGCACAAGGATCTTGGCTTCTCAACTTAATTTCCTCTCAGAAGGAACCAGGCTTCTTGTGTCAGTGGCTGACTTCACAGTTGATGGAGCAGAAACAACATGAGCTTGGAACATCTTTTCATGCAGGGATATAGGGAAGTATCAAAAAATGGGGGAGGGGAGTGCATGCCAGGACACTGGAGTCAGTTTGAAAAGACTCCCACTGGTTAAATCTGGAACAACTTGAGCAGCAAAAGGAAGTCTCAGAAGAGAAAAAACACAAGGAGTGGCGTTGCTTTATAACACACTCGGAGTAATTAATTCAGCCCTGCAGGATCATGAATTGATTCACTAGGAGAATTGTCACAGTCCCAGGAGAAAGACATTTATAGCTCTTAATGACTTAATCTCCTCTTAAAGGTCCCACCAACTCTCAGTAGTTCTGCCTTGGGAACTAATTTTCCATCATATGAATTGTAGAGAACATATTCAAACCATAGTTGTAAGTGGTTGTCTTTCTTCTTGGAAATATACATTGAAATATTTAGTGGGGGGGGGAGGATGTGTGCAATTAATACAGATGATTTAGAAAAATGTGTGCGTGTAGAAAAAGGATAAAATATCAAAGTAGCAAAAGTTTTAACAGTGGTAAGCATAGAAGAGTTTGTATTGTCCTAGCAAATATTCTCTGAAGTTTCAGGTGAGTTCAAAATTTAAAACTTAAAAGGTTAAAGCAAATGGATGCATTCACATACAAAGAATTATCTTTACTTTTAAATAAAGCAAATTCAACATAATGCAGATGTGGAACTCTTATCCTAAGATAAACCAATATAGATTTCTTCCTATAAATTTGCTACAGAAATACTTGAGCAGTCTTCATGTTCAAATTATAAAATCTATAAATGTGTAAACAGCATAGACACAATTTTTCAAGCTCCCCTGTAAATTGAGACACACCTGCATTTGTTTTTAATCTCTGTCCTGATAAAAGTTTCCATTTCCATCTGGCTTGCTTTGGAAAGCTGGTTGCTTAAAGCTCTGCATAAGTACGCTTTTGAAGAAAATGATAGTGATGATTACTTGTCCCAAAGTACAGATTAAGACCTTTGAAGAACTGAAGCTCCACTCAAATTTCTCTCACACAATTACCTGAGAGGCTTTTCAAACCACATGAAGCCAGGATTTAGGAGATCTCCCCCTTCAACTGGCTCTGAGTCCATTTATTTTTCTCTTTTATCACTTATCTCCCTCATAAACCAAAAATTTTAACAAGAATTAGAGTAATGAAGTAATAACTACTATTTTGAAACTTTGGGGGGAGGGCGGTGTGGGGAAGGGAAGGAAGCCCATTGGCTTTCTAAGGACAAAGAAAAGATATTCACTCATTCCAAAGATGATTAGCCAAGTCCCCATGTTACTTCTTTTTCTTTTTTCACCATTTTTGGTACTCACAGGGAGTTGAAGTGGAAGCAGTCAAAAGTAACCACGCAGATGTAGTTTCTAGATCATTGATTTAATTTGGAAATTAACAAATATATTTTATATTAAAAGACTGAAAATAACCTTAGTGTGATTATGTAGGACCAGGTAAATAAATGGGGTTTATGTTTAATGAATACTTTGCTTCCATAAGCAAAATCTGGAAGGCTTTTTATGTATTGAAAGGTCTCGCAAATGTGTTAAGTACTGAAAAGCATAATACATAATATATTTTATACATAATACACTACCATTTGCATGTAAAGAAGAAAGAATAAACATGGATATGTGCCTTCCCATATATAAAGTATTTCAGGAAAGGTAAATGCAAAAATTGCTTACCTATGTAAATGGAAATTTGGTCTTGAGAGAGAAATTCAATAATTTCATTTAACAGATGTTTGAAAACTCCTAAATTTAATATTTATAGAAAATTATACTTTTCACCAGTGTTTTATTACTAAAGAAAGGACTGTCCTACAGTTGACAGTTCATTAAAAATGGAGACATTCTCAAGACATTCAGTGTAATGGTGAAAACCATTGTATCTATTTGGTATATATCTACTAAAATGATAAAACCATTTTATCTACTTCAGTTAGTTTGATTTACTTATTACCTTAACCTCAAAAAACTGGTCAAGGTCAAGCATTTGATGCTGTGATTAAGACCACAGAGAACACCACAACTGATAAATACCCAAATGCCTGAGTTCAAATATCAGCTCTGTGCCCAAGTCCAGTTCCCTAATTTGTGCCCTGAAAGGCAGCAGGCAATAGCTCCAATTGTCAAGTAACTTCCATCCACTTGAAGACTGCCGGACTCCTAGCTTTGTCTTTCCACGGGGCCACCTGTTGCAGGCATTTGAGGAGTGAAACAGCAGATGGAGGGAAGTTACTTCACTTTCCCTCTCCCTCTCTTAAAAAATCTTTTTTTTTAAACTATTTTTAAAGTGGCTTGAGTCACAGGAGCATAGCCAGTGTAAGAATATAAAACTCACCTGCTACCAGAATACTAAGGTGCTACAACACATAAAGCTCTTAGTGGAACCAAAATATCAACTTGGTTAATGCCCTTGGAAAGAAGAGTAAAACTTATTTCAAATTAGGCAGTATAAGATTCATTCTTCCTATTATATATGGAATGCCAAAAGTATGTCAGGAAAGCTAGAAACCAAATAATGTTTCGGAAATTGCTAGGAGTCTAACAGAATTTAGAAGAGCCTTCTCCCTCACCTTGATATTTGAGTGCATCACGAAATTCCTATGTTGCCGATAATTCTGTCTTCCCCTAGATGGATATTAAATGATACATTGGAAGTTTTTCTCCTGATGGTTTTCCTTGTAATTAACTTCTGTATCAGTTGTTCATGCAGTGCAACTGCATTTAATTGTTGGATAAATAGACTCACTCCAAGGTGTCTGAATAGTCTTTTTCATAAGAGAACCTAAGACAGGCTCTGAGGTAGGTTATTGGGACAGGTCATCTGTTATCACATGAGCAAATTCCTCTCTGTGGGCTTTATTTGCATATTTATGTATTTCTCCTTTTAGAAGGGGCATCATTATTTATTCAAATAAAGATGAGTTACCCATCCCATAAACAGTGTGTTAAGGCTGTCTCCTGAGACTTAATTTGTGTACTTCCAGTTAATAGCTTTCTATTTTAAGAAAGAAGAGCACACAGATGAGACAGTGATTTGGAAACAGGTTAGGTAGCATCAGCAAACATCTGCATGTTTTTCTAGCAGCCTGATGTGTGCTCTGTGCAGACTTCTCTGCATCTGTCCCCTATCTCCATTCCCCCTACTCCACCGACCCTTCATTTTTTTCTTTAAAAAAGATATTATTCGGGCCCGGCACCGTGGCCTAGCGGCTAAAGTCCTCGCCTTGAATGCCCCGGGATCCCATATGGGCGCCGGTTCTAATCCTGGCTGCTCCACTTCCCATCCAGCTCCCTGCTTGTGGCCTGGGAAAGCAGTTGAGGACGGCCCAATGCATTGGGACCCTGCACCCGCGTGGGAGACCCGGAAGAGGTTCCTGGTTCCCGGCTTCGGATTGGCGCGCACCGGCCCGTTGTGGCTCACTTGGGGAGTGAATCATCGGACGGAAGATCTTCCTCTCTGTCTCTCCTCCTCTGTGTATATCTGGCTGTAATAAAAAAATGAATAAATCTTTAAAAAAAAAGATATTATTCCTAATCATTAGAGAAATACAAATCAAAATCATACTGAGATATCATTTCACCATTTTTAAGATGGATTGTATCAAAACAAAAACAGGGGCCTGACTGCTGTCTGTGATCTTAGCTTTTTTTTCTTAATTTAAAAAAGTTAACATTTTAAATTTTGATTGAAAATTATATTATCAGGGCCAGCACTGTAGCATACCAAGTAAAGCTGCTGCCTGCAACAACTGCAGCCTATATAGGTGTCAGTTCTAGTCCCAGCTGTTCTTTTTTGAAGTGGGCTCACTTCTTTTTTTTTTTCAATAAAAGTTTTTTCTTTGTTATTATTATCATTTTGTGATACAGTTCCATAGGCTCCTGGGATTGCCCTTATCCCCTTTCCAATTCCCCCCAACACACCTAGTTCCTCTATATCATTACTAAAGTATAGTTCTTCATACACAGTCATATGTCCATCATTGCAGGCATGGACAGTGGCAGAGAGTCCAGCATCCTATCGTCAAAATACAGTAAACAGTTTCATTGTAAGTTCATCTTTATCTGGAAGTAGAGATACATACTACATTGTATCCTCACATCTGGATATGTTAGTCTCCATTTCACAGTTACTGTGCATCCCCTCAAATGAAAAGCCACAATACAAAATCAGCAATAGGAAGGAAAATAGAAATTTACAATGCCATGAAGTTAAATAACGTGTTACTAGATATGACAGTCTCCATTACACAGCTAATATACATCTCCTTAATGAAAAGCCACAAAACCAAATCAACAGGAAGAAAAAAGAAATTAATAACCATTCATTTTTTCAACACATCCAGTTCATAAATAAATGTGTGTGCATTCTGACAGACGTTAACCTAAGTTAATGTTATTATCATGAAACACTTCTTTCGGATGTTACAGGCTGTACCGGATGTCCTATACCAGGATGATGCTGGGGCTATGTGTGACTCATTCCTCAACGCAGTTGAGTAGGTATTGACTCAGGTTGTGGAAGTATTAGGCTGCAAGCAGAGAAACGTTTGAGTTTGTGGCTGGGTGTATGTCTCTGAAGTCTGGATTATGCATTTGAAGAAATGATTTCTTTGCCTTAGGGAAAGAAGTACAGTTTCATTTGTAAAAGAAAAATACAGTTTTTATAACCAACTCATTCATTCCTCTGTGAGTTTTGCTGAAAGACCTTCTAAAACAGGACTCAACTGCCAAATCCCAAGCTTCAGGGTTACCAAGTTGACTCTGTCTGACCTGTTAGATTTTCCTTAGACAGTTGGATGTGATCACAGGAGGGTGATTGCCAAAGTTTTATTTCAGCTCAGATACAGCTAACTGCAAGAAATCACTTCCTGACACCTTTCTTCTGCCTTCCCCACCCTAAATCACCATTTTGAAGCAACTTAAGGGATCTACAAAATGGTCTGCCTGTGTCCCAAGTTAATTTTGAGAATGGCTTTTTATGGCTTTAGAAAAGCAGAATTATGATAGAAAGCTATAACATCCTTAGCTGTAACAAATGAGCTGTTCTTGAAGATAAATGTAACTCCAAGTCTCTGAAACTAAATATTTACTTTCCAGATGATTTAGTGTGTCTTTGTTCCTTTCCACAGTCAACTTTTTCTTTCTGTGCATCCCTTCATCTCTGCATTACTTTTTTGTAGCTATGTTATATCAGTGTTTTGTGATGTTACAAAAAAGCAGAGTCTGAGGTCAGATTTTCCATTACATACCTCAACAGGAATGCCAGGGAATCTAGCCAAAGTCAGGCTGCAAAAAAATAAAAATTACAGGAAAGATGATTCATTAACAATTGCCTTACCGAGAAAATAGAATTAGTTGTATGTATTTGGTTTGGAGAAGGGGGATGAGTGCAGACAGCCCAGTTATGGGTGAGAGAGAGATGGCTTTAGGCCTGCTGGAAATGTTTTAAACTGTAAAATGGAGGAGAACGAGTAACTCACTTTGTGCCTTGATTTCTCTCAACCTTTTCTTCTTTGAAGATGAAAGTACATCATATGCTGACCCCAACTGCAATTTGATTAAAAAATAGTAATGACAGCTGAAAGCTAATTGAAAGGGCACAGCCTGCAACTCAGGAACTCTGAGAACAGGAACCCTTGCCGTCTCTCCCCTTGGTCCTCTGGCATATTGCGCATGTCACTTCTTCTTCAAGTCACCTAGGTCCTTCAGTTTCCCTTAATCTGGGAAAGGTAAGGATCTTAATTTCCCTCAGACTCCCTCCCAAACATTGTCAAATTAATAGAAATGCTGGAATTTTGAGTTGAAATGTAGTTATTGTTACATATTAAAGGAGTGGAAAAGGAAAAAAAATTCTAACACTAGAGGGAAAAAATGAACAACTGAAATTAGAAAAGGCCTACAAGAGCCTAAAATCTGTCCTATAAACAAACAGAATTATACGATCACAGAACTTACTACCATAAATCTCAAACTCTACACAAACCTTTGTTTTTTGGTATTCTAATAAGAACACCAGCCAGGAACAAATTCAGTTGGCTCTGTGGTCACCCAATAACAGATTCAACTTTTATCTGATGTTTATTAACTAACCTGCAAGCACCACCATGCAATAAAATGGTCAGAACCGGGACACACAGCACTACAGGATTCCTCACAGGACTCCTTTGTGTTTTCTGGCTCATCAAAGAAAGATGATCTTTACAGTGTCAATTTACTAAGTATATTTTATTTAAATACTTTTGAAATTGGTGAACCATGTATGGTTCGGACACTATTAGCCAGAATACATAATTAACCAGAACAATTCTAACCATGTTGGATGATGCAAAATTTACTGAAGCTTTTTATTGCCTTTTATGGAAAACATGAGGGACAAGTGGAGAACAGCATTCTTTTTTTTTTTTTTCCAAGTATCTGATAACCCCATTGCAATTAACATTTCATCCACACAATGGAACAGCAACATGAAAAATAAACTTTCAAAGTTCTTAATAATTGGATGTTGCTTGTGAAAAGCTGGGACAGATCAAGAAAAAAAAGGATTAAAAAAGAGGAACAAAGCCAGTTTCTGGACCTCTTGACAACTAGGGCAAATGTAACATTCATTTTTCCACAATCATCATGGAAAAATGTGAAGTCCTACGCTTTTGTGGAAAAAAAAATCGATGTACCAACAGAGCAAGGGAGCTAAGGGCCTTACTTAACCTGGGCTGGATAGGCTTTTCCGTACTGATCCCTGTTCACCTCCGTTTGAGGGTCCATGGCAGATCACACAGCAGGAAATGCTTTAAGAGTAGTAATGCTAGCAGTCTCAAGAAGAATTACTCCCAGTTCTCACAGCTTAGAGAGACTTTCCAAATGTCTGTTCTTTGCCCTGTTCTGCCTTGTCTGCCCCAGTGGCAGCCCCCACCACACACACACACACACACACACACACACACACACCATCACCACCACCACAACAATAACAACAGAAGGCAGATAACAGGAAGAAAACCATGTCCATTGAGTTTTCCCGCCTTTGAGAGCTTATGTTGCAAAATCTGGATCTGCCATTTTCAGCTAAATTAAAGATTTGTTTTCTTGGTTGTTAAATCATATTTTGTTCAAGGTATAGCGGCTTAGCCATCTCAAAGATCCCTTTCTCCCATGCATACTTCCACTTCTCTATTTTTTACTCTTCCTGCAGGACAGTTGGATGTTTGTTATGTCACACATGTTATCTGAGACCAGTTCCTCCCACCTCAATATAACCCAGTCCCTTCCATTCAGCTATCTACTATAGACTGTTCATCCATCCATTTGAATTCATAAAGACTTTAAAGTCTAGAAAATTTACATTCCTGAAGCTGATTGCTGAGCT
Organism: Ochotona princeps; assembly: GCF_030435755.1. NCBI lineage: Eukaryota > Metazoa > Chordata > Mammalia > Lagomorpha > Ochotonidae > Ochotona > Ochotona princeps. The sequence continues at coordinate 67,344,919 of NC_080834.1, forward strand.
CAGGGTTATTTAAAAAAAAAAAAAAGTCCTTTCCTGGGTCCAGCACAGTAGCCTAGCAGCTAAAATCCTCACCTTGCATGCACTGAGATCCCATATGGGCACCAGTTCTAATCCTGGCGGCTCTGCTTCCCATCCAGCTCTCTGCTTGTGGTCTGGGAAAGCAGTCGAGCACTGCCCAAAGTCTTGGGATCCTGCACCCATGTGGAAGACCCGGAGCAGGCTCCTGGCTCCTGGCTTTGGGTTGGCTCAGCTCCGGCCATTGTGGCTGCTTGGGAAGTAAATCATCAGACGGAAGATCTTCCTCTCTGTTTCTCCTTCTTTCTGTGTATCTGCCTTTCCAATAAAAATAAATAAATCTCTTTTTTTAAAAAAAAGTTCTTTCCTGCATTATGAGATTGTGCTGTAGAACAAGATTCATTGCGATTTGGATTAAAATCCTATGACTGAAGCAGGTTAGTTGGCTCTTGTATTCATTTAACAAATATTAATGTGCCTTTTCTCTGTGCAAGCATTGTGGGCAGCATATTGAACACAGTTAGTACAAGACAGACAAGATCTTTGCTGTCATGGAATTTTACCTTAGTTGGGGAAAGAAAAATAAACATTGAAATTAGTATTTCAGTCTTGCAAAGAATAAAGTGTCACAGGGGGAGTCTGAGTCAAAAGAGCAGGGAAGCATATTTTGTGAAAGCATAGTTACGGTGAGGCTCAAATAATGGGTAAGAGCTTGCCAGCAAAGAGGACTTAAGAGTGTCACAGAATTAAGGAAAACCTGTTCCTAGGTCCCAGGAAGGAACTTGGAACAAAAGAGGAAGTGAAAGAAGGCAAGCTAGACTGGAGATCAGTAAATGGGTATGACATGGAAAGACACAAAGTTGGCGGGGCCTGGTTGTGGAGAGTGGGCCATGTTGGGACACTGCCAAGAGTATGGATCTTCTCTAGTAATAGCAAATAGCCATTGAAAGATATATATATACATATATACAATGAAAATGGCCATGCTTGTGTTTGAATCTCTGTTACAGTTGTGACTCATCACCCAGTGGATTAGAGAACAGTACAGAAATCACTGACAAAGGGAGAGATGAAGGTGGCAGTCACTGAAGAAGTGGGTGGAACCAAAAGTGGTCGAGGAGGTAGAGTTGACAGGACTTGGTGGAATAGGAGTGTGTCACTGATAACTTCAGTTTTCTGACACAAGATGTTTCCTGAGTGGAAGTTTCCAAGTTCAGTGTGGACATGTTTGATATGAGAGTTTTGTGGTTGTTTCAAGTGGAGATAATTTTTATTATTTTATTATCTTATTCCTACTGGAAAGTCAGATTTTAGAGAGAAGGGGAGACAGAGAAAGATCTGTCCACTGGTTCACTCCCTAAGTGGTCAATATGAAGCTAGAAGCTTCTTCCAGGTTTCCCACACAGGTACAGGGTCCCAAGGCTTTGGGCCATCCTCTGCTGCCTTCCCAGGTCACAAGCAGGGAGCAGGATGGGAAATGGAGCAGCTGGGACATGATCCAGTACCCATATGTAATCCTAGTGCTTGCAAGGTGAGGATTTAGCCACTAAGTTATCATGCCAGGACCTGAAGTGGAGATAATTTTAAAAGAAGATCTGGAGCTCAGAAGAGATGCTAAGCTGGAGATACAAATTGGATAACCACCTGTGATGTGATTTAAACCCACAGATATGAATGAAATTGCCTAGAAAGAATGCATAACTTCATAATAGGTCTGGGGACCCTTAGAACAGTGATCCATGCAAAGAGATTGAGAGGCATACATGCAACACACAGCCCAATATCCAGCCCTTCTTGTTCTAAAATCTGACAGTTTTGTTCTCTGGACAAAAAAGTAGAGAGGAGTGAAGGTATGGATCTGTAAGAATATGTCCGTAAAAATGACAAGCATTCATTATCATTGTACCAGCGTGTTAGAGTGTTCTTTTTTCTTTTCTCAGCTAGCTCTCCTGCAAACAAACACCTCTATTTCTCCAATTGGAAACTCAGGGGTCTTCATTCTTTAATGGGATATTTGCACCTGGATGACTTGGGAGGCTGTTTCTAGGTTCATCATCTAGGCAAGTTTTCATTATGGCTCCTGCAGTGACTAATTTGTTAAGAAATGTCTAACTGTTCCCTTGGTCACATTATTTTTAGGATGGCAAAGCCTTTACATTTCCAGGAAGCAGCTTTGTTTGAGTGGAGAGACCACAGAGCTGAAACACATTGCACATGTCGGCAAGGCCGTCTGGGCTTCTTGGCATCACTAATGATGATAATGATCCCGCTTGGTGCAGGCAGACCCTCCCTACAGCTGGTGTCCTTTCTGCGCAAGGATGAAGTCACCAGGGAAGGGGTGGGAGGTGGGGCCTGGGCGGATGAGAGAAGAGAAGGGGAAGAAGCTGTCACATCTGCTTTCTTGGGGGAAAAATGGAAACATATTTGCCACATGCTTGCTTTATTAATTTTTTAAGGAAAGCAAATAAAGAGACAAAGGGATTGTGAAGAATTGTAACATGGCAGCTTGGTTTTCCCCCAAGACTGTTCAGTTATCAATACTAATAATTGCAGCCTCATTAAATGTCCCAGGAAGCTAACAACCCTGTGAATCTCATCCCTAAAATGCTGAGACTGCTCAAAGCCATATAGTTCAGCTATTTACAGCCTACCATCTATCTAAGAGTTGTATGAGATCCTCCTAATTCTAGAAAGTTCACTCTTCTGGCTCACATGTATCTAAAAAGGGAAAATCCAGAATGATTCCTTTGGCAATTTAGTTAAAGTATCAGATTGTTCTTTATGTAATCCCCAGTCATCTCTAAAAACAAACTGCTTTTTGTTTGTTAGTTTAGTCCACCTGGGACATCAATAGTTTTTGTTTCTAAAATTTGTTCACACAGACTGTAAATCTAGAAGATGTCTAATGCCTTCACTCTTTGGGGGTGCTGTATCTTTAAGCATTTTTTAAAGGGGAAAAAAAGCATCATAATTCCTTGGGGGCAAAAAAGGTGCTTGGGAAGCATTTTGCTTGGTACTGTTGTTCTTAAGCCCTCTTTAAGCTCCATTTGTTTAAAAACAGGTAGCTGTCCTCTTCCTATCCAGAAACGTTTTAATGCTTGAGTCCAAACCTGATGTGCTTAAAAATCTAAAGTGTCAGATCTTCCTTAAAAATATCAGTTTTATTAATAACTTCAAAAACCAGTAAAGATTGTAAAACTACTACAAATAATTAATTGGCCACAAATAACACCGCATGTAATTCTCCCTTGTAATCAATTCTTCTACAAATAGTCATTCAACTGCAGGTGTTCTGTCTTGAGACAGTAGAGTTTTGTCCTTTTGGAAAAAGCACAGTATGTGAACTCCAGAAACAACGCCTCAGTCACTCTCTAGCTGTGGCCTGAATGAAATCATGTCACCTCTCTTGGCCCCATCGTCCTCATTTCTTAAATGAAAGAGCATTCAGTGGTTCTGTGTCAGGGTCTTCCTGCTCTCCCCAGAAGGCGTTTAAAAAGAGGTAAAGCTGTCAAAATGACAGGTTGTGGGGGGGGGGGGGATGATATGGTGGAGGCCTCCTGCTGGCATTCAGTGGGCAAGGGCAGTTCTCATAATTTTCTACAGTGAGCTCAACAGACTCATGAAAGGTAGCATTGTGCCCCTACAATGTAAATGTGCCCTCCTAAGAGCTAAGAAACACTGGACTAGAGCTTTTAAAGATGAAGGAGCTCACAGTTGATGATCAGGGACGCTCTTGGACAAACTGGGACACAGGAACCATCTAGTCACAATCAAACTCCACTTGTGCAAGCTACATCTTCTTACGTCCTCATCCCGTCTTCCTCACAAATGGCAATATACTAAGCTCCGCTAGACAGCCCTTGTTGTGGAAAAGGACAGGTGTGTGTCAACAGCACGTTCCAAATGTCTATTTTATTAGGAAAATTGGCTGTCAGGTTAAACTTAGTTCTTTTGCTCCTCCATTAATTTTGCAATGCTTCTGTCCCAAAGCACCTTCTGCTCCCACCATTTCTCCTGTTCTCTCACCTCCAGAGCCTTGGGCATTGACAGCCCTCAGTGTGGCAGCTCTACAAAGTGTTTCCTTAGACAAGGGAGGGAGGGAGTGATTGGAGCCTGCTCCCTCCTGCAGCTGAGGCTAACCAAAGCTGCCCACACAGGCAGCTCACTCCGTATCAGTCCGAGGCCACCCTGAACCATATCTGTGAATGCAGTTATTATGACACAGCCCACTCTGGGATATGGTCACAGCGATGGAGGTTTTACTTGATTCTTAAGCCACTTGTGGGCTGCCATTTAGAGAGGGAAAACAGACTCAGATCCTTCACATTCTGTTGACACCTCAACTGAAATCCAGGCAGGCTTTATGATCCTTAGTTCTTATACATGGACAATTGGAATTTCAGAATTCCTGTGTAGCCTCAGGTTTCTCTCCTAGCTTAATTGGCTTTCAGCTTCTTAAATTGTATTTTACTCCTCAAAGAAAATCTGCTGTGCAGAATTGCCCAAAGCTTGACATGATGGTCTGAACTAATTGCTTAAATATGGACGTGGACAATTGTTGAAAAGCACTTTTGTTTGTGTCATGGAATGAAGCTTACCACATACACAATAGTTTATTTTTGAACCTAAATGGATTACATCTTTTTTTTTTTTTAGATTTATTTTATTTTTATTACAAAGTCAGATATACTGAGAGGAGGAGAGACAGAGAGGAAGTGGAGCTGCCGGGATTGGAACCAGCGGCCATATGGGATCAAGGGGAGGACCTTAGCCACTAGGCCACGCTGCCGAGCCCCTAAATGGATTACATCTAATAGGAAATAAGAGCATAATAGCAACAATAAAAAATAGTCCAAAAGTAAAGTTGATCTCCAAGTTCAGCTGAAAAGAACTGTAGAGATTTTCCTGTGACATTGACAGTTCTTGTTGCTCTTTTGTTTCTTTTACTTTTTCACCTTAGTATTTGAAGGTATTCCTTTGGGATAATATGGTTTTTCTATGTGATAGAAAACTGGCAAGTAAAAATTATGGCAGCAAGCAAATCATTTCATGTCATTCAGCATTATCATCTCTTTTGGTATTCAAATAAAGGATCAGATACTAAGCTGCTGCTTTTCTCATTTTTCCATGAAACCCTCAGGTGTTCCTGGACTTACCAAAAAAGGAAGAGCCAATTCAGACTAGCATTTATTAAAGAAATCACTCAGTGTTTTCTCTACGGAAAGTATACATGAGACCATAGTAGAATGTCTTGTTTTTTAAGAGAGATTCTTTTCACTTATTAATGTATTTATACTGCACGATGTAACTCAAAAGAATTAAAAAACTAGATGATGGAATTTCAGCAGACAATGAGAAACAGAAATATGAGTTTATACTATCTAGTGCAGAGGGTATTGGAAGTCTATCACAAATGTATCTTTAAGCATCCTAGTGGCCTTAGAAGGAACATAAATCACCTGGACTTACCCTGTGGAGGACCATGATATACCACAGTGTTCAGAGAGAAATAATTTTTTATTTCTTCATCTATTAACATTTCTTGAGAACCTTCTGATGCTTTGGAAATTTACATCAGCAGAAAGCTTAAATGATACTGAAAAAGGCATATCATTTTTGTATGTAAAATGTTCAAAGAGAATATGTAAAATCTCTTAAAATTGATTTTATACTTATTTTCATGCTCAAGTGGAATGCTTATCTGATTATGGTTAAGATCCAAATTGAATCAAATATAGTTCCATGGTTTTATATTTTTCTTTAGAGAAGTATCTATAAATATCCCCCAGAGGACTTACTAAATTATCACCTTTGACTCCGGAAGATGCCTCTATGAGACATTCTTGGGAGCAGAAGTGACTCTTTTTGTATGATTTAGGGTCAGAGTTTGGTGTAAAAGCAGTTCCATAACGCCTTCTACCAAACGTGTTTTCACCTTTTAGGGAGCAGGATCCCTTTATAAACAGTCTTAAATTCATTCTCAGTAGAGAAAACATACACCAAAGTTTTCAAAAGTTCATGCAAAAATGAAATTAACAGATAGGTTGATTTTGGTGTAAAAATTCTTAAAAATCTATGCAGAGTTTTTTTTTTTAAGATTTATTTATTTTTATTGGAAAGGCAGATATACAAAGAGGAGAGACAGAGAGGAAGATCTTCCATCCGATGGTTCACTCCCCAAGTGACCACAATGGCCGGAGCTGAGCCAATCTGAAGCCAGGAGCCAGGAGCTCTTCTGGGTCTCCCACGCAGGTGCAGGGTCATCTTCAACTGCATTCACAGGCCATAAGCAGGGAGCTGGGTGGGAAGCAGGGCTGCTGGGATACAAACCAGCGCCCATATGGGATCCTGGTGCGTGCAAGGCAAGGGCCTCAACCACACGCTATCGTGCCGGGCCCATGCAGAGTTTTTTAATAGTACACTATTCTATGAACTTTTTGAAGACCTTTTGTGTGTTTAATTCCAAAATATATGAAATGTATTAAGCTATACTTTTTGCATATTTATTATAAATATAAACAAAATATACAGAAATCACACAAGACTTATCAGTACTTTCTTAAAGAATCTGTGATATAATCTTTTTTTAAGATTATTTTAATGCAAAGGCAGATTTACAAAGAGAGGGAGCGTCAGAAAGAAAGATCTTCCATCCACCGGTTCACTACTCAAGTGGCTGCAACGGCCACAAGTGAACCAATCCAAAACCAGGAGCCAGGAGTTTCTTTCACGTCTCCCACATGGGTGCAGGGTCCCAAGGCTTTGGGCCGTCCTCGACTGCTTTCCCAGGCCACAAGCAGGGAGCTGGATGGGAAGTGGAGCTGCCGGGATTAGAACCGGCGCCCATATGGGATCCCAGTAGTTGCAAGGCGAGGACTCTAGCCACTAGGCTACTGCGCTGGTCCCTATAATGTAATCTTGACGTGATGCCACATTTACTTAAGCTATCAGTAGATGCAGTTTGCACCCAAGAGCTCTGATAAGTTAATGCTGATCTGAACTGCATGATACACACTTGTTACGAGCAGCTGTATTCTCGGCATAGGTTTAGAATGGCATATGTGTGCTGGGCAATATATGTGCTGGGTAATATATGGTTTTGGAGTTTCACGTAAGTAAATATATGTAATTCAGAAATTAATCAGACTGTTTGCAGGGCAATTACCCTTCCTAGTGAATGGCACACTTACGAGAGATTCAGTTTTATATCCAACAAATGCAGGAGGAGTTGTTGTTCTAAGTTGGGTGATAGTGATTGTGTGCATGTTTGAATATCCTGTTAGAACTCAATGTCCCTACTTGCAAGATAGGTTCATATTTCCATTTACTCTATTATTCTAACCAAACTGCTAAGTATGACTGATGAAGTATCTGCTCCCTGTTCCTGGGTAGACTTTCAGCTGCTAAAGGAGTGAAGGTAATAAAAACTTAGTGGTGTTCTTGACACATATAACAGTTTTAAAATGCCTTGCAGTTATTCTGTAGGGTTTCGTTTTTCTCAGAAAGGAGACTAAACTGGTCAAAACTGGAATTTTTCAGACCTGCAATGTGTAATTTACCCTAAATGAAATTAAATTTAGTTTACACCCATGATTAACACTGTGTCTCCACTGAGGTTGTTCTGTCCATCTGGTTATCCACCAATGTTTCTTGTGTTAATCCATTGTGTGCTGCTATAACAGAATACCTGAATCAAGGTGAATTATAAAGAACCAAGACTTCTTTCTCACAATTCTGAAATCTGGGTAGCCTAAGATTGAGGAGCTGGTACGCTGTAAGATCCTCCTGGCTACATCATACTATAGCAGAAGGTAGAGGATAGAAGAGCTCCAGTGGGGGCTAAAAATCAATTTTCTAACAACCCAACCAAGGGATAACTAACTGATTCCTGAAATAGCAACGAAGCCAGAGCCCTCACAACTTAATCACCTTTTCTAGGCCCTACCTCCCAATGCTATTGCATTGGGAATTAAGTCTACAACACATCAGCCATGGAGGGCACATTGAAGCCATAGCATTCCCCAGTTCTGTTCTTTCCTGAGACAAGGATATTCATGCTTTGTTGACATAGCATTTCCCATACTTTTATTTTGTACCCAATTGTGGACATAGTTGCAAGTCATTGTATAATTCTCCACTGCAAACCTGCTATCCGTGAAATGACTGCCCTAAAAAGTACCACAAACTGGGTTATGACCATAGTAAATTTTTTTTTTAAAGATTTTATTGTTATTGGAAAGCCGGATATACAGAGAGGAGGAGAGACAGAGAGGAAGATCTTCCATCCGATGTTTCACTCCCCAGGTGAGCCGCAACGGGCCGGTACGCGCCAATCCGATGCCGGGAACCAGGAACCTCTTCCGGGTCTCCCACGCGGGTGCAGGGTCCCAAAACTTTGGGCCGTCCTCGACTGCTTTCCCAGGCCACAAGCAGGCAGCTGGAAGGGAAGTGGAGCTGTCGGGATTAGAACCGGCGCCCATATGGGATCCCGGGGCTTTCAAGGCAAGGACTTTAGCCGCTAGGCCACGGTGCCGGGCCCATGACCATAGTAATTTATACTCTCATGCTTTAGAGGCTTGAAATCTGAAATCAAAGTTTCAATATGAATTTTCTGGTGATCCTTGAAATTCCTTAGCTTAATGCACCATAACTCCAAAACCTGTCTCTGTCTTTATACAATCATCATCCCTCAGTTTGTGTCTGTGTTGAAAGTTTATTTCTCTTTATATCAACTGTGTTGATTGCATTGTCCTTCCCCTTCCTTCCTCCCCTCCCCCCACCACCGACTCCTCAGCCCTGTATGGCCTTGTATTAACTCGGTCACACCTACAAATGCTCTTTCAAAATTTCTAAATAAAATCACATTTTACGAAGATCAGTTTATAAATGTGGGTGGGAATGGAGGAATATTTGGCCCATATGGGGAGTGATCTCATTGCTTTTTCTCATTTCCCTTACCATATAGAGGTCAGCACCTGAGCATTCCATTTAACTGGTTTCAAAGCATCCTTGAGCTTTCCATCAGTTGAGGTATAGATATTTGTCTTTTCTGTAAAACCTTCATTGCCTGGAGATTAATCCAAAGCCACAGAAGCCATAATGAATTAGTTCTTTGGTTACTACCATAGCACATGCTGAATCTGTGTCAATTTATAAAATAGCCCCTGCAGGCCAGGTTTTGTTCTTCAGGTGCAACTCCTTACTAGAATCAAAGGAAATTACATCCATGTTTTTTCAAGCATTATCGCTGACCCACACTTAACTTTTCCCCTTTCCACACAATACTTTGTTCTTTGTACATCTGCACACTGGGCTTACTTAAACTCATGAAGTTCTTCCCTGCATTATCCCAGATCTCTTACCACTTGAGCTTCTCTGCTATTGCAAACTCTGGCCAAAGGTCAAACATTTGCGAGCTTTCAAGATAGCATGTAGTGATGTTTAAATCCATTCCTTAACCATATTGCAACTGTGCTAAGAGGGTTCGGGGCAGATTGGCACCACATCCCTTTTTTGATGTGTTTTCTTTTACTTGCATGATGGTATTTGTAAAGGAATAGAATTGGTCGCTAACAATAGCTAGGTTTCACAGGAAAATCCAGATATCTGACTTCTCTTGAAAACTCAGATCTGGCAGTCTTGGGACTGCATTCCTGCAGCTGTACTGTCACACACAGCATGTGCTGTTGACTGCATTGTGAGCTAGTGTGAACCACTTCCTTCATTTGTGCTGTGTCTCTGGCCTCTGCTGTCATGTCCACCCTTGGCCTAGGCCTTAGGACTTGAATGCCCTTGTTGGTGTGGCCCAGAGACCCTGTAGTAAACATCCTGGGACAAAAAGAAGGCAGATCACAAATTTCCCCTCTGGTATGCATTCTTCTGGCAGTTTCCGACAGTACCCTCAAGCTAAGGGGTGAGCTGTGTACCGTCAATCATGACAGCTCTGGATTCCGGCTCTGCCCTCTTTCTTTCACCGTCTCTGGTGTTACAGTTGAGCTCAAATGCAAGACCATAGTTCAAAAGAGTGAGATAATTTTAAATTTAGCCTCATATTGCTCTATTAAGTTTGGATTTATTTAATCATAACAAAGGCCCTTCCAGAAGCTTTTGAAAGCCCTTTTCTACACTGTGAAAACAGCCCTTTTCTATCCTTTTGGTCTATCTTGTTTCTATGTTCTATCCTTTACCTGAGACATATGATATCTTAACTTCTAATTAGAACTGTCTTTCTGGAAGCCTCCTGCCATACACAATTTTTTTTCGAGATTTATTTTGTTTTTCTTCTTTTTAAAAAATTATTATTTTATGATACAGTTCCGTAGGCCCTGGGATTTCCCTTTCCCCATGTCCAAGTCCCCTCCAACTCCCACTGAGTTCCCCTGTATTATTACTATAGTATAGTTTTTCATTAACACTCATGTCCATCATTGCGGGCATTGACAATGGCAGACAGTACAACTTTCTTTTGTCAAGATATAGTTAACAGTTTCATTGGGAGTCTATTTTTATTGGAAAGTCAGATTTATAGAGAGAAGGAGAGGCAGAAAGATCTTTTGTCCATTAATTCACTCCCTAAGTGGCCTCGATGGCTGGAGCTAATCTGATCCAAAGTCAGGAGCCAGGAGCTTCTTCTGGGTCTCCCACGTGGCTGCAGGGTCCAAAGGCTTTGGGCTCTCCTCGACTGCTTTCCCAGGCCACAGGCAGGGAGCTGGATGGGAAGTAGAGCAGCTGAGATATGAACCTGCGCGCATATAGTATCCCAGCACATGCAAAATAAGTATTTTAGCCACTAGGCTACTGCCCTGGGTCCCTGACATAAACTCTTAAGCAGTGTCTTCATGGCTTTGCCCTTCAGTACATCTCTGAACAACTTTGATCCAGATTCAGTGTCGCTTGGTGCTCCCTGACCTGTTTTTATCTGTTTCTTCTCTATTCCTGTGGTTTTAGTTGAGCATGATCATCTCTAGTGCCAAGCAAAGTTCCTGTACTTTGCTTAGAATCCTCATCATGGCTGAAGCCCTCTAGGATTTCTGTTGTCTCAGCTACTTGGCCCATTCATGGACTGCTCGCCGAGAACCACATTCACTGTATGTTCCCTGGCACATGCTGTTCTTGGGGAGTCACAGAATATCTGTTGATGTTTTGACAGTCACTAGAAAAATGCTAGAGAAAGACTAACTTGTCTCTCCTTACTTAATTGTAATGCTTTAAAGTCTCTTTAACGTTTACTGTAGCTTTCTAAGTATAAGAGTAACACACTCTTTGCAGAGTTGTGAAAAATACATAAAGTTGCCAAGATAAAAATAAAATATATCCAGAACTGTACCACCTTTTTATAACTACAATCAGCATTTCAATATATTTATAATCACATTTACATTTTAATCTCATCCTTTCTCAATTGTTTTGCCCTTACTCTTTTGGAGAAGATGAGTTTTAGGAGTTAGCACAATCAGGCTAATCCCCCTCTTGGTGATGCCAGCATCGTGTCTGGCAGCTGGTTCATGTGCTAGCTCCTCTACTTCCCATGCAGCTGTCTGCTTTTAGCCTGGGAAAGCAGCAGAGGATGGCCAAAGGCCTGGGGCTCCTGCACCCATGTGGGAGGCTGGCAAGAAGCTGCTAGTTCTGTCCTTTGGTCTGACCCTTCCCTGGTTGTTGCAGCCGTTTAGGGAATGAACCAGCAAATGGAAGACCCATCTCTCTCTCCTCTTACTGTAAAAATCTGCCTTTCAAATAAAAAATCAATAAATCTTTTAAAAAATGAGTTCTGATTTTATCACAATAATTTAGGAAAGGGAGAATAATTATATACTTCTGGAAAATTCTAGCTAGCCCTAACATAGCGGACATTATTATTATTTTTAAAAATTTTAGATTGGGCCCTGCACCGTGGCCTAGTGGCTAAAGTCCTCGCCTTGAACACCCCGGGATCCCATATGGGCGCCGGTTCTAATCCCAACAGCTCCACTTCCCTTCCAGCTGCCTGCTTGTGGCCTGGGAAAGCAGTCGAGGACGGCCCAAAGCTTTGGGACCCTGCACCCATGTGGGAGACCCAGAAAAGGTTCCTGGTTCCCGGCATTGGATCGGCACAGCACCGGCCGTTGCGGCTCACCTGGGGAGTGAAACATCGGATGGAAGATCTTCCTCTCTGTCTCTCCTCCTCTCCATATATCTGACTTTGTAATAAAAATAAATAAATCTTTAAAAATCTTTTAAAAAAATTTAGATTAACATATAATGGGGAAAATGCAATATATGTACATGTATAAATTGATCACACCAGTTAATTAACCTTTCCGTTGCCTTAGCTTATACACATTTTTTCTTGTTTTATGAAGAAAGGAAGAAAAAAAATGAAGGAAGGAAACAAAACAGGATTCATACTTGCTCAGGGTAACATCACAGTGCAGGTGAATTGTAGATCATGAATGCCAGGTATGGTGTAAAATATCTTACAATAGGGACTGAAGGAAGGAGACAGCAGGGCGTAGAAACAAAAGCAATTCAGATTCATTTTACAATAGAAGAATGCTAAGTACCAAGAATTACTCCTGGTTCAATGTGTGGCAGCACCCAGGTGAGGAACCAAGTCTGGCTTTCAGCTCCAGAATTTCACTAATGGACTGACAGAGCTACAGTGTACCTTCTGCTAATATTGCTGAATATCCCAAATCTCACATCTACTTTTAAATTTTTATGAGAGGCTTTTTGAAAATTTGATGTTATAACCTAGAAATATCTAAAACAAAAATAATCCTATATTAAAATAAGTAAACAAATCTCAGTTGCTGAAGCTTACTTCCTGGCAATGTAAATACAGCATAAGTTTGCAGTCTCTCCTGGGTGAATTAGCTACAGACCTCACTAAAGTTTTTAGCATTCAGGTGAGAAGTTATTCCAACACTTGCTGACTTTGTCTGTTTGTTATTATCAAACATGTCACAATTAACACAGCTAATGTCAGCCTTGTAGGCAGCTGTAAAAAAAAAAAAAAATGTCTCTTTGCTTTGGACTGCCATACAACCAGATTGCACTTCCAACACATTAAAACAAATGGGTGTGTGGTTTGCCCTATCACTGTGGGATAGCTGTGTAAAAATTGATGATTGGGTAGTTCAGGGCCACAGACTGTAATGGAATGTTCTAGACCTGGAAACAGAGAAACTCTGGTCTGGCAGAGCCAACGTTTTGCTGTATAATCTTTGCACACTACTTAGCTTCTCTGTGCTTCCAGTGAACTAGGTCACTCTAAAGTTGGTTCCAGACTTCTCTGTGACTCAGATATATTCTCCAAGCATCTAACATTTCTATAGTAAAGCGAAGAAATTGTGAGATGTTACTTTAAGGAAAGATGACGTGATCTCTGGTTCCAAGCCCCTTATCCAGCTGTAAGCATGTCAGTTTCAGATGCTCATTACATCATCAAGGAAGAAAGCCAATAAAAGCCCAGATCTTTCAAGCTGTAGAATCTGCTTATAAATTGAAGTGGACAGAGTAGCTGCGGTTTCTCCAAACTCTGAAACATTACATGTTCTTGGGTAATGCTAAAATGCACTTTGTGTTCTGCAGCTTGTTAAAGTTCTCATGATATGTCCCTGTGAAAGCCTGCTGGCCTGCAAGTGGTAAATGTGCCTTTGGTTATCTGTTACCAGTTAGCTCAGTTGGTTGAAATCCAAGACTGTGGGATCGGGCCTCATATGGGACAGTTGGCCTCTTACAGAGCAGCTCCTATTCACTGGGCTGTTTTATAAATGCATACAAGTGATCCTAGAGGGCCTCGGTGTGAGCACGGCTGGCTTCTGCTACTGCAGAAATCATCTGAGACCCTGATTTTTGACAGGATCACTGACTTCATCCTTGTTTAGAATTACCAATGGTGAGCACAATACCAGGCCAACTTTTACGCATCTCTCAAAGCTACTAATCCCTTTTCAAACACCTGATTGTATCTTTTCACATTGTGAGCAACCCCAGTGAAATAGTTATTGGAACTAACACTTTGCAAAGTATTTTATGGAATGTTCAAAGTACATTGTCTCACCAATGCTTCATAGGAATCCCAGGCTCTGTGTACCGTCATCTTGTCATCTTGCAGGAAAGGAGAGTAGCTGAGGATAGTAACCACATTCATGGGCTGGCAGAGTTAGGACTGCAGGCCATGTCTGCCTTACCCCCTAGCATCATGCTGTAACCCACAGTACCCTACTGTCTCTCTGAGTATTGCACAGAACAGAGGTAAGGATTGAGAAACAATGATAAAGCTCGGCTTATGGAGCGAAACTTTGCACAACACAGTACATATAAGCAGGTCAGTTTTTAAGCTGTAGTTCTTGAAAAAGCAAGATCACATCTGCAGGCAGGCAGAAAAGGTGAAGAACAGTCAGATGGGGTAGATCTCTTCTAAATTCCCAAGAACTCAGTCACCAACTCAATTTGTTTTATACCCTCACACCCAGAGGCATCAACAGATCACGAGGCCCATTTTTTCAGCAGTAAAGTTGCAGCGGAAGGAGGAACCTGTATAACACACTATATTAGAACACGATTCCCCTGCTACAGCCTCAGTGGCATCTGTAAAGTTTAACTTAGACTTCAGCCTTGAGGGGTGTTTCATGTTCTCTGTATTCTCCCTGACCTTCTAGCTTCATTCACATTTGAGTGTCAAGAGATAGCTTGGACAGCACAGAGAAGGCAATTGGTATACCAGTTCAGGAAAAGGAGCATGCATCTCCTCCAGTATTTTTCTTTTGAAATTTCTAGATAGACATGAAATGAAAGCTTCATTTCATTTAGAGTATCTTCTTATTTACTAAGCACTACAAGGTAGTCTAAAGCTTTGTGATTTTCCTTTAAAGAAAGAGACTAGACTGACCACTGTTGACACTACTCACATTTTAAGAGCCTCATCAGGTAACGTAAGTTGCTTATGTTTATCCAGCTTCTGGGAAGCATTTTTTTAAATACAGTATCTCCTTTAATTTTCTCTTTTTCCATAAGAGACTTTATAAATCACTGGCATTTTAAGCTGTGACAGAACAAGGTCTTTCATTTCACATCCTTTTTAAAGCAGTGAAAAATGCTTCACTCTCACGTTCTTACCTCTGGCTGCACTTTTATCCCCAACTCCCTGATTCACTTTATGGCTTTTCTTCCTTCCATAGAGGAAGGATTTTTCAGCACCTGTTACATAAATAGCCCCATGGGAGGTTCTGAGTGGTGTGAGGAGGTAAAGACAAAGGTCCATGCCCAAAGGACTGAGGGTGTAGTTCAGAGGTCACAGGTTTAAAGAGCTGCAAGTTCCAGGAAAGTCATTGAACTAGTAGGAAGGTGCCAAATAGAGGACACACAAGAGATTGGAACTGTGCCAAAGTGGAAGGGACACATCACACCTGAAAAGGTCGGTGTCTGCCTATCTCCAGCTGATTGGAAGCATCTAAAAGGCTGACCCAATCTGGTCAGAGCTTCCATATTGTCAAAAGAACTCAGAAACCCAGAGGGTTTTTTGTGGCATGTTCTGCCAACTAATTCCAGTTCTTCAAAGACATTGTATGAGCCAAACAAAACTCATATGTAGACTGAATTCAATCCGTGAGCCTCCAGTTTGGCTAGCTGTGGTATGGTCAGTGAGGTAAGTCACACTTGCATGAAATCATTCACTTACAATGTGACCATGTGACTTGAAGCCCTAATGAGGGGCACAGACAATTCCTGCTGGAGGAGTTGCTGAAGAGACTGGAAATCTGAGGGAAAATTAGAGGGGTGTGTTATGTGGTGGGTGGGCTTCAGTGCTGGGCTTAAGATATTTGGCTTCACTTTCCATGCCATAGGGAGTCACTAAGCTATCTTTTTTTTAAGATTTATTTATTTTTATTGGAAAGGCAGATCAGAGTTATGGACTGAAGAAAAGGTAGAGAAAGATTTTCCTTTTATCCGCTGGTTCGCTCCCCAAATGGCTGCAGTGGCCGGAACTTATCCAAAGCCAGTAGCCTAGTGCTTCCTCCAGGTTCCCCCCATGCGGGTGCAGAGACTCAAGGCTTTGGGCCATCCTCGACTGCTTTCCCCAGGCCATAAGCAGGGAGCTGGATGGGAAGTGGAGCAACTGAGATGCTTCAAACCAGTGTCATTATGCGATCCCAGCACTTGCAAGGTAAGGATTTAGCTATTGAACCATCATACCTGGCCCCACTAAGCTATTTTGAGCTGCTGTTTTAGAAAGATCTATTGGAAAGTAAAGAGGTGACGTGCATACAAGGAGAAGCCATAAAGAGACTCTTAACCATAGAACTTGCCTCTTGTTTCCCATTCCATTTCTTCCTCTGCATCTTTATATTATATCCAAAACCTTCCTTCTGGATTCTGTGGCTCTGAAATGAAGATGGAAGGTTGAAGAACTACATTGTTCAGATTTTTTTAATTGATTTTTATTGGTTAGACAAATTTACTAAGAGAAGGAGAGACAGAAGGATCTTCCATCTGCTGGTTCACTTTCCAAATGGCCTCAATGGCCAGAGCTGAGCCAATTCAAAGCCAGGAGCCTCTTCTGGGTCTCCCCCACAAGTGCAGGGTCCCTAGGCTTTGAACTTTCCTCTGCTGCTTTCCCAGGCCACAAGCAAAGAACTAAAAGAGAAGTGGAGCAGCCAGGACACAAGCCAGCACTCATTAGGATCCCAGCGCATGCAAGGGAAGGATTAGCCAATTAAGCCATTGCACCGTGCCCAAAACTACATTCTCGTTAAGGACACGAGTGAGTGAGCAGAAACAGCCCAGCAAAGCCACATCCCAGTATTTATTTATCATCCAGACTTTCTCTCTGAAATGATCTGTAGATGGGTACACGAAGAGTGGTCTTTTCAAAGAAAACAGAAAGGCACTGTTACAGGAAAGGAGTCCAAACTTTTAGCTGTTAGAATATATAACACTCTTCCAAATAAACATAATGTAGCAGCAACAACTCACCCTCATGTGCATGGTGAGTGTGTTTATGCAATGACAGACTATAGCTTTGCATTACTGGACAATTACCTGGATATCATCTCTGGACAGAATCAATCTTAGTCCAGGCCAAGTATTTGAAAATCTACACAGGCTTTTAACAACCTTTGCAATTTTGCTGACAGATTACAAGTTAAATACTCAGTGAACTAGGCAGTTTTTCAGACCTGACTGTGCAAGATGTTCTTGTCTTTTGGCCCTTGATTTGCTTATCTTTTTTGATACCCAAATTTCAGCTACTTTACTTCTTATTAGTACTGCTGCCAGAAAATGAAAAGAGAAAAGGAGAGAAGCAAGCTTTGGACTTGCAGTAGATCAAAACATTAGTAATAATCACTAGAGGTTCTCCAGCTTTTATTGCCTGTCAGGCGGTACCTTAAATGCTCTTCTCACATTGCTTCATTTCATTCTTACTACTTCAGGTATCATAGCCCTCCCCATTTTGAAATCAGAAAGCAAGCACAAAGAAGTTAACACAAGAGCTCACAGCTAGGCAGTATCAAAGGCAAGAGTGGAACCCAAGAAGATGGACTCCAGAGACTTCTTGTTTAATTGACTGATTATAGTAAAATATAGATAATGTGAAATCTGCCAGTATAAGCATTTTTAGCTGTATAATTCAGTGGCATTAGAAACTTTCCCATTGTTGCACAACCAAAACTATTAGTCATCTCCACAAATTTTTTATCTTCAGTAATTGAGATCCCTCATTTTTAAATAGCATGCTATCTTACTTCCCATGTAATACTCAGAGACCTGGGAATAGCCACAGTTTGTGTTCTTTTACCATAGAAGATATAATGCTCTGTAAGTCTAAGTATCCTACCGCTCCATTGGTCCTCTGTGTGGCTGCATATGCTGCAACAGACCCCTCACATGGGGATTAGTTGTGCCAGCCTCTCCAAGCTCCAGAATGCTGCTGCCTCTTCCAGGGATTGGTGTGTTGGCACATGCACGTGCCATGACAGTTAAACCACCTCTCCTGTCTTTCTTTTGACATTGATTCTGAGTTGTATCCTAATTTCACAGGATTCACCACTGTGAACAAACTCTAAAAGCCACGTAGCTTGGACTTCTGGCAATTCAGTCTTCTTCTAGGCGAGGGCATCTTTGGGATAAAGCTTTGTCCCAGTTCCTCAGCATGTACTGTGCTAGTTCTCTGGTCTGATCCTCATGATTTCCAGCCTGTCGTAACTTTTCTTCCAAATTTCGTTGGCTTGTACAAACCCTGTATCATGAAACCTGCTTGTAGTCCTGTAAACTTAAACAGCTCTTTTAATCTCTCCAAACCAATAGGAAGGAACCATAGAGAGACTCATCAATATGTCTTTTGACACTTAAAGACTCTGTTTGTAAGAGTTC
Organism: Ochotona princeps; assembly: GCF_030435755.1. NCBI lineage: Eukaryota > Metazoa > Chordata > Mammalia > Lagomorpha > Ochotonidae > Ochotona > Ochotona princeps. The sequence goes on from NC_080834.1 coordinate 67,363,288, forward strand.
ACAGACATCCTCAAGATAGAATTCAGACTTCTTCACTGCCAAAATCATAAGAACATAAAGTGGGTAGCACCATGGTGTCGCAGCCTAAGCCTCCACCTGCAGCACTGGCATCCCACAGCTGCTCCTCTTCCAGTCCATCTCCCTGCTATTGGTCTGGGAAACAGCAGAAGATGGCCTGAGTTCCGGGGCCCCCTGAACCCATGCAAGAGGCCCAGAAGAAGTTGCAGACTCACAACTTCACACCAGTATAGCTCTGGTGGTAAGCAGCCATTTGGAGAGTGAACCAGTGAATGGAAGATTCTCTCGCTCTCTCTTTCTGTGTAACTCTGCGTTTCAAATTTTTTTAAAAAAATTATTATAAAGGAAAAAAATTAATTGAGCTACATTAAATGTTTCTTTGTCTTTGTTTCATTACTTTTTTCTCTTTACTCTGCTGGTTCACTCCCCCTCAATACCTTTAACAACTAGGGATTAGCCAGGGCAAAGCCAGAGCCTGACACTCACTCGAACTGGGCAACCATCTGCTGCCTGAGCATACACTCCAGTTGAAAGTTAGAATCAGAAGCAAGGGAACCAGGACTTGAAACCAAACATTTCACTATGGGATGCAAATGTCCCAAATGGTGTCTTAACTTTCTAGGCTAAATTCCTGGCCTATACTAGTAGCATTTTTTTTTTAAAAGAATGAAAGGAATTTTATAAACCAAATTTAAAAATTTTTACCTTACCCAGGACAATGAACAACTAATATGAAGAGTTAATACTTTCTTGACCTGAGTTTGACAGCCTTTTGGAAGTTATTTTAAGCATTATTTTAATTTGGGGACTTGACTTTTCTTTAAAAAGAAAAGTTTTGTAACTGTTTAGGTATATTTTTTGGGGGGGTGAAAGGTGTTTGGGTTTTTTGTTTGCAAGGTGACAAAGAAGTTAACATGCATAGAACTTCATCAAAACTCTGGAATTGACACAGAAGAAAACTAATTTCCAAAAAACATAAATCATCACTCTGTGGAGAGGAATCCACTAAAGAGATTAATTTGCTCTGGTTTTGAATTATGGAGAAAAACCTAATCAAATGTTAAAGTGTGTGCACTTATATAACCCTAAGACTATCACTAGTAAGTCTTGTCAGCCAAAACCATGGCACCAGGGCAGAATGCTTGTGAATCCCATTGCTTCTGGGTTCTGCTATCAAAACACCTTCCTGGAGCCCCGGAAGCACTTAGACAAGCCCTTATTTTGCTTTACATTTTTTGTTTTGTCTGCTTTGCCTTTTTTCATTGCTTTGGCGTGAGAGATTGAAAAGATTTTGGAAGAGAGTGTGAGGTCTGCTATCTGCTTTCAGGGGCTATCTTTCCTTCTGAGAATGTATTTGGGATGTGATGGGTTTGGAAGGAAGAGGATGTGTCAAAGTAAACATTTCACGAGCTTCTGCTTTAAAGTTTAACTTACTAAACAGACAAAACCCCTGAGTATTTCCTGTGTATTTTATAGGACCAATTTGTCATCAGCTCTCCAGTCCCATTGCCTATCTTTTCCAAACTGCCACACACACACACACACACACACACACACACACACACACACACACTCCCTCATTAGGTGTGAGTCTGATGTGTGTTTGCCAGCACTATGGCATAATTTATGGAATTCCTGGTTTCATTCTTTATGCTGTCCTAAATGCAGGGCATTATTAGATGCAGAGAACCTGGCTCTGCAGGAGGTAGAAAGAAGGCTCTGGAGTGGAGGAAGGCAGATTCTGGCAAAGGACTTGGAAAATGATTCCAGTCCTAATGCAACTTATGATTTCCACTTGCTGATTTTCCTTAACCTCAACTTCATTGAAGATATGTTAGCAAATGATATTCTTGCATTAAGAATACTTTTAATAAGTCCCATGTGACCATCTACCAGTTAAGATTCGCTTTACCCAACAGTTCATTTTTTAAGAAGCTGAATTTTCACACAGTAAATGGATTGGTAGAAGGCAGATATTTAAACAACAAAAATCAAAATAATCAAAGATGTAATTCTCTTGCTGCGTATGTAATATGTTTATCTACCAACATATGTAATATACACATTTGTATGATAGCAATATCCTTTACTAATCATTATGTGTAAGGTAAGGAGGGACAAGACAGAGTTCTTCCTTGAGAGTTGGTTGTATAGGATTGGACTCATGAGCTGAAATGACTGCAGCATAGCTTAGATTTGGTAGAGTTATGTAATTGAGATACACAATCAGGCATCTACTTGCTATAATGGTTGAGTGGGAACTAGATACAGATTGATGCCCCACTGGTACTCAAAGTGTAGTCGAAGTACTGACTGCCTTTGCATTAGAAAAACATGTTCTTAGACTGCACTGTTCAATCTGAATCTCTAGGAGTACAACCAAGCAATCTCTTTCATTTCAACAATAATATCTGAAATATTTGATGCCTACTGTAGTTTCAGAAAATTGCTCTAGTTTCAAGGCCATTTCAGTACTAATGATATTCATTATTATTATAATCACTGGAGAAGTGGAAGGTTCAAGAGACTAAGTAATTTGTTGGAGTCATACTGCTAACATTAGGGGGAGAGTAGATCCGATCCCAGTTCTGTTGGACCACACATCCTCTGCACTCTTCTGTCTGCCTTCTGCTATCTCATCCTAGAAACAATTACAAACCAGGCAAGCCATTTCACTAAGACTCCTTTCTTGGTTTTCCATTTTTCATCTTACCCTTTCCAATAAAAAAAATTACTTTAATTGTTTTACCACCACATAATCATCACCATTATCATGCTGAGATATAAATAACATGTTTTTAGAAAGATTTACTTATTTATTTGAAAGACCTGCCCCAGCACTCTGAAGTGGGATGCTGGCTTTGCAACCCTGGCTGAACCTACTGTGACAAAGCAACGTTAACACTTATTTTGTCATCATCAAAATAAGTGGTCAGTTGATATCAGTCCAGCTATCAGCAGGTCAGTTCATATTCAGATTTGGAGTGAGGCAAAAAACATCATTTTTTTAGTATGAATTCCATCTCATCAGTGAATATTGACTAGCCAGCTACCATTTGCCCAGCTCTGGTTTCTCTGCTGTCAGGTAGTGGTGCTCAGAATGTAGTTCCAAGACCAGTAATATCAGAGACTTTTTAAATATGCAGATTGTCAGTTCCTACCCTGGATCTGAATCAAAAACTCTGGGAATTAAAAAAAAAAACCTACAGATTTGCCTGGCATTTTGACATAGCAAGTTAAGTCATTTCCTGAGATCCTGTTATCCTGCATCAAAATGTCAGTTCAGTTCCCCTTTACAATGTAGCTTCCCGCTAATCTGCCCAGGAATACAGAAGAAGATGTCCCAAGTATCTGGATCCCTGCCACCGATGCCACCAATGTGAGATACTGTACCTGGTTGCCACTTGGCCAGACCTGGCTTTTAGGACTGTTTAGGGGGATGAACTAACAAATGGGAGAGCTCTGTCTCTCATTCTCTCCTTTCCCTCTCTATCATTCGGCCTTATCTAAATAAAATTTCTTAATTTTTTTGGAAAAGAATAGAGAAATTAAATAAGTGATACTGGTATATATGATTCCAAAGTAGATTTTGTATAAGGGATATGAGAAGTTGGAGACACTGTCTTCACTCTTGAAGAAATTATCTGTTTTACTCTGCTCGCTTATATCTGGCTGAATTCGGACTGAGGTTTCTGATAACTAAGAGATAACAGAAGTATCATGATTTTGCTTTACCGTGTCTGCAAGATTCAGAAATATCCCCTGCAGCTCTTTGTGGGTTTTTTTTTCTTTCATTTTTAAATGAAAGTCAATTTCTCATTTTTAAAACCACTTATAGAAAAGTCTGTGTGTTTCAGCTGGCGATTACACTTTTCTTTCTCTCTCTGGGGGGCTCAATTGCAAAGAATCCTTACAGAACTGAGTTGTTTTGTTCATGCAGGCAGTCATTTGCCATGTGGTGAGCTTAAAAACAGACTAAATCAAAGGTTTGGACGGTGATGCTGTGGACAGTGGTGATTAAAGCAAGGATAATGTGGAAGGCTGTGCTTCTACTCACCAGGGGACCAGACCAGTTCTGAAACTCTGGATCCCAGTTAAAAGGCACTGTGATGCTATTTACAGTCCTCCTTCTTTGCTCCCTGGATATGCTATTTCAAAGGAATGTTTGTGTCACTTAGAGATCCACCTGAAAATGTGTCCACCCAGATTTGTCACTCTGGTGTGCATTATGTCCAGAAGATCAAGAGTGAGCAGTGGTCAGGCTCACCATCACGGGACCAAGGAGAACACACACGCCCTGGACACCAGACACTCAGAAGATTAGGAGCTTGGCCAATGCTTACACATGCGAATCTCCTCTGTGAAACGGAAATTTCTAGTGCTCATAGTAGAGCTAGAGGACCCCACATCAGTCCAGAGTATTTTGGCCTGTTCTCTGTCTTTTGCCCCTTCTCGATCTTTTTTACTTATTTTCTTACAAATTTATACTGGCTTCTGCTAGGTAGGTAACTGTGATAGAAACTCATACCTCAGAAAGCAATAACCACAGATATTTGGTAAGGGTTTGATGTGTAAGAACTTTGTTGAGGGGCCCAGCACGGTGACCTACTGGCTAAATCCTCACAACCACCGCATTACCACATGGGCACCGGTTCATGTCCTGGCTGCTCCACTTCCCTTCTAGCTCCCTACTTGTGGCATGTGAATGCAGTAGAGGATTGCCCAAAGCCTTGAGTCTCTGCACCCACATAGGAGTCCTGGAAAAGGCTCCTGGTTTTGAATCAGCTCAGCTTTGGCAGTTGTGGCAACTTGGGGGGTGGACCAACAGATGGAAGACCTTTCTCTCTCTCTCTCTCTCCTTCTCTCTGTAAATCTGCCTTTCCAATAAATAATAATAATAATAATAAATTTTTAATGAGAACTTTTTTGAGTCCTGGACCTGATTTTTCCCATATTCCCATTAGTGCACATAACTGAGAATTGTGAATAAGTTTTAGGTGATGCCTGGCTTATAGACACTTCATTTAAAATGACACAAGATCATCTGAACTTTGCATCAGTGGTATATTCAAATATAGGGTCACTTAATGCCTTGATTTTAACTGTTTACAGGTTGGGAATCATACAGCCATGAGCCAAAATAAGACCCATGAAATCATTTGGTGTGACCCTGATAAGGTAACTACAACGTTGACTCAATATTCCGTAACCTACAACAGGCTGGTAATTTTTTGTGACCCAGGAATGATGTTATAAATATCAAAATAGCCCTTGGCAGGAAAAAAAAAATTCCCCAACCCTGCAATAAAGGAGAAAGGAGAGGGAAGTAAAATTCACAAGATTATATGGGCTATTCAGTTTCCAATTATATCCTGGTTTTGGATAATTTGCTGATATATGATGAACAAAATTGAAAATTGTGTACTGCCCACTGCATAGAGAACGCATATACCCTTCAGTAGCTTAAAGTAGTCACTGGTTTCTACTCAAACCATAACGCACATGGGCTGACATTTAAAAGCAGCTTTTTTGGCTAGCTAGGAGATTGCTGGGTCCAGTACAATAGAGAAGTGTGAATATAATCAAAACTTGCCTTATGCAACCGCTTGTGCTCTTGAGTCATCCTTGTCCCTAAAACACCAGGCACCCCCAAGGCCTCTTTCAAGGCTCTCTATGGCACAATGCTAAACTCATAGGGCAGAAGGAAGGTATATGCAACCTGATGTATACTAAACCAACCAGAATCCACCCCAATGAGGGAATTTAGGAATAACTGCTTTGTAAGATTCCAGTAGATTCTTTGGAACATATGTAAGAATCCAAGGCAATAATAACTAATGGAAAAATGAATTCCCATTTTTTTTTCATACTAAATGAGGAAATGTTTTTAATAACCATACATGGCATTAACTTAGTGCAACGAAATAGGTACTCTTGTACATTGGCATTTGGGAGTGTAAACTGCCTTTGAAAACTTCATGGCTTTTTATAAATGGATGGGAAGAAAGTAGATAAAGAGAGATGATCAATGGATGGATAGGTGCGTGGATGTGTGAATAAATAAATGCATAAGTAGATAGTTTTAGTGTCTTTTGATGCAGCAATTACATTTTTAAGAAAACTTAAGGGACATATGCAAAGGTTTAACCACTAGAATCCTGTTATAGTATCATCTGTAACATTTAGGAACTAGAAGCCCTTAGGATGGAGCTAGAACTCTGTTCGTCATGGATCAGTACTGGTTCCCATCCACTCATGCTGGAATTCCCATTCTCTGCCACTCTCACCACCAGAGCCTTCCCAAAGTAACAAGTAATTCTAAGGCTAAAAATCTTAACTGTTGCAAAATCAAGCAGCCAAGGCAAAAAATAGTGCTTCCTTGTTTGAAAGAATTTCATACAGGTTATTGCTTGGCTTTCTCTTTTTCTCATTAATATCGAGACCAACTTGTACAGAGTCGTGATCCTTTATCCTTGACTCTGAAAATCCAAAAGACTCTCAAAATATTTTTAGAAAAGTGTTATACAGAAATCTTTAGGCAGCAAAACCTGATCTGAACTGATGCTAGTCTGTTTAGAGCTCTTAACCATGTACTGTGAAAATTATTCCATTATGCTGAAGGATTATTAATGTGCAATTAGCAGGTGACCTCATTGGGAGTCTCATATAATACAGAAGAAGTCATATAAAATACATATAATGTCATTTCACCTCTCTAAATTCTGAAAAAAAAATCTGAAATAAGCCTTTGGCCAGGACTTTCTAATGGGTTGCATGTGTTTCACCTATAACTTCTACTGGAAGAAGAAATTAGCATATATGTTAAAAGTTAAATGAACCGTGCTCTGGGTATGGATAGGTTTCTTTAACATTCCAGGGATACAGCTTAGTGTGTGTTATATTACAGTGAATTCCTTTTTAACCTCATTTTGTTTCCCCTTAGCTGGCTCAGAGTTTAGGACTGGGTATTAATAGTTCTGAAGAGGGTCAGTTATGAGAATAAGGTTAGATTTATCCTCTTATAGACGAAAAGGAAACCATCCAGCTTTTAACAGTGGTTTAGTGGAATTCCAGTGACCTAACCATGAAGAATAACATCGAGCTAGTTAGCTGGCAATAAACATGTATTATGCTCTTAATTTTAATGTTCCTGTTTCCTGTTTGGCTGTTTCGAATAACACACTCATCACTGGAATGTGAATGGCTAGGACAGTAGACAAGATATCAGGCCTATGCACTGCCACCAGGAGGATGTCACGATAAAGAAACCTGTGTCTGAGTATTCTGTAGGAAATGGCTAAAGTAAAGCCATTTCTTTTTATGAATTTTTAGTTATCCCTTCAAGAAATGACAGGTCAGCTGGCTTTCACTCTTACCCAGCAGGTGGCGCTGTGAAATAGAAGGATCTGGCAAGGCAGGGAGCTGCTTTTCTGTTCCACAAACCCACTTATAACATTAGCAAGTACCCACGTAATTTTAGCACTTAATACTGTATCAGCGTCCTTGGAAGTCTCCTAAAGGTCCAGTGTCTCAAACAAATTTTGTTCCATTTAGCTTCACATCTTTTGTAAAGCCCCTGCTTCCTTTAAGATCGGTAGTGCAAGTGTTCACATGATGCTTATTGGCAAAATGCTCTTCTAGCATTAGTGGAATCACTGAGCGCTTTTTAAAAGTACACGTCTGTTTCTGCACCTGGATGTTAAAATTGATCCTTTCTTCCATTTGCTGAGAAGGTCACGGTCCCCTGATCCAGGTGTAGACGTTTTTACGGCCATTGCTTGAGGAAGGGTCCATTAACTACTTGAATGCATTACCTAATTTGTGCAACAGCCTTAACTGATCCAGCCATTAGCTGCGCAACTAATGCCCCATTCCTTTGCTCTGGGCAAGCATGTGGGCAAGAGAAAGGCAGAAAGCAGCCTCTTGTTTGTAATTGTCAGACTTTTTTTTCAGTGAAAGACAGGTTCCTCTTCTCTGGTAGTGGTGTTTTAGAGTTCTGACACAGTAGCAAGTTGCATCTGTGTCACAATGAAAAGATTCCTTGAGACTGCAGTCTCCTGGGGCACCAGACAAGTTTGTGCTCATAAGAACTTTCACTAGTTTTTTGCAGACATTAATAGTTTCCTGGCATTGCCTGTCAGGAAATGTCGTCATGGTCTGGAGGAACCAGTAAAAATACAAGTAACCTGTTTTGACAGATCTCTTTTCTGCCAGAAATTTTGGAATTTGGGATAATATAAAGGCAGGCTGGGGGGGCAGAGTGGAGAGTCTATTCATTATGAAGATATAAGCAAAAATAGTGGATTTGCCATGGGAGGGAATTGCTATTTGTCCTGGACATGAGATACAGAGAACGCTAAAGCAGTCCGGCTCATTTTGACAAACTTAGCTAAAAAATTGAGTGTGATAGGGCAGCTCTGGCCTATAGAACATTAGCAATTTTTCTCCTTGTTTTCCTTCTCATTTCACATATGATGCTTAACTCTTTTGATCCTCAAATGGAAAATTCATGCATTAAAAATTAACACTATTTGATCATGAATACTCACATGGCATTGCCGTAAGGTATACAAAAAAAAAAAAAAGACCATAGAGATGGGTAATGATTACCAAATGGCTAACACTAACTATACATTGCTCACCCAAAAACCCTGTTATGGTCAGAGCACAGATGTGAATCCCATTAAGGTGAGGAACAGTGAATGTTGCTTTTAAAATGGTCACTGAAGCTAAATTTGATTGGGGGAGGTGGTTTTCAATTGTTCTTTCCTTACCAGTTTGTAAAGGAAGTTGATCATGATAATGATGAAAGAATGTCATTTAAATAAGCTGGTAAGAGACACTTGAAATAATTGTTAGGTCTCAGTTAACCAATGGAATACAAACGCATTTTTATAGTAGTCCTACTTTTGAGTTTGAGTTTCTGCTGTTTCTTATGTCTAGAGCTTTAAATAGTGTTGCTTCATGTTTTAAGTGCCAACCTAAGTATATTGCAAAGTATTTTTAAAACTCACAACTTAATCTTGTTTCAGTTTAAGAGAATTATGTGGTTGTAATAAGATGCTACCCCAGTTTATCAAAATTTGCGTGTGAGTGAATAGTTAAAATCACCAATAAATCACACACCATGTGTGATTTTATTAAAATCTCTCCCCTATAATTCACCTTTTCTGCCTTGTTGCTCAGCTGTACAGAAAAAAAAATGATTAAGCAAATTATTTTTATAAAAATAGGGATTTGCTTTGACGGTAGTTTTAAAGAGCAGCTACTCGTTTTTCGGATGTACTAGCATTTCCTAGCTTCTTTTACATAGTAGGTTCCTACAGTTGGTTCCTGTTTCAGATTTATCACAATCAATTCATGCTGACAACAAGGAGAAAAAAGGATTTTATTCTGATTTTCCTTCACGCACTCCATCTCTTAGAAGATTGCGTTTGCTACATAACTAGCTGCATATGATGGAGAAACTTAGGAATCAAGAGGAAAGCTTTGCCGGAGTAGAACTGCCTCATCAGTGCTTGGCTCCCTGCTTTTCCCATCTTGCTGCAGTCTGGCAAGCAGGACAGCCACAGAGGGGACTGTTCTCTCCACGAGTCAGCCTGGGTTTCAACTGATGCACCGAAATTCCCATGGAAAAAGACATAGAGGATATTCTCAGAAGCACAGGGCATGAGTTTTCCATGCTACGGCGTCCAGTCATAGTCAAGGCTGCCTCTGATGTTCTGGGGCCAGGGCTAGAAACCAACTCCTGCCCTGTTCTTTTCTGTTCCACGCTCAGGCCTTTCTGTCTTGCTGCTCCAGAACTGCCCCTTCCTGTCTAAGACTATTCCTCCCCAACTGATTCTTACCTACTTTTTCTTCCTGACTTCAACTCTTCTGTGCTGTGTCTTCTCACTGCTCTCTGACCCTTGATCTCCTTGAAGGGAGTCTCTGTGACAGTTTTCAACCTAACAGCATAATTGCAATACTTAAGAATCACTCTCATTGGGCATGCAGCAATGACTATTCCACAGATGTGAATCAGTGATCTAGCAACCAGTGTCCTCAGGAAGACGTTGTGCTAATTGCAGGGTTTGGTTTTGTTTTGGTTTGTTTTGGTTTGGTTTGGTTTTTAATTTTTCATGATACAGTTCCATGGGCTCAGGGATTTCCCTTTCCACCCTCCCCCATTTCCCTACTCCCCCTCTATTTTACTCCATATTATTACAATAGTATAGTCCTTCAGCAGCAGTCACAAGTTCATCATTGTGCTATTTAAATGTTTCGTGACATTGTAGGCATAGACAATGGTAGCAAGTCCAGTATCCTATTGTCAAGATATATTGAATAGTTTCATTGGGAGCCCGTTTATCAGACTTCAGAACATACTACATGATAGTGATAAAACAATTTTGTACTGGTACAGAAACAGAAAAAAATCAATGAAACAGATTCGAAACCCTAGAAATGAGCCCACATATGTATAGCCAACCTGTCTTCAACAAGAGAATGAAAAAAACCCACGGAAAAAGTTTGGTCTATTCAGTAGATGCCATTGGGACAATTGGATAGCAGCCTGCAGAAGTAGGAGCAAGACCCCACCTTACACTTTATCTAAAAATCAGCTCTAAATGGATCAAGGACTTAAATCTGCACCCAGAAATCATCAAGCTATTACAGGAAAACATAGGAAGCACTCTGCAAGATACAGGCATTGGTAAAGACTTCTTAGAAAAGTAACCAAAAGTACAGGCAGTCAAAGCCAAAACAAATAAATGAGACTACATCAGACTAATCCTACTTTTTGCTATGATGATCCATGTGCTGAGGCTGAATACAGAGAATTCTTACCTATAGAAATTCATAGGACCATTTATCCTGTGATTCACTAATTAGTACTTATTAGGCTAAAACTATCATCTTTGAAGTTGGACTCATCAGCCTCTTTCGTGTGCTTGCTATATGCTCTGTATTTTAGGGCAAAGCCCTAGCCAGTAAGCTCTAATAGTCTACTGCCCTTGACTTCTAAATAGCTCCTATCCCATCATCTCTTGGCTGCATTTTCCCAAGCCCATGGGTTATTCGACTGGAAAATTAAAGTTCCCCAAAATTGAGTTTCTCAATAACCAGTTGCTTCCCTATATTTCCAAGTCTGGGCTTCCATGGCTCTAAAAATTTTCTTTGACTCAAGCCTGGAGTTAAAGTAACAGTTATCTCTGACTTCCTGTCATTTTCTCTACTTGTGGTCCTCACTAATTCATCTCTGAATTTCTCCCATGGTTCCCTTCATCAACTGAAGGGTTTTTTTGTTTGTTTGTTTGTTTTGTTTAAGATTTCTTTTTATTCAAAAGACAGCATAACAGAGAGGAGAAACAGAGATCTTCCACTCACTAGTTCATTCCCCAAATGGCCCGAGCAGCTGGGGCCAAGCCAATTCAAAGCCAGGAGACTGGAGTTTCTTCTGGCTCTCCCACATAGCTGCAGGGGCCCAAGGACCTGGGCCATCTCCTGCTGATTTCCCAGGCCATAACGAGAGAGCTAGATCAGAAACGGAGCAGCCAGGATTCAAACCCATGCTCCTTTACGATGCCAGCACTGAAGGCTTAGCCAACTAAGTTACACCATGATGCAAGCCCCAAGTGTCTTTTGGCTGTTTTGTTTTTAACATTTATTTTATTTATTTGAAAGGCAAAGTTGGAGAGAGAGAGAGAGAGAGAGAGAGAGAATCTTCCAGCTGCTAGTTCACTCCCCAAATGACTGCAACAGTCAGAACTGGCCCGGACAGGACCCAAGAGTCAGGAGCTTCTTCAGTCTCTGCATCTGATGCATCCAACCATCTCTTTCCCCTCTTTCCAGGTGGTATGATCTTTATAGTAAGAATTAAGACATCTTTGTTGCCTTCCATAAACACAGGATGATATTAATATAGCTGAAATACTGAATATGTGCTACATAGAAATGGTGAGGGCTTAACATCAGCTAACCCTACCTGATAATGTCTCATCATTTATTTCAAATGAAGATTCCATGTTTGATTAGGGCTTTTAAAATTATTTTTAATCCATTTAATTAACATTAGTTTTGAATCTTATCTAAAGTTAACTTAGTTTTAGTTGTATGCTCATAATAAAATGGAAACTGTCATGTTTCAAATATCTACCTACCACTTTTTAATAATGCTGCCAAAAAGGGAAGAGCTGTTACCAAGCATCACAAGTTCTAGTCTGTGGGCCAATTCTGAACTCCTCTCTGTTGTTTATGAATAAAATTTTACTGGGACTTCAGACATTTGTATATGTATTGTCTGTGACTATTTTCCTGCTTTAACAGCAAAGTGGAGTTGTGATAGAGACAGCAGGACTCATCAAATCTCTTACAAGACAGAAAAAAAAACTTGCTGGACTGAGACAGCAAAATCAAAGTTCCATATTGCTACACTGTTTTTTTTAAACACAAATGAAGTAACTACAGCTTTCTGGAACATATTGGGGTTAAAATGATTGTGGGTGGGAGAACTTATAGGCTAATATCACTAAAAAAGAAATCCCTAGGTTTTTTGCTTCAGAGCTTTAATACAAAACCAAATAAGGGTGCCCGGTGTGATGGTTCAATAGGCTAACCCTTCCCTTGCAAGCACCAGAATCCCATATGAGCACCAGTTCATATCCCATCTGCTGTGCTTCTAACCCAACTCTCTGCTTATGACCTGGGAAAGCAGTAGGAGACGGCCCAAAGCCTTGAGACCCTGCACCCACATGGGAGACCTGGAAGAAGCTCCTGGCTTTGGACTGGCTTAGATCCAGCCGTTGTGACCATTTGGGGGGAGAACCAGTCGATGAAAGATCTTTCTCTCTCTCTCCTCTTTGTAAATCTGCCTTTCCAATAAAAGTAAATATTTTTTAGAAGATGAGGAACTTGAGCACAGTGTACAAGAAGGGGAATTCTGTGAGTAAATACCCTCATTTGGCACCATGTAGTAGGGCTTCTCAAAGAAGGCCAGGAAATTTTGAGTGCCAGTGTTCAACCTCAAGTGAAATGAGGCAAGAGCTTTCTGGCCTCCCTGTTAACGTGACAGCCAGTGTTCCCTTTTAACTGGCAGGTCAGGAGCAGGGCGCATGCTAGTCAAGACCTCCCATTTGATACCTCTGTGGGTCTTGGCACCCGAACACTTCACATTAAGAACACTCTCGGCACTCTTTTTAAGCCTGTGTCTCTTTCCTTTTAAAACCCTGGAGTTCAACATTCATTACCTTTTTTTCCTTTGATTGCCCAGGGGTTTTCTCACATCCAAAGGAAGTAATGGTTTTCCTGTTTCCTTTCTGGGGACATTTTGCACACTACGCTTCTCCTTCCTTTTGCATGCAAGTAAAGCCAAGCCATCTTACACAGTTAACTGTGGTAAAAGGTTTGTGGGGGCCTTTTCCCCCTCTTCCCTCCTCCACAAGTGGAAAATATGAAGCAGATCCTGTTTATGTATGCTGTAACCTCAAAAGAAGCTGATATGCTGTTGTCATTAAAGAGGAATCCGGAGCTGTTTATCCTGCAGTTGAGTACCAGAGCACTAAATTTGAAAGCCCCCCTGGGCCCTCCAGGCACAGACTGTGGAGAGCTCTTTGCAGCTTTCCCAAGGCTGCTCTCAAGTCCAGGCAAAACATCTCAGCTACTGAATCTGCTCCCTGCATTCGGTTAACAAGAGGACAGCATTGTGGCATTATGAGTAATCAGGGGCCTTCTTCCTGTGTAGTAACTTGTTCTTTGAAATCTGGTTTCCAAAGGTCTGTTACACTCTTAAAAAATGATTTGATTGCATACTCTTCTGGCATGTTTTTCTCTAGGTAAATCTCATCATGTTCCAGAAATCCTTTTTGCAAATTTGTTCTATAGACAGTATGTTTGGCAAATCGTAGGATTGAAGCTTTTCTTTCTCTGATAACTAGTAAAAACTGTGCTTTGAGGCTCGGCAGCGTGGTCTGGTGGCTAGGGTCCTCGCCTTGATCCCATATGGCCGCTGGTTCTAATCCCGGTGGCTCCACTTCCTCTCTGTCTCTCCTCCTCTCAGTATATCTGACTTTGTAATAAAAATAAAAATAAATCTTTAAAAAAAAAAACTGTGCTTTGGATATGCTTTGTGTTTTTCAAATTTGGTTGTAGTTTCTTTTTTTAATCTCCTTTTTTATGCATGTCAATTTTTTGGTTTTACAATGATTTTTTTTCCCACAAAACTGTATTTATAGAAAGCTATTTAAACTTGTTTTATTTTTTATGATTCTTTTTATTGATACATGTTAGTTAATTCTTTGTGTTTTGGTTAGCCTTGAGGGCAAAACTCAGCTTCCCTGAACAGAGTTTAAAATTAGAAACTGATCAAAACCAGAAGTATTCTCTGGCCAGCTTTTGCAAAAAGAGGCCATACCAGTGCAACCTGCTAACTTCTCAGATGACAGATTCCTCAAGAGATGGCAACGCTATCTCAAACATGGCAGTCACTGCCATAGAAATGGGTGTGGAGACAGGCCACAATCCCGTTCCTGTCCCATGTGCTCCACACTACACAAGAGAAAGGTTTATAATCTTAGGCATAGATTTCGCTTCTCCCTAGGAAGCTTTTGAGCAAGGATTGTAATTTATTTTTTTAATTTGTCTTCCTCTAACAAGTCTCTTTCCTTGGAAGCTTTATTATGTTTCTTAGAATCATTTCTTTTGTTAGATGGTTAAAAAAATGCAAGTTAGAAGGCATTGTAAATTTGGGGATCTGAAAGGGGATGAAATTCTAATGTCACACAGTTATGAGTTTAGCAAGTTGAGAGGTTGAATTTAGTTTTTTAGAACTCTGCTTTCTTGAAACGATCAGGGTGAGAGACCTAGTGGAGTGTTAAACTAATGGAAAAAATAAACGTAAAAACCTAAGAAGGAAAAAGCGTATTATAAACCTAAAAAATAATATGTTAGGCTTTTAGATACCGAACAGCAGGCTGGCACTTTGCATGTAGAAGTAAGGTAGGGTTTAGGGAGCAGCTCCTCACACTCCCGCATCTTGTGTGATGTCTCTGCTAGACATTTCCATTTGTCCATCTCATACCCCTCCTGCCAAGATGGCAGTTTCAGAAGTAGTCCAATGGGAGGGGCAGCTTTTCTTGAAACCACTGGGCTCCTCTTTCAAGATGAACTCGGGGAAGGCTAAGGGGATCAAGCAAAGTCTGCTAATTAACCTTAGGTTACTTTTGGAGCCAGTTTCTCTCAGCCTGTTTTTATTTGTGTGTGTTTTTGGTAGGAGGGATGTTCTTAGACCTTCTGTTCAGACCATGATTTAACTTCACATATGCAAATATTATGTCATAACCAGAGGCTAATTACTCATTTCTCTTTCTCTTTTGTTTGAGTTTTTTTCTCTTTACTACTGTCATCTTTGATCTTGATTTTCTTTCATCTTCTAGATTTATTGCACAAGAATTAAATGAAGCACTATCTAGCAAAAAAAAAGTTTTCAGAAAAAAGGTGACGTAGTACTCATAATAACTAATGTATGAAGAGTTTAGAATTCGGGGAGAGTTTCATCCTATGACAGTAGTAACAATAAATGTTAGTCTTGAAGAAGAAGCTGCCACCTCTTAATCCTTAACTTTGGGAACTTTGAGCCTTTAGCTTTCCTTATTAAAAGGAGACCCTTAAACTCTGTAAGCATCTCGGGCTAATCCTCCCTTCTCAGGCTGATTGTCTTAAGATGTCAAGATTCTGGAGGGCCGAGTTTCATTCCAGAAACTTTACAAGACTGCATCTCCAAGTCTGGTGGCACTCTGACCTCACTTTGAAGTATTCCAAACTATATCATCTCCAAGTTTCCTCCCTCTCTAAAATTTTGTGTCTTGAATCTTCATGGCTTTGTGTAGGTCTGATGCTTCCTGCAATTTCACTGTCCCATCTGCCATTTGTATAACTGAAAAGTGTATTTGTTAATTATCTTCTCTGGAAAATCCTTCGATGTAAACAGTCATTTTGATCAGAATTAAATACTTCTTTTCAGTCTTGCTTACAAGGGTATTGCCTGTTTTGTTCCATTGATTTCTCATCATATGCCTATTTCCATAAATACTTTTTCCTCTCTGAGGGCCTCTAGTAAAATTTTTATCTTTCTGAAAGAGAAAATCCTATGGCTTATGCCCAAGAACTGAGTTATTTTCTCCCCCCCCCCCCAATCATCAGCATTTGTTGAGGCAACTTCATGCAGACTTTATGCTTTGCTATTTCTGTTACATTGTAAAATCCTATGTAACAATGGGTTGCAGTATCCATCCGGTTGTTTATGACATACTTTTGACATTGTCTACACTCACTGAATGTTAGTCTTTCCTGGAAGCTTATACTTCATTGTATTTTGCCAGACTGAACTCATGATATACTTCATTGTCCATTTTCTTAATGTCTGTGGTCCCCCTAAGATTGTTGGCCTTCCTGTCTCTCCTGTCATGTCCACATTTAGTGCCATGACAGAAGTTTATTCATGTGAAGTCTACTCACATTCCCAAGTCAAATTAATAAAGGACTAAGACCTTTCGTGCACGTATTTTTTCTGTCTTGCATTGTGTTCTGTGTAGAATACAGACAATGGTAGCTGTTCAAATTAAAGCTCAGAAAGGATGTGCCCTTCCCTGAAGACCCTTTACATTTCCACAGGAAAAATTAAAGCTCTGTTTTAGTTAGGCCTTTTGCTACAAGGCTATGCAGGGTGTGCTTATGTAGGCCTATTTGCAGATGCTAGTTAGGTCTCCCAAGGTCACAGGCAGCTGTGTTTTGAAATTTGAATGCTTTGAAAACGGAGTGGCTACTTGGATAGCTCTTACTTGACATGCAAAGACTTTAGGAAAACCAGACTTTTACACATTGTTTATAGTTCTGCAATTGGCAATGCACTATCATGCATAAACTTTCTCTCTCATCATCCTTGTGAGTTCCCCAAACAGTGTTGCATGGTATATTTAGGAAATAAACCCTGAGGGCATCTTCTTACTCATAGAATTTGAGAAGCAGAAATGTTTCATCACTTAGAGTGCATTAGAGAAGCAAGAAGATATTTTACTGGGCAGGCCATGCCTGGACCCAGCTTTCAAAGAGTTTACAGTATATAAAGTTAATGGAAAGCAGCATGTGTTTAAGATAAGGAGGGTAGTTGGCATTGTAGGATATAAAGCCACGACCAATGAGGACAACATTCCATACGGGCCTCTTAAACCCTGACTGTTCTACTTCTAATCCAGTTCCCTGCTAAAAGACTGAAAAAGGTAGCAGAAGTGATCCAAGTGCTTGGACCTCTGTACATCATTTGGGAAACTAGAAAGAAGCTCCTGGCTCTTGGCCTCAGACCCGCCCAGACCTGGCCTTTGGGGCCATTTGCAGAGTTAGCCTGCAGATGGAAGATCTCTCTATCTCTTCTCTCTCTGTGTAAATGACTTTCAAATAAATAAATATATATTTAAGACTTAAGGAGGATTTTAAAAATAATAAACAGAGAAAAACTACATCCCAGATAATTCCATCCCCAAAAGAATTTAGAGAATGAATAATACAGAATGAGATATAAAAATATCAAAAATAACAAGTAATTTTTAAAATGGATATTGGAGACACATGTTTCGTTTATTCAGATGCTAAAATAAAATGTTTATAGTATAATGATCAGGTACAAGATTATACTGGCAGTTATTCTATTTACAATTGAGTTCTGATTCAATTCAATTTCATCTCAGCATTTCATGATGTAGGCATTATATTATTATATTGATGGTGATATATTTGTCCCACAGCTCAGGTGGAGCATCTAACAAAACAAGAAAGGAAGTTAATTTTTCAAAGTCTGAAAGTAGCATTTCTTAATGAAAGAAAATGTCTGATAAAAATACAACTTCTAATATTAATCTATATTTTAGCCAACGGTTGATTAATATAGAAATAGAGCAAATTTAGAAACTTTGTCTAATTTTTTTTCTATTTTGGTGCCTAAGACTTGGAACAGAGACCAAAATGCCGTGGTTGTTTTAATTCTCTCTTGCTGCTCTTAAACTACAACAAAATGTGGAGATTTAAAGCAATTTATCCTGTCTTCACTGGGTTCAGTTAGGTGACTTTTCTTGGCTGACATGGGATAGCCAAGATTTCCCTGTAGTAGGCTTTAGCTGATAGTTCTGTGGAGGCTGAAACATTCATACAAAAGGATTCTATCAGCTGATGGCTTGCTTCTAGGGCTGCAAAAGTGAAAGGTGCAAGGCCACAGTAAGACTTTTCCTTATACCCAGCAGTCACAGTTATGTTTGCCTTCCATTAATCAGTGAAGTCACATGCCAAGAAAAGGAAGAGGTACTAGTCACTTTTTCTTTAAAGCTTTACTTAGTTTTATTGGAAAAGCATATTTACAGATAGGGAGACATAGAAAGATCTTCAATTTGCTGGTTTACTTCTTGAATGGCCACAATGACCAGAACTTAGCCAATCCGAAGCCAGGAGCCAAGAGCTTCTTCTGGTTCTCCTCTGTTGCTTTCCGAGACCACAAGCAGCAGATCCACAAGCTGGATAGGAAGGGCAGCAGCTGAGACACAAACTGGTGCCCATATGGGATCCTGGCACTTGGAAGTGGAGGATTAGCCAACTGAGCCATCATGCCAGGCCCAGTAGTAGTTACTTCTTCATGGTATGAGTGACAGAAAACTTGTGGCCATATTGTTTTCTGTTTGTTTTTACTATATATTTATTTTCATTTTGAAAAGCATATAAGGTTTACCAAGAGAAGGAGAGACAGAGAGAAAGATCTTTCCATCTACCGGTTCACTCCCCAGTGGCCTCAGTGGCTGGGCCTGAACCGGGAGCTTCTTCCAGGTCTCCCACGTGGTGCACGGTCCCAAGGACTTTGGCCATCATCCACTGCTTTCCCAGGTCACAAGCAAGGAGCTGGATGGGAACAAACGGATGCCTATAAGGGATCTCGGCTATTGCAAAGTGAGGATTTAGCCATTGAACCATTGCACCAGGTCTACTTGTGGCCATCTTTAAATGCCACATAGTTGCTTAATAAATATTTAATAACTATTTAAATGAAAATTGTGTTTTGAAGTTCTTCACATTTTTGGTTGAGCTGTACTAATGTATGTTTTCACTCTGTGAAACAGCTTACTTTATAGCTCATGAAAAATCAAGAGGTTTTTTTTAAATGAAAGATTTCTTTATTTATTTGAAAAGCAGAGTTCAAGAGAGAGAGAGAGAGAGGAATGGACATGGACAGGTTATCTTCCGTCCACTGGTTTACTCCCCAGATGGTAGGCCTAGATTGAGCAAGGAGCATGGAGCTCCATCCAAATTTGCAGAGGCCTAGACACTTGAGCTACCCTTCACTGCCCTCCCAGGGACATTAGCAGGTGGCTTGATTAGAACTGAAACAGCCAGGGACTGGCATTGTGGCGTAGCAGTAACACCACCACCTACAATACCAGCATCTTATATATGCACCTGTTTGTGTTGCAGCTGCTCCGCTTCCAATTCAGCTTCCTGCTAATGGTCTGGGAGACGCATCAGAGGATGATCCAAGTTCTTGGCCCCTGCTACCTATGTGGGAAATCTGGAAAAAGCATCTGCTTTTAGCCTAGTTCAGTGCTAGCCATTGCAACCACCTGGGGAATGAACCAACAGATGAAAGATCTCTGTCTCTTCCTATCTTTATAATTTTACTTTCAAATAAAATAAATAAAGTAAAGAAACTGTTTCCCCAAGAAACTGTTCAACCATCTGGACAATAAGTAGCTGGACTCTATGCTTGGTATATGTTTGCAAGGAAAGAATCTTGATTGAATTTGAACTGTAATACTACATCAAGGTGGAGGAATCCACCATGGGGGGGAGGGGCGTGGGGAGGGGTGGGGGGATTCCCAGAGCCTATGAAACTGTCACATAATGCAAAATAATTAATAAAAAAACATAATAAAAAAAGAGTGAAATAAAGAAATTATGACATAAAAAAAAGTTAGTCCCATGGCAAGTCCCAAATATAGGAAGTTGCTGCCACTTTATAATTTTTATGCCTCATTAATTTTACGGTAACTTAAAATCAGTATCAAGGTTTTATATCTCTATTATTCAAAAACGAAAAACTCACATAAAATGAACTAGACGTAAGTGTAGCTTTTTTGCTTTTGTTTTCTTGTTGTTAAAGTACAGTGAACTCACATGGGTGATGTGATCTCTATCAGAAGTGCCCATGGACCCAGTGTGGTACCTTAGTGACTTTGCACAACTGGGATCCCATACGAGCACCAGTTCATATCCCAGCTGCTCCACTTCCCATGCAGCTTGTGACCTGGGAAAGCAGTCGAGGACAGCCCAGAGTCTTGCGACCCTACACCCACAGGGGAGACGTGAGAGAAGCTCCTGACTCCTGACTTTGAATTGGCTCAGCTCTGGCCATTGTGGTTACTTGGGTAGTGAAACAACGGAGGATCTTTCTGTCTTTCCTTCACTCTGTAAATCTGACTTTCCAATAAAAATAAATAAATCTTTAAAAAAGAAGAAGACGTGCCCATCACACTTTGGAAAGAACATGAATAGTGATTTGGAGCACATGGAAGAAGCAACTCACGTTTCACCTTGTGAAAAACTAAATATATCACAAAATTAACAGTCTCCACCTTGGGACTCTTCAAAATCCTCTTTGAATATTTACTCCATCCGTGTGGGAGATCTGGAGGAGGTTCCTGGCTCCTGACTTCGAATCGGCACAGCACTGGCCATTGCGCTCACTTGGGGAGTGAATCATCGGACGGAATATTTACGCCATCCTTCTACTGAAACAAGAGAGCCATTATTCTTAAAGGTTTCTTAAAGGGAGAAATACATGTATGGGTTTCTCAAACCTTACTGAATATGAAAAATAACCCAGGGAATGTTAAAATACAGATTCCAGTTTTATAATTTGAAGCAGAGTTCATGATCTGTATTTCCCTGGTGGTGATGGTGGTTGTATCTCTGTGTGTGAGCTGTGGAGTACATTTTGAGAAGCCCAATTCTGATCGAGTCCTCCTGCAATCCCAGAAACCAGTGAAGTTCAAAGGGTTGATGCTTTGTCCTGCTCTCCCACTGCAAGACACATTGTAGATGGAAGGTAATGTTTGGGTTCATCAAATAATTAGAATTGATGTCATTTCTTAAGCAATAGCAGCTAATTCTTTGTTTGCATTGGAGCTGGAAGACTTGTACAAATAGATATGGAATGTTTCACCAGTCAGTTATTACCCTAATAGGGCATGTACTGACTTTTCTAGCTTAGCTCTATTCTGGGATAGATGTGTATACTTTATTGCCATGGTGACTAAAGCAGTCCCTTTGAAATCAGTTCATACTGCTGTCCCAAAGAGTTAGTTTAGAAAACATTACTTAGTTTTAAATTTGTGTTTGCAGAAGATGAAGGAGTCACACTTTTCTGTCATTCTTTTTTAATTTACTCAAGAAATGTGTATTGAGCATAATGTATGAGGAAGGCACCGTCATCAGCCAAGGCCCACCATTCTTGCTGGTCCCACCATTTTCAAGAACTAAAATACCTCTCTCTGAGACAGATAGATAGATGGGTAGATAGATATGTGTGTGGGTGCTAACAATAAAGATAGAAAATAATGGTTCACTTTTCTTATAAAATATAAATATATACTTTATAACTTAATATTGTTCAGCAGACATAATAATAGTCAATTTATGTCCTTGAAAACATAATGGCATTTTTTAAAAACCCAATATAATATTCTTGGACAGACTTTAATCTTGTTTTTTGAACAAAAGACATTTAGATGAATCTGATTGTACATGGTACCATTTATCATTTATGGGTTTCGTAGAAAGACCACCTCTTTGGACATACTTAGGGTTATTAGAATCATGAAAATTCCTTGGTTTGGCGCCAGTACCTTCTATCGTGGCCTCATCGTCTTAGCTGTTGGCCCCTTGAGGCCTGAACATCACAAAAAACTCTCTAGAAAGAAAGCTATATATGCTTTAATTTAAGTAAATATTGAGAATGTATATAAGTCAAACTATGATACTATATTACATCATAGCTTATTATTGTTAATGTATTGTCTTAGTTGTTTTAAAACAGCTTCTAAGCACCATTTTGGATATTTTCTGCTGGATAAAACTTCATTATGAGCCTTGTACTGTATGGTTAGCATGTCCTGGTTGTGACAGACAAAAATGTCTCCAGAGTCAAATGTATCCCCCAAGGCAAAACTGTGTTCAGTTAAAAGTAACTATAAAAGAGCTGTGCCTCTCCATCTTCCCAAAAGGGCTGTGTAAAATTCTGAAAGAAAAAGCAAAGTTCACAAACTTTGTAGGGGGAGAAAATGGAGTTAAAAGATTAGTTTATTTCGTTGCAGAAATATTTTGTAACCCATGATTAGTTTTTTCACAGTGTGTATTTTTCTTGAATTTTTGAAGACCCCCTCGTGTGTATGAATTTCAAATAAAATTTGCACCAAGTAAACATTAATTACATTTTCCATGCACTTTTTGAAGTACCCTCATATTGAAATGTTTAGGCATAAGTTTCACTGAATCTTTAGAAAGGAATTGCAAAGTACAGCCACCTCTTGATTTTCCATTATGTTATTCACAACAAGCCAATAAGACAATTGTCAAACTAAGGAATCGTGTGTCATACTACAGAATTTATGGAGCAGAAAGTATTCTGATCAACATAATGAACTAAACTGCACATGTAAAAGGTAAATACCATCAGCTGCTCCTATAACTCTTAGACATTTCAAATACAGCATAGCAAAACCATAAAGGAATTCTATGCTATTTAAGGGGGCAGTAATATTTTTTATCATTGCAGATGAGAAAACAAGTTCTCCTTCTACTTTATAGTTTAATGCTGGTAATTACGAAGTAGCATTTGCTTTCTTCTGTTAGTGAGAAGTTAGCTTATTTCCAGCAGTGTCTTGGAGAAGATGCTCATCATAGCTGAGTGAAGAATGAACCTGCTTTGAAAGCCTGAACAGCAGCGTGGCCGTAAGAATGCCACTCTGGGAGACAGAGAAGCCATTTTTTGGTCACAGTAAAGGCATAGGGTTTGTTTGTTTGTTTAAGGAACCTTTAGGAACATCATATGAACATACCCTTTCTTGTGCACTTGCATAAATTTATTGTTACCTGTTTCTGTGAGGTCTGTAAATGTCACAAAATCTGCTTGTCAGCATGATAGTCAAAGAGTGTCCTTGTTGGCTTAAGACCCTGCTTATTTGAAGAGATATAATTCACCCCTTAGGGTTTAGTTTGTAAGAATGACCTATTGTACATTCCACAATCTGTACAATTAGCTTGCCTGTGGTTTTGAAAAAAGAATAAATTAAGAACTCCTGCATTTGTGGTTTTATTTCATGGTTAGAAAAGTTCAAGTTTGATCCAGTAATTTTGAATGTATACATTTGGCTGGCTATATTTATGAAATTACAGTTCCTTTGCAGCAATTTCAAACTCTAAAAAGTTCTGTGTGGATTTTATTATTCAAGGTCAGACATGTTGGCAGTCGGTATATTTACAGGGTCAAACTCCTGTTTTTTTTTTTAAGTAATATAAGTCCCTACAAAATACTTAACGTAAGACTTACTAAGTAAATTTTTCTTTATTCCATGGATACTTAGATCTGTAGCTACTTTATTATTTTTTTTTATTTTACCCAAACTAGTTAATTACCAGAGAATGATTTTAGATGAGCAGTTCCCTGGGGAAAACCAGCATCAACATCATCTGAGGACTTGCTAGAAATGAAAAACTTGGGGGCCAGCATTGTTGTGTAGCAGTTGCAGTTGCTTCCTGTGATGCCGGCATCCCAGGAAGTTCGGCTGGTTCAAGTGCAGCTGCTCCATTTCTAATCCAGCTCTCTGCTGAAAGCCTGGGAAAGCAGCGGAAGCTAGTCCAAGAGTTTGGGCCCCTGCCACCACAATGAAGACCCAGTTGAGTTTTTTGGCTCCTGTATTCTTCCTGCTCTAACATTGGCCATTGCAGCCACCTGGGGAATCACCCAGTGAATGAAGACACACTCTCTCTCTTTCTCTCTCTCTCTCTCGCTCTCTCTTTCTCTGTCTCTCCTGCTGCTGCTACTGCTGCTCCCTCTATGTAACTCTCAAAATCAATCTAATTTTTTTCAAAATAACTGAAAAGTAGGAGCAGTCATTCTAGTGCAGTTGCTAAGATGGTGCTTGGGACACCCACATCCCATTAGCATAGTGTCTAGCTTCTTGCTAATGCATACCTGGGAGGCACCAGTTGATGATGGTTCAGGTACTTGGATAACTGCTACTTGCCTGCACGCCTGAGTGTTTGCAGAATCTAAAGAGAAGCAACCCTGATCTGTTGGGTTAGACCCACTGGGATTGGGATGATTTTGTAAGTCTTACAGAGATTCCACACTGCAGCCAGAGTTCCCAAGCTGAAACTCACCTGAAAGAACATTAACATTTTAGAACAGCTGATGCAGTACATGGTGTAACTATAAATTAATTAGAAACTATTTCACACAGAGTTCTACCTATCTGTATTTTCCGTCCACTTTTGAGAATTTCTAGTAGGAACACATATTTGGCCTAGTAGCTAAGACGTTTCCTGGGATACCCACATCCCATACTGAAGTGCTTGAGTTCAAGTCCCAGCTTTGCTCCCAATTCCAGCTTCCTGTTGATGTACACACTGGGAATCAGCAGTGATGTCTCAAGTCGCTGAATCCCTACCACCCACTCGAGAGACCTAGATTAAACTCCTGACTCCTGGCTGTGATCATGCCCAGTCCCATCTGTTTAGTTGTTGGGGGCTTTGGGAAGAACAAACACTCTCTCTCTCTCTATCCTTCTCTCCCCCTCTCTCTCTCTTTTTCTCCCCATCCATTCCTCCCTCTTTAAAGAAAAGTTAAATTGTAATTATTAATTTTAACTAAAATTTAAAACTTAACATTTTAAAATATTTTTAGTTAGAAGACCAGGTATAAGAGCACCGGAGAGTGACTGAGATATCTCCCTTATGCCGATTAAATTCTCCAAATACTCAAAACAGCCAGGGCTGTACCTGGCCAGCCAGGAAATCCATGTGCTTCTCCCAGGGCGTGCACTAGCAGGAAGCTGTACCAGAAGCAGAGCAGTAGTTTGTGGGGCTGACCCCACGTTGTATGTTAGGTGGTCACAAGATGACGGCTGGCCAAGGGCCAGGAGGCGGGATTTGTCTCGCTAGTAGGTAAACAGGATAGGCTAGTTCCCTGCTGCGGTTGCTGGCCTATCAGATAGTGCCAAGTGACCCACGGGGAGAAGTGATTGGTG
Source organism: Ochotona princeps (assembly GCF_030435755.1). Taxonomy (NCBI): domain Eukaryota; kingdom Metazoa; phylum Chordata; class Mammalia; order Lagomorpha; family Ochotonidae; genus Ochotona; species Ochotona princeps. The sequence continues at coordinate 67,388,622 of NC_080834.1, forward strand.
GAGAACGATATAAAAGTAGCCGGTAAAAGCTGGACGAGGACAGACAGACAAAGAGGACAGGGCACAAGTGGGACAGACGGACAGAAGAAGACTGGGGGGGGCGACACAGAGACAACTAGGGGGTGACGAGGAGACGAGGAGACTGAGGAAGGAAGCAGAGTACGGGAAGAAATGTGGGAAGAAGGGTGGCGGAAAACGGAGGAAGGGTGGCGGAAGAAGCGGGAAGGAAAGTTTAGACCAATGGGTACAGGCGCAGCGGAGAGAAAGTTTTAAACGCAGCCACTTTTGGCAGTGAGAGGTCCGGTTTCTGGCTTTTCCCGGACCCTCAAAAGTTTGACCCGGCATTTTTAGTGTCGCTGCTGCTGAGCGGCGGCAACAGTAGTTGGAGCCCAGGCACTCTGATGTGAGATATACATGTCCCAAATGTAAGCTCGATTCACTATGTACCAATACCCATCCCAAAATTTTTTTTTTAAGAATCAGTCCTTTCTTGCTTTTTTCTTACTACATTTTGCTGTAATAGTATCTGTCTATCTGCCTGTCTGTATATCTATCTATATGTTACCTGCCTAGGGGCAAATTTTTTCTTCTTTATACATTTTATTTATGTATTTGTCAGCCAAAGAGAGATCTTCTCTGCCTGCTATTTCCCAAGGTATGCAGTAGCAGGAAGGAGGATCAGAAGCAGAGCCCAGGATAGAACCAGACGCTCTTTTTTGCATTAATAAGTCTTAATTTTTTTTTAGTGTTGTTTACATAGTTGAGAGGGATGCATGCATGCTTGTCTATGTGGGCCTCTGAATGGGGGTGGAAGGTCAAGGTATCGAGGAGAGTAGGTGAGACAAATGGTTTCAATTCTTTTCTTTTTTTAATCTCCTGCAGGCACTCTAGATATGAGGCATCTTTATTAGACCAAACACCTGCCTCGGAAATTATTTCATTAATTAGATCATAGCTGCATTTTTCTAATACCATCATGTACTTATAGGGTAAACCGTCCAGGGAGATTTACTTGGTTTTCCCATTATTTCCTCCTTAGAATAATTGGCTAATAATTTTCAAAATTACATCTCTTCTGTGGTTCTATTATCATTATACAATCAGTGGATTAACTTAGTTAAAAGACAACAATGGATGAAGATATAATGATTCTTCATGTTTAGTTACAGGTGAAAGCTTCCTATCAAACTAAAAGCATAGGAGGCAGACACCTCTAAAATTGTACTTTCTAACAGGAATTATCTATTCCTCATAGTTTTTTAGTATTCAATGACTGAGCCATTTTATAATGTCTTATTTTTGAGGGCAAAAGTAGCTCTTTACCGAAGTAATATCTAACGAACCAATATACTTCATGAAACACTTGTACCAAAATTTGTACCCTGATCCAGAAAAGACACTAATTGCTTTGAATAGGCTTTCTGTGAAGCATCTTGTGTTAGGAACAACTGCTTTCTAGTCCCCATCTGCCAAATACTAGTTAGCTGGCCAGGTTAAGTCATGTTGCCTTTTATTTTAGGATTCCTTAGCTATGAAATATAGGGATACAATTAGATACTCTGGAGTCCCCTGCAGTCTGAAAAAAATATGAGGTGATAGAAGTCATACACATCACGTTCCCTACTCTCCCCTGCTCCAAAGGCAGCCAGCTTTCCAGCAGTACTCTGTAAATAGGGGTGCATGTGATCACAGATAACCATACTGATTTTCTCACATTTTGGCTTACTTTTCTGTCTTTGTGGTGGCCTCATTTGAGCTCAGTCCTTGTAAGCTGGTTCCAGGGCAGTCACTTCCAGCCCTCTGTGAGTACCACTTGCAGTAAAACCCTAGGCGTCCCTGTCTGCTTGGGTCCATTGTGCAGCTGTTTACTATTGTTGTCTTCAAAATTCAAATTCAATTGCCTTTAAGAGAGTCAAGGGAACATATGCTTACTGGAAATAATTGAAAATTCCTATTACAGAAAAAAAAAGCAGCTGGGAATTCAGGCATGGGATTCAATCATACTGCTTGCGTTTTTTCTTAGGAGACATTATTCCTCTATATTGTAAGGTTTTCTAATAAATCTATAGAAAGAAGTTCCACCTCAGATTTTCCGAGTCATGGACTTTGACAACCAGACAAGGCTGTGGTGATGTGCAACTTACTCGGGGTCTTCTGGATGTTTGGTTATCTAGGAGCTGCTGCCTGGTTATTTCTCTGCACCAACACCATCAGCCTTTCCAAAGCCATTCAGACCATTCTGGAGTTAGAGTCATGTTCTGGCTAGCATTTCCCATTGCCTTTGTTTGACTCTGCCTATCAGAGTATGATAGAAATCAAAGGGAAGAAGGAGCGCTACATACTGAAAACTTCTGTAGCAGAATTGGATAAGCTGTTTCACCACCACCACCTTCCCAAGAACTCATTGCTGACAGGCCTTGTCCCAGGGCCATTTGTATTCAATCCTTCCAAAGTTTGCCTGTGTGGTCTAAAGAGTATTTTAAAATAACTTGAACTTAATGTAGAGCTTCAACATTTACGATGCAACTTGGGCTCCAACTCAGCCACTTACACTCAGAATCCTTTAGAATTGAAAGAAACCGCAAAACCAGTGACTCTGTGTAAGAATCACGTTTCCCTAATGATTCAGAGTACCTTTTCATGTGCTCATTCCATTATATATCTACCTTGCTGAAATATCTGTTCATGTTTTTGACCATTTTCAAATGATTTTTTGCCTTTAAATTTTGAGAGTTCTTTGTGTATTTCAGATAGCTTTCATCACAGTGTGTTTTAGAAATATTTTCTCTCACCCCACCACCCCCAAAATGAAAGACTTTCTTTTCAGTCCCTTGTCAGGAAATGCAAAGCAAAAACTTTTCACTTTGATTCACTCTAATTTTTCTTTGTTTTTTTTTTCTTTTAGTCCACTCATGTTTTAGTATTAGGTATATAAACTCTCTGCTTGGCCCTAAATCTCAAAGATTGTCACTTATTTTTTCCACCAGTGTTAAATTTTTTGTTTTACATTTAAGTCCATGATCCATTTTGAGTTTGTTGTTGAATAAAATGGTAGACTTGGCTTGAAGTTCCTTTTTCACCCCATGGAAATCTAATTTCTCTAGCACTATTTGTAGAAATGATGTCTTTTGGGACAGGGCTGGAAGGGAGGAAAGGTTTGTTGCTTTCACACCATTTTCAGATGCACTCAAGCTGATTTCCTGCACCCATTTGTGGGTTCTCAGTTCAGTTTCTCTGACCTGCGACTGTACTTCCACTAACCTACACCTTCTTCATTATGTGGCTATCTTCCTAGGCCATGAAATCACGTATACTGATTCTTTCCATTCCGTTTTATGTGGTTTTAGTCATTTCATTTTTATGGACCTCATTTCTTTACACAAGGGAATTATAGTGTTTCTCCCTGCCCTCAGTGATGTTCAAGTAAAAGAACAGGGAAGCATGTTGTTAACTTGAGAAAACTATGTAAATGTACCATATTATTTGTTCCATAGGTACCTATTAAGCATCCACTGTTCCCCAGACTCTGTCCTAGGAGTAAACATGCAAAGATAAGATATGATGTCAAGTAGTGGGGACTGAACACTTCACCAAGGAGAAGCAGATGTGAGAATTGCTTAGCTATGGTAAAATGTCACTGGTGTTTAGAAGTGGGACAGAACATTCCAAGTATAGCCATGGAATTTGTTGCTGATGAAGAGAGATAGAGGGTTTTGAAGTAGAAAAATTCTGTAGCCTCATGTTCAAACTGAGGCTACCCACAATGGAAATGGAACTCAGGGATGGTGAGTGGAGTGTGGCCCAGTTGATGAAGTCATCTAATAAAGTACAATGGTGAGGAGCCCTCACTAGGTGGCATAACAGGTGAGTCAGGTGAGTGGCCTGAGCCTTGAAGGAAGAGGTTTTGATATAAGAATAGAAAAGAAAGGCTTGGCAACCTCATGGCAGGCATGGAGAATGCTGCACCCAAGGCTTATGTATGTGGCTCTGACTCCATAGCCACTATCCTCTTGGCAACAGGGATGCTGTATAAAAAGGAAAAGTTTGGACAAAGGTGGAACAGAAAGTGAGAACACTCTGAGAAGGCTAAAGATATAAGGATTCCAAGAATAGTAATATTTGCCATTTAGTCAGCACCTACAATAACTATTTTTGCATTTAATCTTGTTTTATACACTGGGTCTTCTTAAGATCCTGCACAGCGATGACTATTACTTAAACTTATTTGATGAGTTTAATAAGGCAGAAAGAGGCCATGTGCATTATGTAGGAGCCATACTGAAAGTCCACATTGGAATCATAGAACCCACATCTGCCTGGCTGCAAAGTTATGCTTTTGTACTGTTTCCCAGGCCTTCATTGAGATGTAGGGAGGATTATGCACTTGGAGGGAAGCTGGGAAGGCAAACAAGAATCAGATAGAAGAATACAAAGTTGTAGGAATCAAAGTTCGGGATGTGAGAGGATTGTTGACCTGAGTTGCTTGTACTTTTGGTATGCAAGCCGGGTGGGTCTTCAGCATCGGTGGAGGCTATGGCACATTAATGTAGCGGCCTGGATAGCAGTTTTGTATGCAATTCATTGGAGGAAGTGTTTTGGGGTCGTTGGAAGAGAATTTGGGAAGCTGGTGAGGAGGATCAGCCATTCCTGACATTTGTGGCAGCTATTGACCAGGGCTTCCTTCAGCCCAGGGATGCAGATGTCACAGGCAGAAGCATGGAGTGAAGCTGGCATCTCACATGTCTGTGGCAATGGACCTCAGCATACTTGGAGTGCCTTACCACTTGGGTGGCGAAGGGGTGCTTCTGCAGCTAAACGATTCACACTGTGGGCTTGCAGGTGGACTGCCATGAACAGCAGACACACGGATACCGAGTGGTGATTGCCATCTGCTGTCTGCACCAATGTCTCTTCTTCCTCACCAGCCAGGCCCAGCTGTTGTCCTGCCTTTTTTTTTTTTTTTTTTGAAACAGAAGCTATGGCAGCTCCCACTGCCCATGGGGAGTAGGAGGACAACAGCAAGAGTAAGGACTTCCCTGGGAAGAAGCTTTGACATTTGTGGGCAGGAGCAATTCAGCTCTAGAGCCAGGAAGGGGTGGCCTCAGGTCTAGTGGATCGGGTAAGAAGCAGCACAGACAAGGCCAAGAGTGAGCAAGGAAAGAAAAGTGAGGACTCTCACAACCTTGTTTTCAGTGTTTTACTTGCTTCCTTTGGAACTTCCTATTGTGGTGGAAAGCAATATGACCTTCAGAGTACCGCAGATATTATCTAATCCAGTTCTTCAGGCAAGAGGCTAGATGACAAATGTCCTCAGAGAGGAGAAAAAGTAGAAAGTCGCCTACTTTCAATGTGACATCTGCTTCTCCACAGATGTGAGATCTCCTTTAATTTTGATTTACCCCCAGTACTTTATCTGTATCTTTTTTGTAACACTTCCCATCTCCCACTTAATTTAAAAAAGTTTTTTTAGGTATTTATTCATTTTTATTTGAAAGGCAGATTTTACAGAGAGAGAGAAGGAGACATACAGAGAGAAAGGTCTTTTATCTGCTGGTTCACCCCTCAAGTGACCACAATAACCAGAGCTGAGTTGATCCAAAGCTGAGAGCCAGGAGCTTGTTAAAGATCTTCTTCTTGGGTATTGGGGCTCAAGAACTTTGACTATCCTCAACTGCTTTCCCGGGTCATAAACAGAGATCTGGATCAGAAATGGAATAGCCAGAACAGGAACCAGGCCCATATGGGATGCCAGTGTTATACAGTGGAGGGTAAGGCAGCTGTGCCACCATGCCAACCCCTGTTTTATAATTTTTCATCTTTCTTACTTCCTCTGCTAAACTGATAGTTCCTTAAAGGCAAGGAAAGTACCAATTCCATTCTGTATCCTCCACAGTGCTTTATATTCAACAGCTACTCCATGACTAAGTATAAACTCAAGGACACAGTGATTCATCCAGGTTTGTTCACTCTTTTCTTGGCTACCGAATACAACAACTTACAGAGGCAGCCTTCTCCTTCCTCCTGGGATCAGGAGCTCACTTTAAAATGTTCTGTAGTGTTTTAAGTGTGTAAATGAGGGATTTTCTGTTTAGGGAATGTTGCTAAGCTTGTCATCAAAAATAGCCTTTCCTTCTATTGCCAAGCTATGCCAGGGCAGAGAATACTGGCCTGGACAGTTAGAAGGAAAAAGCAATGTAATGCCCACTGCTCATGGCGCTACAGGTGCCAGTGAGGGAGGAAAATGTGTGTGACTGGGGCTAGGGGTACTACGAGCCGTAAAAACGAAGCAGACCAGCTGACTGAGACTGCACAGATGTAGCCTTTGTGAAATACCTTCCCCAACTTGTTTATTCCTGTGTTCCTGTGATCCTAGGCCAGGAGTCTTTAAAAGGAAACTGGTAATTTGACGTCTCACCACAGACACAGAATAAGTGGCCCTTTAAGAGGAGACCACTAAGGCCATGGAGACAGCAGCAGCTCACCAAGTCAACCAGAAGCACACATGTGGAACCCTGAGTCCAGAGCAGAGCAAAGGGCTGAACAGGGCTGATCCCCTCTGCGGGCTCTTCTTGCTCCCTTTGGCACTGCCACAGGGGCACCAAGCCAGAGAGAAGATAACCATTTGTGCTTTTGCAAGATCTGTTCCAAGTGTGAGGCTTTGTATATGACTGTAGAGTCTCCAGGGCTTCAGTCCTTACATCCTGAAGATTTTCTCTGGGGAACTTGGGAACACTAACTAGGAGGTGAGCGCACCATTCTCTCCTGTTAAGTGAAAAGGAATGGTGAGGAGTGAAGGACCAAAATTGGGAGGAGACAGACATACTGGTTGCCAGCATGGGCTGTATTAAAAGCCCGGGATGATCACTTCCAGTAACGATTATGAACTGCCTTCCTGGGGAATTCAACAAAAAAACATTTGTCTTTGGCCTAACTGGCCTTGCACTAAACATGTTTGTTCAAATGACAATTATTGCATTAATGTGGATCTGTGTTATTCCTAAAGAAAAGTCTATACCCAATGTGTTGAGAGCAGTATCGATGAACAGCTGATCTTTATGTGAAGATAAGTCTTTATTAATTAGAACTGTGAACATGATTCTGCCCAGCCTTCCCATAACTCGTTTAATCACCCACATTGATACAGTGGTATTCCCTGAAGACAACACACTTAGACCACTTATTTGATTGTTGGCCCAGTCTATGGCCATACCACCCTGAACGCGCCCGATCTTGTGTGATTGTTGGCCCAAAGGCCACATCAATTGTCTGCATGTGTTTGGGCTGGAGAGAGTGACCCTCTGTTACCCCAACTCCCACCACCAGTCATGCCCAGTTACAGGTGAAAGTTACAAAGTGGCCCTTCAGAGTATAAGCTGCAGGCCCCTTCACCTCCTGGCCCACCCTCGGCTCTGCCCAAGGCAAGACCAAGATGACATGATCACATAAGCCAGTTAACTTCATCAGTTGTCTTGATTCGTGTATTCAAGACTGCTGAGCTTCTCTCTTTTAAACAAGAAATTCAAACCACATTTTGTTTGAGATACTCCTGAGAGATGTAGCAATGTGGTTATCATTTTATAAACTTTGAAAGGAAATTGTTAGCACTTCACAACTTTGTTTAAAGAATAATGGCCTGGAGCACAGGCCTGTGTTCTCAGGACCCAAATGATAGTGACCATGGCAGAGAAGAATCCAGGCCATAGCCTGATGGGCAAGACTTGCTTTGCATTGTCAGAAAACAAGTTATGGTTGAGGGTCTCTTCCTGTTTTTGCAGGAGTGGCACTGAATTTGGCCCTTGTTTCTTTAGTGATTTGTGCTCACACCCTCAGCTTGTTAACTTTCATGAAGTGCAAGAGAAACTTGGGAAAAGTGGGGATAAAAACAATCACTTCTGTTACTTTCTGAGCCCAAAGAATGACTAAGAACTACTACAATTTACTGAGAACTACTACAATTTAGCCTGCTCACTATCCAGCCAATGCCATATTGTTTCTTCATTGCTGTGTCTCTTTCTTTTCTCTATAACAACCAAAAAGTCACCTGTACCCCAACTCCCACCAGTTAAAGTATTTGCCTTTATAAAAACTTGGTCCTCAAGATAACACTTTATATTAATAGGACTCTTCATCTACAAGTTGTTTCTTTTACTATAGTTAGATACAGATATTATTCTCCCAACCTTGTCTGGGAAAGAGCACATGCAAGTATTGTTTGTCTCATACACCATTCCATTAAGAGCATAACAGTATTTATGCCTATATTGATTTTTCAAACCCATTTACAGTGCTGATTAGTAGATAATGTATTGTCGTACCACAGATGGACAGTGAAGGAGCTTGTAATTAAAGCTGTCCAGTATTGTTCATTTTGGGGTGCCAACACTCAGTTCCCAAATGCATGGAATATATAAAAGTTATAGGAATCTAGACTAATATATCATTTCTGACATGTTTTTGAAAAGTTATTTTGTATAAAGACAATTGTTTTCAATTGATTATAATTGATATCCAGCAATTCCGTAGCTTCCAAGTTAGATTATGATAAAAATGTTAATTCTGCAGTAAAAGTGACTCCCAGAAATTTTTTTGGTAATCATTGCACCATGTAGTTAAAGGGCTGTAAGATTAACCAGGTTTAAGCTAAAACACAGCACTTCTCATATACCCTCTAAGTAGTACTGACCAGGCATTTCCTGGAGATTAATGACAGTCTGAGTTAATGGGCTGAGGGAAGATCATTAATCCTTTCACAAAGGTAGTTTGGAAAGTAAAAATGAAAAACAACTGCCAGGTCAAGGCCATGTGGCCCCAGGAGATGTTTCAGAAGATTAGTTTCCGTTTAAGAAGCCCATATTTAACTACTGTTCTCACTCACCCTTCTCTACTTGGCAGGCCTCAGACTCAGGTTTGTAGCTTCATTGGATGCTATTAGTTTTTTAAAAGTAACTTGCCATCTCCCTTTCCATCTGGGGCGGGGTGGGGGAGGGGGGAACCACACACACACACACACACAGCACTCTTTCATTAATGAGTTTCTATTTCTCAGGACTCGAAAATCTCATCATCTTGGAAGTTATTCGTTACAAGTAGCTTCTCACCATTCTATGGCAAGGACAGAGTTGTACTTCGGAGTCTAGTTACCAAAGAAGTCAGAATATACTGTCTAAGGGCTTTGATTTGACAAAATACCATATGTGCTCTACATAAAATAATACAGAAAATGTGAAATTACTCTCAGTAGTGGTCTGAGACTGACAACAATTACAAATACCACAACAATAAATCAGAAAGCTGACTCATTTAAAAAATCGAGACACAAGTCAGTACTGTCAGGGTACCATTTTAATCAAAAGCAAATGTCCACATTGCAGAACACTCTCCAGTGTATAGCATCAGACAGTATGGAAGGTCAGTCCTCTTTCAGACTATCCTAGACTTACAGTTTTTCATGTAGGCTAATCTGGATCTATTTCAGTGGCCCACTTCTCCAGCCACAATACATAAGTTATAACATCCTTTTTTAAAAAAAGATTTATTTATTTTTTAAAGGAAAATCAGACAGAAGTAGAGACATAGAGAAAGATGTCTACTGGTTCATTCCCCAAGTGGCCAAACAGCTGGAGCTGTGAGGATCCAAAGCCAGGAGCCAGGAGTTAGGTGCCTCTTCCTGGTCTCCCACAGGGGTTCAGGGTCCCATGGTTCTGGCCCATCCTCTACTGCTCCCAGGCCACAAGCAGGGAGCTGGATGGCAAGTGGAGCAGCTGGGACATGAACCAGCATCCATATGGAATCCTAGCACATGCAAGGTGATGGTTTAACCTCTAGGCTACCGTGCTGGAACCATACCCTTTTGAGCACAAAGGGCTCTAGTGAAGCCTGGCAGTGGAGAGCGACAGGTCAAGTCACGCAGCTGAAGATCCACCCTTTGGATGAGCACACCAAGGAGCCCTGCTTTGAGAACAGTTGGGAGCTGAAGCATGAACTCAGAAAAGATTTGTCTTTGCGTATGGACATCATCTTTTGCAGCTATGTGTCCCTGTTAAAGACGTTGGGGAGGAGGGGTGGCTACAGCATGTTACACTCCTGTCCTGTGAGCCTCCTTTTGAATCCTTCAGATGAGGTAAACCTCATCTAACTAACTCAAACAGTATCTGATTGTTCTGTTAATCCCAGCCAAATTATTTTCCCTGTTTGTTTTCATATTTTTGGAAAATTACAACACCAGAAGTTGCTTTACTACTTTAAAACATCTGAAAATTAATAAGGAGAAATATGCTAAAGAGGATTTTAAGAAAAATTGTTTTCTAGCCATTTGGGTGAAATGTAGAAATACAGATGCCTCTTTAACATGGTCATTGGCAGGACCAGCACTTTGGTGTATTAGATTAAAGCTCTGCTTATTATGCTAGCATCACATAGGGGCACCAGTCTTAGTTCCTGCTGTTCCACTTCTGATCCAGCTCCCTGCTAATGTGCCTAGCAAAGCACCAGAAGAAGGCTCAAGTCTTTCGGCCCTCATACTGATGTGGGAGACCTAGAGGAAGCTCCTGACTCCTGGCTTCAGAACAGTCTAGCTACTCCCATTGAGTGAACCAGAAGGTGGAAGATCTCTCTCTGTTTCTGTCTCTCTCTTTATAAACCTGCCTTTCAAATAACAATAAATCTTTTTAAAAAATGATAACTAGCACTTTTCTGTTAACATATATCTGATTAACAATGAAAGCATTAAATCCTTGTTGGTCTTATGACGCAACAAAGTGATATAAACTCATAGCTACTCGTTTAAATTGAACTGCTTTTTAGTGCAGCAAATACAAGAGAAATTCCTTGTTTCCTTTTATACTATTATTTTTAAAAATGCGATCTTTTTTTTTTTTTTTTAAAGATTTATTTTATTTTTATTACAAAGTCAGATATACTGAGAGGAGGAGAGATAGAGAGGAAGTGGAGCTGCCGGGATTAGAACCAGCGGCCATATGGGATCAAGGCGAGGACCTTAGCCACTAGGCCACGCCGCCAAGCCCAAAAAAAATGCGATCTTATATATAGATCAATTCCACTAGATCTGGAATTTTTGAGTTTTTAACTAAAGCAGCCTTCCACAATGAGTGGTCAGATGTAGATGGGAATATAGTAATAGAGTCATGTGTTGAAATATCTATATTATTTGGGTCATGATTGCAGTTTTATAATACCATCTGAGAAAATGACTAAGTGCATGTGGATTTCAAGGAAACTGAAGTTGTTCTGCATTCTGCAGCACCATGACCTCATGTGACACTTTAAGGGTTTTGAAAATTCCTGGTCACTGAGCTTACTCTGAGAGTGATGGATCTTCAGCTGTGTCATGATTTGCACTGAAGCTTTCCTTCCACACGTATGACAGATATTTAATACATTAGCACAGTCTTTCTGAAACCAGCCTCATCACTGAATGATAGAAGAATAAAACATGCTCTCATGTACATACAAATGCTGTCTTTCCAAGCCAGGAAGGAAAAAGCAAAACCCTGTGAAAGTGCTCTGTTTTAATTTGATGCTCTACCTTTAACACTCTTTTGGGTAGTATTACATAAATGATTACTGCTAGTAGGAAATGTCATTTCCCATTCTGGAATAATTGAACATGTTTAGGAATTTCATTGTTACTTTTGGACTGTGCGGCTGTATAACATCACATATTTGAGTATGTAGGTTTTAATGAATGATTTATATTTTATGGAGAAGAAAGCAAACGAAATTGGAAAAAGACAGTTACTTGCTTAGGACCAAAAAATTTGATGGGAAGGAAAAGGATTTTTTACTTTTCTAATTGCTTAGAGAAATTGACTTTTTAGCATTCAATTTTCTGGGGTTTTTCTTTATACCCCAACTATGAAATATTTCATTTTAAGCTCTTACTGTGCTTACGGTGAAATGTGTGTGTGAAGAGTGCTATTAGGATCTCAAAGACCCTTGATTTCTAAGCAACATTTTTAGGTAATTCTTCATTTGATATCAGGGACCCAAAGTTTTGTGTTTATCTGTATTCTAGGCCTTATAATATTGATCAGCTTATCAGAAGAGCCTGGAATACTGTATTTTCAAGACTTAATTTTTTTTTTTTTTTTTTGCATTATGTAACAGTTTCATAGGCTCTGGGAATCCCCCAACCCCTCCCCATGCCCCTCCCCCCATGGTGGATTCCTCCACCTTGATGTAGTGTTACAGTTCAAATTCAATCAAGATTCTTTCTTTGCAAACCTATACCAAGCATAGAGTCCAGCATCTTATGGTCCAGATGAATTGAACAGTTTCTTGGGGAGACCATTTCTGGTCTGAAGTTAGAGCTGGCAGAATATCATCCCAATCAATTAAGAGCCCCAACATTAACATCAACAACAATTTACAACATTATGGAATTGACATGGTTTTGAGTAACCAATATGTTAAAAAAAAAAGAAAGTTCTTAACCACATCCTGTGATTAGCTCATTGACATTTCAATTTTAGTTTATACACAGCACTGGCTGCTATACACCTTAAAATGGCTATAGGGTACTATTCAGCTGTCTGTGTCTATTTCATTTTAGTATTTAGCCATTTGTTGTGTTGAAGTATAATTTTGCTGAACTTGGCAGATTTTAGGGTAATCCAGACTGGCTTATAACTCTAACAAGACATTTGTCGACAATTAAGGTGCAGAACATTTTGTTTTTTGGTGGGGTGTGCAGAGAAATCTTCAACACCGTGGTGAGGAGTGACTAATCTTTGTGTCTCACCTAGTGAGGCATGAGTTTCAGGACTTAATTTTAAAGACCTAATCTATAGCATTACTAATAATATTTAAAATAATGGTTTCTTATAATTGAATACTTAATGTGCTGTCGCTGTCCCGCAGCGATGGACTTGGTGCACGGAGCCGATAAAAACACGTGGACTCTGACTGATGGTCAAAAGCCGTAGTTTATTAGTGGCATCAAACTTTATACACTGAGGGCCATACAGGATAGGGGAGGAAGTATTGAGCTCATCAACAAAACCATCAATGCTTTTGTTTGGAACTCTTTTGTCTTGTATATTCCACCAGGTGTTCTCATATACATACTCTCCACTCAACTGTTCTTATGCAAATGATATCCAATAAGGTATACAAAAGGTAGCCATTTGGTTATTCTCCTCCAAATATTATCCAACCAACTGTAATCCTGTGCTCACAGACCTTCTACGGTCACAATGTCCTCCTACAATGTGCATTATGTTTAATACTTTTTAGTCTTATTTATTCTTATTTATCTTCCAATAAATTATCTGCATTTTACATTTGGACAAAGCTAAGACTTTAAGAAGCTAAGCAGTTGATTAAAAGTTACACAGAATAGAATTAAAAGCTGATAGTGCCATCCTGGGAATATCTTTGCTCTTAGGCACAATGGTTTCACTGATGAACACATCCATTTAACATTTCCTCCGTACCTTGATTGTGTTTGGCATTCATATATCCAATTCAAGTATCTCTCTTTCTGTTCCAGTGGTTGGACGATGCTCCATATCTGGATGCTACTTAATACGAATTATAATTTATATATTTGTATATGTGTGTGTGCATGTGCGCGTGTGTGTGTTCTAATTCCAAGATCAACACTGATCTATAGTTTTCTGGATAGTACCTGGCATTTCATGTTTATTATATAAGTAAGTAAATAAAGGAACCCATATTTGCTCCTTCCAAGCATTGCTTCTTATGTACCTTTTGTAATCCCTCCCATTGTGAGTACACTGGGATGGGTTGGGGAGGGGAGGCTTGTGGTAGCCGTGGTAATGTTATGTCAGACAGTGAGTATGCAGTAAATGCCACCTGACTTCTAAAATCAGATCATATTCCCTTGTAACTGTATATTTGTCAGAAGTCAGCAGCCTTTAGCCGTTTCTCAACATTGACCTTTTGAAGGCAGCTCCTTGGAGTTTTTGCATACTTCCCCCATGGCTTGTTCACTGGCTTATGCAATTTTGCTAGCATTGCATAAGAATAGTTACAGAGTTCAATTTCTTGGGGTCCTGCAGGTCAATCATTTTTAACCCTCTGTCAAATAACAAGTATATTTCTCTGCCAGTAACTTCCTCAGGCCTCAGTTCTTCATTTGTAAACCAAAGTGTTTAAACTGTATCATTCATTTTTCAGAGGTTCCTTTTCATTTGTTTTGTTTTAAAATCCTAAAGATAGTTTTGCAATAAAAATCTGCTCAACAACTCTAATACAACACCACCAAAGTAGAATATACTTGTTGAAGCTGCAGGTGGGATGCTCTCCATATAGAACCATGTGGATGTAGGAGGAATGCATTCCATACATGTAATGCACAGTTCCACAATTTTTGAGGAACTGAGTCACATAACTAGCATTACAAGACAGGGCGATCTCATCAACCTAAACCAGTCCCTCTCACTCCTCAGCACCAGCAGCTGTCAAGCACTGATCTATTTTCTATCCCTTTAGCTGTTCATCCTCCAGAATGTCATATAAATGGATTCACTCAGGATGTAGCTTTTTGAGTCTGGATTCTTTCATTTACCGTAATGTAACTGGGGTTCATCCGTGATGTCTTGTGACCATTACTAGTGCTCTGTGATTGATCGTGTGAATGTACTGCAGTGTGATTAGCCATCCACCAGTTGAAAGTTGTTGGCAATTATGAACAAAGCTTCTATAAATATTGATACTTAACATTTTGAAGTTAGTGATACATTATTTGGTTTTCAATTAGAAAGTACCATATCCAGGAGTCACTGAGGAAGGGGACAGGTACTGTAATCTGCATAAAGAAACTTCCTTCTTTCGTGGACCTATCCAAGACAGAGTCCTTAGTGAATTCTCTACCCACACCCACCCCTTCAAAGTGTTGGTAGTCATGTTTGCTCTTATTTGATGAAAAATTCAATGTCATCTGGAGTAGGGTCAGCCCTAAGACAAGTCAAGTCATGAACATGGCCCTGGAAGATTCAACAACTACAAGACCAGCAGGCACTTCAACCTCTCATCTCTGTATTCCTATTTTTCTCCTGGTCCTCCAGCAAAAAAATATAAAACACAAAAACTTCCATGCCAAGTGTAGTTTTTTCTTTGGCACACACTGACATATAACCCATTTTTACAGGGGCTACCCCATTATACACACAGATCATCTTAGCCAAAAAAAGATAGATGTACACAGGTTGTTGATCTCTTTAGGTATGTTCCAGCAGGTGTAAGGTTGCTAATATCACTTAGTGCAATTGATATCACTTGGGCTAATAGCAGTTAATACTCTTCAGAGTGTGGTCTGAAGACCTGCTGAACTGCTATTACTAGAAAAGTCAAAGATTGAGATGAGCATTTAGGAACTTTCAGAGCAATTCTGCATTGTTGCAGTGTTTCTGATCATGATCCTGATTGCAGTCATCAGTGAATTGGCCAAAACAAAATGTTGTCCTATGCCACAGGTGATTAGAAAGCTCAGTTGTAGTGTACTGCGTCTCCAACTGTGAACTTACATAACATTTCATCTCAGAAAGCAGTCTGATTTCAGGGTGGAGCCTGACAGTTGCATTTCCGACTCATTTCCAAGTGATTCCAGTGCCTATGACGCACCAGTCACACTGGAGGAGCAAGGACTCAGGGGACTTGGGCGTTCTGTTGCACTGCTTTAATTGGCTTGAGTACACACGTTGCCCTTGTTAAATTTTTTAACAAAAGATAATAGTAATCAAATGCCTTCATATACTTGGAGTCTTATCTCTGTTTTTAGTAGGCAGCAAAGGCAATCCATGCTACTTGCTAAGCTTTAAAGTGATAGTTCTCATGCCCTGGAATCTTTGCTTAGGTTACAAAGGGGGATGATCAGTAAATAAATGATTCTGACAAAGCCCCTCCCCAACTAGCTCCTTGCAAAAGGAGCCTGATTCATACACAGTGCTCCAGAATGGGGATTAGAGAATCTGGTTTCCAGTACCCTATTTCTCTATAGTAATACATCTCTATTTGGATCATTTTAGATTTGAGCTCTTTGAAGATGATCCACTTTGCCACTCTTCCTAGGCTGGTCCTGCATTCCAGAAAACCACCAGTCCCAGTTGTATCCAGATAATTGGTTACCTTACCTCCTTTATTTATCTAAGCAACAAATTCTAGCACCCCTACATTGCTAAATCTGTTATTATTCATGTTTATTTTGAACCCAAAGAGAGGACAATTCTGAATCAGATGCATGAATATCTAGCAGACTGTTAGAGTGTTTTAACAGACCCAAGAAGACTTACATCTTGGAAGAATTTGCACGTTTAGTTTAAAATAGTTTTTAAAGAAAGTATCTTTGGTTTTTGTGTGTGCTTTTTAAGCTTTTGTCTCAATTCTATGTGCCTTTAGAGAATGGGATGACTCTTAAGGGATAGACTTAATTATCAGTTAAAATAATAAGTCTCAGTTTGTTGGCAGACAATCCTAAGTGCCCTTAATATACAATAGTGTCCCATATTCCAAAATTAATATAGAATTAGATTAATGGGTGTTAGCACACATACTTACATATTGTTATGGTTCTAGTTAAATGATTTTACTTATTTAGTATCTAGTCAAAATTTTACTGAGAATTATGATGAAATTTGTCAGTTTTTCTTTTTTAAAGTTCTAAATACTTAAACAATTGTGTTTAAGTAACAAATCTCCATCTTGAATAGATTGAGGAGTAATACCACAATAAGCTTTGAAATTTTGAATTACCAGTTACACCTGCTGAAAATCTAAGACTGAAGTGGAAAACACAAGACTTAACCCCACATGCTCCCTGATCAAGTGCAAAAGTTCTTAAAATAGCATAGTGCGGAGATGTTAGAAACAGCTGAAACAGAGCCGGTGTCCACCGTCACAGCCTGGCAGTGTGCTGCTCTGGCTCTGAGGCCACTGCCCCATCTCTGCTTTAGGGCCAAGAGCAGCCACTCTGAGGAGCACAGAAGCAGTTTCCATTTATCCAGTTGATTATCCTGCTATAAATTCCAGTTTTCTGCCCCAGGGGTGGTCCCCAAATCCATGCTAAAGCTCTATGACATCCATCCGAGCTGCAAAGACAAGAGAAGTGTAGCCGAAAGCTTTGAAATAATTACCGCACTTGGCATATGTTTGCTAAGAGGGAATCTCAACTGAACTTGAACTATGGTTACGCAACAAGGTGGAGGAACCCACCATGGGGGGAGGGAATGTGGAAGGTGGGGAGAATCCCAGTTCCTATGAAATTACAACACAATGTAATTAATGAATAAATTTAATTTAAAAAAAGAAATAATTACCACAGACTTTCCAAAAGTACGTAAAAATTCTCTGTAAGTATGTGAAAAAGAAATGAAGTCTTGTGTGTTTGCTTGATGACCACTAACAATGAGTACTAGCTAGGGCTGCTGCCCTACACACTATTGCCCTTGCTATTTTCCTTATCATCAGATCAGTTTTCTCCAAAAATCCATCAGAAAGCCCTTTAGTCATTCAAAACTGTTTTGCAACAGCTCCATATGTCTCAGTTCTTGTGCTTACCATTTTCCATGTCTAGTCTATCCAACACAGTCAATGTGCGGTCCACACAGAGAGCAGCTATACTGTGCTTCTGACCTTGGCAGGGAAGATTTTTAGTGTATAACGGCATTTATTATAACAACTCCTCCATTTTACATCTGTGGCATAGATTTACTTGTTCATAGAACTCAAGTATCTTTCACTCAGTCAGTTGTGAGTCTAAATAGTCACCAAAGTGTTGTAAATTATGAGGGAGGTAATGATGTTTTTTCATCTTTAGCACCCAAATAATTTCTTCATTACAGTGATATAAGGAATAAGTTCAAAGTTAACCAGCCATGTCCCTAACATTTTCTTACATTTTTTACCCCTCAAAAAAAAAGTAACATGTGCTTCTATGTATTTTAGCAGTGAAACTTATTTTTTCAAGGACAGAGGGAAGAAGTTTGCTTTGATGGTCCAGAAGGGAAAGAAAAAAAGATAATGGGGAAGACATAAAACATTCCCTTCTTGGTACAGTCTCTAGTTTGCCAGTACCACTTTTACTTACTACGTTGGAATTTTGAGTACTAGTGTGTTGCAGTCTCAGAATTTTTATTTTCCTTCAGCTAAAAAATTTAATTAATTACTCTATTGGGCTGTGCATTAGCATGAAAATTAACTAATCTCTTAAATGCCAGAAAGAAAACACCTTAGTTTTCACATTTGCTGAGCACGAAATGACAATATTTGCCTTACCATTCACAGCCAATTGAATGAATGATACTGCCGTTCTGTGAATGATATGAAATGTGTCATAGAAGTATAATGGAGGAGTTATTATAATGAATGCCATTGTAAACTAAGAACCCACCCTGCCAAGGTCAGAAGCACAGTACTGCTGCTTTCTGTGTGGACTGCACATTGATTGTGTTGGACAGACTAGACAGAGACATCTTGAACTTCTATCAGATTTGAACCCCAAACTTCTAAGAGAATATTAAACAAGCCTTTACAATAATGTCTGACTAGGAACTTACTGCCTGACCCAAGCTGAAGATGCACACAGCATCAGTATGTGAGCCTTTTCTCTAACATAGTCTAGAACTCGAACCAGAATGTCAGAATCATTCAAAGGTTCAAGTATTTGCACTAAAATGTATAATTCAGCCCAACTAGATGATGCTAAATTGATGTGTGCAATTGTGTCTATGTTTTGCTGGCACAAAATAACTCTTTTAGAAGCAATATTTTTAAAAATCTTTTTTCTTTTGGTCAGAAAAAAAAAAGGGGGAGAGGTAAACAGTGGCAAACAGTGTGCATAGTATATCTGTTGAGTCAGCTGTTAGTGATCTCCTTTGCAGATTCCTGCATTTGGGGCATATGGACATTGTCCTGCCTTCTTTACTGCTACATCCCTTGTGTTATTGTTACAGTGTTACTGTCATTGCCCGAAGCTGCTCACAGAATAGGCACTCTGAAGTTGTTTGTGGGTGAATAAATAAAAAAGCAAACAAGTTCAGCTTCTTACTACAAAGCATTCCCCTTCATTATAGTGAAACAAAGTATTATTCTCTCCAATGCTCATCATGAATGTGTACTAAGTACTGGTTTGTGTAAATTATATATGAAGAATAATAAAAACAGCAAAGTTTATTAATGTTTTAAGGCATTGTATTATAGAAGTTAAACATATGTTCTTAATGACAAAAAAATTGTTGTAAGATAAAGAATAACATGACTTTGTTCTGAAGTAAAGAATTCGGGGCCCATTCCTTTGGTTTTGTCTTATCCCTGAACCTACCTAATACTTGGCAAGCTGCAGTGTTAACTTCACACAGGAATACACTATTCAATGCACCATCATTTGGATCCACTATAAAATATATCCATCTCCAGAAACTGCCATTACCTAAGACCAAATCTAGACTAAAATTTTGTACATCATTATAGTTTTAGCAAAAATATATATGTATATATTTATAGGAGGCAACTATACATGAATTTTAATAGAAGCTAAACTCTAAAAATAAATTTGCACTCCCTTTCTTAATACACACTGCTTTTCTTTGCTCTTGAATCTTTACAGAGTACTTTTATATTGCCTATTGTAGGAATCCAAGCTCCATTTGCTTTGGGAAATTACTTGGAAAATTCTTACCAGAGTACACTTGTTTTAATTACTGTTTATACTTACCCTAATGAAGTGAAAATAGCCCAGAGAAAAATATTGCTGGCTATGGACATATTTAACAAAAGTTTCACACAGAGTTTATGTTAATTTTTAATCAAGCATAGTGGGAATTTTTAATAGGTTAAGTGACAACTGTAGAAAAATTTACTTGGAATATTTGTTTTTGGGGGGATAGCAGATTGATTAGAGTCATCATAAGAAAAAATGTTTACTTGTGGCTTGCTATAACTTGAATGAATTCTCTCCAGAAGTATACAACATTGTGCCCTCCTTTACGCAAATACACACATACACACACAGATGATGGTGAGTGAGCAGTATTTATAATGTATTTCGAGTTCTTCCTGAGGTTTGCAGAGATATTAAAAAAAGAAAAACATATGACCAGCACAATTATAAAGAGGAAAAAAAGATTGAATATGTTGTAAGCATTTTAATTGAACACATCTCTGTTGCATGGATTTCCTATGTAAAAACAAAATAACTCTGCAGGCATAATCAGGTCTTGGGTAGTACTCCTAATTGAGCAAGCGTTGTGAGCAGAACTTCTCTCTCTGGTGTCATTTGCTGTCGGTCTTACTTCGTTTCCCGTTACACTGAGATGTGATGTGGCTGTGGATGTCTGGTTAGATTCCTTGTGGTGAATTTCAGAACATGCTCTTGATAGGTATTGCCCAAGACCTTCCAAAACCTATTACTGTTGCAACCCTCGTTTGTCAAATTTTTGCATCACAGAAATGTGACCAACGTGAAAAGAGTATAATCTACTTGCCATGTTAAGACCCAAGTTTTTTTTCTGTCGAGTTTTCCATGAACAGAGAATTTCTCATCTCCAGCCTAGCCTATGCATTGTACTCCATTTTCATCACCTTGTGCTGATTTTGAAATTATCTTCGATATTGATCATTCACACCATGCAAAACTAAGCAATTAACATGGAATGTTACTTTTCCAATCCTACTTCTTTCTACTTTTGTCTTAAGAGAGTGATTTAAAACTTCATTTTTTTTTCATGCCTACCACTTCAGCAAAACTTACAACTGTCATGGTGATTCTTCTACTTCATAAGCAGATCTTACACATTTTAGCCTAAATACCACTGTCTGTCAAAAGCTGTTAATCATCCCTGAGATTTACTGTATCTCCTTGCATAATATCCAGATGATCCCACTTGTGGAGAATAGCGTTGGCAAATCCCGGCTGTTGGTAACACAGGAACACCCCAAAGGCTCTTATCAGTGAGGATAGGAACGCTTAGCTTACCTTGCAGACACCCTTGCCAGATCACGCCTGATAGTTCTCTCGTCTCATCCCTGCCAAAATTCCAACAGTCCAAACGAAGGACCAGCACCGTTTTCTTCTTCTTTTTTTGGACACTCTCTCAGTTTTTGTTCTGTGAAATTCAAAGCCACAGAGAATTTGCAATGAGGGGTGGGTAGCAGTCCTGCAAAGGAGAGGCAACGGAGAGCCCAACACTGATCGGGCCCAAACACTAAATACAACCCTTTTCCCTTTTGGGACAGTGTCCTTCATACTCTGAAGACAGGTGAGCTTGCCGAAACCCTCACCCCACTGCTTGCAACTCTCCGCAGAAGAAAGGCTGTAACTGTGCTGGGCTGCAGAATGAGGCGACCCAAAAGCCAGGAGCCATCTGTCCAGAGAATACAAGTAGAGGCAGGTTAGGCTCTGGTGGCATGTCTCTTTGTGTGTGTGTGTGTGTGTGTGTGTGTGTGTGTGTGTGTGTGTCTACATGCTTGTGCCCAGCAGCTGTTCTCCAGATTAGAAGATGCCTCTCTTTGGCAGGCAACTTTGAAACACCCTCTTGGGTTATTTCAAGTTCATGTGCACATCTCGGCTGAGAGTAGAAACCTCCCAGGCACAACCTGGGTCCCCTTCTCTGCTGTGTTGTTGCCCCAAATACACTGTAAACCACAAACAGCAGCACCAACATTTTAGAAACAGATGCCCAGAAAGACATTAAATTGCACTTCCTTTTGTCTACTGCAGCTGTGTACTGATGTAAGCTTTGTTTTTGATATAAATAGCAAGGGGCATGGCCCCTTCTTTGACAGCCGTAACCCCAGGCACTGGAGACATGCACTATTACTGACACTATGTTGAACTTTAATTTGAATGCCTGCCTGGTCTATTTAGTATCACAGGAAATAGGAGAGTGAAGTGCTGAGGAAACTCTACTGCAACATTCAAATTATGGTAGTACTGTTTATTATTACTATTCCTATTACTTTTTGAGATTTTGCTTTGTGTAGTATTCAGATAGTAAAAGAAGCATGTTTTGGATTGTTAAAATCTGAAGAATCAAATTTTCGTGGCATCACTTGTTTACCTGTGTGGATATGAGAAACAGACAGGAGGGAGGAGCTTCTTCATCTATTCAAGAAGTAACAATAGAGAAATATATGTAGAGGCCCCAATTAGGTCTCCAGTTCAGACATGCCTACCACCTGCCAGGCACCAAATTTATTCATTATCTTATTTAATCCTCACAACATCTCTTTAATTTAATTCTGTTCCTGGTAAACAAGAGAAAACCAAAGATCAAAATCATTAAGTAACTTCCCATGGATGATAGATATCAGATGCAGGATTCAGAATTGGATCGAGGATGATAAAGAATTTTCATATGCTTTCTACACAGGCTCCCCAGGTTTTTTTTTAATTTATTTTATTTTATTGTATAGTTGTTGACAATCTTTACATAGTTAATTATGGTTAACAAAAAAAAAAGGTTCAGGGGGTATAGGGAAGTGGGTAATACTATTATGTCCATACTGTTTCCATTGTGTATCTGAGGTAAAGGGGAATACTGAGGGAGAAGCCCCTCCTGGTTTCCCGCCCACCCCAAGTCCCGGATGTGGGGCATGCTCTGAGATATTTGCTCAAGTGGTGTTAATAGTTCTCCAGTTATGATTCGCTGCCAGTTTTGCTCGATGAGGTCGTCCACTGATTGATATGGTCCATCATAAAGTCTCCGTTCGCCCCATATTTCGCTGCCAACATATAGCTGAGATGAATGATTGACCTGTTCTGTCTTCTGTCTTTTCTTGGTTAGCGTTCTGAATCCAGCAGTTCGATTGGGGAGATCTCCAAAGAAACCTTGAGGTATTCCCAGACTAGATTCTTGTATGTTCTAGCAAGCACAGGGCCCGGCACAGTCCATCACCCCGATCAGCTGGTGGTTTCAGTTGCTGGGTTGTTTCTGTTTTCAGTCCCGAGTTGCACTGGAACCAATGGGTGTTGCAGTCCAGTCTGGTTCTGCCCAGCACATACTCGGCCCTTCAACCAGTGGGGGCTCCCCAGTTTTTAATACTTTATCACACATTCATTTTTTTCTCTCTCACCCTGCCTCCATCCCTCCCCTCTCCGTGCTCCACTTCCATCCTGTGTTTTCACTCATATGTGTGTACTTTGTTCCAAATACATTTTTAATATTTTACTGTGATTACCTAAAAGATAAAAACACTGTAAAATATACAAACCTTAACTGAGGAATATATGAAAAGAAAGTATAACAGCATAATTGAGTAAATTAACACAGATTATTTTCAAATCCATACATCCTATTCAATTTTTCACCAAATGTCTCAAAAAAACTCTTTGTAGAAAGAAAAAATGTTGTTTTTCTTTTGGTTCATGATTATGTGCTGTATTTTGTAATCATGCCTCTCTTACCTTTTTCAGTCCTGAGCATGTCTTCTTTCTTTGTCTTGTGACCTTGACAATTTTGAGAGTATATTTTGTACAGTATTCTTCCAGATAGCTTTTACTGGTGTTTCCTCATTACAAGATTGAGTTTGTGCTTTTTTTTTTTTTTTTAAAGTCACACAGAGAGAAGGAGACACAAAGAGATCTTCCATTCACTGGTTCGTTCCCCAAATGGATGCAGCTGCTAAGACCAGAGCAGGTCAAAGCTAGGAGCCTGGAACTCCATCCATGTCTTCCAAATGAGTTGCAGGGGCCCAAGTACTTGAGTCAGCTTCCACTGCCTTCCCAGGTGAGTTAGGGAGCTGTCATGAAAGTAGAGAAACAGGCTTCAAACCAGCACTCATGGAATTCCAGCGTTGTAGGTGACAGCTTAACGCACTATGCCACAATGTGGATACTAAGTTGATTCATTTTTTTAGCATGCCTACCATAGCAGCAAGCCAGTGTTAGTAATCATATCAGAAGACCAATCAATGAAATTGATCCTATGCCCAATCCCACTTGGTCTACCAGATTTCTACCATGCAAAGTTTTCTACATGTAAAGTCTACCAGATTTCTCCATGAAAAGTTTTCTCTAAGCAATTAGTAACTATTTTTGTGAGAAGGTACTTTGAGACAATTTAAACCTACTGCAAATAAACTCTTAACTGGAGTAAGAGCTAACACCTCACCCCATTTATTTTCATATTTGTTTACAAGTATAAACTTACAGCATCTTATTATTCAATTCGTTATAATTCATTAATATCATTTCTTTGGATTCCCAAATCATTAGAAGACCTGTTAAGCTGGCTCTTATGTAGTTTTGACAAGT
The DNA here is from genome assembly GCF_030435755.1 of Ochotona princeps. NCBI lineage: Eukaryota > Metazoa > Chordata > Mammalia > Lagomorpha > Ochotonidae > Ochotona > Ochotona princeps. The sequence continues at coordinate 67,412,854 of NC_080834.1, forward strand.
TCTCATTATTTTCTGAACACTTTCTTCTCTTCACACACACACACACACACACACACACACACACAAATGTTCTGTGAACATCTGTGGATGTTCTACCCATCTCTGGAATTACTGACTTTTTCAAGATGATATGAACCATGATGGAAAATGATATTTAGTAATCAAGATCTCTGCTTTGGGTGTGCTCATTGTGCAAGTATATTCATTGTTTCTAAGCCCTCTGAGCAGGCAGTCTAAGAATGACACACATGGACACAAAGACACACACATATATATGTATATGTACGTATGTATGTATATCCATTAATTACCATAAGATTATACTGACAGCTCCAGTTCTAATCTAATACCATAAAGGCATCCTTTAAACATTTTATTTATTTGAAGGTCAGAGTACACAATGTGAGGGAGAGGAGGCGTGGAAAGAAAGAGAGATCCCTGCAACCACTGATTCACTCCCTAAGTAACTGAAATGGCTAGGGCAGGGCCAGGCCAAAGCCAGGAGGAGCTTCATCTGGATCTTTTACAGGGGTGCTGTGGTCCAAGCACTTGCTGTCTTTCAAGGAATAATAACAAGGAGCTGGATCAGAAGTGGAGTTGCCATAGCAGCACCTATATAGTGTGTTAGTATTACAGGCAGCAATTTAACCTATTGCACATAAGGACCCTCTTTTCCCCTTCCTCAACAGTGGTGATAACCTAGTTTCTGTTATCCTCAAAGTCTTAGATACTGATTGTGCCTGTGGGTTACCAGTCTTCTTCACCCTGCTGTCTTCTGCCTCAATGCTTAGAGTCAATGGCATCTACCCCTCAAAAAAAGCGAAAGTTAGTATTTTTTAAATAAAGTGAAAGGATGAAGACAAGAGTCCTGTGTATCTTTATGATATTATTGATGTCATAGAGTGAATGTAGCACAATAAACAAATGGATACACTAAGCAAATGTCGTATGTCTGTCAATGGAATATTGCTCAGACTTTAAAAAGAATAAAATTGTATGTGTTAAAATGAACCACAAAGAAGATCTACTAAGTGAAATAGGCTAAGGACAAATACTATTCTGATTCCACTTACATGAGGTCCCTAGAATTATAATGACAGGCATTATTTTAGATGTGAAGAGTACAGAGTTTCCTTTCGAGATGATGGAAGTGAGATAGGAAGTTTAATATAGAACACATAGCTTTTTTAGTGTGGTATCAAGTATTGCTTTAGTATTGGTAATACAGAAAACTAAGATATATCAATCTCTTTTCTTTTCATGTTAGCAATTTACGAGATTCTGAGATATCATAGCAGGCTGAAATTAGACTTATTTTCTGAGTGGTCAGCTTTGAGAAAAGTTAATTTCCCTTAAAATTGTATTGGTGACTTAGACTTCTGATATATAACTTTATAAAACAGCAGCCATTTATACTGAACATCTATTCAAGCACTAACATAATTGTGTCTGCTTGTGTGTATTCTGAAATATAGTTATAATATTCCATCTTCTCAGTTTAAGCATCCTTATGTCCCTGCAATTGATACTAAACTTCAAAATTGAGCTCCAAAGACAAATCCTTTGTTCCAGTCTTTCCTCCTCCCTATCAGAATATCTGCTGAAAATGGGATATGGAGGGGAGGAAATGAAAGCAGTGAGTGGGCTCAGAAGTCTTTCTACAGATCACTGAAGGAATTGTGAGTCTCTGTGTGACTAAGCAGAACAGATTCTGTGCAAGTGACATAATCACACCTACTCAGGTGTGACCAAACAACCATGTAAAGAAGGGAAATAGCAAGAGAAAGTCTTACTAATCCTTTGGGGTTTTTTTAAGATTATTTTTTATTTTTTTATTGCAAAGTCAGATATACAGGAAGCAGGAGAGACAGAGAGGAAGATCTTCCATCCAAAGATTCACTCCCCAAGTGGCTGCAATGGCCAGAGCTGAGCCTATCTGAAGCCAGGAGCCAGGAGCCTCCTCTGGGTCTCCTACATGGGTGCAGGGTCCCAATTCTTAGGCCATCCTTAACTGCTTTCCCAGGCCATGAGCAAGGAGCTGGATGGGAAGCATGGTTGCCGGGATTAGAACCGGAGCCCATATGGGATCCTGACGCATGCAAGACAAGGACTTTAGCCGCTAGGCTACCACTCTGAGCCCTGTTTTGTTTTCGTCATTATCTCTAAGTTTCTTGTGAAGATGTTGTACAAAAAAAATTTTTAAGCATTTTAGTTCCACAATCTGTGAGTCTATGAATCAGTGACTTAAAGATGGTCCAAGAAAGGCTAGCCTTGTGCTTTTTGCCAATCTACAAAAGTTCAATTTTTCCAATTTTGCCAAATTTTGCCAATTTACAAAGTTCAAATGCAGATATCTGCCTACTATTGAAAGAGTTAAATAGTGCTAGCTCTTAAAACTATGAAGGTTAAACAAATTTGAGTTGTTTTGTTTCTGTGGATCCTAGTCAGAAAGGAGGGCTCTTGGTAGTACACCTGGATCACAGGACATCAGACTGAATCCCAAGGTGGCCCTACTTTCTTGACTAAGATTACAAATCCCTAATACAATGTAATTACTGAAGTTAAATAATAAATAATTAAAAAAAAAAAAAAAGATTACAAATCCCATGCACAGTGTCCTCCCCACTTCAGGGAGATTAGCTCACCCAGAGTTTTACCGCACTTCACCCTCACACGCATGTTACTGCAGTTCCCCACTGGATGAGAAGCTCCTAGGTGAAGAGTGCTGCTTCCCACTATGTACCACACCACATGTGCAGTGTGTGGAAGAGAGTCACAGAGTTCTCTGGCCAGGCAAACAAAGGATGAGGAGTGGTGACCCCATACTAAAGCAAACTCAGAACTCAACCCAGTGAGTGGGATGGTAAAGAATAAGAAAATTTCACATTAAGCCATTAGTTATCTTTAAATTGTGGAATTTTAAACCTTTGTCCTAACAGACACCAAAAGCAAAATGGACAAATCTAAATTTCACGTATTTTGCCCTCTTAAATATTCCCTAATGGTAAAACTATTAGACTTGGGTAATTTAAAAATAGAAAAATTATTTCCAAGTAAACAAGTCTGTTTAAGAACTGATATGATGGGCCTGGCGGCATGGCCTAGCAGCTAAAGTCCTTGCCTTGAACGCTCCGGGATCCCATATGGGTGCCGGTTCTAATCCCGGCAGCTCAACTTCCCATCCAGCTCCCTGCTTGTGGCCTGGGAAAGCAGCTGAGGACAGCCCAAGGCTTTGGGATCCTGCACCCACGTGGGAGACCTAGAGGAGGTTCCTGGTTCCCGGCTTCATATCGGCACAGCACCGGCCGTTGCGGTCACTTTGAAAGTGAATCATCGGATGCAAGATCTTCCTCTCTATCTTTCCTCCTCTCTCTAAATATCTGACTTTGTAATAAAAATAAATAAATCTTAAAAAAAAAAAAAGAACTGATATGATGATGGGAGCATCTGTCTTCCTTTAGAAATCACCTGTGGTACTGAAATTTGTAAACTCTTATGCTTAGTTTAGAGTGTCATTTTCCTTTTTTTTCCCCCACTTTATTTATTTATTTAGATGATTTTTACATAGTTAATTATGGTGATAAGGGTCAAGGGCTACAGGAAGGTGGGTGAGACCATTATTTCCACATTCTCTTTTTTTTTCTCCCTGTATCTGGAGGAAGGAGGGAGATAAGGAGAGAAGCCACACCCAGCCTCCCAAATGCCTCTGTACCCTGAGATGGAGGACAGTAACCCAGTACCACCCCAGGGTCCCTGATATGGGGGCATGCTCTAAGGGTTCTGCTCAAGAGGTTTTGATAGTTCAACAGTTCTGATTTACTGCTGATCTCGCCACTCCAAGCACAATGAAATCTCTCCAGAATCCACTGGTTCATATAGTCCACCTTAGATTCTCCATTTGGCCAGATATTCACTGCCAACTCTTGGCTGGGGTAGTTGATCAATTTGTTCTATCTTATGTCCTCTGTCCTCTTTTATGGTACCAGGTGTCCTCTGTAGACTCCAATGTACTGCTATATCCTTCATGTGCTCCTGGATATGCTCTCCACTGTTCCTTCTGAGCCACTGAGGAGGCCCAGCTCTGACACATATACTTCACAGTCAGACCATGGAACCTGCAATTCTGTCCATGGTTGGGGTTCAGAGTCCAGCAATTCAGTTGGGGGGATTCCCAAAAAAACGTCATCTGAGGTGATCCAGACCTGATTTTTGTGTGAGCTTGCCATTACAGGGGCCGGCACAATCCGTCAACCCAATCAGCTTATGTACATGCTGGTGGTTGCAACTGCTGTGTCACTTCTGTCCCCAATCCTGTCCTCTACACAAACCAATGGGTGGTGCAGTCCAGTCCAATCATGCCCACCACACACTCAGTCCTCATGTATACCAGTGGGAGCTGTAGCCTAGTTGGAATGATCTGTAATAACCTCCACCAGACCTGCCCCTTGCTCTGGTTCCCATGCTTGCCAGTAGGTACAGCAGACTGGTCCACTCTGTCCTATATCCCATTCAGTTCTCATACATTCGATGGGCATTGAAGCCTAGTGCAACCCAACCAGCCCCACTATGCAGCCCACATTCGTGCCGGCAGATGCTACTATCTAGCTATACTTGCCCCAGTCCTAGTTGTCCTACTCTCCAGTCAGAGTGGCAATCCAAGAGGAAGTGCCCACTGTTTCTCTACTGGGCTCACTCCCACTCTCAGATCTTGTACTTTCCAGGTAGTTCTGCAGTTTAACTTGACAGAATTAGCCTCCAGTGCCAGCATCTGCCAGCTGATGCTGTAGCAAAGCCCAGCCAACCCACACATACTTTGGCTTATACATGCACCAGTAGGAACAGTCAGCCCAGCCTGGCTTTCTCCTGATCCAGCTCACATCAGGCCAACAGGTATTATAACCCTACCCAGCCTGGTCTGCCACCCGTTCCAACTCTCACACTCACTGGAGGGCTAGTGGTCCAGCAGAGGAACCCCATGCAGCCCCACTATCAGGTTTGTCCCTTCCCCACTGGTTGGGTGCTACAGCCCATTCTGGCATGGCCTGCCTTACTTCGGCATTTGTTAGTGGGTGCTATAGCCTGGCTGTGCCCAGCCTACCCACAGTTTCAGCTCAAGCTGGTGGAGGTTACAGCCTAGCCCAGCCCAGTCGGCCCCCAGTCCCAGCCCTCATATTAACTGACTTGTGCTGCAGTCCAACCCAGCGTGACCCACTCTCCATTCTGGTGCTTGGATTCGCCAGTGGGTGATATGGACTGGCCAAGCCTGATTCACTCCCGACCTGCAACAAAATGTATGCCAGTGGGTAGCATTACCTGGCCTGGTCTGGGCTGCTCCCTATCATGATTCTTGCATAGCACGTCATTTTCTAAAATGAAAGCATTAATAACAGACTAATTTTTTATAGAGTAAAGGTACTTTGACCTGGGATAACTATTGTTGCTAATAATTTGTACTTCCAGTTTCCAGGGGCTATTTCTTCATGTGCTTCAAGAATGCCAAAATATCAGGTGACAGACAGCTGTTTAGCTCTAAGACATTTCTCCAGTGTCCTATTTTGATATAATTATGTAATGCTTTTCTCCTGTCATAGCCATCATCACCCAGTAGCCCCATTGATATCTATCACTGCATAGTTTAGTTTACTTTTTCATTCATATTACTATCCCAACTAAACATTGGTTCTCTGAAAACTAGAGGGAGAAAAGGAGGGAAGAAGTTAAAGTTAACCAACATTTTCTCTTTCACTAGAAAGTTCTGTGAACAAAAAAAAATACTCGGGTTAGAAATATTTATTCTCTCTCAGTCCTTGTTTTTAAAAGCATTATTTTACTCTACTGTTGTTTCCCTTATTAATTGTATGTCTTATAAGAAGATATCATATTAGCTGGGAATTTATTTAACTTTCCAATTCAAATCAGATCTTGCTTTATTAACTGTTGTCCCTGATGGCTCCTAGGACCAGTGCACACAATTGTAGCATAAATTTTAGTTCACTGTATAACCACAGTATTCCATGCACTATGTTTGGACATGATGCTTTAAAGACAAAATAAACTGTCCTGTCCCTGTTCCTCAGGAACTCACAATTGAGTAGGAGGATCATATGTGACAATTCCAATGTTAAAAGGCATTTTAACACAGGGCTGGATGTGATGTTGTTTGAGTCTTCCTGAGTTAGAGGTCAAAGACATGTTGTGGAGTTTGGGGTAGGGGTGCAGGTATTTGAAATGGATACCTTGGGGGAGGAGTAGTAGGTTTCTGCCAGGGCAAGGGCAATTGGAAGGGCATTCTAGGCAGAGGAAACAGTGTGAGCACAGGATCTTGGGCAGGCAAGGCACAATGGCTTCAGTGTGCTAAGCTGCTTCTGCACCTCAGGACAAGACTGTGGGGTCCAGCTGTGTGTACTAGGTAAAGAGGATTCTTTACTTGGGCCCAGACTCTGAAGGGCCTGAATTCTTTGATGCTAGCAGCTTTAGTTTGTAGACAGTGGGCACCACCAGAGGCATTATATCAAGGTTTTATAGGCAAAGAGGTGAAGTCATGGGAAACACAAGATTTGGAAACAAAATGCCTTTTTCTGGGAATTCAGAATGTTTCACCTGAAAAGGAACTCAAAGCTTCTTATTTTAATCATGAGAATTGTGCTGCGCAGATTTAGCTTTGATATTACAAGGTGCCCATAAACCCTTAAAGCAGACCCTTATGCCACAACATCCCCAAAGTGATCCCTGGATTCAGGCACTCGCGCACGTATACACAAACACAAATAGAGCTGCAAAGACAGAGAGAGGTGCCCCTAGTGTCACTTTTACAGATGAATGCTGGGACCTCAATAGCCAACAGAAAGGAAAGCATGAAGACATAAGTTCCAAGGAAGAGGACTAAGCATACAATACTAGTAGGGTCCTTCAATACCGCTGAAAGATTCCAGGGAGGTGACTGCAGTGTCCAAGTGAGTTGCCTGGGTTGGGGTTTGACCCCAAGCAGCAGTCATGAAATGGGAAGCAAACAAATGAACAACAACAACAACAACAAAAAAAAAAACAACAAAAAACCACAGAGAAACAAGAATGCTGCAAGGAAGTAAAGCAAATAGTCCTAGCAGAGAAAGCTAAATAACTCAGAAGAAGCCAAAGGAAGAATTGGTCAGAGCTGAGGACACAGTCTGAAAACTTGGGATCTTTGATTTTTACCACTGAGCAGGGTTGAGAGGCAGGGACTGGAACTCGGGGTACTTCTGAGTTTCCAGGCAACACCCTGACTTGACAGCCAAGGCCAGAGCTAAGTGGCAGGGTGATAGGGTTTTTTCCCTTGGGCCAGCCTCACAATAGCCATCCCAGGAAGACATTGTGCTGTCTGTCCATTCTTAGTGTTATGGTCCTTGGCTTTACAAATCTTTGCACTTTTCATTAAATAAGGAACACCATGCCATATACATATCATTGACTCTACTTTTGACCACAAATAGCTAAATAAAGAAGAGCTAAGCCAGTCCCCACCCCCTTCAAACTGCATTGTGTGCCAAACTTTGTGCTATAAAGCAATTTTTTTAAAACTAATTGCATCCATACATGAGGTCTCCATTCTTCTCAGCCTGTCAAGTTCTGTCAGAGTAGTCCTGGTTAAATCGAATACATGGAAATATTCTAATACAAGCTGTATGGTTGTGTAGTAGCATCCATGATAGTAAAGATATAAAGTATGTCTCTCAATTATTTAGTTTATTATTTGCACTTATGTATACTTCATTCATCTAGGCAGCAATTATTGGTTGAACATCTGCATTGTTTGGACACTATAATGAATACTGAGGGTATGATATTTAAAAAGCAGATGTTACTTATCCCTACCCCTTTGGAATTTAAGCTCCACAGGAGGAATCAAATAAGGCAGCAGATTAAAAAAAATAGTTATAGTTTGTGGTAGTGAAAGTCATGATAGAAAAGTGGGAGGGGAACCAAGGTTCAAATGTCAAGGAGACCTCTTTGAAGACGTGGCATTTAAGCTGAAACTTGAGAGATGAGAAAGAACAATCCAGGCATGAAACCAGTCAGCCTGAAGGCTCTCAAGCAAGAAAGGCATTGGCCTTTGCTGGGAGTCGCTGGAGATCAGCCTTGTGGGTGCCATGGGGCAAGGAAGGGAGCAGTGAGAGATTAGGCAGTAAGTAGAGGCACAGTCACGGGTGGCCTTATGAAGCTTGCGTATTATCTTACATGTGAAAGATCTTTTTGGCTGTAATGTGGAGCATGAAATGGGTCCAAGTGGTTGCTTGGTGACCAAGCTGCCTGGGCAAGATGCTGCCAGGTGTGTTCTGGGGCTGCCTCAGGATGATGACCTGGGGATTCAAGCACTGCAGGAGCCTGTCATTCATTTTTCTCTAAATCCTCAAAGCTTTGATCTTAGCCTAATGCTAGGAAGAAAAGATGCCAGAGGAACCCTATAGGTGATGTCATCTTCATTTTCCAGGTTTATTAAATTCATTCCAACTTCCCACTATTCTTTAGCTTCATTCCTGGTGCAAAGAAATATTAATAACTGTGGGTTTTTTTCATTGATTGTACTTAGATTTCCAAAGGTTGGGTAGAGGAGTCAATAGGATCCTCTTCACTGGATGAACCAATGGGTTACCAGAGCTCTTGAAGCATCAGTGATTTGGGTTCAAGAGTGAGTAAAACGACTCCCCATTAGAACAAAAAGTGCAAAAGTGCCATGTCCATGCAAGTAGTTTTTAAGCATCTTTGTTAGAGTTTAATGTGGCTGAAAATATCCTGTGTCGATTACTTAAATGTAGCTAAAAGTGTTTTGGAGATTTTCCAAAATAAAAACTAAGGTGAGAAAAATTTCAGCCTCAACAATAACTTAAATGTTTAAGTTGGAATAGTGACTGTTTTTACAACTGTCTTAACTCTGTCACCAACCCTATGATGATTCGATTACATGTGACAAGTCTGGTTTCTGGCCATTAAACTGCACACTTCAGCTACAGGCATCAGTCTTTTCCTGGTTTTGTTTTGCAGTGAACAGATTTAGAGGCAGAAATGAGGATGGTGAAGGAAAGCCAGAGGCTGGGGAATTCCAGCCCTTCACATCAAGTTGGTGACCTTGACATCCTCAGTTGCCACATGTAACACCAGCCGCAAGGTGCATCCCTCCCCTTCTTTACCACCTAGCATCATTATGCAGGTGCCAGTTGGTCTGCTTGAACATGTAGGAGGAGTAGCAGGGGACTGCCTGGGACGCAGGTGAAAACTAAGGGGATAGCCTGACTCTGTGAAATAATTGGCATAAGGCCCTTTGGTACAGATCCTGGCATAGATCAGTCACCCAGCATGTGGGCCTGGCAGTTAACGGTGCCAGCAGCTACAGCTGCCTTATCAATTAATTAGGTATATCTGAGTCTCTTGGGTCAGGTCTGCCTATTCATTCTCTGTCCCCGTCCCCTGCTGCATACTTCCTCAGGTACTGCTTGACACCATCCTCTTTTTTTTTTTTTTTTAACATTTAAAAATATTTTGTTTTGTTTTATGATATAGTTCCATAGGCTCTAGTGTTGACCGTGCCCTTCCTCAAGGTCCCACACTTGTTGATTTCCCCACTAGTTTTACAAAGGATGTCCTTCATGAACAGTCACAGTCCATTGTGCTGTTATTGAAGTGTCTCCTAACAATGTAGGCCTGGACATTGTCAGAGAGTCCATCTCTGACACCATCCTTTTTAAGTAAGGGCCTTGGTCCCAGTTTATCTCCTTCATTTGTGTTGTCCCTGTACATGGCACTTGCATCTCTATCTGGTAATCACTATTCCTTCTTAATACCATTCTGAATCACTTTATTGAGAAGAAATAAGTATTCAGGTGTGTGTGTGTGTGTGTGTGTGTGCGTGCGTGTTTAACCTATACCAATTAGACCAACCATTTACATCCTGGTTTCTTCTGCTTTTCCATATGAAGGGTGATTCTATTACCATCTCTCTTCAGTTTCTTCACTTAGCTTTGCATATTCTTGTTTAGCTGGGAAGGGAGAAGCACGGCATATCTGATCCCTCACTTAGACAAACAAGAAATAGTCCTCTCAGGGGCCTGGGAGACACACCTGTCTGTAAAAGAAGGGGGGTTGCTGTTTCTCTGTCTGCTTTCTGTCTGCCCTGAGCCTACTCATGGAAGACATGATTGAATGTCTCTCAATGAAATAAATGCCTTAATGGGTCAGGTAATTAGCAGGTAGAATGATGTTTGGGCTGTAATGTGACTCTAAGATTGCTGACCTCGGAGATCAATTTCATATAACATAGCACCTTAGCTAGGTGCTGGCTTAGAATTTTCCACTCATCTTTTCCTTTCAGCCAGTTTGCTTTTTCTATTTCTGGCCTTGCCATGTTGATGAGTCAGGTGACTCGAAAGGGACATCCTGACTTGAATGTATTTTCTGCAAATCTGTTCGTTGGCCTTAAAGTAAGAGTAACAAAAGGTTGAGAGAGGAAAGTCTAAAACTAGCCAATATAAATAGACTCTGGCCCTGGGCTCCAATGTAGTAAGATGTACAACATGGGAAATGGTGCATGAGAATGTTTTTTCTATATAAAAAGCAGTCATCATATGGAACTTACAAGGGAAAAAGTTGTCCTAATATTTGCTGACAAGTCCTAATTACCAAGCTAACACAGTTTGCAAAGTAAAGTGTTTCTAAAAAAGATTTAGTTTTTCCTTTAACATGATGGGTAGAATTTTGGTTCTCAAATATCCTGGTGCCATCTGTTTTGACTGAAGCATTTCCATCTCGCCTGAATGTTTCCTTAAATGTCTTTCCCCGTCACCTCCTATATTGCTCCCCCCTTCCCCACCACACACACACATATACACACAGGAGCAACTATTCATTTGATTTCAGTCATAAGTTAGCATTGTCCACACTAGAAGTTCCTATTAATGAAATTATTCAGGATGTATTTCATTGGGTTTGCTTGTTTAATTCAAATGTTTCATGGATTATTCTATTGGTGCCCTTAATGATCAGTAGTCCATTATTTATATTGCTTAGGAGAATGACATTGTATACATGTCATAGTTCCCTATCTCATTTTCTGTTTATAGGCATCTATCATATTGAATTTTTTTCTTTTAATTCTTGAGTTATCACACAGAAAACTTGGCCCCTTTTTTCTTCAGACATGTAAGTCTCTGAATCTCACCATATAAACTGGTTTGTAGAACTGCCACCACAGTCAGTATGCACAGTTCCATCAGCTTAGGTAACTCTGGTGCTTACCTTAGACTCCCACCCTCTCACCGCCTCCTACATGCTCTGCATCCCTGGAGCATTTTATTGCACTTCTGTTGCTGATTCACACCTTTGTCTTTCCCACTACTGTGTCAGCTTCTCAAAGTATGGATCATGCCTCACTCATTTTGCCTCCTCAAGATGTGGCACAGCACCTGGTACACAGCAGGTGCTCAGTATTTGAAGGCTGAATGAGTTGATGTTTGTGTGGCTACAAAATGAATCCTTTCATAACTCCTAGGAAGGCAAGAAAAGTATAAGGTTAAGGAAATCAACATTAACTTTGTTCTTTTTCAGAAAAAATAATTTAGTTTTTTTTCCCACAATGGCAGTGATTATATAATTTTAAGAAATTTTTTAACAATGCTGTCTGGTAGTGGTGACTTATGAGTAAATGTTGAATTTTACAAACGGAGTCATCTGTCCATAAAAGGCATTCAACAAATATTTAATTATACTAAAAATACTACCAGTGGTTAAATTTCAACGTTAAAATTAAAAAGAAACATTGTAAGCATGCTTCTTTGCCCATTATGTATTTCTAAATATATTCCAGAATCTAAAATTCTCCCTAAAGTGTTTAATATATTTTCCAGGTAGTAGTTCTATAAGGATCCTATACACTGTGTTTAGAGAAATTCAATACACATATTGTTACTTTTGACTAAGGTTTTGGTTTCCATATGTTTCCCTAAATCAGTGTCAACTTTATCTAAATTTTGTCTTACTAAAGTCCTTATTACTGTAAGTGATACTTCATTTTTTATAGCTGGATACTTGGTCTTCCCTAGAGCATATTCAGTTCTTCTCAGCTTCAACTTTGCTTTTTTCTACCTTCTGTGTTTATCTGTGTTTCCTTTTTCATTAACCACAATGCTGAAATGACTGTTTATCTTCCTTGTCCTCTTAATTTCACCCTCCAGGACATTATCTTCTATAAACCAAGCCCTCTGCCAGCTCCATGTCACATTTCTTCAAGCAAATAAATTTTCTCCTATGCTTCAGCATATACCCCTGAGCCCTATAGCCTATTTCCTCTTTTAAAACAGAAATGGGGAAACAGCTGTTTCTTGATTCCTATAAAGTGTGTCCTGCTTTATAGATCTCCCTGGACGGCTCTGTTTTGATGTCTGCAATATTACTTGGTTCTAGAGATTGTGAATTTCCTGGACCTGAATTTCCTTCTCACATTTAGGAGAGAAAGATTGATTCTATTAGATGTGTCAGTGCAGTGCATAGGCCAGCAGGTCTTTTCTGTACTTTGTCTAGGTAGCTACTGAGGGCTTACACGGAAGAAATGCTTGCTTTCATTTAGCACAGCATGTAACTGTTAAAACTCATTTTATGTGATATTTTCATTCAGTGTTTCTGCATATGTTTGTTGAATATATTTGCCAAATGCTAGGCTACCTGCAGAACATACAAAGTTACAAAAAGGATACCCTGTCTTCAGGTAGCACCCAGTTCATTTCAGGAGGACTGGTAGAGTATGATGAATGTTCTGATCAACCAACACCTGAGCCATAAAAGCTTCTAGAGGAGGACATGGCAAACTGACCTGTGTGCTGGCTCCCTGTTTGTAATCAGAAAGTTTGTCATAGCACAATTATACCCACTCATATACATGTTGTACAGATGCACTTTGATAGAGATCAGATGTCCTACCAGCATAATGTGTTCACATTTACCATCTGCTCCTTTAATTAACAATTTGCCATCTTCTGTCTTAGGTGAAGGATCCCCAGGAAAGTATACAGTCACCATACACTAAGAGAGTAGGCACCTTGGAGCTTTCCAGCGTTTCAAGGATTGGTGAAAGAAGAAATCACATGAAGTGATAGATTTATAATCAATGCACCACCATGATGTTCAATCAGAAAAAAAAGAGGAAGAGAGTGTTTCGAAGGTTGAGAGTCCACATCAGCACCACATGCCCCAGAGCAGTCAAGTATGGTGGTAATTTTGATGACCACTTCATGAGAATTTACTTATGTGTCATACCACAGGTTAAGCATAAGTATGTCAGAACTGCATTTAACAAGCACTGTACATATCCCCCTTTGATAAATGGAAAAACTAAAGCACACACACACACACACCAAAAACTTTTCCAAAACCACATTATCTTATGAATGGTAGACGTACTTGAAGCCTGACTTTAGAGAACTTGTAAATTTAATCCTTGTCCCATACTGACTTGACAGAGGATTATTGGTGTCCTTAGCAAGAGTAATTTCCATGCAAGATAGAGCGGGAACGACAGTTTCAAACAGGTGATATAGATATTTACCATGAGTCATACGTTGTTCTATATGTTTTATGCAGCTCATTTAAGCCAATGAACAACCTCAGTTTGTGTATTAAGAGCCTAAGACAGAGAAACACGAATAACTTGCCCAGAGCCCAAAAATCTGTTAGGTGACCGAGGTCTGATGAGAGCCAGAGTGCCCTGGAGGGAAATGGCGAAGTGGCTAGTGTAGCCTGACCTCCATCCATGCTTCATTCATTCCCAGGGCCTTTCAGAGATTTCAACCTTGCTACTCCTGCACTTCTTGCTATACCCTGCCTGCTGTTTAGGAAAAATATTAAAGAAAAAAGCACAGCATTTTTAATAAGAAGGTCTGACACTAATGGAGAAGACTCATAAACAGGTCAGTATAACCATACCCTAGCATTTATGGGATTTCTGGCTTGATTAAATGAAAATGCCTTTGGAAGGCAATGAAGAAGAGAAAAATCACTCAACCACATATTAGGGTAGTTAATTAAAAGGCAGTGGATCTATTCCACATGGACTTAATTATAGGATTTATTTATTTATTTGGAAGAGTGACAGAGAACAAGAAATATCTTCCTAGTAGTTCACTCCCCAGGTAGTCACAACAGCCCAAAGCTAGAGACTCAATCCAGGTCTCCCTGTGGGTAACAGGAACTCAAGTACATGAACCATCACTCCGTGCTGCCCAGGTATTAACAGAGAACTGAACAGGAAACAGAGTAGCCAGAATTTAAAGTAGGTATTCACATATGGAGTATGGGCATCCTAAGAGGTGAATTAACCTGATGTGCAGCAACATCCACTCCCTTCATTTAATTGAAAAAAGAAAAAGATTAAACCTTTTAAAAATATATGTATGTATTTGAAAGGCAACATTACAGGGCCAGTGCTGTGGAGTAATGGATGAAGCTACACACTTCAATGCCAGCATCCTATAGATTGGCAGTTCAAATCCTGGCTGCTCTCTGTTTCTCTTCCCTTGCCTCCTACATTTCCCCACCGCTGCCCCACATTTTAAATCTGCCTTTCACATAAAGCTTAAAAAACTAAAAAGGCAGAGTAACAGAGAGAGAAAACTCTTCCACCCACTGGTTTACTCCCTCAGTGACAGTAGTTGCCAGCACGGAGCCAGGCTGAAGCTGGGAACCAGAAGCTTCTTCTAAGTCTCCCATGTAGTTGTCAGGAACCCAGCTGCTGGGGCCATTTTCCACTGCTTTTTCCAGGCCATCAGCAGAGAGATGAATCAGAAGTGGAGCATCTGGGACACATTGTCTATATGAAATGCAATCGTCACAAGCTTAACACACTGGCCACGAGATTTACCCATTTTTTAAAAAAATAATAGATGTAAGAACCTACCTTGGGATGAGAACTTTTCTAAGCATAATTTCAATGAACAACTATAATTGATTCAATTACAATTTAAAAGCACCTGTAGGTCAATAATTTTTACCTACAAGACTTTGTTGTGGTAAATAATAAATATATTTTTAAAATAAAGCAACTTTAAACATTAACCTTAACATTAAAAAATTATACAAAATAATAAGGAAAACATTTAAATCCTCCTTGACAAAGAAACACTGGTAAAGAGTGTTTACTCATATAAAAAACACATATGATAGTGAAGAGTGAAATATTTAATCTCACAAATAACTAAGTGTATGCAAAACAAAGTGTTACAGCATTTTGCCTATTAAAGTTAAAAAGGTACTATCCTCTCCGTGCTGGGCTGTGATAAGGCAAATATAACCTTCTACCAGTTTTGATGACCCAATCAGAAACAAAGAATAAAGAAATAAATTACCTTGTCCTCAGCTACACAAAAAAACCAGTTAAGCAAAAACTACTTCCATTGAGAAACTATGTGAGAAAGTTGTGTGCTGAAGCAGAGCTGTGAACATTATACTCCCCTCTAACGACTGACAAGGTGTACATTAAGGGCATACGTAAGTAATCTAATAGGTAATTAAAGTCTCCAAAGGGAAGTCATAGCAGAAACATGAGCTTTTCCACTGTAACATTTTTGCTCCTTACGCTCGCTCAATCATGCTTTATGACAAAGGTGAGTGAAGGGATCAGAGCTCCAACTGACGCCTCCCGCTTCATTCCTTAGGAAATTTCTGTTCAGAGGAAATCATGTAACTCACATTCCCAAATCGGTAGTCACCAATTTTTTTTTGAAGATTGATTTAATTTTATTGGAAAGGCAGATTTACAGAGAGAAGCAGAAACAGAGAAAGATCATCTCATCTGCTGGTTCACTCCCCAGAGGGCCACAACGGCCAGAACTGAGCTGATCCAAAGCCAGAAGCCAGGAATGAGGAGCTTCCTCTGGGTCTCCCACACAGGTGCAGGGGTCTAAGGCTTTGGGCCATCCTCTATTGCTTTCCCAGGCCACAGGCAGGGAGCTGGAAGGGAAGAGGGGCAGCTGGGATACAAACCAATGCCCATATGCAATACTGGTGCTTGGAGATGGGGGTTTCACCAATAGAGCCATTGTGCTGGCCCCTCACCTGTATTTTTTAATATAAATATAAATAAAATAATATTTTTTTTACTTATCTCTCTGTAGTTCAACATTCCACCTCTGGAAAATTTGACACATCCAGGTTGTATGGCATTCCAATACAAGTTGACCTAAACCAAAAGAGAATCATAAATCACACTAGTATAACTTCATCAATCCATAAATAATAAAACATTGGCTTAAAATATGTGATTTGCCCAAGATCACAAAAGTTGGTACTAAACTCTGGCCTTTACAGGACCTCTTTCATCACTTCACTGTACTGACACTTCCAAAAATACACAGGACACTGCTGTGGGAGCTGTTAGCAGGTACTGTTTGAAGAGTAGTTAGTGTCAAATAAGTCTGCAGATAGTCTCATCTCCATTCCCTCACTTGCAGAGCAGTAGTCCACATTAACATAGTAAAGAATTCCTGCAATATATGATGTACTAAATCAGGATGAGTATAAACCAGGACTAGCCTAGGCTATTAGGATATTTTTCTTCCCCAACTAAAATATAGATGGGAGCAAGGGGAATAAGGGACAGTTACAGACAGCTATCTGAACTAATAGGTATTGGATTTTTGGTGGAAGGGTGTTAGCGTGCCTCACTCAACAGCTTCCGACCCAAGGAGATGTGTATTAGTTAAATGTAACATACATTATTATATTAAACCAGCCTCTACTCAGAAACCTTCTTGGATTCTGACACTATCAAAGAACTAATGTATTTTGTTTAAGTTAGAGGAGCCATACTGTACCATGACTACAAGCACACTATCAGTTGAGATTGCCAAAATCCAAATACCGGTGCTCTCATTAATCTTGGGCAAGTGCCTCAGTTCATCTCTGTGAAAGAGATGATTCTCACAGGATCTGTTTGATAAGACTGATATGGAAGTTACATGAGTTGATATAGGTAAAGAATTTAGGATAGTGTCTTACACAACATTATCACTAGAGCTTAGTTTAGTTTCTATCTCAGGAATTGAAAAATTTATGTAGAAGTCCTTCCCAGTATACCAAATATATCCATCCAGTAAACATAGCAACTACATTAAGATTCAAAATGCCTTCTGCCAGCATCCATGGCTCAGTTCACCTAGTTGTAAAAGTTGACCAGAAATAGTTGCATGGAAATTACTCATAATTTGAAAACTTCCACCCACATGAAAGACCCAGACGAAGCCCTCTATTCCTGTCTTCAGCCTTGCCCAGCTCTGGTTATTGCAGGCTTTTTTTTTCTTTTAAGATTTACTTATTTTTATTGAAAAGTCAGATTCGCAGAGAGATCTTCCATCTGCTGCTTCACTCCCTTAGTGGCCACATAGCCGGAACGAAGTTGATGCAAAACCAGGAAAAATCAGGAACTTCCTCCAGATTTCCCACATGAGTGCAGGGTCCCAAGCTATTGGGTCATCCTTGACTGCCTTCCCAGGCCACAAGCAGGGAGCTGAAAGCAAGTGGAGCATCCGGGACACAAACTGGTGCCCATAAGGCATCCCAGTGCATGTAAGGCAAGGACTTTAACCACTAGGCTACCACACTGGACCCTTATTGCAGGCTTTCAAGAGTGAAGCAGTAGATGGAAGATCTCCTCTCTCATGTCCTCGCCCCTCCTCTCCTCTCCTCCCTTCTCTTTTATCCTCTCCTCCTTTCTCCTCTCCTTTTCTTTTTTTCTCCTCATGTGTGTTTTTATCTTTGTCTTTCACACTGCCTTTCAGATAAATAAATAAATCTTTAATGAGTTAAAAAACAAACAAACATTAGTAACCTAGAACAGTCACACTTTTAGAAAATAATTTTTAACATTAGTTGTGCTGACCAATAGCCAGCAGTAGAAATTTAGCAGCATTTAAGCAACCCACAGAAAGAAAATAAAACATCTTTCTTCAGTCATATATTTTTGAGGTGATCTTGTTGATCTTAGTATTTCATCTCCTATCAGAGTATCAGGACCTATAATATCAGTTCTGTATTTTGTCATTCTGTTCCAAATTTCTCAACTTTAAAGTTTCCTGTGGGAACTGGTACCATATTTTGTAACAAAACTCCAGATCTGTTGCTAAGGACATCCTCAGCTATGAAAATAGAAACATTCTAGGCATGTGAATCAGACTGTAGCTGTTGCCACTAGAAATGGCAAAATAAAAGCTGGAAAGGGATCTGTCCCACCCCTTTCCAGTGCAGAGCGGCAAGGAGAGCGATGATGGAGAGAACCAGTTCTTGGGGACATCCAGAGCACTGATATTTGTCAAGTCCTTTGAAGAGATCATGAGGAGCTTGGGACAAAGAGAGGCTCAATATGCCCAACTTCTTGCTGTCAAAAGAGGAAAAGGTGATTGTAAAAATCACTGCAGTGGCATGCATCACAATGATGTAAGCGCTCAATGAACCATCTCAAGCCTGGGGAAGACTTTCTCCCCCTACCCAAAGTCGTGTACTGCAGCTTTGGAAACTCAGTGGCCATAAAAGGCCAGGAGATTGGGGGCTTGTCCTGCATTTGGTGTCTCCTTGCAGCCCCTCAGAGCAGCCCATTGGCTCATATTGACTTGGCTTCATTTCTTGCCATCTTTTCCCCTCAATTGCTTCTTTTCACTCAGGTCCTTCCCTCCTTTCCAATTTTCTTTTTTAGTGAAAGCTAAGCCAGTTGCTACAGGATAGTCCTAAGGTAGTCTTCTGGCTTCCATAAAGTGTTTCTAGAAAAGGTGAAAACTGGGTTGAATTGTGGCAAAATGACAAGGATAAAGGATAGCCAAACATCCTGAAGACTGAAACGAGAGAAGACCTAAATTCTTAGACAGCATGGATATTTTCTCATGTAGCCTAGTTGATTATCAACTGTTCTTTTTCAGTCAGATCCTATATGTAGTAATTATTTTGTATAGTGTGCCCAAGTAATAAAAAGTGGAATGGTCTTCCCAGCAAACCAGTGTTGGTTTAAGTGGGGTCTGAGTTGGGAGCCTCTTCTTCCTTGGCTCAGCTCCTGGCTGCCTTTTCCTCTCCTCTAATCCCCCGTGACCTGTGTTGCTGGCATGGCCTTAAGGCCTTTACAGAGTTCAGTCTCAGAGCACTTTTCTTTGGATGTGGGAATTGTATTCTTTCTCAGTGATGCTGGTGGGAGTCTCTTAATGAGCTGGGAACATGGTTCCTGAAGAGTATTTCCCAGCTCTGGTTCTCCTGGCCAAACAAAACATACTGGTTCCTAGGGATGAGTAATGTCAGCAAAATGCTTTAAGCTGTTTAAGTACAGCTGTGTGTCCAGCATTACTTTTCAGTGTGTGCAGTGTAGCTGTCCCAGGAAACATCTGACCACCTCTAGGAGTATAGAAAAACTACTTTCCCCCTAAGTGAAACTCAGCTAACTTAAACAAGATGGATTTTTAAGAATGACTACAGTAATGATAAAAAAAAGGAACATTAAGAAGCTATAACTATTATAAATTTATATTGCCTAATATACATATGAATTTCCAGTAGAATTACTAGAAATTCAAAATGAAATACGGAGGTGTTAACATAAACTTTAATAGTTGATAAAACAGATAATAATCCATAAACATATAGTAGATCTGAAAAGCATAACAGGGGTTATCTATGATCATGTGTACAAATGTGTCCTACCTCTTAAAATATATAAATCCTTTTCAGAAAATTTTGCAGTAGTTTTAAGAGCTGATGATGTCCAAGGCAGTGGTGGCAAAATATAGCTTATACACCAAATCTACAAAGATGGGTTTCTATTAATATGTCAGAAGATGGGCACTTCTGTAAATTTACTCATTATGTCAGGCTGCTCTTGTACGACAGCAGCTGTGCTGACCACTGGCATACCAGCCAGGGCCACACCACTCCGCAGGCCTGACATCCATCTCCACTGTGTGCTTTCACATAAAGTTTGCTGATTCAGGTGCTAGACAGTACAGTAAGCCTTGACACATGACAAAGAATTGGTGTGTAGATTACGTTTTCTAACAACAATATAAAGGAACAGCTTTGGAAAGTATATTTGGAAATACAAAAATAGGATTCTAAATAACTCAGCAATTTAGCATAGTCAAATGGGATCCGTGATGGACTCAATGTTTGTCTTCACCAAAAATCATATGCTGGAGCCCCAAGCCACTGTGAGATGGTATTTGGAAATGGACCCATGAAAGATAATTATGGTGGAATGAGACCGTAAGAGTTGGATGAGATTAACATCCTTGTAAGAAGTCATCCCAAAAAGCTTGCTCACGCCCATTCCACTTGTCATGTGAGGACACAGGCAAAAGACAACAGCAAGCAAGCAGGCAAACCTTCTCTACAAACTCAACTATGCTGGCACCCTCATCTCAGTGGTCTCCAAAACCACAAGGGAATACACTGGATTGAACTCATCCAATCTATGGTATTTTTGATATGCCAAAATAGGAAAATCAATAAACTAAGCATAAACACCATCAGTTTGGGTAAAGGAGATTAAGGATATGATAAGAACTCGCATTTACTTTTAACATATTGGTTACTCATTACTATGTCAATTAATTCCATAATGATGTAAATTTTTGCTGATGGTATGTTGGAGCTTTTAATTGATCGGGATGATACTCTGCTGGCTCTGTCTTCAGACCAGAGAGGGTATACCTAAGAAGCCGTTGAACTTGTCTGGACAATAAGATGCTGGACTCTATGTTTGGTATATGCTTGCAATGGGGGAATCTCAAGTGAACTTGAACTGTGGTTATGCAACAAGGTGGAGGAATCCACCATGGTGGGAGGGTTTGGGGAGGGGTGGGGAGAATCCAAGTACCTATGAAACTGTGTCACATAATACAATGTAATTAATGAATTAAAAATAATAAATAAAAAAATTTCAATGAAACAGAGCTTAATTTTTGAAACAAAAAGCCCTGTAGCAATAAACAGCAAATGCAAACAATAAAATGTAGGGAAAAACAAGGAGACATGGCTAGATATAATGATCAACGCACTCTAACAGACATGAAAATTTAAGGGCAGGCATTGTGGCCTACCAGGTTAAGTCACCTCTTGGGACACCACGTCCTATATGGAAGTGATGATTCAAGTCCTGCCTATTCTCTGCTGATCTAATTCCTTACTAATGAACCTGGGAAAGTAGCAGATGATAGCCCAAGTACTTGGTCCCCTGCCACCTACTCAGGAGACACAGATGGAATTCCAGACTCCTGGCTTCAGCCTGGTACAGTCCAACTGTTGCTGCTTATTGAGTAGTGAACTAGTGGATAGAAGATTTTGTCTTTCTGTGGGTGTGTGTGTATGTGTGTAACTCTGTGTGTGTATGTGTGTGTGTGTCTCCCTGTAACTATGCCTTTTAAATAGAAAAATAAATTTAAATTAAAATCTGAAAAAGTATACACCCAGTGTGATAGCCTAGTGGTTAAATCCTTGCCTTGCTTCTGCCAGGATCCCATATGGGTGCTAGTTCATGTCCCAGTTGCTCCTTTTCCTATCCAGCTCCCTGTTTGGGGCCTGGGAGAGCAATAGAGGATGGCCCAAAGCCTTGAAGCCCTGCAACCATATGGGAGCTCCAGAAAAAACTCCTGGTTCCTGACTCCTGACTTTGGATCAGGTCAGCTGCAGTCATTGTCGCCCTCTGGGGAGTGAACCAGCAGATGAAAGATCTTTCTGTCTGTCTCTCCTTCTTTCTGTAAATCTGCCTTTCCAGTAATAAATAAATAAAGCTTTCTCAGGCTTAAAAAAAATTATATAAAAGCCAATTTTTACTTAAATCATACATTCTATTCTTGAATTGGCTTCTTTTACTTAGCACCATGAGAATTTATCCATATTCTTTTATGCTTCAGTAGTTTTTGCTATTGTGCCTAGTATGAATTAAACAAGGTTTCCAGTCAGGGTAGAGCTAGATTTTGGGGAGGTCTGAGTCACAATTTGAGGAGCCCTCTCACACAAAAACATGCATAAATTACTACTACAATTATCTAAAATGAGTTATTTTAAATAGAGAAATAGCAGTAAAGTTCTGTTATAAACAGAAATTTATACTTATCAAATAAAGAAAAATGTACAGTTCTTTACAACTAAATATAATGCACTATCTCCTATATTCCTACAGGAGACACTTTGTTTTCATTTTATTTGAAAATCATCAGAGTAATGGGAAATAAAAATACAAAGAGATCTTCCATGTTGGTTCACTCTCCATATGT
The DNA here is from genome assembly GCF_030435755.1 of Ochotona princeps. Taxonomy (NCBI): domain Eukaryota; kingdom Metazoa; phylum Chordata; class Mammalia; order Lagomorpha; family Ochotonidae; genus Ochotona; species Ochotona princeps. The sequence continues at coordinate 67,435,116 of NC_080834.1, forward strand.
CCACAACAGCCATAGCTGGACTAGGTTGAAGCCAGAAACCCCCATCTGCCTCCAGGCTTCCCACACGGGGACAGCCACTCAAGTATTTCAGCCGTCATCTGGTGCCTCCCAGGGTACACATTAGCAGGAAGCTTGACTGAGAGCGGGGTAGCCAGGACTTCAGTATGGGATGCAGCTGTTCCATGTAGGGGCTTAACCTGCTGCAACCAAACACTTGTCCTTTGAATGTGCAAAAGCGGGAACCTAATTTTTCACTCATAGTTTCTTATTTTTGATTACTAGAACAATTGTCCACTGATTAGCTTTAAGTTTTTCCTTTTTAACTTCCAAATTTGGTTTCTCTAGTGCATCCCACACAGTTCTAGAGACACAAAAGAACAACACATTCCCATTGTGACCTGTAACCTCTAGCCCTGCTCCTCTGTGTCAGCATGTCTAGTGAGCTAACACAAGGTAGTGAACGTATTCCTGGCCCCATTCCTTCACTAGAACAGCTAGCAATAATTTACAAATAATTATCAGAAACATATATGTCCATTAAAGTCTAAATATATAGCCAGGGTCCCAGAAGTCGTTCCAGCCACTCCACTCCACTCACTCGGAATGTGTGAATGAAGAGAATTCTCAGTGGAAACGAACAGTGCTCTTTTACATAATGTGGTTAAATGCCTGCTTTTGTGATTTTTAGAAAAAAACAATTGACATTGGCGCTCTTGTCAGGTTCTCTCTCAGGGCCTTATGAGAGGTTTATAGGAACAGCTATCTGGATGCTGAAAACAAATGCTGGGAAACTAGACTTGGGGTACTTCATACAGAGGATGAACATGAGGATCAAAAGAAAGAAGATTTGCAGCCTTCTGTTTTCATTCACTGTCACCATCATCACTATGGCTGAAAAGGACGATGTACTTGACTCCTCTTTTGGAAGAATTCAACCTCTCCCGTCTAGTGTTTTGCTGTTTTTTGCTTTTGTGTTTGTTCTTTAGTAGACTCTTCAGGGAGTTAGGGGAGAGACTCCACCTCATGGGCTGAATCAACAATTGGAACTGAGTAGCACCAGCTTGGCTTAACCTCCTCCAAGCCCAGGAGTCCTGGAGGAAACTACCAGAAACTGATGAACTAGATTGAGCTCCTTACTTTTCTTACAATGTTCCCTTAGCAGAAATCACAAAATTCAAATCCTCACTTCAGAAATCAGTTTTCTCTTTTGGAACAACAACAACAAAAAAATCGCAGACTAAGGAAACAATTTATTCCACTGACAGTGATATGAGATGATCTTGTTTTATACATTAGAAGATTTAGAAGATTTCAGATGAAATAAGGATGTCGGCTCTTATTTAGCATAGTTCTAGAACATTTCATTCACTGCAATATGGTGAATAAAGAAAATAAAAGGTACCTACACTGGAAAAGAAGAAATCAAACTTCCACCCTTCTGCACATGACATGATTCTTTGTTTAAAACAGCAAAAGATAGCCCACGTGCTTGGACACCTGCCACCCATATAAGAGACCCAGAAGAACCTCCTTAGGATTCCTGGTTTTGGTCTGATCCAGCCCTGGCTGTTGTGGCCATTTGGGAAGTAAGCTAGCAGATAGAAAGTCTCTTTCTCTCTCTCTGTAATCCTAACTCTGATTTTCAAACAAATTAATCTAAAAAATCAAAAACAAAAGATTTTCATATGCTTTTATTCATTTAAAAAATAATTTTAAGATATAAATAATGGTCTAAAATAACTACCAGGATCAATTCTAACTAATGTTAAACAATGGCTTTAAAAAATCCTGAACCCTGAATTCTTCCATTCTTTGGAATCTGCTGTCAAAAACAGTCTGTATTTGAACAAACCTACTGAAAATAACACATTTTAAAAGGTATATGATTTACACAACAAAAAGACTTGAGAAATATTTCAAATATTTTATTACTCAAATGCTCTAAATTTGAACTACCTTCTGTTCCAAAAAAGTTATATATATTTGCAACCTGAATTTGGTCCTACAAATTTCTTCTTCCAGATCTATCAAATTCTGCTTCACTTATTTTAAGCTGTGTTTTTTGTTGCCTAAAAATTCGAATTTTTGTATCGTCTTGAGAGATTAGCCCTTTTTTATCATTATTTCATTCAGTCTATTCTATTTATTTAATATTAATACAGCCACTCTTGATTTCCTCACCAGTAATTACATATTATATCTTTCTCTATTCTTTATTTTACTTGCTATATTAAGTATATATATTCAGATTATTTATATAGCATATAGTTAGATCATGTTTTTAACCTGTCAATTCTGTTTTTAAATTGGTATTTCTGTATACACCAATTTTTATTTGGATTTATATTTATGTAATTTATACTTATTTATATTTAATGTAATTGTTTATTATGGCATATATCTGTCATTTGATTTTCTCTCTTTGTTCACTGTTTTTATCTTCTTTTTCCTATATTCCTGGGGGTTACTCAAACACTTTCTAAAACCCCACTTTGATTTATATCAGTATTTTCTTTTTAGTATTTCTTCCATAGCTCTTTTGGACAGCGGTTAAAATCTCTAATGGAGGTGTCATCTTATGACATTACTGAAAGTCCCATCTCTCTAGTAGTCCATATCTGATACCTCATTCCTGCCAGGAGAGTGAGGAAGTCTAGGCTCCTCCACGTGGTCTCTGCTGAGGGGATGGTGATAGTGGAGGAACAAGGCACAGTTCTTTATCCCCTACTAGAGGTGAGAGTCCCATATTCCTGTTTGGTCATCTATGACACCATTCTTCTGAGAAGTGCCTGATAAGGGTGGAAGTCTGAGCTACCATTCTATCTGTGATGTTTGAGATGGGGCATAGTTTTCCGATGGTGTTTGATTGGAGTCAAGTGGTTATTGTCAAAAAGTTTTCAGTCTTTCTAGACTGCCCATTTCCTGGTTTTTTGCTCTTTCTAGGGAAGACTTTTTGGCCTCTTTTTGATCTATTCCTTTTGGTGTTTTCAGGTCGCTGGCTTCTTTAGCTCCAAGTCTTAGATAACCTAGGCAAAAAGATAATCCAAGAGGTTCCCTACTGTGGTCCATAGTTGCAAGCTGATCTGTCATCTTCTCTACATCTTTAGAGAGCCTCTTTAACCCTCTTCATCTCCCTAAGATATTTAGTTGTACTTAATCAAAGGAATAGGGAATAGTTTAACCACTATAGCTATCTTTCTGAAGGCGCAAATTCTGTAGGTAATGTTAATGACAACTTAATTCCTCATTTTAAAAGTGCTCATTTTAAAAGTCCCGTCATTTTTCACTACCCCATTGAATATCCCTTTGCCATGCTACACAATTATAAGTGTGTTTTTTTAGCCAAGGTTCTCCTGAGAAGCAGAACCAAAGAAGATACACAGAGAAAGGATTACAGGGATTATGGAGGTAGTAAGTCTCAAGATCTTCAAGTGAGTCTGGAAGTTGGAAACCCAGAACCCATGACTGACAGGTTCAAGAGCCAGGAACAGACCATGTTGCCATTCAAACCTAAAGTCAGAAGTGAGTCTCTCTTGTTCAGGGAAGGGTTAGCCTTGTTATTTTTTAAGATTTATTTTTATTTTAAAGGCACATTTTACAGAGAAATAGATAGAGAGATATCATCTTCCAGTTGCTGGTTCATTCTGCAAATGGCTAAAATGGCTGGAGCTGAGCTAATCCGAAGCAAAAAGCCAGGAGCTAGGAGCTGCTTTTGAGTTTCCCATGCAGATGCAGGATCCCAAGAACTTGAGTCATTGTACACTGCTTCTCCAGGCCAGCTAAACGACCTGGAAAGGAAGTGAAGTAGTCGGTACACAAAGCCGTTGCCCATATGGGATCCTGGTGCTTGCAAGGCAAGGATTTAGCCTGTTGAGCCACCACGCTGGCCCCAGGGTTGGCTTTTTTATTGAATTGATTGAATTGGCTCACCCAATTATGGTGCATGATCTGCTTTACTCAGTATGCCTGTCTAAATGGTAATCTTTCCAAAAGCAATTCCCAGAAGTACCTAGAATAATGTTTGACCAAATCTCTGGATATTCTGAGACTCAGTCAAGCTGACATATAAAACTTACTATCACAGATTGCAGACTTTTTTAAGTTCTGCTCTGCCAGGCTAGTTAATTAGGACCTTAATGTGAATTCTAACCAAGTTTGCTTACAAATTTCCATTTGGGGGCTCACTTTGAAATATATAGGGAAACTTGAAAAGAATGAGTAATGGCTTTTGAAGATAAAAAGTTTTTGTTTATTTGTTTAAAGCAGGGGTATGGAATCTTTTCTGTCAAGAGTCATTTGGCTGTTTATAACATCATTCACGGGCCATATAAAAATTACCATCTTAAAAGTTAGCCTGCTATAAATCTGTTGAATTTCCAGTCGTACCTGTGACGACCTTGGCAGAGGCAGACCAAATGATTTTGTGGCCTTATGCAGCCCACAGCTGAGACACTCCCACCCCGGGTATAATGGAAGAAACTACTAAAGCCTGCAGAACAGGAAACTTAACAGCTGTCCTATTTCTTCTGTAGAGCTTTATAAACAGGAAGACTGTTACAACTTTTATTTTCCCTAATTCTTATAGTAAATGTGTCTTTTTCATTGTTGCAAAATAAAAAGATTTTCAAAATGGGAATTAATCCTAACCTGGAATCCTTTGTCACAGTCCCCTAGAGCCAAGCAGCTGCATGTTCAGGATGGGATGACACTGGATGCAGGCATCATTTACTGTAGAAGATTCTGGACTCAGTTCTCAGTTCCCAGAGGGTGTGACCTGGGGAAAACCATATTACTTCTCTACATAAACAGCAGTTTTCTTGTCTATAAATGAGGAACTGCTTATTAAATTAGTCATTATATTGTAAGAATTAAATATAAAAATATATATGAAGCCCACTGTTAAGCAAGTACTGACTACTCAATAATGCTAATCATGGTCACTTATTATAATCATACAATGGCTTCTTGTCATCGTCAGTACTTAAAAAACATTTTTTAAAGGCTTCAAACAATCCTTATTGAGTAAGTTCCAAAATTAAACTTTTTTAATGTTGCACATCTGGGTAAACAAAACTGCCATTCTAGTGCTGAAATTTATCTTCATTTTGGATCAATTCATTAATGTCAACATCTTGGAATTTAAAAAGTCAGTAGGTAGAACCTTGTAGAGAGGCGGTACCAAATTTGCACTAACAATGAGCACAAGAATTCCTTTTCTAATTTTCACTTTGTTTTTCCTAGATGCATCAGATGTTGAAGCAGGTGGAGACACAGAAGTGATGCAACAGGAGACAGCTTCAGTCCCTGCTCAGTCGAAGAAAACCAAACAGGTACCATCACCTTGGGACAGTTAACCTGTTAGAATCTGAAACCAGCCTCCTCCACCCCTTTCCAGCATTTCCTTTGCCCTAACATCAGCTTTTGGTGGGATTTGAAGGAAATATCTACCTTCCTTGCCATTGAAAATGATGGCTGTTCTTCGTTGTAAACAAGCACTGTCTACTTTTCTCCCTATTTTTTTAATAACTACATGAATTTATAACAATGTTAGATTGTCACATAACATTGGTATTAAATACCCTGCATTAGTCTACTGAGTTCAGTTCTTGAGGAGACAAATAGCATAGATAGGAAGAGTGACTTCCACCGAAGTACAAGATCACAATGCCATTCATGCTGCGAGCAGACCCCTCGGGTCTTACATAGGACCTTGGACTATCGTGTTCATTCTTACCAAGGATTTACTGCCTTTGTATTGCCCTAAGTGGCCATTTGGATAAGCTTTGCTTACTGGACCTATGACTTCCTATTACCTTTTGAATCTTCCTACTGGCCTTTGAAATGCCAGTCACATCTTTTTGTAACCTCCCATTAAGTAGCTACCAGATTTAATTGCAAACTTTCTGTGTGATGTTTAAAGAACGCATACTGTCAATCCAGAGTTACCATCTTCATGGTATTGATTGGTATTCCCATAGTATCTAAATGCTCTCAGTCCACTCCACTACAAGGTGACCATTACCAAAATTAGGACCATGTTTAGATTAACTGCTGAAAGCACTTTAGCATAGTAATTCATTACAAGTGATGTGACCTTGGGCCATTTAAATTCCTCCGTTCCTCCAGCTCCTTATTGGTAAAATGGTGGTAACAATTGTATCTTCCTCAGAGAGTCGCATGAGGATTAACTGATTTAATATCTCTTAAGTACTTCAAACTGGTTAGCAAAGGTTAAATCATTGGTGTGTTGATTATTCTAATAAAATATGTTTCAACTTCTTTAATGGTTAATTATGTTTTTGTTGTGGTAAGAAAAAAAAAACCAGAAAAGTACATGTATTTAATAACCTGTCATCTTGGCTTTTTCTTACCACTAAATATTTTGTTCAAAGGCACCATACTAGTTTTTGTTTAAAGATCCCTTCATCAACCGACAATTTAAATATACCTTAGTTTTCAATTTATTTCCTTGAGGTGGAGTTCTCCATTCCCTTCTGGCCTGTAGAGTTTTCTGTGAGAGTTTCCTGTGAGTTTAATTGGTATTCCTTCATATGTCAGTTGATTTTTGTCACATGCACATTTAAGCATCCTTTCTTTATGCTCAATTGAAGAGAGCTTGATGATCATGTGCCTTGGTGAAGATCACTTTTGGTCAACCCTGTTGGGAGATCTGTGCCCCTCCTGGATGTTGTTTCCCAGTTCCTTCTCTAGATTAGAGAAAATTTCCCTTATTATTTCATTGAATACAGTTCTAAACCTAGCTTCTTCTCTTTCTGCACCTTCTGCGACTCCCATAACTCTTATATTTGGCCTTTTAATAGTGTCTTTCAATTCCTGAATACTTTTTATGGCTTGATCCCGCTCTGCTTCCAGCTTTTTGTTTGCTTCCCCCTGGTGACAGGAAATAGCTTCCAATCCTGAGATTCTTTCTTCTGCCTCCTTCATTCTATTTTGGAGACTCTCCACTGTACTTTTAATTTTTCCACTGTATTCTTCATTTCTGATATATCACCTTTCATTTGATTCGTTTCCAGTGTAATATATTCCTTGAATTCCTTGTGCCTGCTTTACTTGCTTCTCGTTGTTGAAAAGAAGCTTTCTAATGAGTTTTTTGAATTCTGTATCCCCCATTTTCTCAATGTCTTCCTGGGTGAACTCTGAGGTTGGCAAAGGGTTTTGCCCCTTTGCAGGGGAGTCATCAATACTATTCACTGTTCTTTGTCTCTTCTTTTGCTCTTGGTCATTGTACTTCTGATTATCAGATTCTTCTCCTTGGGGCAGGTTTCTAAGTTCTGTGACCCACAGGTCTACAGTTTGATTTTACTTATTGTAATTGGTACACCGCTCTTTGTTTGCAGTCACTTGTGCCACTCTCGTCAGTGAGTTCCAGGTCTGGGTTCTTATGTTAGATTTCCACCATGGTGTCTGTTACCCCAGCTCCTGGCTCACCAGTCTCCACCTCCTGTGATACCATGCTGACGTTGCACCATTGTCTGTACAACCTTTGTCCCACTTCCAGTTGGAGCAGGTCCCGGGATTAGGGAGATACCAGGTGTTCTATACAGCTAGGTTGTTGGTGGTGCTGATCTTGCTGAAACCTGTTGGCTGTTAGGACTGAGGGCCACACGGACCTATTTTGACCCATATGATGCCAGAGTCAGTATTATTTTCCTGTGGGACCAGTGCAATGCACTGAGCTAGAAGTGAGTTCTTGCCAAGCTCAGTGCATGTTTAGCTCACTGCTGGCCCTGCAGTCTTAAATTCTTTGCGACACTATAAGAAATGGCACCTGATGTGCCACTACTAGAGTTCTTGATCTGCTGGCCATCAGGTCTAAGGGCTACTCAGACCTGTCTTGGGTGGAACCTGTAGGATGCCATACTGTTGCAGTTCACTGAGCCAGAAATGAGCTCATTCCTAGCTCCGTGCATGTGTAGTCCTGCTCCCTAGCCTTTGCCTCCTTAAACAAAATGTGGCTTAATTCGACTCTAGGGAGCAGACTTGGCCTGTGAAATCCACCCTTTTCTCGCACTGTTTGTCTGGGACGTGCCACTTTGTCTCTGCTCCTTGTCAAATCAAACAGACCAGCAGGACGAGCAGTTCTTTGTCTGGGTTTACCTCCTGAGCTCCTGTTAAACAACCCTTTCCACCTTGTTGCTGGTGGAGTTCCAGCTGCCAGTGGAGTTCAGATCGCCAGTACTGTACCACCACACCATTGTGTCTGCTGCTTTCCTGTGTCTGTCAGTCTCCAGGTACCCCTTTGCTCTTGTTCTGTCCTCTCCTATTTCCTATTTCTCCTATTCTGCCATCTTGATTCTCTGAGGTGGAGTTCAATTTTTACTCCACTGACCATACCATACCTTCTTTGGCCTTTGCTTCTAATCAGTGCCTACCTGCAGAACCTGATAAAATTCTGCCTGTTTTATAGCTCCTTTCTCCTTTGCTTTTCTTTTCCCACAAACATCAAGTTTGATAAATGGAAGATAATCCCAGGAAGAAGAGAAAAAAATGGAAAGCACAGCCTTCAGCAATGTGAGCACTCACCTATCATTCGACATCCATCCCATTTTCAACAGTAATAAAGATCTTTCATTGTGCAGTTTCCCAAGACTAACAGTAATTTAGAATCCTCAAAGTCATTCCCCATGGTTTAAAGCTCAGAAAGGTTCCTGGAGTCATGACAACCAGAGCTGTGGGTGAACAAGCTCTGAGGAAGCTCCTGCCTCTACTTCCATTTTCACCTTGGATTGGCCATTGGATTAGTACATTGGATGTTCTTTGTTGATCACAGAACATTGCCAAATATAAACAAATAAATAAATAAATAACTACAAGAGCTTAAGAGTTTGCTGTCCATTTTAATAATCTTCCTCTTGTGGTTACTTCCTTCACTACCAATGGCATCAAAGGCTCCACATCTTAGGGAGACGTAATGCCCTAGCCCCTTTCTCCAATTCTGTTGTCATTTCTCTGGCCAGAGAATTCTCCTTCTTTCTGAATTTACCCTGATCTCTGTGCCTCAACTGAGTACTGTCCATCTGGGTCTCTGATCTTCTATACCAGGCTGTACGACCTCAAGGACAGAGTTTTATCAGTGTATCTCCACAGCACCTGACATGAATCTTGCAAAAATTGGTATTTGTTATTCATGAAATGAATCAGTGAAGGACTATATCAGTATCTCAGTTTTCCCCTACTCTTCAGTCTTTTGTATCCCACTTTGCAAGCCAGTAAATCCCTGACATTGATGCCTTCCGAATCTTTTTTTGTTTGAGATTTATTTTTTTGAAAGTCAAGCAATAGAGAGAAGTTCTGTTGGTTCACTCCCAAAATGCCCACAGACAGACAGTTTGGGCATGCCCAAGAAGAAGCCAGGAACTCCATCTGAGTTTCCCTTTTGAGTGTCAGGAACCCAGCCACTTAAGCCGTCACTTGCTGCCTTCCTGATGCAGTAGGAAGAAGCTGGATTGGAAGCTGAGTGCCTGGAACTTGAACCAGGTACTGTGATATGAAATGCAGGGATCTAAAGAGTGCTTTATCTACTAGCATATGTTATTTCCATTTCTTTATTTGGACATCGATCCTTTCCTATTCCTTTCATATTTTCTCTCCAAGATCATTCTTTACTGTTGTTAAAACAGAACTCTGTCCTATCTACACTCTACCTCACCTTCTTCCTTTCCATGACAGTTCTGTTTCTATCCTTGGTACTAATTTATTGTTGTATAACAAATTGCTCAAAAGTTGGTGGCTTTAAAATAAAAAATTCATTATCTCGTGATTTTATAGTTACATTTGGCTCCACGTCTTTCATCAGGGTTCCAGTCAAGCTTTCAATTGAGGTTAGAAGTCTCAACAGGGGGAATCACCTTGAAGCTCAGTTGGGTAGTTGTTGGAAGACCTCAATCTCTTCCTATGTGATCCTCCCCCCAGGGTGGCCTCATAGCATCACAGCTGATCTCCCTCAGACCAACTGACCCAAAAGAGAGCAGGCAAGAGTACTCAGCACAGAAAGCACAGTCATCTAGTGCCTGATCTCAGCATTGATGTCTCATCGCTCCTGTCATGCTGTCTGTTGAGAGAAACAATAAATCCAGTCCGCATTCAGAGGGTGGGGGTTCCAAAGGGGCATGGATATGATGAGACAGAGCTCATTGGCAACTGTCTTGGAATCACTACCACCTATGCCCTCTGGCCCCAGGTGATTCACATTTTCTGATATTAGAAGGTGTCCCTCCAGAAGCTTGCAAAAGTCTCATCCTATTATAGTATGAACTCATCATCTAAATTAAGTTCAAAATTGAGGTTCCTTAACTATAGATGTTTGAGTACAGTTCATCTCCACTTAAAAAAATAAACAGACAAATTTTCTTTCCAACATAAGCAGCATAGAGTGGGAGGTAGAGCAAGAAGACACTGACCTAAGATAACTTCTGTTAACACAGGTATTGAAATGGGTTGGGAAGGAAGCAGATATAAGGATTACATTGATACACACCCTTCTGAAGTCCATTAGAGCAAATGTTAGAAATTTCTCGATTGTCTCAATATGCAGAAATAATTCTCCTGGTTCTTGACTCTTTCCTTCAGGCTCTTTGTTCTGCAGTCTGAGTCCTCCTTTTTTTTTTCCAATGAAAAGTATGTGTGTTTAGAAATCAAATTGTCCAATTCATTATACACATTTTACATTTTCCATATAATTACAAATAATGGAATTACTAAACTGTCTACTACATAATAATACCCCTTTCTCCCATTTCCAGCAAGACTTTCCTCACTTTTTTCAAGCCCTGGCCTTCAATGCCTTTAAAGTCTGAAAATTCTTGAACAATATATTAAGCCACACAATTGCTTCAAGTCTGAAGCATTTAAAAGTAATTTGTAGTGCTCGCTTCGGCAGCACATATACTAAAATTGGAATGATACAGAGAAGATTAGCATGGCCCCTGCGCAAGGATGACACACAAATTCGTGAAGCGTTCCTTATTTTTAAGTAGGACACCAAAGGCAGTAGAAATCGAGACCAAAATAAACAAATGGGACCTCATCAAACTAAGAAGCTTCTGCACAGCTAGAGAAACAATCAACAAAGTAAAAAAGCAACCCACAGAATGGGAGAAGATCTTCGCACACTACATAGGTGATAGAGGGCTAATCTCCAGAGTATACAAAGAATTACAAAACAGCCAAAACACCAAAATAAACAAGCCACTCAAGAACATTTCACAAAGGAACAATCCCAAATGGCAAATAAACATATGAAAAAAATGCTCAAGCTCCCTGGCAATAAGGGAAATCCAAATTAAAACATCAATCAGATACCACCTAACGCCAGTAAGAGTGGCCCACATGAAAAATACCAACAACACTTGCTGGCAAGGTTGCGGCGTGGGGGTGGGGGGAGCCGGGGGGGGGGTGGAGGGGGGAAGGAACCCTACTCCACTGCTGGTGGGGCTGCAGATTGGTACAGCCTCTATGGAAATCAGTATGGAGAATATTCAAACAACTCAAAATCGACATACCAGTATGACCCAGCTATAGCACTCCTAGGACTATATCCAAAAAACTTGTTTTACGAGAAAACAACATGCACTCCTATGTTCATAGCAGCACAATCAGTAATTGCAAAAACATGGAAACAGCCAAAATGCCCATCAGCAGAGGATTGGATAAGAAAGCTATGGTTCATCTACTCCATGGAATACTACTCAGCTGTTAAAAAAAACAAAATGTAGTTCTTTGTGGCCAAATGGCCCAAACTGGAAACCATAATGCTAAGGGAAATGAACCAATCCCAAAAGGTTTGATACCACATGTTTGCCTTAATTTAAGATGATATGATGTTAAGCATAACATGTTATGTTATGGATATTATGTCATATATAGTATATAAACTAAAATTGAACTGTGAATGGGGGGGTCACAGAAAGTGGTTAAGAAATCGCATTTATTTTTAACATGTTGACTGCTCAATATCATGTCAATTAATTCCATAACGATGTTAATTGTTGCAGATGGTATATTACTGCTTTTATTTGACCGGGATGATACTCTGCTGTCTCTGCCCTCAGACCAGAGAGGGTCTACCCAATAAGTAGTTGGACTTGACTGGACTATAAGATGTTGGACTCTATGCTTGGCATATACTTGCAAAGAGGGAATTTCAACTGAACTTGAACTATGGTTATGCAACAAGGTGGAGGAACCCACCATGGGGAGAGTGTGGGGGGAGAATTCCAGATTCTATGTAATTACAACACAATGTAATTAATGAATAAATTTAATAAAAAAATAAATAAAAGTAATTTGTAAAATCAGTTTACTCTCCCAAGTACTTCACTGTGCATATCATTAACTAAAATTTAATATTTTAAAAAATATTTTTTAGATTTTGCTTTGAAGTAAAGTTAATATATAATAAATGCACATATATTAAATGTACTGTTCGGGTTCTGACAGCTCCATACAAGACTGTAACACAAGGCTCCACTGGGTTAAACAAAAACACCGCCACCCAGAATCTTTTTGCGCCAGCTGTAAGTAGTCACCATTCCAAACTGCTCCCTCCAACAGCAGCAACTGTTAATTAATTAATTTTTCCTGTTTTAAAATTTCAAGTACATAAAAGTATATGCATTGGGCCCGGCGGCGTGGCCTAGCAGCTAAAGTCCTCGCCTTGAACACCCCAGGATCCCATATGGGCGCCGGTTCTAATCCCGGCAGCTCCACTTCCCATCCAGCTCCCTGCTTGTGGCCTGGGAAAACAGTCAAGGATGGCCCAAAGCTTTGGGACCCTGCACCCGCGTGGGAGACCTGGAAGAGGTTCCTGGTTCCCGGCTTCGGATCGGCACAGCACCTGCCGTTGCGGCCTACTTGGGGAGTGAATCATTGGACGGAAGATCTTCCTCTCTGTCTCTCCTCCTCTCTGTATATCTGACTTTGTAATAAAATAAAAAAATCTTTAAAAAAAAAAGTATATGCATTATTTTGGAAGACAGAAAACACACACACACGCGCATACACACAGATGTTTTTCCCTCCAGTGATTCCCCACATGACCTCAACGGCCAGGACTAGGCAAGGCAGAGCCAGGAACCTGAAATTCAGTCCTTCTCCAAAACCAGTAACAGAGACCTCAGTGCTTGAGCCACTACCTGCTGCCTTCAAGGATGCACATGATCAGGAAGTTAGAACTGGAAGCAAAACTGGGACACCAAACCAGTCACTGGTGTAGGATGCTAGCATCCCAAGTGTTATCTTGAAATGTCACACCAAATATCCACTCCTGAACATTTGTTGTTTTTTATTTTTCTTGCATAAACACGTAACTTTTGCTGAGTTAATTTTATATAGCCATTGTTACACTGTTTTCCAAAAGGATGGTACCATTTTGCACTATCATTAGTGTATGAAAACTTGGATTACTTTTTATCCTTGTCAAGAGCCATCCATTTTGCAGTTTTATATATTTTCTGTATCTAGTAACTTTTTTTTTTAAAGATTTATTCATTTTATTACAGCCAGATATACACAGAGGAGGAGAAACAGAGAGGAAGATCTTCTGTCTGATGATTCACTCCCCAAGTAGGCCACAACGGGCCCGATGCGTGCCGACCCGAAGCCGGGAACCTGGAACCTCTCCCGGGTCTCCCACACGGGTGCAGGGTCCCAATGCATTGGGCCGTCCTCAACTGCTTTCCCAGGCCACAAGCAGGGAGCTGGATGGGAAGTGGAGCTGCTGGGATTAGAACCGGCGCCCATATGGGATCCTGGGGCGTTCAAGGTGAGGACTTTAGCCACTAGGCCACGCCGCCGGGCCCGTATCTGGTAACTTTTAATGAAGTCTAAAAGAAACCAAAAGCCAGTTCTTAACTTTTTTAATTGTTGTAACAAATGTTTGTTTTCTTATAACATTTTAAATTTAAATCAATTTAAATCTTACATATTTAGTAATCTTATATCTTTTTAAATCAAATACTATCAATGATTTTTTTAGGATTAGTTTATCTATTTGTTTGAAAAGCAGAATTACAGAGAGATGGAGGAACAGACAGAAAGAGAGCTGTCATCTATCCACTGTGTCACTCCTCAAATAGTCACAACGGCCAGAGCTGGACCAGTCCAAAGTCAGGAGTCAGGAACTTTTTCTAGGACTCCCACGTGGGCACAGAGGTCCAAGCACTTGGACAGTCCTCCACTGCTTTCTCAGGTACATTAGCAAGGAGCTGGACGGGAAGAGGAGAAGCCTGGACTTGAACAGGTGTCAGTGAAAAAGTAGCACTCCTCTGCATCACTCTTGCCCTACTTTTTTTCTTTCCTTTTTTTTCCTTAAAGAAAAATCTCAACTTTTCTAGACTGCTTCATTTATTTATTGTCTCACAGTTTACATCACTATTTTTTGATTTATCAATTTCTTTCATAATCTCCTAGCTCCCCAACATAGGATACAATCAAAATCTCTACCACTTGCTTCCTATTTACTCTCCATATATTGTATCCCACACAACACAATGTCAGTGACTTTGGTTAAAATAATTGCTAAGATTACATTATTATGACTGGAAATATTATTTAATGTAGAGAGAAAAAATATGCTATAATCATTCCTTCTTTCTTATATAGGTCTTTATTTTCATGGCATTAATAAATGACTCATTTCTTTATTTTCCTGTCTTGCTGTGTCCCTATTGTTAATTGTTTCCATGTGTTCCAACATTTCTTCCACATGCCCATAGGTAATATTTTCCATATGCTCTGTTACTTTGCTTTTCTGCAGACTTCTGAAACCCATTCTCAATAGGTAACTCTCCAGCCCTACTGAGCAATTGAGACCTCTTAACTGTCATTCTGGGATGCCCTTACAATAACTCTTTGATTGCACTCTTTTTGCTAGATCATATAATTTCCTTAGTCTCAGTTGAGCCCTTAATGCTGGAATACAGCCATCAAAACTGCATAAAGGAAAAATTAGGCCTTAAGTATCCAAAATATCTTTATTCTAACTATATAGTTGATTGGTACTTTGGCTGGGTATAAAAGTCTATTTACAAATAAACATCACTTATAATTTTGGAGGCATCATTCCACTAGACTCTAGTAGCCCTTATTTCTGTTGAGAAGTCTTGACACAGTTATTTTTCCTAATCTTTATTTTGTATGTGTTTATTTTTCTTTCTGTAGGTTTTTAGATCTTCCCTTTGTCTATGATTTTCTAAAAATTCACATTGATGTAAGTTGGGTATTTTTCTGATTTAAATATTTGGAATTTATTTATTTGAAAGGCAGAGCTACAGAGGGAGGAGGAGAGAAATAGAGAGAATCTTTCCATGGATTTGTTCACTCTTCAAACAGTCGCAATGATCAGGTCTGGTCCAGACCAAAGCCAGGAGCCCAGAGCTTCTTCCAGGTGTCTGATATGGGTGTAGGGGTGGGTCCAGGTGCTTGGTCCGTGTTCCACTGTTTTCCCAGACACATTAGCAGGAAGCTATACTGGAAGTGGAGTAGCTGAAACTCAACAGATCCCATAAGGGATTCTGGAATCAGAGGTAGAGGCTTAGCTAGCTATGCCACGACACTACTTCCGACTTTGGAATTTTTTAATTTGGAGTTTCATATTCTAGAAAGTATCCTTTAGTTCTAGAAAGCTTTTCTTGGATTATTTCTTTAATCACTCTTTTATTATTTTATATGACTTATTTCTCTGTGACACCTTTTATAAGAATGTTGATTCTCAGGCTGATTCTCTCATTTTCTTACAATTTTTTTCTTCTATTTGATACCTCTTTATGGAATTCTGCTTAAATCTTCAAGGTTTTCTCTTATGCTTTTATTACAACTTTGTTTTAATGTTTAAATATTTTCTACTTGTTTCTTTTTATTTTTAAATTATTTCTCATGATGCACTCGTATAGGTATACGAATTTTCCCCTCCACCTGCCCTTCCTCCGTTTCCATTCCTTCCCCTGCCAACTATTTTCCCCTTATTATTACAATGGTATAGTGCTTCAGCAACAGTCACAAGTCTAACATTCTGCTATTTAAGTGTATCATGGCATTGTAGGTATAGGCAATGACAGAAAATCTAGTCGCATATTACCAAGATTTATTTAACATTTTAATTGGGAGTCCTCCTTTTATTCAGGAGTATAGATGCATGCTGCAATGTCTCTTCACTTCCAGGTATTTTTTTTAACATCTGGTTCTTGCTTCATGGTAGCAAAATCTTTTATCTCTCTGAGAATATTAATTATAATTGTTTTTTTAAAATTCTCCCATTTCCCTCTGGTTTCATCTTTACGTTGTTTGTTTTGTACTTTCCTTACATGTCTGAGCCTTAGCTGTCTATTCATATTGAAGAGAAGTGCATTAATAAGTTCACAGAGGGGCTGGCGTTGTAACAAAGCTGCCTGTGATGCCAGGATCCCACATAGGTGCCAGTTCAAATTCTGGCTGCTGCACTTCCATTACTGTGCTAGTGTGCCTGGGAAAGCAGCAGAAGAGAGCTCAAGTCTTTGGACCCTGCATTATATGGGAGATCTGGAAGAAGCTCTGGCTGTTGTGGTCATTTGGGGAGTGAACCAACACATGGAATCAATCAATCAATCTCTGTTCTCCATTCTCTCTCTCTCCCTCTACCTCTCTCTCCCCCCTTTTCTCCCTCCCTCCCTCCATGTGTGTGTATATATGTTTCTATAGTTCTGCCCTTCAAATAAATTATCGTTTTTTTTAGTTCATAGAAACCGCTTGTGCACAAAGCTTATTGATTTTTTTAAAGACTTAATTTATTTTTATTGGAAAGTCAGATTTACAGAGAGGAGGAGAGACAGAAAGATCTTCCATCTGCTGGTCCAGTTCCCAAGTGGCTGCGATGGCCAGAGCTGAGCTGATCCGAGGCCAGGGGCCAGGAGCTTCTTCTGGGTCTCCCACATGGACACAGGGTCCCCAGATTTGGGCCATCCTGGCTTTCCTAGACCACAAGCATATTAGGAGAAATGCATATTAGGGGAAAAATAAGTATGTATGGATTTAAAAAATTTTGCGCTAAAATAAACTTTTCTTTCAATTCTGTTTTTCACAAATTTTTTTGGAAGCCAGCTCATGTGATTGTTCATACTTTGTGTTTAAGATTACTACATTTCAAATCAAGAAGCATTACTAATCAACTGTCAGAGTCATATAGTGTTGCAACTGGTTTCCAGAAACAGTAAGCAGACCTCAATCCCTATATCATCTTCTATGGTATCTCTGAGTAAACATCAGCATTGGTAAAGCTGCTGACTAAATGTAAGAATGCTCAATGCTGTGCATTTAGATTTCTCCAGGCTGCTATCTCACTTGTATGGACATGGACCCCATTATGCTGACCAGCTAAGGGAACTGGTACCAGAAAACAAATGTATGACATTTCCTTTAGGAACATCTAAGAATGTGAAGTTCACACTTAAACCTGATTTGTAATCTGCAGAATGCTATTCTCTTTTTTCCTAAACATGTTTCATTTTCATTTTTGCTTAATAATTAAAGTGCTAATATCCTTGTAACTGAGCTCATTTCTAGAATTCTGTTTGAATTCATTGGTTCTGTCAACAGGAGGAATAAAACCAGAATGTTGAATATACTCCTAGAAAGCATCTGTTGGGCTAAAATAAGAAAATGTAATAGTTTTCTAAATCTGCCTCACCAAAGCTTTGATGCTGGTAAAGAGACACTGCAGAGTAGCATAAGGCTTCTGCTAAGCATGTTCAGGCCTTTGCCTGAGGAACCCTGGCTCAGTGATGACCTGCTCTGTAACTGGACTCTTTTGGCCATCTGGCAGCTTCTGTGACTTATTAGGGGCCACAGCCCAGTTTCAGATTGGCACGTAGCAGCATCAAATTGGCATGTAGCAACATCCCCGAGACAGCTTAGCTTTCTAAATGAAAAAATCATACTATCTTTCTTTTCTTTAGCTATGATGCAATTGGTCTTTGTAGATTTTTGGTTTTAATTGGGAAGAAGCTAAAATTTCAACATCCCCATGTTATTTTAATCCTGACCCTTTGAAGTCTGTCTCCAATAACTGCAATAGTCTAGAAACTGCTGATCCCTGGCCCAATGTCTTGAAGAAATTATGTAGCATTCTATCTTTCTCTGACTTCAGGCCATAGGCATTCTTAATCTGCAGGCTGTCTGCAAGCTTTCATAGAAAGATTTATCTATGATCATTTTAAAGACAGCCCAGTGGAGACAGGATCACTCACTCTAGTTAGCAATTTACCAACTTAAAACTAGAGTGTTCTCTAGTTCTAATAGAAAATCAAGAGAAAACTCAGAATAAATTACACTTATATTTTAAATCTCCTTTGGAAGCCTGTTTGCAAATGTTGCATAAAAGCACAGGAAACATTTTATATTCCTGCTTATGATTAATAAATATGGAATCTGAGGCATTCTATTTTATAAGCCAAGATCTTAGTCCAAATTTCCTGTTCTTTTTTTTTTTAAACATGAAGAAAAAAAACCCTCAGGGTAAAAATAGCCCTACACTGTAGGATCCTCAGGGGTCATTGCATCAGGCCAAACAGATGATTCTGGCTGCCATGGTGCTGAGAGCCGTTATCAGACTGTTACAGAGACATTCATTTTGGAAACTCTTTTAAAAATACATTTTGTTCTGCTGATTTTGTAAAAGCATACATAAATATATCCTATGTTAGATTTTCCTTGCTTATTGAAAAGAGGAAAGGAATGACTAGCATGGTGAATTTGAAACATGGGCTGACACACATGGAGAACTCCACTCCATCAAAATTTATCTTACCACATTTTAATTTTTTTAAGACTTTATTTATTTTTATTGGGAAGGCAGATATACAGAGAGGAGGAGAGACAGAGAGGAAGATCTTCCGTCTGATAGTTCACTCCCCAAGTGACCGCAACGGCTAGAGCTGAGCCAATCCGAAGCCAGGAGCCAGGATCTCTTCTGGGTCTCCCACGCGAGTGCAGGGTCCCAAGGCTTTGGGTTGTCCTCAACTGCTTTCCCAGGCCACAAGCAGGGAGCTGGATGGGAAGCGGGGCTGCCGGGATTAGAACTGGTGCCCATATGGGATCCTGGTGCTTGCAAGGGAAAGACTTTAATCACTATGCTATGGCGCCAGGCCCACATTTTAATTTTAATCACACACATATATATATATATATATATATATATATATATATATATATATGTATATATCTTTGCTCCCTTTCCCCCTTTTTTTTTTACAACACTGGCCATTTTCTTCAAACTTTACTACCCTGCATATACAAAGTACACATACATATCCACTCAAATAAGTTCGTCCTTGTTCAAAGATGCTCTGGTATTAAGTCATCTGCACTATTTTACTTTGAGATACTCTCAGTTTATTCCCTGCATAATAAGTTACAGTGGATCCTTCAACATCTCCTTCTGTCAAATACTTTCTGTGAAATACTCTGAAGAAAAGATGTGTGGCAGAAAGTACTTTGGGTTTCATACCATTAATACACATTTCATTGTATAGAAAACAAAGTTCTCTCATTTATGGATTTTTCTTCTTCTTTTTTTTCTTTGTAGCCTAAAGAGTGTTTCTTAATTCAACCAAAGACAACAAAAGAGGGTGGCACCAAGACTAAGAAGAGGAGAAAGGTATGGCCCAATGCCTTCCATCATATTTTTATAAATCATACTTTGATGAAATGACTATTGTAATCTCGTTAGAGACATAGAAATTGTGAGAATCAGTGAGGTTTGGTGACTTTCCCTAAGGTACCTAGTAATAAGTGTGTCTAGCAAAGCCTATAAATCTATAAATCCTTTGACTCCTATTTCAGCATTGCGGAGCACCACACGTCTTTGTTGGCCACTGTGATTTCACCGGGGATCAATTCTAATTCTAATACTAATTAGACATGGTTTCTAATTCTAGAAGGAACCCAGAACTAACCTTCCCCCGGCCCCTCTTGCTCTGTCCAAGAAAAGAAACTTACCAACCTTTTGTTTCTACTTGTTTCAGTTGTTAAGATCCAGTACCTTTAAGTATTAATTAAAAGAAAATAATAAGCAGATGAAGGTAGTACAAGGCATTTCTGACTCTAATTTGAAGCCATAAGGTCAAAGCTCTGCTTTGTTCTAGTACTTGACTGGGCTTGGGGAAGACTGCTCTTCCTCCGCAACCCTTTTTTACAGCTCGGCCTTGAAGAAACTATGGTTAGCTTTCAGCTCGCACCACTGCTATGAAAACAGCAGTATAATTCTCTGCTTGCCAAGCAAGGCCCACTGCTGAAGTCAGCAAAGGAAATATGATTGGGTTTAGAGGAAAGAAGAGGGACTCAAAGCAGTTCCTTAACGGCAGCCTTTCACAGTGTGTGTGCCTTTGTTTTCTTTTCTCGCAAATGGCCAAATAGGAAAATAGGAGAAGCCAAATTGGCTGAGGTTTGGCAAAACCTTGAAGAAGTGACTTAGACTTCTCTTTGATAGTTTGTACATTAAAGCCCTTTGAGAGTGTTAAGTTATGGTGACTCAAGGTCAGAACTTGAGTGAGTTTACTCTTGGCTGAGGTCATACTAAAATGCACCCACTGATGACATACTTTTGAGAGCTAATTCCTTTGACAGACCTTGATCATTCCTGGCACTGGCATGTAAATGAGGGCATTGTAGAAAGGGAAAAAGGCAGGGAGGAGTGCGCCTTTAGGGGTGCATTTGAAGGAAGTAAGGAGGGACGTGTATGATGAAAATTAAACATTTTTTGCAACTAATACATTATAGATATCTAATAAATGCTGCACACAATAATTCAAATAAAAAAAGGATGCTGGGAGGCTTTTCCTGTAACTATTCTCTCCGTGGGACCATTTTAAGACTCATCAGTCCCCCAAAGCTTGAGATTAGGGAGTGTAAATTCCCCCTTTCCAGTAGGCTTTTGTGCTTTGATTATTCCTGCGGGATTCACGCTGATGCCCAAAGTCCAAACTGAGAACTAAGGCCTCAAAAATCAGATTACGTGAAAAATTCTCAGGCTACTCTTCCAGTAACACAAATCATCTAAAACCTAAGAAGAATTTTCCATAGCAACACAATTGCTTAACTTTTAACAGAAAATATTACCCTACGATGGAGACTTCTACAGAAATTTCAATTCACCCAAAAGTCCTGGACCAGGAGTTTCAAAGAATTTTTCAAATCATATGTTCGCTTTTCAAAGGAGTAATTCTAAACCAGAATATTGAACAGGATCTTCAAGAGTTTCATGTAGAAGTGACATTCACACTTGGTTCTTTCCAAAAGCTATACCCATTGTAAACACCAGAGAAATTAATCTATCTGTAGGCAACTGCTAAAATAATTTATTTTTTCATTTATCTTCCTGTTCATATCTTAGAAGAAAATCACTGATATTCTTGCAAAATCAGAGCCCAAGCCAGGCACACCTGAAGATCTACAGAAGCTGATGAAGGACTATTACAGCAGCATTCGCTCGGTGATTGAATTAGAAGAACTGAACTTACCAGGTATCACCTTTAATTTTCCCCAAAAAAAGAGTAAATTTTGTAAAAGTACTTTCAAAAGTCAATGGAAAATGAAGTAAGAAGTAATGTCATGTTTTCATGGGATCTTCATAAAGTGTATGAAGACCTGCATAGATTTCAAAAACTTTTGAAGCAAAATTATCTTCTAATTTCATTTTTAATGAACTTTCTGAAGTCCCTCCATTGTTATGGGTAGGGACCTCAGACAGTGAATCAGTAAATAAATGCTTTTTTTTTTCAATGTGCTGAACTTCTTGACTTAACAAGTGGTTTTGCTTAGGGCTTTTTTTTTTTTTTTTCTTAATCAGAGTTATAGAAGGAGAGAGAGAATCTTTCTTCCACTGGTTCACTTCCCAAATGGCCACAATGGTTATTGTTGGACCAGGCTGAACACAGGAGCCAGGAGCTTCATCTGGGTCTCCCACATCTGAAATCCCATTTTTCTGCTGCTTTTCCAGGCCATCAGCAGGGAAGTGGGATGAAAGTGAAGAAACCAGGATACAAACCATTGCTAGTTTGGGATGTTGTCATCAACGCCCCTCCCCCTGAACATAATTTTAACTACCAGTAATTTGTTCATTAAAATGTGAAGCAGTAACTGTTAAATATTTTTATGAAGATTTATTTATTTTATTTAACAGCCAGAATTACTGAGAGAGAGGGAGTGATGGGTAGAGAGCTTTCATCTGCTTGTTCACTCCCAAAATGAGTTCTAAGTCAGAGCTGTACCAGTCCCAAGCTGGGAGCCAAGAGCTTCTTCCAAGTCTTCCATATGGGTACAGGGGCCCAAGGACCTGAGCCACCCTCCACTGCTTTCCCAGGCCATTAGCAGGAAATTGTATCAGAAGTAGGGCAGTCATGATACAAACCAATGCCATATGAAATGCCAGCATTTACAGGCAGAGGGTCAGTTTGTTATGCCACTGCACCACATTGTAAGATTTGTAATTATGTTTTCTTTTTCTTTTAAAATTGTTGGATATCCTTTTTTGTTCTTCTAGTAGACTGTAAAGATTTAGAATCCCTAATGATAATATAAGTTAAAATAAAGCTAAAACACACATTTAGAGGCATGCATGTGGGACCAGCATTTGTTATATTAGGTAAGGCACCGCTTGGGACACCCCCATCGCATCCTGCAGTGCCTGGCTTCGAGTCCCAGCTCTGAGCTTGGTTCTAGCTTCCTCTAATGCAAACCCTGGGAGGCAGCTGTGACAGCTCAAGTAGTTGGGTCTCCTTTCCCTCATCGGAAACCTGGGTTGAGTTCATGATTCCTGATTTCACCCTGGCCCAGCCCTGGTTGGTTCACCAGGTAATGAGAAATCTCTGTGTCTTCCTCTCTCCTCCCACCCTCCTACCTCTCTAATAAGTAAAAGTTTAAACATATACTTATGAGAGCTATATTATGGCATGGCTTTTGGTAAAAGCAAGGCCTACAATTGCCAATATTTAATATGGACGCTGATTAGCCTCCCAGCTGCTCCACTCCTGATTTCCAATCCAGCTGAGTGCTAGTGGCCTAGGAAAAGCAACGGAAAAGGCCCTGCTGCCCACATGGGAAACATGAATAAAGCTCCTGGCTTCAGCTTGGCTCAGCTCTGGCAGTTTAGGCAGTCTAGGCAGTCTGGGGAGTGAACCAAAAGATGGACAATCTCTTTTTCTCCATACTGCTTTCAAATAGAAATTTTTTTGAATGCAAAAGTTGATTTACTCAAAGTTAAAGGTAATTTGATTTCCTTTTTCCATTACAAACATGCTTTCTAGAAGCTTGAGAAGCTGTAAAGCAGTTGGTTCCCTGGACTTTTATAATTCTTTTGTGATATTCTTTCCTTTATTTTTTTTAGAAGTGCACAGATTGGACTGTAAGCCATGAATACCTGTCTGTTTCTTTAAAAAAAAAAAAACCTGACCTGTAGGGAATTGAAAGGATTCATTTTCACATGAGCAAGGACTGGAGTTTGAAGCTCACTGAGCCCAGACGCGTCCCAGAGCAGTTGGAAAATATTCCCCTCAGTATACCAGTGTGGGAGGCATGCCCACACTTCACTGTCACAGGAATCAAAGACCACAACAGGGTGATTCCTCTTTTTAGCTGAAGTTTGGGGTGGATTGTAACTCAGTGATCAGTTGTGTTAGGGCATAACCTTGAACTTAGCAAGGAGTTGTGAGTTGACTGGACCACCATTACTCTGTAACCTTGTGGAACATTGTAAACCTTGATTTCTCTAGAAGTAGAGACTTCAAGGTCACAACAACCTTTAAGAAGCCTTTTGCGGGCCCAGCGCGATAGCATAGTGGTTAAAGTCCTCACCTTGCAAGCACCAGGATCCCATATGGGCACGCACCAGTTTCCATCCAGCTCCCTGCTTGTGGCCTGGGAAAGCAGTTGAGGACAACCTAAAGCCTTGGGACCCTGCACTCGCGTGGGAGACCCAGAAGAGATCCTGGCTCCTGGCTTCGGATTGGCTCAGCTCTAGCCGTTGCGGTCACTTGGGGAGTGAACTATCAGACGGAAGATCTTCCTCTCTGTCTCTCCTCCTTTCTGTATATCTGTCTTCCCAATGAAAATAAATAAAAATCTTTAAAAAAAAAAAAAGAACCCATTTGCATTCCTTAGTGAGTTTGTGTTGTGGTATTTTTTTTTTTTTCCTTTTTAAGATGTATCAGATCTACAGAGAGAAGGAGAGACAGAAAGATCTTCCATTACTGGTTCATTATCCAAGTGGCCACAATGGCCAGAGCTGAGCCGATCCAAAGCCAGGAGCCTCCCTTGGGTCTCCCATGTGGGTACAGGGGCTCACAGCTTTGGGCCATCCTCTACTGCTTTGCCAGGCCACAAGCAGGGCCTGGATGTGAAGTGCAGCAGCCAGGACATGAGCCAGTTCCCGTATAGGATCCCAGTACTTGCAAGACGAGAATTTAGTCATAAAGTGCTGGGCCCTTTGGGCTTTTTTTGGGAGGAGGGGGGCTCATTAGTACAGTTAAGTGAGAATGTGTGGCCATTAGTTAGTTTAAGGAAGAGGGAAAGTATGTGGAAATACTATTATAGCCCAACAGAACAGATTTGCATTCTCAGTTAAGAAAGGAGGGCATTGTGAAACATGATCAACTGAGGCATCATAGGAAGGTTTAGGAGGAAAGGCCCTGGTCACACACTGATGAGATCAAGGACAGAGGAAGTCGGCTATGTGAGTTAAGTGAATGGGCTCAAAAAGTAGCATATATAGTTGCACATACATACATATGTAATGGATATAAATACTAAAATATTGTTCCTGTTTAGTTGAGAGTGTAACTTGGTTTTGATTTGAGTTTGTTTGTGTCTGTAGGGCAGGAACAGTCTTTTCAATTAATATTGTGCACTGCACATTGTTAATATCATGCACATGGCCACTTACTTAATTAGGGTTTGAGGCCAGAGTCATCTGGAGCTAATTAACCTCCCTGCTGACTCCTGAGAGCTGCCGTGTGGTTTAGATCAGTGGTTCCTGAAAATGCCAGTAGGCTTAGAAGCATTCAGATTACCCAGGAACCTCTTTCAAAAGCAGATCCACAAGCCCACTCACAAGGGATTCTGACTCATTGTGCAAAAGAGAGTCCATCCCAAGATCTGTGTTGTTTATAAAGCTCTTCAGGTGAATCTGGTCATATACAGGCTTGAGAAATTGCAATTGGAAATGCCATCAAAGCTCCCATAAGGAGTTCAAGAAGCAGCAGTGCGGAAGTGAATCACCTACATAATCAAATTTGATTTGATTTAAAAGTGTACTACTTCATGTTGTTTATATGTTAAGTTTACTACTTAATATGTTGTTTTTTGAACAAATTTTTCCTTATAGAACAAAGTTTCCTGATACCCTAGATGTTTTTCATTTTTAAATTTTTACAATTTTTCATTTTCAGTTTATTTGAAAGAGTAACTGACAGTGATCTCCCACCTGCTGGTTTACTCCCCAGATGCCCACACTAGACAACGCAGGGCCAGGCTGAAAGCGGGGGACTGTAAGGCCAGGTCTTCCACAAGGGTGCTGCTTCCTAGGGTGCACATCAAGAGGAAGGGGGAACCAGGAGTGTAGTGGGACTTGAGCCCAGGCACTCCAGGATTGGATTGTGGGCATCCCAGGTGGTGTCCTCACCACTGCTCCGAATGTTCAACCCAGTGTTGCTTCTTATACATCTCAGTTTCACAGTTAATACTAAATAGTCACTAAAAATCATGGTCATATTGATTGGCAAGACCCCTTTTTCCTTTTAATGTGCTTTTTTTATGCTGTTCTGTTGTATTTCAATAAATTATTCCCAATTTTCTCCAATTCACGCTCTATTTTTCCTTCCTCATAGGTATTCTATTAATTCACGCTTTAAAATGTGTGGGCATCCTTGTAAAATATGTCATGTTGCATATGCATATCTATTTTAAAATGTTTTCTAAGTGGTGTACTGATCTCATTCTTCATCAGATACTTCTAGCTCTGCCTACGTAACTTGATGCACGTCTGGTTCATGGCTCCTAAATGCTGCATAGAAGTCTTGCATTTGCATCTACCACATATTACTCATTCACTTGTTCAGTTACAGACACCTGGGTTGTTTCCTGCGTCCTGGGGTGACAAATGAAGCCAGGATAAATACCCTTATGTATACATCTGTAAAGACTGCGCAAGAATGTCCTTCCATTATTTACTAAGAAATTAAATTATGGAGTCATAGGGTACATTCATTTTAATATTACTACTTTCCAGAATTCCTATTACCAATTTACACGCCCACCTACAGTTCATAAGAGTTCTCATCACTTTACATTCCCAATATCACTGTACATGTTTCTGACATGTGCCATCACAATAAGTATATATTATCTCATCACTGTACTGATTTGCACTTCTTTAATCACTAGTGGGTTTAACCTTCTTTCTATAAATGTGTTAGTCATATTGCTTTGCCTATTGCCAATCTGTGAATATGAAAAATAAAGGTGTTTGACTTGTTCACTGAATGACATAACCAATTTCTCTATTTCACTACTCTAAAATGATTGGCAGCTTCAGTGTTGCTATTAGTTAAATTATTAGATTGTACCATAATATATTGAGTCCTCAATTCACCAACTTATTCAGAAATCCTTCATTCACATTGAATTTATCTTGATTGTGTGTAAATTTGCAAAAATGACTACAAAAATATATTTCCCATGTTTCTAGATTCTTGTTTCCTCAAGGCCAATGATTTGACTCACAGTCTTTCATCATACCTAAAAGAAAGTAAGTAAACTCCAATTTTTGAAAAACTTTTTTCAATGTATTATAACAAGGTCTGTTTCTTTAAAATTAAAATTTTTAAAGTTACTTTCAAATGTTTCCACTTTAAATGGATTTTTAAATGGAACAATGTTTTTAAGTCTGTTAATATTGACTTATAATTTAATTTTTTCTTGTTTTTGCTGTGACTTTGGGAGTTGTGTGGTGGTATTTTTGTTTTACAACACATCAGAAACATTCATCTACGAATCTAGAGAATAGTGCTGTACTTCCAGGCTCTTTCTTAATTTTCTGTTTAAACTGGGATAAGTTACTGAGTACTCTACTGTACTTGAATCAGTTATCTGAACTAATTCTGAACTAACAAAGAAGTTGGACTCTGTGGTCTCCATTCAAGCTTTGATATGCTGAAATTCACATGTCAATTGAAATTGATTTTCCAATTTGTGCAGTGTATAACCAAAAATAACTAGATTTTTTTCATGCCAAGTGGTGGATTATTTGTGGCCAGCAGTGAAATATTTCAGTGTAGAAATCAACATTTTTCTATCAGACTATAAGTAATTGTGATGATACACAACCTGAGTTCATAAACTTTTCTCAGCATCTAATTCTGCAACAGTAAATCTACATAATGATAGAATAAAGTTCACTGGATTATGAAACTGGAAGGGAAGATATATGTAAAGCATTTAGCATAATGTCTGCTATATAAACGTCAGTTCTACTTTATATTTTATGCTGAGCATCTTAAAATTTAACATTATTGAATCAAAACTCTTTTCCTATTCCATTCAAGCATGAAATATAAATTAAAATACAGAAAATGTATTATTCCATTCTTTTTACTTGGTTTTAAAACTAGTTACATTTAGCTACCTGGTATATAGTTTCTGTTGAAGGTTAATGGTATTTCATTTCAATTTTAGTATCTAAAATAACCAGATAACAGAATTATTATTAAAATAGAATTATATATTTAATTTAAATACTAACAAAGAAATAATTGAAGAACACTCAACTCTCAGGGCACTATTTTGCTATATTTAGAGTACTTTTTTGGTGGTCTTTTTTTTTTTTTTTTCCAGTTTGTCCTAAGTGGGTAAAACTTCGGAAAAACCACAGTGAGAAGAAATCCGTCCTAATGCTGATCATCTGCAGCTCTGCCATCCGCACCCTGGAGCTCATCAGGTTAGAAGTGTCACCTGGTCTGTGTCATAAACGTTTTCTGATTAACTAATACATGCCAAGCTGGCATGTTCCATTGTCTCAGAGATATCAATGAACAAAACAGACAGAGCCCCTAGCCTCATGGAATTGATAATCAGCGGAGGGGACAGATAACAAGCACGTACAGATGATCTCTGACTAATAATGACTAATGGACTTGTTTTGTTTTGTTTAGTTTAGGATGATGTAAAAGCAATATGCATTTAGGAGGAGCTATATGTTAAGCCACATGATATATTCAATACGTTATTATGAAACAGGCTTTGTATTGAGTGATTCTGCATAACTGTAGCTCTGTGTACAAAGGCACTTCAGAAAATGTGAGAAAATGAAATTAAAAGATGCTTTGCATTTTCTATGAATATTTACAAGCCCTCTGAAACTGTTCCGGACACATTTAAGGTAGATCATATTGTAAGTCGAGCAGCACAAACAGCATCTATAAATACACGTTATAAATGTCAGGTATAGTGCTAAATTATGTAAAGACAAAAAAAGCAAGGCTAAGGGACAGAGGAGATGTGGGCTACTTTAAAAAGGTGGTTATAAAAATCTTCTCTAAAGAGATGGCATTGAGGAGGGACTTGAACGAAGTGACCAGATGGAGAGTATCCTTATGAAGAGATTGGTAAGCACAAAAGACTAAGACGAGATACCCATTCTGAGTAGAGGAGTCCAGTGACCTGAACTCCCATTTGAAAAGATTGCTTTGGCTGCTGTTTGGGGATTGCACATTGCGGAGAGTGAGGGTAAAAGCAGAGAGACCAATCTAAACCTGCCAGTAACAAGGGAAACGGAAGATCTTTCTACCTTCTTAGAGTCAAGTGACAAAACTCTATATAAAACATCACATAAGGGACACAAAAGATACTGAACCAACTTAGAAATGTATGCCTTAAGCAGGGTAACTCAATGAAGTAAAGATCTCTGCTTTGGACAATCTAGAAATTTCATAAATACCCAGTATTTTTAAATTATTTTTTAAATCTAGATAAGCTAATTCTAAATTCATATGGGAAAGTACACAACTAAAACTAGGCAGGAAAAGTCTCAAAAGGGAATGTGATAAGCAGGTACCATTCTCAGGTTACAAGTGTGTGCAGCTGAGATCAGATCAGTGCAGTAGAAAGGAAAGGTCATAATGACCCCCAATACAGATGAAAATGCAGCCTCTGCTTAAGGTGATGCATCAGAAATCAGTCCAAAAAGATGGATTCTTTAATAAATAGGATTACAACAATGGGGTAACCACCTGGGGGAAAATGAACTGATTTCACTTCTTACTCCAAGATAAATTCCAAATGGATCAAAATTTTAAATATCAAAATTATATTCTAAAGATAATTTGTCAGTGATTTAAGAGCTTTCACATTCTTTCTCATTTGTTTTATTTCTGTACAATAAACAATAACACTTCCATTGAGTTGAAGCTAACATTCACATTTCATTGAAGAGCTCTCAGAGTAAGATGGGACTTGACTGGGACTAGCCCAGGCTCTGGGTCAGACATAAGGCAAAACAGGAAAATCCAAGTCATGCAGCAAAACGAAGGTGATCAAATAGACCAAGGTGCAAACTTAGACACTAGGCAGATACTCAGATGTTATGCTGAACAAACTAGTCTAATCAGAAATTTAGGAGAGCTGTTGTTAAACTTCCATAGTCCTGCAAACCCTCCTTCCCCCAACCTAGCATACACTTTAAGTTGTAACAAATAGCCTTCCAACAAAATGAGCGTTTCTTTCCACTCTTTTTTTTTTTTTTTTTGGCTTATTTTTTCTTTTTTAAAATTTTATTTTATTTTTATTTAATTAATTACATTGCATTATGTGACACAGTTTTATAGGTACTGGGATTCCCCCCACACCTGCCCAAACCCTCCCCCCATGGTGGATTCCTCCTCCTTGTTGCAATACCACAGTTCAAGATCAGTTGAGATTCTTTCATTGCAAGCATATACCAAGCACAGAGTCCAGCATCTTATTGTCCAAATTCAACGGCTTGTTGGGGAGACCATCTCTGGTCTGAAGGTAGAGCTGGCAAAATATCATCCCTATCAATTAAAAGCCCTGATATAACATCAGCAACAATTTATAATGTTATGGAATTAATTGACATAGTATTGAGTAACCAACATGGTTAAAAAAAAATGCAAGTTCTTTACCACATCCTGTGACTCCTTCATTGACATTTCAATTTTAGTTCATACACGACCGGGTTCTATACACCATAAAATGGCTATAGATTACTATTCAGCAGTCTTGTGTCTGTTTACATTATAGTATTTAGCATTATGTAGCGTTAAAGCATAATTTTGCTGAACTTGGCTTTTTTTTTTCTTAATTCTGTTCCAGCATGACTGATTTCCAAACCTTGAACTTCTGGGCAGCTGTGCTCGCTGCTCCTAAAGTCAGAGGCCCTCCTAGTGACTTCTCACTGCCTTAGAAACTGCCACCACAGAACTCATTTCAGACTCAAGCAGTAATGCCAAAGAGCCTGACCTGGACGTGGCCTTGTAAAAACAAACTGTCAAATTGATTGGAGCTTTGTACATAAATTCCTTTCTGCGCGGCATAAAAGCACTATGTTGTCACATTTACTTTACCAGAATCTCATTTTTGTGTCCCCAACAATATTATGATCTATTTAAAGGTTAGGTGATTTGCAGAAGGTGGTTTCTGAGCAAGCACAAAGAGCCCTATTCATAAAGACTAATGTTTAATAAATCTAACTTTTGGGGAGCCGGCATTGTGGTGCAGTGGGTAAGGCCACTGCTGCCCACAGCAGAATCCCATATGGATGCTGGTTTGTGTCCAGACTGCTCCATTTCTTTTCTTTCCTTTTTTGTTTTCTTACAATTATTTATTATTTTTATTGTAAAGGCAGATTTACAGAGGGGAGACAGAGCGAAAGATCTTCCTTCTGCTGGTTTACTTCCCAAGTGGCCACAAAGGCCAGAGCTGAGTCGATCCAAAGGCGGGAGCCAGGATTTCTTCTGGGCCTCCCAAATGGGTGCAGGGTCCCAAGGCCTTGGCCGTCCTCTACTGCTTTCCCAGGCCACAAGCAGGGAGCTGGATGGGAAGTGGAGCAGCCGGAACACAAAGCAGTGCCCATATGGGATCCTGGCGCATGCAAGGCAAGGACTTCAGCTAGTAGGCCATCACATCAGGACCAACTGCTCCACTTCTGATCCCAATTCCTTTGCTAATGGCCTGGGAAAAACAACGCAAGATGGCCCAAGTGTTCGGGCCATGCTACCTGTGTGACGTACTTGGATAAAGCTCTTGGCTACTGGCTTTGGCCTAGTCCGGTACTTGTGATTGCTACCATCTAGGTAGTGAAGCAGTAAACAGAAGATCTGTTTATCTGTCTCTCCTATTCTCTGTGTAACTCGGCCTTTCACAATCAATCAATAAATAGAACTTAGAAAAAAAATAATAATTCTGACTTTACTAAAGATGTCCTCTTAACAGTCATGACTTAAATTGTCTTTCTAGTTCATCATACTATAGAAAAAGCTTGTTATAAAACTTACATAGCATAATTAACTATTTTGCAAAGTTATATGTTTCCAGTGATAAATAATATTGCTCAAAACATAATAATGGTAAATAAAGGAAAATAATATTCCCAAGTTAATTCTACCCTTCAATATAAATTAAAACATTGTATTTTCATTTATAACCACTTCTTCACAAAACAGAATTGGTGGTGATATAAAGAAATGTATACAATAAATTGAAAACAGGTGGTGAAAAAAGGAAACAAAGAAGAAACAAATATCACATGAAGAATGTTAACCAAAAGTTGAAAAAAAAAATGTTTGAGATGGAAATACTACCTAATCCAATTTGATCATCATTCATGGAAAATGGGTGATAAATAAAAAACAGATGGGGAAATGGAAACAAAGAAAAAAAAATTGGTCAGGAAAATCAGGTAGAGTGCTAACCGAAAGTTTTATTTTGTTTCTTAATGCTTACAGATACAGAAATACCAACTAACCCAATTTTGTTATCACCTAGTAAATATATGTTCCAAATTAATTGCAGTGAACTCCAAACATACGTGGAACCAAAATGCTAAGAACATAAGTTAATTTTAGTAGAAGATACAATTAAATGAAACCACCTAGGAATGGTGCTCAAGATGACCTTCATAAAGCCCTGTTCAGCTGTACACATAGCCCCAGATACCATGGGCCCACGTTTTCCAGTCGCCAAGAGGGGCTGAAATACATTATCAGTTACCAGATTAATAGCATTCTGTAAGTTTAGAGAAAGAAGGAAGGGATGAAGATCTCTGAAAAACAGAGCTTTCCCACTATAACCTCCTGGCATCACCCTCAGTGTTTCTATATAAAGAAATGATCAACAGGGGCCAGCACTGTAGAGTTGCTTGTGGCACCAACATCCCATCTGAGAGCACCAGTTTGAGTCCTAGCTACTGCACTTCAGATCAAGCTCGCTGCTAAAGAACCTGGGAAAGCAGAATAAGAAGGCCCAAATGTCTGGGGCCCTGCCACCCAGGTGGGAGACCCAAATGGAGTTCTGGCCCTGAGTTTTGCCTGATCCAGTCCCAGTCACAGTAGACATTTGGGGAGTGAACTAGCAGATGGAAGATAGCACTTTCTTCCTCAAAAGCAAATAAAAATGTTGTAAAGCAAAACACACACACACACACACAAACCAACATGGACAAATGGCATAATACTGTTGTTTACTGAGCAGCCATCGGTACAAGCTGAGAATGGCTCCACAGTGATATAGAAGCAGTCTCGTAAGACACCAGTCATTGTGGTCTTGATCAGTGATGCTAGAACTCTGGATTGAGTTAGATAGTTCCAAATTATTGAGCATCTAGAAAAGAAATGAACTATCTGTCCTTCAAGGAAGCCACTCAGAGTTGTTAAGTCTACCCCACAAATAATTTGTGCCTAAAAAAATTGAACTCTGTTGCCTATATTTGCAATTAGTATATGAGGCAGGCATCCAGCACAGCAGTTAGGATCTTCCTTTGGACACCCATATCTATCTCATTTGAAGTACCTGGATTCAAATCCTGGCTTTACTTTCAGTTCTAACTGCCTTCTAATGCACAGCAAGTGATGGCTTGAGTAAGTGGGTTTCTGCCACCCGCGTAGGAGACCAGATGAAGTTTTTATTCACTCATGGCTTCAGCCTGGCCCAGCCCCAGATATTAAGGGTACTTATGGAGTGAACCAACAGATGGGAGAAATATTCTCATTTATTCTCTCTCCTTCCCTTCTCCTCTTTCAAATAAAATGAAGATAAATAAATAATAAATAAAGTCAGATCACATATAAGAATCTAGATTTCTGGCTTCTCCGAAAATCAGAACTGGGCCCATAGTCTCACATCACAGGGACTGGGCTGAGCGCTTGCGGTTGGCCCCTGTACAAGGCCATATTCACAGGACATCCAGTTCCGCTTCATTCCTCACGCCTGCCTCCCAGATCACGACACTCATATGCAGTACTAACCTGCTCTTGTAGCTCCAATTCAGCCAGTCCTTTATTTCAGTGGTTTCCTTTCTCTTTTTCCTTCCTCTCTCCCTTCCTTCTTTGCTTTAGACCAAAGCATTTCCACATATAAAGTTTTACGGCGAAGCTCAGTCTACAAGGCAGGTTCATCTCCCAGCTCCTCCTCATGGCCACCACAGACAAACCCTCATAGATATCAGGCAGTACAGGCTGACATAACTGCTCTAAGATATCTCTTGCAACCAAATTTTTGTGGAAAATATACAATTGATTTGGGAGATAAATTCTCTCCCAGGGACCGGAAACATGGAATCTCTGTATTTCTATATATTCTGTATTTCTATAAATGAAGAGTAGATCCATATATTTTAATAATCAATGAATTATTTTTAAGATACATGGAATTTATGTATTTTTGCATATTCTGTATTTCTATAAATGAAGAGTAGATCCATGTATTTTAATAGGCAAGGAAGCGAACATAGGTTAACTTTATATATCAGGCATACAGATAGATGTCACAATAAAAGCCTACTTTCCTTTCAGAGATGGACTATCTTAAATATCTTGGAGTTTTCTGTGTATGTGGAAATATTACATACATTTGCTCATTTTCTTTGAGTAAAGCAAGACATGATAAAGTAGTCCACGTGGCTGGAATGAGTTTTCTTACATATTAATCATTACTTTTCATTAGGTCAATGACAGCATTTAAAGGAGACAGCAAAGTTATGAAATTATTTGCAAAACACATAAAGGTAAGCAAGGCTGTGTGGGGTCCTGGTGGAGACGGAAGGGGTCCCTAAAGGCCCCTACCAAACCTTCAGCTTCTTCCCTTCAAGTTCTCCTCCTCTAACTAGCAAGTGATTTCTCTGGTACCTTCCTTGTGTGACCTTTTTAAACAACCATTCTGGTTTTCTTTGAACCCTGTGCCTCCACCCATGTACCTCCTTCCCCACAGCAGTCCCTGTACCACCATGCCCTGTTGCTATTTAAAGCTGAGTACTGACTCCCGGGATCTTGAGGATTTACCAGTTTTTCTGAGGAGATGGTTGTCTTTTCTCTGAAAGTTGACCATAAACAAGGGTAGCCCCATTTTGAGCTGCAATTGCACCTGCTTAATAACTCCTCTTCCCTTCTCTTAGGTCCAGGAACAAATAAAGTTGCTGGAGAAGCGTGTGGTACATCTCGGTGTCGGAACTCCAGGGAGAATTAAAGAACTTGTTAAACAAGGTTTGTTTAAAAAAAAAAAAAAAAGCAGTGACACTCCTGCCCGGAGTTGGTAGTTTGTGTTACTCAGTGTGAACCTGGGAAGCCACATTTGAGGTTTACAGAGCCAGATCTTTGTATTAACTCAGGAACTAGAAACTTAGCCTTCAGTCTCCAAAGCTGGCCAGCAAGTTTACATTGTAATGGGCAATGATAACAGCACTGGCGAGCTGACGTGCACACGCCCACCTACACACACTCACATTCCAGCTGCTGAAAGCCTCTTGAGATAGTGGAGTTAAATGTGTTGACCATTTCCCATTCATTTAACTGAATCTTGGCTCCTCAGGATTCCTGTTCTGGTGAAGGACTGTTACGTAAAACATTAGACCAGAGATTCAGTGTCTGTAGATAGCATAGCTAATCTCATAAATCTGAGGTTCTACTCATAATGATTTTGATTTGTATTCCCCTTATTAGTGATGTTGAGCACTTTATCCTTAGTTCATGGTCAGTTGTATGTCTTCCTTTGAGAACTGTCTGTGTAGATCTATTCCCCAACTTCAGCTGGATATTTTCATATTGAATTGCTTGAGTTCTTCATGTATTCTGGATATCAAGGCCCTGTCAGACATGCTGCTTGCATAGGTTTTCTCGCATTCCATAGACTGCCTCTTCACTATGTTGTTTCCTTCATGATGAAAGCTCTTTAGTTTGGTGGAATCCCATTTGTCTGTTTTTACTTTTATTTGCTGTGATTTTGAGGGTGTGATCCAGAAAATCCTTGTCCATTCCAATGTCCTGAAATGCTTTTCCCTAAATTTTAGTACTCTTAAAGTTTTAAATCTCACGTTGAAATATTTAATCTATTTTCACCTGATTTTTTTAAGTAGTAAGAGATAGGACTCTAGTCTCATTCTCATGACATGGATATTCAATTTTTCTAGCACAGTTCATTAAAAATACTATCCTTTTCCAAATGCATGTTGTTAATACCATTGCCTAAGATCAGCTTACTGTGCTGATTTACCTCTGGAGTCTCTTTTGTTCCATTATGTCTATGAACCGGTTTTTTTTATACCAATACCATGCCAATGACTACAGCTTGGTAATATATTTTAGACTCAGGCAGTGTAATACATGCTGCTTTGTGCTTTTCGCTCAGGATCACTTTGGCTGCTTGGCGGTCTTTTGGTTTCACACACAACAGTAAGGGAAACAATCAACATGGTTCTATGAAAAATGTCATTGGGTTGTTTCACAGAGATTGCATTAAATCTATAAACATTTTCTGTAATATGTAAATTTTAATACAAGATGTCTTCCCATTTCTGTCTTCTCTAGTTTCTTCCATCAATGACTGATAGTCTTTATTTCAGAAATCTTTCCCCCTTGATTAACTTTATTCCCAGGGTTTTTATTGTGTTGTTGGTTGTTTTTGTTTTCTCTTGAAAGTTGTATTGTTTTCTTGATTTCCTTTTCATAGGATTCATTACTGCTTTGTAAAATACACTACTAATTTTTTTAATGTATGCTCCATTTCTCTATTATTCAGGTATATTTATTATTTACCTTTGATCAGCTTTGTAGATATAGGCGTTCCTCTCTCCCTCTGCTCCTCTTCCCTTCCCATTTTAAAATGGTCCCAACTGAAGACCATTATGCAAAGTGCTACTAATTTTTATACATTATCTTTGTATCCTGCAGCTTGGTGACTTTGCTTATTAATTCTAACAACTTTGCAGTGGAGTCTCTCAGATCGGAAGTAAACTCATGAAATCTGCAAACAGTGGCTGTCTGACTTCCTCCTTTCCAATGTGAAGGCCCTCCATTTCTTTCTATTGCCTAATTGCTGTGACTGAAGAATTCCAACCCTATGCTGAATAAAAGTAGTTAAAGGGAGAATCCTTGTCTTGTACCAGATCTTATATAGCCTTCAGCTTTCTCCCATTCAGTAAGGTATTGCTTGTCTTTTTATATGTGGCCTTTTTATACTGAAGTATATTCCTTCTATACCTAATCTGCTCAGAGCTTTTATCCTGAGGAAATGTTTGAATGTTATCAAATCACTCTTCTGCATCTACTGAAATGTGTGTATGGCTATTGTTCTTCATTCTGTTGATCTAGTGTATCAGATTTACTCGTTTGTGTGTGTTAAATCATCTCTATAACCCCAAAATGAATCTGACTTGATCGTGGTGAAGGATCTTTTAATGTATTTGCTGTTGGGTTCAGTTTACTAGTATTTTGTTAAGGATTTTTTGCATCTGTATTCATCTAAGATATTGGCCTATAGCTTTCTTTTTGTGATGTTTCCTAGCATGGTTTTGGTTTCAAAAACTCATAGAATGAATTTGGAAGAATTCTCTTCTCTTCTATTTCTGGAAATAATTTAAGAGGAAAAATAATTTTAGCAGGAAATTATTTAAGGGAAAACATTGTAGCAGGGAGATGGATCCGAAGTGGAGCATCTAGGACCTTGACTGGGACCCATACAAGATGTTGGCATCTCAGGTAGCTCCTTAACCCACTACACTGCAACACTTGCCCCTAAAATATTCTTTATGGCTTTATCATGAAAAGGTTTAATTTTTCATTATAATAGCTCTTTAGTATTCCATTATGAATTCTATTTTGGTAGCACATTTGTTTCTAATTTTTGCTAATAAAAATAATACTGCAATGATCATCTTTGCAAGTAACAGGGTGTTAGTGTTGTGATGTTTTTACTGGAATACATCACAGAAGGAAAATTATTTTTAACAAGTAGTTTGCATTTCCAAATAATTATTATACAATGTCCTGTATCAGTACAGACAGGCTGTATGTCTTTGCTCCCATCAATCATAAGTTATTTTTAAGGGAAGATTTTCAGTTCATTTTCTTTTTCAGTTTACTGTTTTAAATAAAGAGATATGTTAATTATAAGAAGTATGAATGAGACTTGGGGCAGGAGGAAACTGCACAGGGAAATGCAGAGGAGAGGAGCAGCAGGTATAAGAAGGCCTCAGGTCTGGCTTTCTAGGGGTGCCGTGTATTAGCTTACAACAGGAGAGGAGCTGACCATGCACCTGACTATGGCACACTCAGGGCTAGGCAGTCCCTGAGGTTCCCTCCAGCCCTCACAGCCCCAAAGCATCTTATATGCAAGCTATAGCTCCTCATGTCCCTGCCAGGCCTGAAGCCTTTCCCTGTGATTTCATGCTATGGAGATCAGGCCAGCCCGTGAACACTTTAGCAAGAGCAGGTTTATGCTTCCTTCCTAAGCAGCACAGAGCCTGCATGGAGAGCAAGTCTCAGAATGCTGCATTTGTTTTCCACTGAGCAGGGCAGCACTTAGATGCACAGCCTAGCTGCTGGGGGAGAAGATGGCAAATGAAGTCTCTTTCTCATATACTTTGCCCCAGTTTATTTTGACCAGAATAAAAAAAGAATCATTTCAGTGAGCCTGAATTGTGAGATCTTCACTACGACGCTCTCCCTGTGTTCCAGGTGGCCTTAATTTAAACCCATTAAAGTTCCTGGTTTTCGACTGGAACTGGAGAGACCAGAAGCTGAGGAGAATGATGGACATTCCCGAGGTATGGAGGAGCCAGGCTTTGCCTTTAATCACCTTTTGTTCCGTGTGAACTTGAATTCAAGCAAAGTAATGAAGTCTGTGATGTGAGGAGTTGATCTCCATCTCCTAAGTCAGAGGTAGCGACAGTGATGAAGGCCGCACTTGGCCGGAAACCCAGATGCATCCTTTCCAGGTGGACTGTGAAAAGAATCCAAGTGACTTAGCACCTTTCCTTCTCTTTAGCTGTTTTTCATCTTTGCCCCTTATACCAGCATGCTTCAGAAAGCTTGACACAGCAGCTAAGATGCCAGCAGGGAGACTTGTATCCTATATCAGTTCAAGTCCCAACCCCCCTTCCATCAGGAACATATAAGACTGCCTGGATTCGAGTACCAGCTGCAGCTTCCATCCTCACTTCCTGCAGAGGTGCACCATGAGGGGCAGCAGGAGAAGGCTCCAGTAGGTAGGGTCCTTGCCACCCATGTGGGAGACCCAGACTGAGTTCCAGGCACCCAGCCTCAAGTTTGGCCTACGCTGGGCTGCTGGGGGCATTTGGAGAATGAGCCAGAGGGTAGAAGAGCTCTCTGTCTCTTGCTCTCTGGCTTTCAGATAACTGAATTAAAAATTGAAAATGTTTACTTTAGTACCAAAACAGCTGAAATCCATGCATAGTTTTTAATATAAATATTCCAGAAACTTTTGGGAAACACCTCGTGTACACTTTGGTCCAGGACATGATATGAACTGCCTTATTACCAGCATACTTAGAAACCTGTTTACTTAATTTGGAAAGACATTTTCATTTGCTGGGTTAGGGAAATCCTTTGGTGTCTCAGTGGATTAGAATCGAATAATTAAATGCCTTTGTGGGCACAGCATCACATTTTATATTTTTATTTGTAAGGAAAAAGAGCAGTCCACTGTGAAAAGTTGGTTTTGCCACCCAGTATGCTATCAATGGGACTAATTTTTCAAGCTGGCCTGATACCACAAAGTGGAGAAAAAAGGGTTTGCACAGTAATAAACATAGATGCCAGTCACCAACCAGGAATAAATCATGGCAGTAACCATGGGAGAGGCTTGTAAATAACTCATCCATGCATGCTAAATTAACTTACCACATAAAACTATGGCCTTGCAGTGGCCAATCCTGATTGGAATAAATCAGTCTATTCTATCAGACATTACCTAAGGTTAAAAAATAATTTGCTCAGGTCCATGTGCACACATGCACACACACACACACACACACACACACACACACATAGATGCTGTCTGTTTCTGTCTTTTTCTCATATACTTTGCCCCTGACTAAAAACTTACTTTAACAAATTTGAGATCAGGTACATGAAGCCACATTTGAAAAGAATTTATCACCCGTTTCTTTTTTTTTTTTTTAATTCATCAATTCTGTTATTAGCTATTATCCCACATAGTGCCTATAATCTGGGTTACTTTTAAGTCCTTGCAATACCTCTGCATACTACTTTACATTGAATGACTGCAAACAAAAGCACACTTAGAGAAAAGTCATGTTTTATGTAACTCTTCTCTTCGTTCATGTAACAGTTTCATCTCCAAATTCAATGTGAGTTGGGACTGTTTTCCCTGATTCCAGCCGTAACAGCTGTGTGAAGACCAAGTCGCCAGATGGTTGAACTGACTCACCAAGACCATCTTGTCTAGAGCTTAACTTTTTTTTTCTTTTATCCTTTTCTTTCATTTAGATAAGAAAGGAGGTGTTTGAACTTCTGGAAATGGGAGTACTCAGTCTATGCAAGTCTGAATCTTTGAAGTTGGGCCTTTTCTGAGCCTAGATCCTGCTAAAGATCATAGTTCTCACCGTGGGATCACATCTTACTGAATGACTCTGGCCATGACAAGCCCTCAGGACATACCAGCTATTGTTTTATTATGCTGACTGTACAACCAGATGCAGTTCTGGGAATGTCTGACAGGGATTCATTGACAGAGCTGAATCTGTGCTTTTGCCAGCTCCCTTGTAAAATAAAGAGTCATTGGTTTGTCTCTGATCTTTGTTGAGTAGACTGAGCTTTTCTGTCGCCAGCTGGCCTGGGAGGTGACTGAGCAGGAGGAGAAGAGCAGTGAGGGGACCTGAGGTCAGCCCTGCCCTCTGTGAAAGTGGGCGTCACCGGGAAGTGAGAGTGGTGTTCCACAGGATGGCTGAGAAGTCCATGACACGGTCCACATGAGCAGGTCTGTGAGCTCTGAGGCTTGAAGGGGACACAGGTTCCAGCATGAAGAGCCGCAGATGTATGTACTGCTTTGTAAACCAATGAAAAACAAACAAGTGTAACTACAGCTGTCTTACTCCTTCTGTTATTTCGAAAAAAATTCAGAATCACAGAAAAGTTGCAAAAACAGTATAAATTCCTATGTGCACGTCACCTGGTTTCCCCGGTGTTGACATCTGATAACACCATAATACAATTATCAAAACAAAGAAGTCATAGAAGTTGATACAACTGAGTGAACAAAAGTTTTCCCACTGAGGTCCCACATTGCCATTAACAGTTGTTCTGTTTCCTAAGTTTCTGCAAAATGCTGGGATTTCCTGTCTTCAGGCCTCTCATAACCGTCATACTTTCAGTACACCCATGTGTATCCTGTATTGTTTTTTTGCTATTTGGTTGAAAGTTCTCCTTTTCGCCAGAATACCACACATTTGACCTGTCCTTGATGTCTCCTGTCAGGGGACACAAGTGCCTTGTCAGAGGACAGAAAACAGAATAGGTTGAACAATTCTCCTGGCCAAGCTTTGCAGCAAGTCTCTGGGTCTGTGGATACACACTTAAGTGGACTTGGTCAGCGACAGACCTTGGAAAGATTTTCTCAACCCTGGTGCAATGAAGCTGACAACATCTCAGAACTATCAAAGCCACTCAAATAACACCCTTGGAACATTCCTCCCTACATTGGGATCTCTAAGGCATCATCAAGTGACTGTCCCCCATCCCTGGGTGCTGATGTAGTTTGACAGCAAGGAGTGGCTCCCCTTTCCTTCCT
Organism: Ochotona princeps; assembly: GCF_030435755.1. NCBI lineage: Eukaryota > Metazoa > Chordata > Mammalia > Lagomorpha > Ochotonidae > Ochotona > Ochotona princeps. Next base: position 67,476,432 of record NC_080834.1, read on the forward strand.
GTGGACACAGAGGGGAAAAAAGAACTGAAACATTTATCTCACACACCTTCCCCCACCAGCCTCCCCACCCTAATCAGAAGCTCACATGGGTATGCATCATTCTCAACTATGTAATCAATATGAAAAATAAAAAGAAAATTTAAAGGGACATTGCTAGTTCAAGTAGCAAAGCTAGAAGTCAAGCCCAGGTCTCATGTCCACCTCAAGATACCACATTTTTCACTGGCAATTCAGAAGCCATTACTGACACATAAAATTCTACCTTTGAATTTTGCTAAATTTTAACCTGATTTTCCTGAAAACCAAAATCCCTGCAACCATCATTGTGGTACAATGGGTTAAAACATTGCTTGCAGTGCCTGTATCCCAAATGGACCCAGTTCAAGTCCCAGCTGCTCAACGTTCAACCTAGCTCTCTGACAATGTACCTTGGAAAGCAGTGGAAGATGGCCACATGCTCGGGCCCCAGTAATCTCTTGGGAGAACCATAAGGAATGCCTGGCTCTTGGCTTCGGCCAGTCCAGCCCTGGCCCTTGGCCATCTGAGGAGTGAATCAGTGGATGGAAAATACCTTTCTCTCTCTCTCTCTCTCAAGAAAACAATCTTTGAAAAACTCAAAATCCAGCAAATCACACACTCACACACATCATCAACAACTTGCTGTTCATGCGCCTCCACAAGTTGAAAGCCACACACATAAACTCACAAAGGAAAGAGGAATGCAATGTGTTCTCTAGGCTCCTGACTAGAACCCAAAAGGTTAAAGAAAAAAGACCCACTGAAGAACAAAACAGTTAAAGAAAAAATCCACTAGAGAATGAAATCCCATTAAAGCTATAGCTAAATGTAACCCAATTATTTTCAACTCTTTAATCCTAGGAAGACAGATGATATGATCTTAGCCAATAGTAAGAAAGAACATGCCCCGGCGTTTAGCAGTACAGGCCAAGGATGTTCAACATTCTGCAATCCTGCCTGTAGCCTAATCACCACAACAAAGCAATATCTGTACCAAAATGTTAATGGTGCTGAGGCTGAGAAACCGGCATAGAGATATTGACAAGCAAAGCACATGATGTAACTTTGCTTGTAAAAGAGAAATAGATGAATATAAAGCATCTGTAAAATGTATATCTGGCTGTCTCAAAAATGTGACCCTAAAAATGTTTACTATCTTGGATGGCTAATTTTAATGCAGCAACAATACATACTTCTGGGTGTTTCTGTGCAGGTTTTTTGAATGAGATGAACAGAAATGAGGGGTCATGCAGAAACATCACCACCATAATTTGAGTGGACTTCATTTTGTCAGTTGAAGGCCTGCATAGAACCAAGGGCTGACCCTCCCCCAAGCAAGAGAATTCTGCCTGATGGGCTCCTAACTGACCCATCAACACATCCTGGTTCTGCATAACCTCTTGGCCTTCAGGCGTGACACTGGGACACCAGCTCTGTAGATCTGAGACTTGCCAGCCTCAACACCCATGTGAGCCTATTCCTTATATTAATATATAAAAACATACATACAGAATGATATATGATTGGTTCTGTTCCTTTAGAGGCTCAGTGACTCTCCTTTTAGCATGACACTTTGGTTGGCTTTATTTTGCTGTGTTTGAAAAGCCTAAGAAATACTGCTCTTATAGGTTTGTTTGGAATGGTGCTTTTGGTAGGCAATATGGACATGGTAGTATATAATCCCACCTACTCAGGGTTGTGTAGGCCAACCCTGTACATACAGTCACCTTATGGTCTGGTACTGACTTCTAAACCCAAGTTCTTGATCATGTTCGTTTAGTAAAACAAATGGTTTTACCAGAAGTATGTGTTATCATCTTCTTACACGAAGCTGCCCGATAGCCAGAGCCCCTCTGGTCCCAACCTCCACATCAGATTCAAATGTCAGGCTGAGCAATTCCCACTGGTATTTTTCTTTTTCCAAATTTACAAATGGGAAACCTTGACCCTGAGTATCTGCATGTATTTTGTATCATTTTACAATAGGCACATTTGCCAAAGTAACTGCTGTCTGTGATACAAAAATAGACCAGCATGGCTTCTCTGCCTAATGCTCATAAAAACAGATTAGAAACTCACATGTACTTGATTTTTAAAAGTCCTAAGTGTCATTTTTAAAGTAATCATTAACAGCCTAACAAGTAAATAAAATGTTAGTGGATTTATAGCAAGACAAAAGCCAAACCAAACCAAATACCATGTTATAAAATTGAACATTAATTCTCTTCATTTTTTCCCCTCTTGCTTCATTTGGGCTACTCCAAACCCCATGAGTTTAAGAAAGTTTCAGAGTTGTTTTTTTTTTTTTTTGAAATTCAGATAAATAGAGGGGAATATCTTTCATCTACTAATTCACACCCCAAGTGGCTGCAACAGCCAGAGCTGCACCAATCCGAAGCCAGGAGTGCAGAGCCTTCTCCAGATCTCCCACACGGGTGCAGGGTCCCAAGGCTTTGGGCCATCCTTGACTGCCTTCCTAGGCCACAAGCAGGGAACTGGATAGGAAATGAGGCTGCTGGGACACAAACTAGTCCCCATATGGGATCCTGGCGCATGCAAGGCGAGGACTTTAGCTGTTAGGCTACCACGTTGGGCCCGAGAGTTGTTTTTTTAATCTCTGTTTTCTATTTTAATATTTCTTAGGGATGAAAAAAAAAAAACTAGAAGCTACTGAGGTTAAACATCTGTGTTCTACAATTCCCTGTTTGCTTATCCTTTCCATATCACAAATTGCAAAGTTAGCTGTAATCTGAGAGCATGTTTCCAACTTAATTAATGTTCATGTTAGATGACAGTTACATTTAGTACAAAAGTTGACAGGCCTAACTTTATCTTCATATTAATCTCCAAAGATTTAGGTAAGTTCCTAAAGATAACTCCATGTTCTCCTTTTAGGAAGGGCTTGCCTTGAATTAGTCACAAACTCTCAGCAATACCCCATCATCACTGTTTCCAAGGTCACCAGGTGTTGGTTTTTACAGACCTTGCTGGGGACTCCCTGTCCTAGGTATGACATTTAGCACAAAGATTATTTGAGCCTAAGTGAAAAACAATGGCTGCTGAAAGAGAGCTGAAACGTAGGTCTGGTTTCAGACTTCCAAGGAAGGTCCGTAATTCTTCATTTAACATAATATGATGTGGTATCAACATGAGTAGAAATGTTCTCAATGTCCCAAGAGTATATCTGAGTCCCCTGCAGGACCAACATGGAGACGCCATCCCAGAGTAAGCTGTCCCGACTGCCAGACAACACAGCGATGAAGCAGCAGCAGTTGCCTGCCTGCCAGCTATACTTCTCAGCCACGATGGTCTTCTCCATCTTTTTTGCCTCAGGAATATTCTGCCTTTCCATGGGCATCTTGCTTATATTGTCTGCAAAGAACGTCCAGAAAATAGAGGTTTGTCTCTCTTCCCTTGTAAGTAGCTTCTCATCTTGTTGCCTATGGGACCGTTCCTGGGCACCGTCAGTCTGAGAACTGAGACCCTCTACAGGGCACTACATCAGATGCATATCTGTCTTTCATGGGCTGATGGCGGCACAGTCCGTGTGTGGTGGCTTATTCACTCTTCTGCTTGAAGCGAATCACTCACACTGGTCCACTTGGCCATATTTGTGTCTGAAGGCTTTTCAGAATCAGCTTTTTTGGTGGGGTAGTGCACCAGCCACATGCAGACATGTGAGGAGAGGCCAGGCCGAGTGATCGCAGACATCCAGGCAGCAGACTGACGAGCAGAAGCAAGCAAGACGAAGAGACATCTTCAATGTGGCCCCCCAAATTCCTTTTCTTTTTTTGTAAGATTTATTTAGTTTTACTGGAAAGTCAAATATACAGAGGGAAGGAGAGACAGAGAGAAAAGGATCTTCTGTCCACTGGTTCACTTCCCAAGTGGTCCCAACGACCATTGCCAAGCTGATTCAAACCCAGGAGCCAGGAGCTTGTTCTGGGTCACCTACATGTTGCAGGGTCCCAAGGCTTTGGGCCTTCCTCTACTGCTTTCCCAGGCCACAAGCAGGGAACTGGACAGGAAATGGAGCAGCTGGGACACAAACCAGTCCCCATATGGGAACCTGGCGCATGCAAGGCGAGGACTTTAGCCACTAGGCTATTGTACTGGGCCCCTGGCCCTCTAAATTTCAAGCATTGTGTATTTCTCTTTGCCATCATCTCCCTCACACTGAGATCTAGGAAAGCAAGAACACCTGTATTTCTGGCGTTATAAGGATACGTGGCCAGATACATCACAGTCTACTCAGTAGGCACAGCTGACACCAAGGGCACTAAGCACATAGGCCCAAGCCTTTCCACCGACATGATGAACAAGCTGGGGAGGGTGAAGAATCCCCAGAGGCGGCCTAGGGAGGGAATCACCACCTCCACTCTAAAGGCGAGCATGGGGAGCCGGACTATTCCCTCCCCACATGGCTCCTGGCAGAATGACTGTGAAGATCAGGTCTGTCCCGTGCCTGACCCAAAGTGCTCCTGATGTGCACTGGGCATGCAGATCAGTAAGGTAAGAGCCAACTGCTGCCCTTGCTAAGCTAAGGAACAACACAGCAGGTAAGAGTGCAAGCTGAGAGCAGAGCTCCTCCACGGCTCCAACCCTTCCCTGGGCCACGGATACTTCAGTTCACTACACCTCGGGGGAGAACAGGAGACAGCAGACAGCGCCCATTTCAGGCCTTTCTCCTCCTCCCAACACACACTGCTCTAGCTCCTCCACACCTCGATTTTCTGCCCCTTCCCAGCTGCAAACACCTCGTCTCCCTGGCACTCAAGTGCCCCTACATCCACTTCAATCCTCCAGGCCTATAGGTCAGCTCTTGTGGGCCCCCATCCTGGGGTAGAGGAAAGATGTAGGTGAAAAGAAGCTTGTCTTGGGCCCGGCGGCTTGGCCTAGCGGCTAAAGTCCTCACCTTGAAAGCCCCAGGATCCCATATGGGCGCCGGTTCTAGTCCCGGCAGCTCCACTTCCCATCCAGCTTCCTGCTTGTGGCCTGGGAAAGCAGTTGAGGACGGCCCAATGCATTGGGACCCTGCACCTGTGTGGGAGACCTGGAAGAGGTTCCAGGTTCCCGGCTTCGGATCGGCGCGCACCGGCCCGTTGCGGCTCACTTGGGGAGTGAATCATCGGACGGAAGATCTTCCTCTCTGTCTCTCCTCCTCTCTGTATATCCGGCTTTCCAATAATAATAAAAAATCTTAAAAGAAAAGAAAAGAAAAGAAAAGAAGCTTGTCTTGCCGAAGCGGAGCAAAGTAATGGACTCACAAGGTTAATGTTCATTTCCACCAACAGCTCACCCTACCTGCTTTTGTCCTTCCTTCTCAGCCTTTCCGATTTGTCCTCCCTTGCTTCTTCCTTCCCATTGCCATCACACACTGTGAAATGCAGCCTTCCTTGAGAGTTAGCCACCCTGTGCACACAAGGAGGGTGGCCTCACTCCTTCACTGGTTATTTGCTGTAGTGCCGGCATCCCATGTCTGAACATCCGTTCAAGTCCCAGCTTTGCCACTTCTGCTCCAGCCTCTCTGCTGGTGTGCCCGGAAAGTGTGACTCTCTGCTGGTGCACAACCCACATAGAAGAGCTGGCTGCAGTTCCAGGCTCCTGGCTTCAGCGTAAGCAGCACTGGCCACTGAAGTCATCTGGAGTGAGCTAGGGGATGCAAGCTTCTCTTCTCCCTCCATCCCTCTCTCTGTCGCCCATTCTCTCTTGCTTTAAAGAAAATAGTTTTTTAAAAATCAGAAAAAACATGATTTAAGCAAGAGTGGGTAGCCTCCTCACTTATCTTTAATTTAGTACTCAGACTTTACTTCTGTGCTTCAAAATCTTCAGGGGCTTCTCAGAGACTGAAAATTTCTTCTATCTTTCTTAAGTAGTTTTCTCTCCCACAGAAACTGACATCTTACTACCCCTTACCTAGGGGAAGTGTGCCCTTATTTCGGTGCTTCTCTGCACTCTGCATTCCCGCCTTCTCACTTCTCTCTTCCTCAGCCTGGACAGAGAGGCAGACACAGCTCAGGTCGCCTCCGTGTCAGCCCGTGAGCTTGCCTGGAGGGTGGGGCACGCAGGCCCTGTGCCTGCCTCCCTGACCTGCCCCATGCCTTCCAGCTGCACTTCCCAGAACCGAGGGCCAGCCAGGGCACAAAGGAAACACCCATCTGGGACCCTACACCTCTTTTTAAAATAAGTTTATTATGCTATTTTTTCCAGAAAATTTCATTTTTAAAAGCACAAAGCAGCAATATTTTGAAACCGGAATTATTCACCACACATCCACGGTCTTATGCTTTGGAAATGTTTTCTATTTTTTCTTTCTTCTGTTGGGTCAGTTTCAGTAACTTCCTCGAAATGCCATGTTGATTCATTCGTTAGTATAAATATTTTCCATGCAATAAAATGGAAAATACAGTGAAGTGACTTCCACATAAAGCTGCTCAGACTCCGGCCGAAAGCCCAGTTCCCCTGAGTCACTTTCTAGTACCTTCCAAATGACACCTCTGGAAGATCACTGGGCAAGATTCCATCCCAACAGGCGGCATACGTTTGCACTAGAATACTGCACTCCAGGCCTATGGCAAAATGCTGCCTGGCCCCCGAAGAAAGTGAGACAGCCCACTCCTGTTGAGCACCCCACACGTGCTGCACCGTGGACTGCCCTTTGGTCACACCCCAGACTCCTTTCCCCGGGCACGTTGAAGACTTTGATGGACTTGGGGCTTGGATTTTATACTTTATCATCTAACTTTTGTTTAATACATTTTCTTTGCCCTGGCTGACAGATTAATTACACAAAAACATGTGGAAATTGTGCAGAACTGCGGGAAGATGCCCTTAACTATGACAAGAAATGTACCTGTTCTATTCCCTTTTACCTTGCGGAGAGAATGCAGGTAAGTGAAATTCAAGCACCTTCAGCTGAGTACATGCTGACTAGTCCCTAGGAGCACCCAATCAGCACTCAGCACTACGCTCACGATTTCCATCAAATGCTTTCTGAAACTGAAAGCAGAAACAGTAAAGCTTGGAGAGTGGCACATCTTACAAATTGTTGAGTTTATTCACTCTCTATTATTATTCTCCTTTGTTTCCTTGCTTCTAAACGCCAGTATTCTTTACCTACCCAAGTTTGTAACATAATCCTCAGAATCAAGTAAATTGATTCTACCCCAAAGTCAGCACAGGAGAGCCATACACAGATTATCCAAGTTAAACACTCACTTAATAGTGAGAAAAATGAACAGGCTAAGTGACTTGGCCAAGGTCACATTAATCAGTTTCAGAGCCTTCAAATAGAGTGGAACCCTCCTGCTTACCCCCCCACACACACCAAAGTCATTCTAAATATGTACTTGCCGAATCTCTAAGAAAGTCTTGGCCTGTTAAGCATTTTGAGAAACGCAAAAAAAAAAAAAAAAAAAGTCCTCACCTTGGACTGATTAAAATTGCATGTTTGTCCAGTCCTCTGAGAAGCCAGCGCCAATACAGGATTAAACATGCAAAAGATTTACTGAGGGAACACCTGGGAGGAAACATAAGGCTGGAGTAGGGCAAGCCTGGGAAAGCTTTAAGCCCACAGAGCAGCTCCGACTTTTTGGGAGGAGAGGAGGAAGGTGGAAAAGGAGGATTTGGGGGCCAGGTGAGGTTGTAAAGAAAGACCTGCAGGTGGAATGCTAAGGGAAAAGTTTAGGAGCAGGCCTGTCTGTACCTGGCTTACCTCAGGCAGCATCACCTATGAAGGGCACACAAAGGGAGTGACTGAGGGGTGCAGAGCACAGAGAAGGACCCTGAAATACATTTGAGGAGTTGAAGGAAGTACAGTGGTTGCAGACTTGGTGACCAGGTAAGACAGCAGAAGCCATGGAAAGGCTCCCGTCCAATCCAGTGCAGGGAGTGTCCCTGAGGGACAGCACCAACAGCTGTGCTCGGAACTTGTCCCACCTACACCAGGGCCTTACTCCCCGCAGCCACCCCAGTCGGTGGTGGCTGAATGCAGGTGTGGTCCCACTCCCGGGAGAGGACACTATTCTGATGTTGTTTTAAGGATCTCTTGTTAACCTTGCTGAAATTTTAAGAATGCATTGTGGTCCCCCTCCCTTCTCTTTGGAGCTCCTTCCTTTAACTGCCTCCTTCTCTCCTTCCTCCCTTGCTTCATAAGGGTTCAAAATGCTTAAAACTTTTAAGAAAAAAATCCAAAGGGTAAAACCTTAAAGGACCTCAGTTTCCATTTTTGTGTCCCTCAAACTCCCAAAGGTAAATGAAGTGTCACCAGCTGCTAACCATTCCTTCTGGTCAGACACTGGTTTCTTTCTTTTTTTTTTTTTTAAGATTTATTCATTTTACTACAGTCAGATATACAGAGAGGAGGAGAGACAGAGAGGAAGATCTTCCGTCCGATGATTCACTCCCCAAGTGAGCCGCAACGGGCCGGTGCGCGCCAATCCGAAGCCAGGAACCAGGGACCTCTTCCAGGTCTCCCAGATGGGTACAGGATCCCAAAGTCTTGGGCCGTCCTCAACTGCTTTCCCAGGCCACAGGCAGGGAGCTGGGTGGGAAGTGGAGCTGCCGGGACTAGAACCGGCACCCATATGGGATCCCAAGGCTTTCAAGGCGAGGACTTTAGCCGCTAGGCCACGCCGCCGGGCCCGAGACTGGTTTCTTGTAAAAACCCAACTAAACTCCTTAGGGCAGCCAAAGGGCCTTTAGCCACCAATTTGCATATACATCACATCCGGAACCAGGTAATGCACACACTCAGTGTTAAACAAATGAGTCCTGCACACAGTGCCATTAAACTTAAAAGTGGACTGTACTTTCAGGAATGATCAAAAAGATGGTGATCTAAGAGACGTTGTCAAGCTAAATCCTGGATGAATAATTACTGAAAAGAGATTATTAAAATACTCCAATCCCTAAAGTGATAAGTGTTCTTTGTCCATTTTTGTCATTTATGTGCATATAAGTCTGGTTAAATAGAATTCTCCCTCTCTGAGTTCCAAGAAAATATACAGCGCATTCCACTCTGTGGGTTTCATATTCTCCCTGGTCGTGGGTCAAAAGAAAGGCTCCCTCTTTGGAGGAGGAGGCATAATCAGTCATTCCCACGGGCAGCCTCTGCTTTCAGAGATGCTTCTCTTACAGCTGACCAAACCCTTAAGCCTTTCCTGCCTTCCGTAAACTTCCTACACCTGTGACTTTCCTTCCCAGCTTCCATCTTCATGCTTCTTAAAACCAATAGGAAATGAACCAAAACCCTTTCCAAAATGCTGTTTCTGCTTTGGGTAGAAGAATCAATGAAAACAGGGAACCATAAAGGAAAGCTTTTGTATCTCCTAACACTGAATAAAGCACATGATACCTAGGATGCTAAGTAAAGTTCAGCATTCAGGTTTTCACGGCTGGCTTTTGGGGGGTATGTAGTATATTAATCATAAGCAGCTTCACTGGGCGTTTCTATACACACTGATAATAAAATCTATGGATATGGTATCTAAATTCTTAGAGATATTTTATATGTGCTATTAGTAAAATTTGTATGCAGTCCACCTGGAGAGTTTCAAGGGCTCTGGATAAGACCATAAAGGTAGAATCACGATGGCAGTCCAGGACAGGGTAGCCTCACATGGCAGCCCAAAGGAAAAAGCATCTCACAGCAACAAGGCGGTTTATGGCTAAGATGAAAAATCACCTTTCTTTTGGGTCAGTGAATTGTTCCATCATTTTGTCCATAGAAAAAAAAGTTTGAGCTTTTCTTGAGCAAGTATTATATGCCAGGTAAAACTGGAGGCTGACAACATGCAGCTGATCTTAACACTTCCACGTGCCCAGGAGTCGTGTGCACCTGAAGCATGCTCAGTGGTTCTTTGTTTCACAGATTTGTTTGTTTTTTTTTTATAATCTATTTTATTGTGTTGTTGTTGACAATCTTTACATAGTTAATTACAGTTAAAGAAAGAAAAAGAAAAAAAAAGGTTCAGGGGGATAGGGAAGTGGGTAATACTATTATGTCCATATTGTTTCCATCTTGTATCTGAGGTAAAGGGGGATATTGAGGGAGAAGCCCCACCCGGTTTCCCGCCCACCCTGAGTCCCGGATGTGGGGCATGCTCTGAGATATGTGCTCGAGTGGTGTTAATAGTTCTCCAGTTATGAATCGCTGCCAGTTTCGCTTGATGAGGTCGTCCACTGATTGATATGGTCCATCATAAAATCTCTGTTTGCCCCATTTTTCGCTGCCAACATATAGCTGAGATGAATGATTGATCTGCTCTGTCTTCTGTCTTTTCTTGATTAGAGTTCTGAGTCCAGCAGTTCAATTGGGGAGATCTCCAAAGAAACTTTGAGGTATTCCCAGACTAGTTTCTTGCATGTTCTAGCAAGCACAGGGCCCGGCACTGTCCATCACCCCGATCAGCTGGTGGTTGCAATTGCTGGGTTGGTTCTGTTTTCAGTCCCGAGTTGCACTGGAACCAATGGGTGTTGCAGTCCAGTCTGGTTCTGCCCAGCACATACTCGGCCCTCACACTAACCAGTGGGAGCTGCAGCCTAGTTGGGGCAACCCACGATAACCCACACCAGGCCCGCCCCCTACCCGCCCCTGGTTTGCCAGTATGTGTAGCAGAAGACCAGTCTGTCCCCCATCTCAGTTGGCTCTGGCACTTGTCAATGGGTATTAAAGCTTAGTTCTATCTAACCAACTCAACCATCCAGCCCTCACGGGTGTTGTTGAGTGCCTCTCTATCTAGCCATCCCAGCCCCCATCCTAGTTTTCATGCCCTCCCACGGGACTAGTGACCCAAGAAGGGAGAACCCACTTTTTCCCCTCCCAGTTCTCTCTGTCCCGGTTTATGCACTCTTTAGGTGGTTCTGTGATTTGACTTGACAGAATTAGTCCCCAGTGCCAGCTTCTGCGGCTATGCCCAAACATCCCTCACCCACTCTAATTTATGCTTGCACCAGCAGGAATAATCAGCCCAGCCTGGCTTTTCCCTGATCTATTCCACATGCAGTGCACAGGTGTTGTAGCCTTGCATAGTCTAGTCTGCCTCTATCCCAGCCCACGCTCTCCGGTGGGAGTAGCTGTCCGGCGAGGGAACCAGCCCCTTAATCCCCCCGCCAGTTCTGCCCCTCCCTTCCTTCCTGGATCTCATGTGTGCTGGTTGGGTGCTGCATTCATATCCAGTACAGGCAATCACGCCCTGGCATTCCATAATGTGTACTGGTTTTGTCGCGACCAAACCCGGCCCATCCCACACTCTGTTCTGGTGATCGGATTTGCCAGTGCGTGATATGGACTGATTCAGCCTGGTCTGCTCCTGACCCATGCTGAATGTGTGCCAGTGGGAAACTTTCCATGGCCTATTCTGGACTGTTTCCTATCATGCTTCTTGCGCTTACCTGCAGGGACTGTGTCCTGCCAGAGGAGTTGCCCAGGCTCCTCCATCAGAACCCCTCCCAATGGCAGGTTTTGCACATGCCAGGGGGTCCTTCAGCCAACCCAACTCAGTTCACCTCCTGTCCTAGCAGGAACAGTGGCTTTTCCTGGCTGGCTTTCACCTCATTCTGGTTCTTGTTGTTGGATGTTTCAGCCCGGCCATGGCTCGTCCATACCCACATACAGCTCACGCATGGCTCAGAAGAGGAGTGAGACCCAGCCTAGTCAGTCCCACATCTACCCTCTGGTTCTCCATGACACCAGATGGTGTTGGGGTCTGAACTGGCCTGGTGCATCCAATCCCAGCCCACACTAGTGCCTCAGGTGACTGCAACTGTTTCCTAGATAGAACGCAGCTCCAATTCTAGTACATACGCCCCTTGGTGGGAACCTCAACCTAGTTAGGGTGTCCCGTTACCTCACTGATTGGGCTTGTTCCTAGCTGTAAATCATGCACCTGCCCGTGGTTGCTCTGAGGACCAGTAGGTGCAAGAGCCTAGCTTGGTATGACCTGTGTTCCATGCTGGTTTCTAGTTTTGCTTGTAAACAAAGGTTTGCTCAGTCCTGCCCAGTACATTACGTTCCATTACCAATTTACACATTTTGGAGCTACTATGCCCTGCTACTCCGACCCCAAGATCTGGATGGCGTGTTCACCAGCGAGAGCTATGACTCGCCAGGGGAGCTTCCCAAGTACCTCCACTTGATCCACTCCCAAACCCAGTTTACATACATGCCATTGGTTTTTAGGCCAGTGCCCGGTGTACTCTGGCCTCCCATTTGGCCTTGTATGAGCTGGTGAATGTTGCAGCCCGGCCCACCCCACAGCCTATTCAGGATGCACATTTGGGTGCTGTTGCCTTGCCCAGTCCAGTCTATGGCGGATCCCTTTACCTGTGATTGATGGCAGGCTCCTTGGTCACACCTAGCTTAGTCCATACCCACCTAAAATTTAGGTTTACCAGTGGGGCCAAACTTTCTACAGGGTGTGGCCCACACATCCTGCACAGAGTCCACCCCAGGATAAGGTTCTAGAGTGCTAGTTAAAATTATGGACCTGCCTAATGTGACCAGTCTCCTGAACCAACATCATGTCAGGCAAAAAAATATCCTGCTAGACAATCTGGGGCTTATCTTTTGCATTATAGGTGTTCAAAGCTCAGCATTATTGAGTGATTAGAAGTTCTCCAAAAGAAGAGTTACTGGCGTTGGGAATCTTTAGGATTGACTCAGAACCCAGAAACAGTGGGGTCACCCTAGAGCTATCTAAGCAGCAATTCGGACATCCATTACCCCAGAGCTACCCGGCCGGGCGGCCAGCAGGCAAAGCCTGGCACCACATGGTGCACTGGCTGCCCTGGATGAGGCCGAGGACTCGTTCACTGCCTTGCGGCAGTGTCTTTGGCGTGAGCCCCCAGCATTGGGTCCGACCCGGCAGGGGCACCCCCCACAGCCGCCACACTGTGAGGAGCGGCAGTTGCCCCCGAATCCCAAGGCCCGAACCCCTCCCAAACTCACCTAGGTGCCAGATATTAGCAGCTGGGTGGAGCTAGGAATTTTAAGCCAGTTCCCAAGTTCCCTCATGGCACACTTACCCTGAGGAATGAGCTCTCTTGGGTCCTGGATGAGGCTGAGGACTCGCTCACTGCCTTGCGGCAGTGTCTTTGGCGTGAGCCCCCAGCATTGGGTCCGACCCGGCAGGGGCACCCCCCACAGCCGCCACACTGTGAGGAGCGGCAGTTGCCCCCGAATCCCAAGGCCCGAACCACAGATTTGTTTTGAAATCACATGACTTCCGGTGCCTAACACAACCTCTGGGCAAAGCATTCTTCCTGATATTGCTGGAGAATGACAATATTTGTGACACCAAATTGTACCTATTGAATATATAAAGCCCAGCTATTAAGATTTTTCAAGACAAAAACAATCACTTTTACAAAAGCACTAAAAATAGCTTACCTACTGCAATTCTTCCGCATATGTCCGGACTTCCAGTACCTTCCTAGGTTTCCTTTCACACTAAGGAATAGTCAGTTCCACAACATTATTCTGAACTACCTTTTATTTTTTTAATTATTCACATTTGTTAACAGTTCAGCTAATTTCTCTTATTTTCCTCTTGCTTCTTGCATTTTCTCCTATACAGGGCAATGTTTGTATGTACTATAAGTTGCATGGCTTCTATCAGAATCTCCAGAGATATAGTTTATCCAGAAGTAACAGTCAACTGGTAGGCAAGGATTTGAAGGTAAGGTTTTATTTAAATCGGTATAATATTCTTTCTTCTTTTTAACCAGGTTGGTTAGCTTGGGTTTAGCTTTTAGTAAAACAGAGGATGGAAAACAAACTCAAAAGCTAGGATCTTACAAAACAGAAATGTTCATTTCATCCCTGCATTTATGGAAGTGGTTAAGCATTTAGGGTAACAGCTACTATGAAGGGACATTTATTCACCTTCTTTAGAGAACTTGCCATGCAAACCCTTTCCAACTCAACAGCCATCTCTCCCAACTCAGTGGTCATCTCTCCCAACTCAGTGGTCATCTCTTCCAACTCAATAGCCATCTCTCATTTTGAGAGGCCTCAATGTGCCTGGCCTCAGTCTAGCTCACTTTACATCTACCACTGTCCTTCCTATAATTGGGATTTTTGATCCAATCCACCTTAAGAAAATTAGGTTATATTATTTATTTATTTATTATTATTTTATGATACAGTTCCATAGGCCCTGGGATTTCCCTTATTCCCTCCCTTTTCCCCTCTCCCATCACTGAGTTCTCCTATAGCATTACTATAATACAGTTCTTCATACACAGTCATATGTCCATCACTGCAGGCATGGACAATAGCAGAGTCCAGCATCCTAATGTCAAGCTATAGTAAACAGTTTCATTGGGAGTTCATCTTTGATCTGGAAGTAGAGATGCATACTTCATTGTATCCTCACATCTGGATATGATAGTCTCCATTACACAGCTACTATACACGCCTTTATTTGATCCTATAAAAACCTTTAGTTTAACTGATTACCTTTCCAGACACAAGGTCCCTGAATTGGACCACTGGATTCAAAACTCTGACCATGGCAAAAATCACAGGACCTATGGTCTGACCATGGAGTGCATGTGTCAGAACTGGGCTTCCTTAGTTACTGAAACCTGTACAGTGGGATGACATGCACAGATGCACATGGGGGACAGCACAGCTCATTGAGGACTTGAGAGGACATCAAGCGCCGTGGCAGAAGATGGAGGGAAAACAAATTGGACAACTCTCCTGGCCAAGCTTTGACAGCAAGTATCTGGGTTAGGAGAGACTCTTAAGTTGGACATGTCAGCCAATGGACCTTGGAGGAATTTTCAACCTTGAAGCAATGAAAACAACAGCATCTCAGAACTATCAAAATCAACTAATCAGTACCTTCTGAACATGCTGAACCTCAGGGGGGGACCCTAGGATGACACTGAGTGCCTGTCCTCATCCCTGGGTAGTGATGCAATGAGGCTGTTGGGAGCAGCCACTTCCCCTTCTCCCCATTCCCCTAGATACAGGGAGAAAAAGAAAATAGGAGGCAATTGTCTCATCCACTTTCCCCTGGACCTCTATCCTTTCCACCCTAACCAGTGATCCACACAGACATACAACCATCTTTATATTTTGATGTAAAGATCATCAAAATAAATTTAAATTTTAAAAATTTTAATCTAAAAAAGAAAATAAAAAAAAAGAAGCAGTCCATAATCTTGGTCCATGCCCAAATCAGAGTGAGTTGTCTAGTGTTCAACATGACAGGGTTTACCAGAAGCATTTATCACTGCTATTATCATCTTGCCTCCAGGATGTTGAAGACTGTGCCCCATTCAAAATGTCCAATGATGGAACCCCTTTTGCTCCCTGTGGTGCTATTGCCAACAGCATGTTCAATGGTAGGTGGCTTTCCCTAGTTCTATGGTAAACTCTGTGGCAACAACTTAAATGTCCAGAAAATGGCCTCTGCAGCTGAGATTTTTGGTTTGTGTGTGTGTGATTTTTTTTTTTTTTTTTTTTTTGGTGACAGTTTTTTTGGTTTGAGGCTTTAAACTTTCCTTATATATTATATTGACTAAGCCAGAGCCCTGACTTAATGGTATTTCATTTGCCAGGAACCAGAAAGAATAGTCAAGGAAAATGAGTTAAGTAGAGTTTAAGAGTATTTTTTGATAATTGGCTCAACTTTGGCAGGAAAAAGAATGGTCTTATGATTCCAGCCTCTGTGGCAATGTAGACGTGTTGCAAGGCTACAAAAACTTTGACTTATTTTTCAGCTGTGTCTGGTCCTGCATTTTGAAAGGTGACAAACTGTTAGGTTGCAACTCTAACAAAATTTCTAATTTTCTTACAGACACTATAACTCTTTTATATGAACTTAATTCAGTTGTACAAATCCAAGTCCCAATGTTAAAGAGTGGGATTACATGGTGGACAGATAAATATGTCAAATTTGGGAATCCAACTAATGCTAATCTTTCTGACTATTTTGCAGGTAAGATCTTTTCAGTAGCAAAATACTCTTACGTCTTTATTATAAATAAGCTTTGTTTTGTATGTGTGAGGAGATATCCATGATATTTCCTTCATATTGCTTTGATGACTCATTTTTACTCTAACTTTCTCTACCAGTTGGCAACTTCATCACATATCTATCATGAAAAGGCTGAAGCTCTATTTCATTCCAGTTTCCCATTAAGAAACTGGCTGCTCCAGCTATTATTAGGATGACCATGTAGTTTTGTTTTTTTAAACAGGGAGGCTTTTTTAAAAAAATTATTTATTTTTATTGGAAAGTCAGATATACAGAGAGGAGGAGAGACAGATAGGAAGATCTTCCATCCAATGATTCATTCCCCAAGTGGCAACAGCAGCCAGAGCTGGGCCGATCTGAAGCCAGGAGCCAGAAGCTTTCCCTGGGTCTCCCACATGGGCGCAGGTCCCAAGGCCTTGGGCCATCCTCGACTGCTTTCCCAGGCCACCAGCATGGAGCTGGATGGGAAATAGAGCTGCCCAGACTAGAACTGGTGCCCATATGGGATCCTGGCGCATGCAAGGCGAGAAGTTAAGCTGCCAATCCCAACCATTTAGATTAACTATTTTATACTTATTGGAAATTTTTATTTATTGATCAGTAAATTGACATAAATTGTTGCTCTTCTAGAATAATTCCACCTTCAAAAATATAGTTCTTTTAAAACTTAAAATAGCATTTATATGGACACTAAAGTAACTTTTTTAAAAAATGGACTGTTACGTCAACATTAAAAATAAGCTGATTATTTGGGATGCATATTCACATACTTTCTTGACCTTATCGTTACTATAGCCTTATTTAATTTTTCACAGTGTATCTGGCATCTTTTTAAAAGTTGTGCTTTACATTTAGTCTATTCAAAAGTGCTAACACCTTTAACTGATTCTTCCCTTTTGACCTGAAAACTTTTTTGAGAAAGTACTCCACAGGTGCAAAGGTCCTCACATGTTCACAATCAGTTTTGCCAAATGTAGGATATATTCGATGTCAATTGAAATATTCCATTCAAACATGCTAGTGTTTTAACTCAAGCATTTTCATAGGTACTTTTTTAAATTCATATGATTTTTCTGGTTTTGACTCTGAATGTATGGCTAAATTAAAATGTCATAAAATCTTAAGCCTTCTCAATATTGTTCCTGATAGACGTTTTTATGCAATTAAAAACAGGAGGTGTAGCCTAGTGGTTAAGATTCTAGGTGGGACTCCTACAGCTTGTATTAGAACACTTAGATTCAACTCCTGGCTCTGTTCCCAATTCTGTCCTCTTGCTAAAGCACAACCTGGAGGGCAGCAGGTGATGGCTCAAGGAGGTGGGTCCCTGTGGTCCATGTGGGAGATCTGGATTGAGTGCAGTCTGGGCCAGCCTCAGCCGTTCACTGCTGGCATCTGGAGAGGGACCCAGCAGATGGGGGTATTCTCTTCTCTCTCTCTTCATCTATCTGCCTCTCCTTTTCCCTCTGTCTCCCTCTCAGATGAAATGCATTTTAAAAGAAAATGTTTTCAAGAGTGCTATGAAGAGGCTTCATACAAAGAGACATTTCAAAGTATGATCATAGAGTTAAAGATTAAGCCATATAACCATTTTGAATATTCACAATGTAGTATGTTTTAGAAGGATAAATTACGACATCCTTCTGTTGATCATCTTCAATATTCACAATACCCTAAAATGTCAAAAGCTAAAATTGCCTGACATTTTATAACTTAGACATTTACTAAAAGAAGGTTTTCAACTATTTTTCGAAGAAAATGCAACCAGCCCCCATTTACAGAAAAAGTTTAAGATTACTGAAGGACACACTAATGAAACCTTTCTAAAATTCTGGTTGATGATAGCATGGCAAGAACTACATATACTAGTATGTTGAAGCCTAAGTTTAATTTAGTATTTACACCATGTAAAATCTTTGCAGTTGAATTTTTCTAATCATAAGTTTAGAAACATAATTTGCATATGTATAATTACAGCTGTTATTCTGATTAATAAAATACTAATAACTTTATATCAATAAAATATGGATACAGTTGTGAATTATGGAGGTGCTACAATCAATTTCAAGTATATTTTTTCTCAATTTCTTTGTCTTTTATGTGATACTCCACCAAATTTGCACTTTTGTTCTCACTACAAAACCATACAATATTAATGTGACTGTTGAAGTTTTGAACTTATGTTATAGTAGCATTTGTAATAATGTCAAAGGTTTCATCTTCAATGACTGAACTTCAAAAATCTTTGCTTTGATTCCACCAGGATTTAAACTTTCTCCTAAATCTGTTTCCATGATTAACTTGCTCAATATTAATTTACTTGTGATTAACCAACTCATACAAAACTAACCTCTTTAACTGTCTACAAAGTTCTTCTTGTGCTAAAGGAACAAACACATAATAGCAGTGTTGATTACAGAAAAAGGAATAAAAAACTGTAATAGAAACAGAAAGCTAAGAGGAACTTCATTTAATTGACCTACAAAAAAAAAATCATGCTCACTGAGTGATATATAAATGGACCTTCTGTAGACCTATTGTCTTTGGATACAGAATTTCCAAAATAACCATAAATTGTAAAAATTTTTTTCTTTTCATTATTTATTTGAGAGAGGAGACAAAGACAGATTTCCCATCCACTTGTTTATCCCCAGATGACCATAACAACATAGGTTGGTCTACAATCAAGGGCTGGAAATTCAATCAAGGTCTCCCCTTAAGATGGCAGGAAATCAACTAAGTCAGCCACCTCTGATGCCTACCAGAGTGCCAGCAGGAACCTGGAGTCAAGAACTGGAGATCAGAGTTGAACACTTGGCTATGGGACCAGGTGTCCCAGCTGGTCTCTTAACCACTAGGCCAAATGGCTACCCTCAAATAATCACAAACTTTTGAGGTAAATTCTGATGCTCTTCAGCAGATTTACAACTTTTGACTTCTATGAGGCATGCACATTCCATTTCACTCTATTTACTGCCCTTGTGTATCTCACACACTACTAGCTAAGACCATGCCTGGAAGCTGAAAGAACTGAATTATATGCACAGGAGTGGAAATCTAGCAACTTAAGACCCACATTAGAATGCCTAAGATTGGTTGAAGGCTCTAACAAATTCCCACCAATGCAGATTTTAACAGGCAGCAGGGATGGCTCAAATAATTAGGCTCCTACTTCCCAGGAGAGAGGCCTGGGTTGGCCGTCTGGCATCTCACTCTAGTGCTGCCCAGTCCCAGCAGCTGTGGGCGTTTGCGAAGTGAACCAGCAGATTAGCACTCTTTCTCTTCCTTTGTCTGTTTGTCTGTCTCTCTGTCCCCTTTCTTCTCAAAAAAAATTTTTTGAATTCTATATAATAATAAATTGCATGTGTACAGCACTTGTTTGGAATTAAAACTAAACCAAATGCAACAATGGGCAATAGTCACACACTAAGACAAAATCTAAGCAAACTGGCATGAATAGTCACTGTATCTGAAAATGACTCCCTAGTTTTTGAAAGTGGTTATGTTTGCCACATAACCCTTGACAAAGAAGTATCCTTGGTTATGTTTCATGTGCTACTAAACTTTGTTCTTTCTTGTCAGAATAAGCACACTGTGCTTCAATTATCTATTTGCATACTTTTCATACGTCTGTAAATTCTTTGACAAAAGGGACTGTTTATTGTTGAATGAATGGATGGATACAAATGACCCAACTGAAATTAGAAAAACGAAGGAAGTTCGTGTTGAAACCAGGGAGGAGGTGGAGCCGGGAGTTGTTAGGGAAAAGTGTGCTTGAACCTGCATTCTTCACAAGTACCAAAGATTATCCTCATGTTCTGAGCATACTTGGATCATGAGCTCAGGCCAAAGTAAAAATAGGAAAAAGTTCTCAGAGCAGACACCAAAAGCAAGTTCAGTTGGGATCAAAATTCCCCCAGTAACAGTGACTGAATTCTTAGGAATAGCCAAAATAAGTAAGTTCCACAGTGTTTACAAAAGATTATCCAAGAAACGATTACTTACAGAGGAAGTTTATGTGTGCAAACATGCTTCAGCAGATTAATCCAAGCAGGCTTACCATATGCTTTCACAAGCACCACAGTCCATGCTTGGAAACAGGCAAATAGTTCAAAGTAGAAGCTGAGAGATAATGGCTCCCTATATAGCATGTTGACATCCTATGGCCAGCTTTAACAGTAGTAAAAAGTTCACTGGCTAGCTTTTAAAATTCATTGTCTTGTTCTAATTGTCAACTTTTGTCAGATTCAAGTGGAATCTTTCATTCCGTTAGCAAGCACTTGTTGGACACCTACTGGGTACCAGGTTCTGAGATTAAATAATGGTGGAAAAAACACACGAGCAACATCCCTGTTCTCAAGTCTCCGGCAGAAACAGAGAAAACAGGAATGGGGGTAAAGCCTACAGACCCATTTCCTGGCACCACCCTCCACCATGCGCTTCCAACCTTCTTCCAGGACCCTACTCTCCTAGGCCTTTGGCTGCAGAGCAGGCTTCCAAAGTCTGGACACTCCACATCCTTCTACTTACCATTCCCCCCTTCTGCCAGTTTTGAGCTTTTAG
Organism: Ochotona princeps; assembly: GCF_030435755.1. Classification (NCBI taxonomy): domain Eukaryota; kingdom Metazoa; phylum Chordata; class Mammalia; order Lagomorpha; family Ochotonidae; genus Ochotona; species Ochotona princeps. The sequence goes on from NC_080834.1 coordinate 67,497,002, forward strand.
GTGCAGTGCTGCAGGGAACATCTGTGTGTTGCAATCTTCAGGCACGTCCATGATCACTTCCTTAGAACACATTTCTAGGAAGTAGAATTTCTGGGGCCAACATTGTGGCACAGTAGGTAAAGTTGTTACCTGCAATGCTAGCATCTCATATGGATGCCTATGCATGCCATGACTGCCCAACTTCCCACCAAGCTCCCTGTTAATGTACCTGGAAAAGCAGTGGGAGATGGCCTAAGTGTTTGAGACCCTACCACCCATGTGGGACACCCAGAAGAAACTCTTGGATTCTGGCTTTGGCCTGGTCCAGCCCTAGCTGCTGCAGCCATTGGGAAGTGAACCAGTGAATGAAGAGATCTCTTGCTCTTTATCTCTCTATATCTCTGTATCTCCCCTCTCCTTATGTAGCCTGACTTCTGACTTTCAAAATAAACAAATTTTTTTTAAGTAGAATTTCCTGGCCAGAATGTGTGTAAATATTAAAACTTGCAAATGTGTTCCTGGATTGCCAGAGAGGTTAAGCCATGTATGTGTTCTGCGTAACAGCTACCATTCCCACTAGCTCTTCAGTGTTGCTCTTTTTTTCTTTAATAGTAGGCAAACACTTATCTATTTGAAATACAGCATTACAGAGAGGAAAGGGAGAGAGGGTGAGAGTGGGTTGGGGGAGATGGATCTTCTGTTTGCTGGTTCACCCTCTGGCTGCAATGACAGGGTCTTGGCCAGGCCAAAGCCTGGAGCCAGGAACTCCATCCAGGTTTTTCATGTGGATTCAGGGTCCCAAACACTTAAGGCATCCACCACTGCCTTCCTAAACACATTAGCAGGAAGCTGGATGAGACGTGGAGCAAAACTAGCACTCATGAGATGCCAGTGTTCTGGGCAGCCACTTAACCCATTGTGCCACAATGCTGGCCCTAGATTAGCCAATTTTTATGTAAAATCAGTGTGTTGTTTTAAGTTGTTTTCTTTAAACTATTACAATTTTGTTCTCCCTAGTTTTACATATATTTAATACAGTTGAAGATGTGTATGTGTAATTTTTGATGCTGCTCTTTTTTTTAACCCTATGAAAATATCATGAGCATTTCTTTACAGTCTTTGATTTTGATTTTTCAAGGGTTTCATACTCAGGTAGTGATATACACAAACTTTAAAAAAACGAATTCCTATTTCTTTCTGCAGAATTGCAATTGTTTTATTCTCCATACTCTAGGAAAACTGAATGGGATGTATGATTGTTCTCTAACATATTCCTTATTTTCCTTCTACAGGAACCACAAAGCCCCCTTACTGGTCCAAGCACATTTACGAACTGGATCCAGAGGATCCAGAAAATAATGGCTTCCTCAATGAAGACTTCATCGTGTGGATGCGGACAGCTGCCTTTCCCACTTTCAAAAAATTATACCGTAGGCTCAATCGGGTACAGCATTTCCTTGAAGGTTTACCTGCTGGTAATTACAGTTTCAACATAGAATACAGTATCCTTTCATACCAATTTCTTTCTGGAGATGAAGGAAAACATGGCAACTATTGTTGAAATATTTCACTCTACCATTTCTTGTTCTCTATAACCAAATTTGTATACCCCCCCCCAAAAAGGAAAACAATATAGAAAAAAATGTTACAGAAGAGGAAGGAATTCTCCTTATCTGCTACTTACATAAGACAGTAGCAGGAGAGGAACATACAAAGTTTACTTCCACATCCATGAGAACCCTCAAAAGAAAAAGGAAGACCCAGAGAAGTGACTGGGTTTAAGTGTGTACACTGTCAGCTGAATGAAGGATGATGATCTTGGAAAAGCAACTAGTGAGATAAGTGTGAGTGTAACAAGGTTTCGTGTACAGATTTCTCTTAGCTTCAGTTCCAGTCTCTAGTGAAAATATTTTTCCCTCAGTGTACAGGGAGGGCATCTTTCAGTACATGTTCTCTGTTATTTTTCAGGAAGAAAAGGGGAGATCAAAGTGCCTTTTATGAACTTGTTATTTTTCAAGGGTCCCTAGCTCTAAAATAATCAATACTTCAAACTGATATATTCTGGGGCGGCAAATCCTGAACCTCTCCATTGTCTTTCCATCATCATACAGCTCTTAATCTGCACAACATATACTTACATGTGTTTTTTTAAATAGAAGGAATAGCAGTTAGTAACCAGATCATGTAAAGAGGTACACACTAGTAAGACAGGACTAGTTCTTCCCCCCCACCCCCCCCAAACACACAATAAAAATGTAATAACACTGGGCTTAGCTAAAACTATGAGGAGAGGCATGCCCTGAGAGATGCAATAAGTTGGAAGCCCAACCAGGAAAATGGAGAGGGGACTTAAAAAAAGAAAAATAAATATATGGAATATGGACTAACACTAACAAAGGCCGAGAGAGACAGCAGAACCTTTTATTTCAGACAGAGGTATCAAAAACCAAGGGAGCTCTGGGATCAAGGGCAAGTTCAGTTCATCTGATGCACATGCATGGCTGCCCTGTGCCCCTGAAGAAGAAACCAACAGGTAGAAGCCGGTGCCTTCGTGATGGAACTGTGGTCCAATTCAGGCACCATTTGCTTTAATAAAGAGATTATCAATTTTTAAACTGAATCTAAAAAATGCACACGTAATTGTATTCAAAAACAGGAAGCATTTACCTTTAAAATGATTCCAAATACTTCTTTTGGAAATTATGTGCTTGAACATAATTTATATTTACTCTGGTGACTGGACTCACTTTTCATCACTTCCTGATTTTCTTTGAGGCAGTGATCCCTCACAGCATGTCTTCCCAGGGCCTACAGATGAATTCGAATATGCAGCCTGATTAGGTATCAGCACTTCCCGCAGCCTGTCAGGGCCCTGGAGAAGGGCTGTCAGCCGGAGACGGTCTTACCATAAGACTGTGCACTTCGTCAGCCTCTTCACCCAGAGAAATTCTTGTGGGAAAAGTGAAGACAATCTGTGTGCCAGGTCTCTGTTGCACCTCCTCTGTTTCTCCTGTAGAGCAGGTGCATGGATTTCTCTGGTGAAGGGGAAGCAGGGACATTCCTCAACCCTGGTGTCCTTGCAGCTGGGGCATCACCTCTCCCTTTCTTTTGTTGTTTACCAACCAGGAGGAGTACAGGTCCCCTTCAGTTAGTTTCTTTCACAGTCTCTAATCCTATTGTATTAGAATGAAAGCCACAAATCAGAGATCTTTTGAAAAGGGTTTTCTACAAACTCCCTCTCCCTCACATTGAAGAAGAGACTGAATGTTGATTGACAGTGAATGGCCTCTTAAGTTGTTGGTGCAGGCAACTTTGTAACAGCCTGCCCAATAAAACAGTTATGGCTGGGTTCAAGAAACGGGGAAATAGAACAGGTGCTGCTGCACTCACAAGGCATTGCATTCAGTTTAGGGGTGAGAGGATGAGGAAGGGAAGTCATGTCCAAACAAGAGAAACTCTCCTTGCAGCAGGTAGTTTCCTTGGTGGCTTCATTTGCAACTGTTTTAATGCTGATCATTATCAAATTTAGAGCTTCCACGCTTTGGGCCCGGTGTGCACTCACTACCTGGGAATTGCTCTGGAGCATCATCCAGACAGACAGTGGCCCCACTAATGGGCAAACAGAACCAATCCCTAGCTGCAACACAGCTTATCCCTTCTAACAGAAAAGAGGCTGGCCACTTGCAGGAAAAGATCCATTTCAATGGAAATGAGGGAGGGTGAATAACTGAGCAGATGGGCTAAGGTGACACCCAAGGACCTAAAGACAAAGAAATTCTGATATAAAAGACAAAAAAAAAAAAAAAAAAAGAAGAAGAAGAACTAGTTTCCTAACAAGTTTTCCCTTATTCCTTTAAATAGCTTGTTGCCAGATGATTGGAGGACTTTTAAGAGCTTTGCTGGGAAATGCCTCTGTCCTGTGTCGTTGCTATGAGAAGCCTTTGTTTGTTTATTAGTTTGGTTTACAAAAGGCACCAGATGTTTGAAAACCTCAGGCCACATGCAGAATCAAAATGACATCATGAAAACACTAAGGGTAGCAAAGCCACTTCAAACACTTTCTCCCCAACAGTGAGGGTGCAAGCCTTTTCAAAACCAAAACAAATGCACCACCTTTAGTGTTCCCACCAATATGTTTTGCCAATTATGTCATCATCATTATTACTGTTGAAGAATTTTGTTTGCGATAAGAATTCAGACTTCAGTTTATGAAGCAGTTTATAGTCAACCCTGGTTTTCCTAGTTCATAAACAAAAACTTAAGCGTACTGTAAAACCTACGTATATTCTTTTAATTTCCTTGGGTTTGCCAAAGACATTAGATCTATCTGCTTATGACTCAGTTGTCTGTAAGGTATTCAGATCTGTGCCCAAGTCTCTTCCATAGATTACTGAGCAAATGGGTGTTTTTTTTTCACTTAATTTTATTCCAGCAAGATACACAATACTGTTTGATAAAGATTAAGTTGAACCAAATATATGAAGTTGAATATTGAACCATTTTTACCTCAGAAAAGGCCAATTTTACATGGTTCAACTGAGTAGATTTAGCATGAAGAGTAGCACTGGTGACAAATGTTGAGATAAATCCTTAACAGGTCCTCTTAGACTTTCCAGTAACGAAGTTCCAAGGAGAGAAATCAGTTGTCCTCTCCACCCTGACATGGTGCGGAGGCAGTGGCCTGTTTTTAGGTCTGGCTTATACAATTACAGGTACCATGGCATGGCTGTCCTCCTTTGTCATGATAGCAGTTCACTACATGCTGAGAAAAAGGAGGGCATCCATTTTCTATCGATAGAGCTAAGCTTTGAAAGCAGACAGCAGAAATGGACAGTAAAGTTTCACATCCAAAGATGCAACTGACTGGGATATTTCAGCAAGTACACAACAGGCCTGACCGAAATGAATGGCAATCCCAGGCAGATAAGTAACGAGAATGCCAGAGTTAAGAAAAAGAAGAAGAGCAGGAGATAGAACTATGTATAGTAGGGAATGGGGATAATAAACTGTCTTCGAGTTCTGAGTATTTGTTTGAAGTCCTTGTGCCAAGAGACAGACATCATGTGATGGCAATCAGTGCAGGGGGCCCCCAAGTGAGTGAATCCTTAGCCATGAGAGCAGGCTCAATCCCTAAGTCTTATCAGCTGGGTGAAGTCATAGGCTTCCCAAGAGCAACTGCTGAACTGAGCATCAGGATGCTTTCCATATTTCTCCCCTATCTGTGGAACCAAAAATAACTTTTCACTACTAAGATTAGATCAAAGAAAGGCTTTGGCAAGATGCAAAATACAGAATACACCAAAAAGAAAGCCCAGAAATTTCCCTAAAGTAATCCGTGTAGCCAAGAGGGATATAAGGAAAGAGACTGTTTTTCAAAAAACTATTCAGCATGTTGTGGTCTCAGTATGATTTTAGAACTTACAGAGGGATGACAAATTTCATAATTTAAAGATATGACTTGGATTTATGAAATATACTTGAATTACACATACTGGAGAATCCTCAGAGTTCATCTTAAAGGGTTTTAATCCCCGAGGTTGATGTTTGGTGTGGGACTAAAAACACCAACCTTAAATGCAATATTCTAGGTTGTAATCATTGGTTGGAGTCCCAGCTCTGCTTCTAACCCAGCTTCCTGCTATCATGCACCCTCAAGAAGGCAGCAAATGACGACTAAAGTACTAGGTCCCTGCCATCCACATGGGAGACCCAGATTGAGTTTCTGGCTCCCAGCTTTGGCCCAGCCCAGCACTGGTTGTTGTAGGCATTTGTGGAGTAAACCATAAAATGAACGATATCTATCTATCTTACCTCTCCCCTTTACAAATGAAATAAAAAATATTTTAAATTTTAAAGACTTTAATTCTTGCTAAAGATCACTTATAGGAGACTAGAGAGCATTAGTAAAGCTGCCATAAGCCTCACAGATTTTTTTTTAACCTAAATGACCACCAAGTAATACTTTTAAATATTTTATATAAAATTTTTTGAGGTAGAGAAAGGTTTACTTTGTGATGATTCTAGAAGTAGAATTGCCAGTTTTAGAGGAAAATGAAAAATGAAAAGTATCAACACATTTGTCTCCTTAGGAGCCAAGAAAGCATTTCTTTGTTGCAACTTTTGGCATTCACTAAATAATTGAATGCTTTGCCAAAAAAAAAAAAATCGGTTTCAAGTGTCAACTCCAAAGTCTTGGAATTCCTCTCCTGGCTCACCTTCTACTTAAAGCCAATTATTTCTGGTGACCAGGCGTGGCTCACTGATGAATTCCCCCCACTGAACAGGTCCACGTCCTAATCCCCAGAGCCTGCAAATATTATCTTCTCTGTCAAAAGAGATTTTGTAGAAACAAATTCAGGATCCTGGTATGAGAAGATTAACCTGGCTTGTCTGGGTGAGTCCAGTGTAAGAAACGTAGTCATGGAGGCAGCATTCACAAAGAGGAGCTGAGGTTTAGCCAGCACCATTCTGCTGCCCCACCTGCTACAGCATCACTCACATGACCGTTCCAGCCAATCCATACAACAACCCTGAAGGGCCTGCACCACAACCTGGCTCACATTGCTAAAACCACACTTCCCCTGCCCTGTACCAATTAAACCCATCTCCCTGAATTGCCCAAGCCTCCCTTTTTCTGAACTGCCCAAACAGCTTCCTACTCCTTCCATGTAACAGAAAGCCACAAGTTCCTGGAAGTTATAACATAGAAGCAGCATCAGAAATATCGAAGATGGCTGGAGGCTGTGTCCCTGTGGTGATCTTTAGGTCATTATAATAAAATTACCATTGCTGATACTCCCATTCCCATCATGCCCCTGATCCCATGACATTGCTGGGATTTCCAAAAGAGAACACAGAAATGGGTGGTACTCAAGTCCTGCCCCAAACTCCACCAAATTTGCCTCAGACACTTTCTCCTGTAACAGAAAAGGATAGTCTTAAACTTTGTTGATTGCCATCTCTTCCAGGCTGCCTTGCATTTACTCCAGAGTGTCTACTTTCTTATTAAGTAAATACTGCTTCTCTGGTCACCTTTATCTATCTCCTCCTTTAATTTTTTCTCAAGTGGCAACAAGAACCTGGACAAGTTTAACCAGGGGACCTCCTACAGCATGACTACTAAGGTCCTTACAATAAAGGCAGATCAGAGAAGTAGTTGGGGGACAACAGAAACAAGAAGTTATAGTGGGACAAGGAAGGGGGCATGATCCAAAAGCAAGTGGCTTCTAGAAGCTCAGAAAAGCAAGAAATGGATTCTCTTTTGAAGCCTTGACTAGCCCTGATGACACCTTAACGGTCCTAAAGGAATGCATTTACACTATTTTAAACTTAGCATGCACGGCAACTTGATACATGACAAAATAACTCCAGATGTAAGCAATGCTATAAATGCCTAAAAATTGCTGTTACTGGAGTTCAGCTTACTTAACATGGCAGAGAAAAAGGCAGGGACAGAGCTCATAAATGAACCAAACCCCCAGACATAAAACCCTGCACTCAGGCCTTTCCTCCATGGTCCTTCGTTACCATGATAATTAGAAAAGGAACAAAAATATTTGTTACAGCTCATCCTTGTTTTTCAGGATAATGTTTTAATCAGGATTCTATAAGCAACAACAGATATGTGTTTACGGATAGATATAGGTAGGTAAGTAGATGATAGATAATTAACAAATAATCTGACTTTAAAGAATAGGAACATTTGCTGGGCAAGTTCTGCTCAACAAAGACTTGCAACTGAAGTCCAAATTCGGCTGAAGCCAGGAAGAGGCAATGTTGTGGGTGAAGTTCAAAGACAACGTGCTGCAGAATTCCCTCCTCTTGCTCCAGGAGGCTGACCTTTTGTTCTGGTTGGGCCTTCAACTGATTGGATGAGACCCACCCATGTAATGGAGAGAAATCTGTGTTACTCAAATAATATAAATGTTATCCAAACACCTCACAGAAACATCCAGAATAATAATGGGTAAAAATCTGATCATACTATGGTCCAGCCATATTGACATATAACATTCAACATCACAGATGACAAGATGACACCTGCATTTACCACGTCAAGCACTTTTCCAAAAACTCACTTTTCATTCATTTTGTGCAAGGGTTGGCTCTAATGGAAGGAACCTACATAAAAACAAAAGTCATATTCACAAGAATATAAACTATGAAAAGAGTTTAGATAACAGCCAGAATGCGTGACAGAATGGAAATGTGAAGTTTCTTTTGTCTGTGCCACAAGTCAATGTGATCAAACTCTAACCCTATTATCAGCCTGGAGCTAGCTTTACCTTTTTTAGGGATAGAACATCATCATGCACAATTAACTCTATATTTTCTTTGGGTTTTCTTTCTCTGCTACTTTTTCCTCATTCCTACTCTATCATCTTGCTCTTGTCCTCTTCCTCTACTTTTTTTAAGATTTATTCATTTATTTATGAATTATTTAAAAGGCAGAGTTAGGGAGAGGGTACAGAGAGAGCTTCTATCTGCTGATTCACTCCCCAAATGGTCACAATGGCCAAGTTTGGGCCAGGTGAAGCCAGGAGTCAGGAGTCTCACCCAGTTCTCCCAGATGAGTGGCAGGGTCTCAAGGATTTGGGTCATCTGCTGCTGCTTTCTTGGGTGCATTAACAGGGAACTATATCTGAAGCTGAGCAGCCACAACTTTTGGTTCCCATATGGGATGCCAACATTGCAGGTGGTAGCTTAACTTGCTGTAACACAATGCTGGTCCCACTTTTTCTAGTCCTTAATCCTTCTCTTTCGAAAGCTTAGGAAAACTGGGTACTGCTCTGCTCTCTTTCCTATTCCAGGAAATGATGCAACAGAAGAGATGAGAAATGAGCATAAATAAGGTCAAGAAACAACAAAAACGAGAACCAATGGTAGTTTATGAGTTGGGTACATCTAAATATATATGTGTGTGACCATTTAGAAACCCCATCAGGGTTTTGAGGTGCATTTTTGACATGTATTTATGTGCACCAGCAGAGGCAGTAAATAAAACAAATTAAAATAAACAAAATTGGGTAGGATAAAATTATGGGTAAATAAAAACATAGACTTGACCTTTATTTGAAACTTATTTATGAGATTTCTCCTTGAGTGATAAGTCCACAGCTCTAATTTCCAAAAGAGATAGCTGGAGACCCTGCCCAGAAGGGACACAACTCATGCATCTCCACACCCACTCACACTTGCTCCATGCAGTTAAACATGATCCCATACTCTGCTTCCATGGTCTCTTGATTTCCTGTATGTGAATCAGCCTCCCCAGTGGATAGAGGGAACACTCCCATGGGACAGTGCCACACTTCTCACTTCATCTGCACAATTCCAGGGCTCCAAAGTCCATGGCATGTACAGAGGAGGTTCAAGTTGATAACAGCCTATTGACTTGGACAAAGCAACACCATCTTTCTCAGCCTGCCCTACTGTCTTCCTAATGAAGGCTGGTTTTTCATCTGCTTAGTTTCATGGTACAGGATTTATTAATCAAATCATAATAAAAGAAAACCAGTTTCAGACAGCTGTTGGTGGTTTTCCTTTGCAATATGTCCAATAAAATCCCGCAGTGCCACAGCCTGTGGTTGTCAACAATTCTGCCTCTGGGAGTTCATAAATGGTGGGACTGAAAAGCAGGTTTCTGCTGGCTTCTCCACCAGGCGAGGCACAGGCAAGCCCACTCCCCATTCTCAGGGCCAGGGGAGTCACTGTGGTGCTTAGATGTCCAGCGCCTTCTTCAGCCATGGCTCACTTTAAGTCTATCACTACCAACTAATCAGGTTCCTAAAAGCTTCATTTTTTTTGTTTTGTTTTGTTTTACCTGGTAATTATTTCACTGGAACTTCCAAGTTAAACTCATTTTACGGTAAGCAGTGCTCCTTTTTCCTTTCTTAGCTTTATTTTTTGATGCTATTCTTAAAAAGATAATCTGGTAAAATGATTAGAAGAGGAGGTGAAATGATGAGATTTGGATTGCGGTGACTCAGAGAGCAACAAGAACAGCTCATTCAGAAGGGGGACGTGGGGTCGGGGAACACTCCTGCAAGGGTCAGGTTTGTACAATATCCCCTTTCTAATCCTGTGGCAGCCATGAAATGATTCAGAGCTGCTCTGACAAATGTAGGAACTCTTCAAAGTCTGGGAAGTGAAATATTGTAGAAAAATGAATCTTCCTTTTTTGATTAGTGTGGAGCCTGTCTCCTGCTTCAAGAGACACGATCCAGTTTTCTGAATCATTTTCACCACAGTTGGAATGGAAAAACTAAAGTCATTGCTCTAATGGCAAGAAACATCTTGTGGCGCTTAGAGCCAGCAGTCAGTCCAGAAAAGCGCAAGGGGGTGGGGAGGTACCTCTGGCTCCTTTGCTTTGTAAGAAGAGTTTCACTCCAGTGACACAGATGGTTTTTAGTGCAGGCTAACATAAAAATAGCACATTCTGCTGTTTTTTTAATTTATAAGGACTTCCTGGTTTCTTATTTGTAATTGGTATCTATGTACTGACTATAAGAATGTCCTCTTGTAAGACTAACAAACTAAGAAGCTTCTGCACAGCAAAGGAAACGATAAACAAAGCAAAGAAGCAACCAGCAGGATGGGAGAAAATCTTTGCACACCACATAACAGATAGGGGGATAGATGTCCAGAATTTACAAAGAGCTTTTGAAACTCAATGACAGCAAAACAGACGACCCTCTGAAGAAAAGTACCTTACTCATGGGGCAAAGTATCTATTCAGCCTCCGAGCAGTCACTTCTCCACCCTTCAAGCCTTCTGTCAAAGCCTGCTCTGCATGACACATTATCAAATGCTAGATAAATACTTTGCCTTCATGTTGGCAAATGACCAAGGAATCCAGTTGTGACTATGGGACACAGTGGCAAGTCCATAGGGAATATGGGAAAAATTTTTTCCTCCAAGACAGATAAAATTAAAAAACAAAAACAAAAACCCAGCAGTAACGACACAGGAGAAAAGCTCTTCCGTCAGTGAAGCTGCCCTCTGCTTCCTCCACGTGAATGAACTGCATGAGGATGTGGGGGCGACAGCAGCCCCTCGCAAGCAACAGGTGAACAATCTGATGGCCAAAAGTTTTCATCCAGAAGGATAGAATTGGATTCTTCATGCAGCACCAACACCTTTTATGAGATATGTTTTGTAAGTTAAGAACCCCTCCCTAATTATTTTAATCATTTAGCTGGGCATTTTGCTATTTGCAACCAAAATTCTTCTGACAGAATCAGCACAATTATTCCCATTTTACTCCACCAATGTGTCTCATCTATCAGACCAGAAAACTAATTTATTGACCACTGAAACTGAACAAGACATGGTTGAATTATACTTCATGTGAAGTCATCTCTTCTATGGCCCTTTAATCTTAACTTTAAGAAACATATTCATCTGTTTTGGCTTACTATAAGAGAATACTTGATGTTGGTGCATTAGAAAGTAAGAAATTTTATTTGGCTTATGATTGTGGTGACTGAAGGGTACAAACAGCTTAGCATCAATATCCAAGGAAGGGCTCTCTGGCTATGTCACAAGACAGAAGACAGGAAGGGAACTGGCCATGTGTAGAAGAGGTCAAGCATGTATCTCTACAAGTCACTCTCCTAAGAATCAACTTATGGGCCCGGCACAAAGGCTCAGTAGCTAAATCTTCACCTTGCACATGCCAGGATCCCGTATTGGTTCCAGTTTATGGCCCAGCTACTCCACTTCCCATCCAGCTCCCTTTTTGTGGCCTGGGAAAGCAACACAGGATGGCCTACACCTTGGGACCCGGCAACCAAGGGGGATACCTGGAAGAAGTTCCTGGATTCTGGGTTTGGATCAGCTTAGCTCTGTCTGCTGCGGCCACTTGGGGAATGAACCAGCAGATGGAAGATTGTTTTCTATATTTCCTCTCTGTAATCTGCCTTTCCTATAGAAGCAAATAAATCTTTTTTTTTTTAAACAAAGGATCAACTTATTCTGGATCAGTGTTGGGATATAGCAGATAAAACTGTCACCTGTAATACTGGCATCCCATATGGGTGCCAGTTCGTATGCAGTTACTGCACTTCCAATCCAGCTCCCTGCTAATGTCCTGCTAAGGGCAGAGGAAGATGACCCAAGTGTTTGAGCCCTAATCGTCCATGTGGAGGCATGAATGAAGCTCCTGGCTTTGGCTTGGCTCAGAGCTGGCCATTGCAGGCATCTGGTAATAAATCAGTAAATAGAAGGTCTCTCTTTTTCTTTCTCTCCAAAACGATTTCAAAATAAATAAACAGATAAATTTTTTTTTAAAAAATTAACTTACATTCTGTGAGACCAGCATTATCCTTCTTAGGGCAATGCCTCCTAATTACTTTTCATTAGGTCCCCTCTCTTAAAGGCTCCAACACCTTTCAACATTGACACACTGGAGAAAAGCTCCCACCATTTAGAAACACACTCAAATGCTAGCCAAATCATAGTAGTACTCTCCATATCCTTCATGTGTAGATGATACTACACAGCAGTTCACGAAATAACCATGTTCCACAGATGGTGACCTCACTTTCTATTGTTACTTGTGTCCCATTTGTCAGAAGTTTGATCCCAATCCCCAATCACTTGTAGAAGTTGACCAACACCTTTTCTCTGTAACAAAACACAGGGGCTAATAGAAGGCTCTGAGGCCAATATAACAAATGGCCTCTTAACTATGATGATGACACCAAGCTCACAGTTTAGGGAAGATCTGTGGAGAAGGAAAGATGTTGCTCAAAACAATTCCCAGCAGAATTTATCAGTCACTCTTCTAGTCAGATATACCATGTTATACACCATCTGACATTCTCAAAAAAGAAAAGCAGAGTGATGAAAGATGGGTGGCTGTTCGAGGCTAAAGGCAGGAGGAAAGTGTAACAACAAATGGGTCATGTGCAACAGCATGCATAGTATGCAAGGTCATGTGATTTATCTTTGGGTTGTGGTAAATTTTCCATTTTTCTTCCTGTTATTGATTTTATTTTATTGCTTTTCATTTGAGAGGCTGTATAGTAACTGTTTAATAGAGACTATCATATCCAGATGTGAAGATACAATGCAGTATGCCTCTCTACTTCCAAATCCAAGATGGACTGCCAATAAAACTATTAAATATATCTTGACAATAGGATACTGAACACTTTACCAATGTCTATGCCTACAATGTCAGGATACACTTAAATGGCAGAACAATGGACTGAAAACTGTTTATGAAGCACTACACTATTGTAATAATATAGAAGAAATTAGTGGGGGTGAAGGAGAGGTAATCCCAGAGCCTACGGAATTGTATCATAAAATAATAACAAAAAAAATGTGGTACATTCACACCATGGAATATTATTCAGTCACAAAAGGATGGAATATTGCCTTTTGCTACTAACCGGATGTAAATGGAAAACACTATGCTTAGTGAAATAATCCAGTTCCCAAAAGATAAATATGCTTTTCCTAACCTGTGATAACTAATACAAATTACAAAAAATGTAACCTATAGGAGCAAGAGTGACATCCTAAAATTTGACCATTATGCATAGCCTTTACATACTCCCAAGGAATAGTAGGAATTCTGGTTCTTTGTTATTACTATTATTTTCTAACTGTCATATTTTGATATCTTTACCTGACAAAGTATTAAATCTGTGATTGTTAAGTGGAGGTATACTATAAGGAAAGATAAGGGTGGTTGGGGAATGCAAACAGGAGAAAAATCAGGATGGGAAGTATTATTAAGTTCCTAAATCTGTGTTGCAATATGTGAAATTTGTCTACTATATTTAACAAAAGTCAATTTAAAAAAATAGGGTCCAGCACTAGTAGCTAAATCTTTGCCTTTCATGCACTGGGATCCAATATGAATGCTGGTTCGTATGCTGGCTGCTGCACTTCCCATCCAGCTCCCTGCTTGTGGCCTGGGAAAGTAGTGGAGGACGGCCCAAGGCCCTGGGACCCTGCACCCGTGTGGGAGACATTGAGGAAGCTCCTGGCTCCTGGCTTTGGATCAGCTCAGCTCCAGCCATTGTGGCTGCGTGAGGTATGAACCAGTAGACTGACGATTTTTCTGCCTCTTTTTTTCTCTGTAGATCTACCTTTCCAATAAAGTAAATAAATCTTTTTTTAAAGTTAAAAATATGATAGATTTTGGAGTGAGGGAACTGAACTCTTCTCTATCCTGATTATGCTGATAGTTACATAGATCTAAGCATGTACTCATTTACTGAGTTAAACACCAGAAGAAAGAAATTGTACCGTAGAATAATTTTTAAATCAGTAAATTAATTCCATAAAAATATAGTTTCTAGCAGATCATTCATGAATTAGCTATAATTGTCTTTTGTTGGGCCTCAGAAAATACCAACCAGGCAGGCAAAAGATAGTAAGTAGGTCTGATTGCTACAACTGAATATAGTGCTTGGTTTCACAAGAAATATGAAAACAGGATATCATGAAACAAAACTGCTTCCTTGGGTCTGGTGTTGTGGTACAGCAGTTCAAGCTAATACCTACAATGCCAGCATCCCACATGGATGCCAGTTCAAGACCCAGCTGCTCCACTTCTGACCCAGCTCCATGCTAATGCACTTGGTAAAGCAGTGATTGGGCCCTCCTATTTGGGAGAGCTAGATGGAATTCCAGGCTTCTGGTTTTGACCTTGGCCCTAGTCATTGCAATTATCTGGAGAAGAAACCAACAATTTTCACATAATGGGGAAAAAAAGTTAGTCCCTACCTTAAGCCAAATGCCTGTTTTACTAAATAACAAAATCATAGAACACTGATTATACTACTTAAATTTTTAGTAAATCTGATCATCTTAATGTTTAAGAGTGTATATTTTTATTATTATTTGAGAGGCAGAGAGATGAAAGAACAAAGAGGAACTCCCAACTGCTGATTCATTCCCCAAAATACAATGCTCAGAGCAAGGCCATGGGCTACATCAGCACCCTGAATTACAGTCCCCGTTTCCCATGTGGGCAGCAGGGATCCAATTACTCAAGCCATTACCCCAGCTTCTTTGGGTCTGCATCAGTAGGAAGCAAGAGTAGGAGCTGAGGCTGGGTGTTGAATCCAGGTACTCCAGCATGGGACACTGACATCATCATTAAACTAAAAACTCACTCTAAGAACTAACATTATTCTTAAAAGGTTAGAACTCATGGAGCTGGTGAAGTGGCACAAGTACTAATCCTCTGCTTGTGGTTTGACATCCTATATGGGTTCCAGTTCATGTCCTGGCTGCTACTCTTTTGGTCTAGCTCCCTTCTTATGGTCTGGGAAAGCACTGGAGGATGGCCCTAGATCCCTTGGACACATGGCAGACCTGGAAAAAACTTCTGGCTTTTGATTGGCCTAGCTATGGACATTGTGGACATTTGGGGAGTGAACCAGCAGATGAAAGATTTCTCCTCCAGTTTCTGTAAAATCTGCCTTTCAAATAGAAATAAATAAAATCTTAAAAAAAATTTTTTAAAGAAAGATTTCAGGGCTGGAAACAGAACTGACCCAGCAATTGCAACCAGCAGCATGTGCATAAGCTGACTGGGGTGCCAGACTGTGCCGGACCCTGTACTGGCAAGCACATACAAGAATCACATCTGGGATCACTCAGATGAAGTTTCTTTGAGGATCTCCCCAGTTGAACTGCTGGACTCAGAACCCGAACCATGAAAAGAAGTGCAGGTTCCATGGTCTGCCACAGAGTGCTAATGCCAGAGCCGAACCTCCTCAGAGGCTCAGACGGAGCAGTGGACACACAATCAGTGAAAAATTGGGCAAACGGAGACTCAAAGGTGGACTATGTCAATCAGTGGATTCTGCAGCAACTTCATCGTGCTTGGAGACTGGCAGCAGTTCATAACTGTTGAACTATCAAAACCACTTGAGCAAGACCCTTGGGAGCATGCCCCACATTGGGGACCTAGGATGGGTGGGGGGCTGGCTAGGGCTTCTCCCTTTATCTTCCCATTTACCCCAGACACAGAAAAAGAAGAGAATGTGGAAATAATAGTCTTACGCACTTTCCTGTAGCCCTTGAACCTTTGTGCCCTAATGTAAAGATTGTCAAAAATAAAGAAAAATAAATAAATAAAACATGTGTTTCAAAATAAATAAATAAAAAAAGACTAGAATCCAAAATTTCTGTAGGAGTAAACAAATTGTTTCAGAGGTATGAGAAACAAATTTTAAGTACTTCTTGGCTCCTAAGACAAGATAATCTACAGGGGATACAAAATACTTTACCCGCATTTTCTACATTCAAAAAAAAATCTTCATCTTTTCAATCCTTATGAAACAATGGCTGAACAGCAAGGTATTCTTGAGTAAACTCTACAATTTCATAGTACATATTTAAAATATTCATTTGTCAAGGTCAGCTCTTTGTTTTCAGATTCCATTAATATCAAAATAAGGATATAAATAGTAACCTCAGAAATTAACAACTCCAGAGTTGAAAAATCAATATGTGGTAGCAGAGCATAAGGATTAGACCTCTGGATTCTGGTATACACTAGGGTGAATTTGATTCCCAGTCTTGCCTGTGCATAAGCCATGTGACCTCGGACAAACCATTTTACATTCAACCACAGTTTCAAAAGGAAACAATAGAACCTGTCTCATCCAACTGTTGGAAAAGTGGAATAATGTACCTCATCATTTAGCATCATGTAAATAACATCCAGAAAGTGTCCAATACATACTGGCCATTATAACTATTCAGATATATCTCTCTATAAAATTTCATGAACAATATTTCTTAGGAATTACACTATAGGCATTCATTTCATATCCAATTAAGTGTTGTATTTTCAGTTGTCACTGAAACATTTATCCTGAAATTACAAATCCAACTGTCAGTTTACATAAAATAATTTCACACAATTACTACTTTAAGAACTCAGTCTCTAGTATGACAGTCTGGATATTTTAATTGGCTTTCTCAAAGATAAAGCATAAAAGTAGCCATTAGAGTGACACTTTTGCTGACTCTTGCAATATTGAAAAAGATCTTTTTAAAACACCCATTTACTTATTTTAAAGATAAAGTTACACTTACAGAGAGAGAAATGCTTCCATTTACTGGTTCACTCCCCAAAGGCTTGCAATGGCCAGCCAGGGCCTGGAACTCTATCCAAGTCTTTGTACTTAGGCAATCTTCTGCTGCTTTCATAGGCAAAGTAGCTGAGGCAAGCAGGAATTGATCTGCCACTCAAAGGGGATGCTGGCATGGTAAGCAGCAGCTTAACCCAGTCTCTGAAAAAAAAAAGGAATTGAAGTAAAATGGTAGATAGCAACAATCAAAAATAGAATCAAAGCCCAAAAGTTTGGCTCTACTTCATGTCTACTTTTTTTTTTAAAAAATTATTGATTTATTTGAAAGAGTGACAGGGAAGAGAAGGACAGAGTCCTTCCATCAGCTGGTTCACTCCCACAACAGCTAGGATTGGGCTACGCTGAAGGCAGGACCCAAAACACCATCCTCGGTCCCCTGTTGAATAGATCATGTGTCTGTAAAATATGATCAGCGGGGTTTTTTAAAGTCACTGTCATCAGCAAAAATGCAACTCAAAAAACGAAAAAAAAGTTTGCTACTCCTCTCTCTCTTCCTTCCTCATCAGCTTTTGCAAAGGCATGATTTTAATCCACGCTATATTCAAAAGTTTAAAAAATTCACCACTAATAATAATAATAATAATAATATTCAACAAGCAAAAAGCAGAAGGAGCAGAGTTTTACAGGAGTATAAACATGGACTAAAGACAATTATATCCCACAGAGACCTTCTCATTTGTTTTTAAATTCTGTTAGTTGCTTTTATAATTTTTATGTTATATATCAGAGAAAACATATGATATTTGTCTTTTTTTAAAGACTATTTTATTTGAAAGGCAAATTTATAGAGAAGAGAGACAGAGATAAGAGAGATCTTCCATTTTCTGGTTCACTCTCAAAATGGCTGAAATGGCAGAGCTGGACCAATCTGAAGCCAAGATCCAGAAGCTCTTTTTGGGTCTCCCCAGGACTTGTGCCATCCTCCACCGTTCTCCCATGCCATGAGCAGAGAACTGGATCAGAAGTAGAGCAGCCAGGACATGGCTGGCACACACATGGGAACTGGTGCCCATGGGATGCTGGTGATGAAGGCAAACACTTAGCCCACAACTCCATGGCACCAGCACACAGAATATATACTTATAAGATGAAATAATAAAATCAAATAAAATTCTTATAACAAAAAAAACCCAAATTTACAAATTAGCAAAGGACTTGAACAGACATCTCCAAAGCAGACCTACAAATGACCAATAAGCACATGAAATGATGCTCGACATCCAATCATGAGAAAGTATAAACTGCTGCGACTGTTGTGACAAAGCAAGTTAAGTCACTGCTTGCAATGATGGTGGCATCCCCTATCGAAGCACCGGTTAGAGTGCCAGCTGCTCCATTTCTGACCAAGTTTCCTGCTAATGCATCTGGGAAAACAGCAGAAAATGACACAAGTACTTGGACCCTCGCCATTCATGTGGGAGACATTAATGGAGTTCTTGGCTCCTAGGTTTGTTCTGGTCCACTCCTGCAGCAGTTTGAAGAGTGAATCAGCTGATAGAGGATTGCTCTGGCTCTCTCTCTCTCTCCCCATCACTATGCCATTTAAATAAATACATAAATCTCTAAAAAGAGAAAAATGTCACTTTACATTAAACATCACTTCACATCCATTAAGATGACTATTGTAAAAAACCAGGAAAGAACACCTGCTGACAAAATGCGGAGGGATCAGAAGCCTGTGCAGTGCAGGCAGAAATGTAAAAGAGTGTAGTCACTGTTAAAAACAGTGCGATTCCTCCAAAAATTAAAAACAGAATATCTTATGATCCAGCAATTCCACTTCTGAACACATACACAAGAGCTGAAAAAGAAGAACTCGGACAGATACTTATACACCTATATTCATAGCCGATGAAGGGTAGAAGCAACAGAAGTGTTGAGCAGTGGGAAAATGCACAAATGAAACAGGAAATGCACATATACAGTAATCCAACCTTAAAAAGGAAAGACTTAACACATGTTATAACATGGCTGAACCCTGAAGACACAGGCTATGTAAAATAAATCAGTCACAAAGGACAAGCATGGTGTGATTTCACTTACACGTGATCCCTTTAGAAGCCAATTTCATAAAGATACAAGGTAGAATGGAGGTTATCAGAGGCTCGGGAACAAGAAACCGTGAATTATTGCTTAATGGATTTAGAGTTTCAGTCTGGAAAGATGGAAAAAGTTCTAGAAATACACAGTTGTGATGGTTGTGCAATGTATTTGAAGGTACTTAATGTCACTGAAGTATACAAGTTAAAATGATTAAAATGGCAAATTGTATGTACTTTTTTGCCATACACACAAAAGAATTTCATGATCATGCCTGGAATCTGGAATGGCACATACCAAAAAACATTTTTGAGTGAGTAATTACACATATGCTATGTGTTTCACTAAGTCAAATGAAAGTAAAGAGACAGAGTGATGATGGCTGTAGCTTCCAGCTGCGGTATTTCCTAACAAGTTAGGGCAGCAGACTTGTCTGTGTGAGGTTCCTGTCTTGCTGGTCTCACTGAAATGAATGGTCCCCACGCCAATGGAAGTTTTATTAACTTGGGTTTATAGGGTTCACTAACACAGTCACATTATTTAAGAATTCAAACAGTTCTTCAGCCACACACATTTTATGTCTCTTCATCACCAGACAGATCCCTGTCGAGGATGTTCTGTAGTTAACTTCTTAGCACAAGGAATTCATTCTCCTGTGAGCACACTGAAGCCTCCACATGGCCCTTAGAAAGACACTGACCTCTTTGAAACCAGGTCTGCATGATCCAGTGAACTGGGGTTGGCTCCCAATTGCACAAATTCTTCTGAACCCTGGTTCTCAGAAAAATTAAATGAAGGAATCATCGGAAGACTCAAAATAGAATGTTACATACCAATATGATGAGATAATGCAAGATTTTGCAAAGGCATTAAGGAGAAGAAAGACAGATAATATGAGGCTCTGTTTAATGTGAGTTATTGGCTTCTAAGTCTCAAAGACTGCAAAAATTCTCCTCCTCTAAAAGATACACACACACACACACATACTACTGGAGTCTGCTAAACTGAAAATCATGGTAAAACTCTTAGGATCAAGACAGCGCCAGCAGAAAGCAGTTTCCCACTCCCTGACTTAGTTCCAGCCAGATCAGATACTATCAGTCTCCCATTCAACTTCTCATCTTAGACTTCTTTTTGTCTAAAAAATAAAACAGCATCATCAAGGGCTTTTAGACAGCCTGTAGCTTCAGCAAGCTTCTTTAGTTTACACCAGCAAGTTTTCCATAGGGGCTGAGGTCAGATCTTGACCTTTGGATTCTTCAATATGTTCTCAAACAAAGTAGCTGCCTTCTTCCTGGCCCCTTATAAATTAGCTGTGTATTTTCTGGTATTAACTACATCCTTGAAACTTGCTTTAGCTCATCCAAGAAACTTGGCCCCATCTCTCCTCTCCAGAGACAGCTTTGTGAAGGTTTCAGGAGCAATTACTCAGAGGGTCCTCTGTGCTCAGCAAAGCCCCAAATTTGGATAAGGTTTCGTGTACATATTCATTGACTTCAGCAGTCAGGCAAAAATAGGAGACGACTCCCAATTCCACAGGGTCAAATATCCTCCCTGAAACTAAAATGGAAAAGATTAACTAACTCATGGAAGGGATTTTGTGATAAACCTAATATCCTGGGGCCACTTTCATAGAAGTACCTCTTCTTCTCATCACTCATCTCTCCTGTGTGTCTCTTGAATAACATAATTTTCAAGGATTTAATAAATAGTTCTCTGTCAAAAGCCCAGATCAAAGATTCTAAAGTAACTGGTACAATGAAAAAATCCTGGTCCCTCAGTTTCATGAAGAACAGAAATAAAAAGAACGTAAGGAACACAATGTCTATTGAGGACAGCCAGAAACCAAAAGCACTGAGTTCAGAAAAGATTATGAGGCCTCAGACAGATGGAGATGTTTAAAGACACTAGGAGTTAGATGATAGTAGGGATTATTACTAATTTTTTGTGGCAATAGTACTATGGTTATAACTGGGGTTTTTTGAGATAAAGATAAATGCTGACATATCTATGGTTTAAATGAAATTGTCCAGCAAATTGTTAAATAAAAGGCAGTAGGAGGGTAACACGTGGGGAAAAAAATGGTAAGACTTTGATACTTGCGGAGGAGAGACTGTTGTTCTCTGGGGATTCACTATATTACTTCCTCTCTATTTTTATATGTTACTAAATTTTCATAATAAAAAGTAGGGAAGGAAAAAAGGACAACAAAAAAGAGAGCAGCAGCAATGCTAAATCAAAGTGTTTTATTTTGGGAAAAAAAATCTTTGTAGAAATGCACTCAAAATGGATCATGGACCTAAATAGAAAACACAAAACTACTGAAAGTCTTAGAAGATAGCAGAGGAGAAAATCTAGGTGATCTTGGTTTTAGCGGCAATAGTATTTCAGAAGCAGTCTATGAAAGAAACAATTGGTAAGCCAGCCTCCACTTAAAATTAAAAACTGACTTGTAAAAACACTGTTAAGAGAATTAAAAGACAAAACCACAGACATGGAGGAAACCTATGCAAGAAACATCCGATAAAAAGACTGATTTTCAAAACTTACAAAGGGGCCCGGCGGCGTGGTCTAGTGGCTAAAGTCCTCGCCTTGAAAGCTCCGGGATCCCATATGGGCGCCGGTTCTAATCCCGGCAGCTCCACTTCCCATCCAGCTCCCTGCTTGTGGCCTGGGAAAGCAGTCGAGGACGGCCCAATGCATTGGGACCCTGCACCCGCGTGGGAGACCCGGAAGAGGTTCCAGGTTCCCGGCATCGGATCGGCGCGCACCGGCCCGTTGCGGCTCACTTGGGGAGTGAATCATCGGACGGAAGATCTTCCTCTCTGTCTCTCCTCCTCTCTGTATATCTGGCTGTAATAAAAATGAATAAATCTTTAAAAAAAAAAAAAAAACTTACAAAGAACTCTTAAAACTCAACAATAAACAGTTCCACTAAAAGATGTACAGAAGATTGGAATGCCATACCAAAGGAGATATAGAGCAAATAAAAACACAAAAGATGCTCGATATCATATGTCATTACGTAAATTCGATTTAAACCAACAATGAGACATTACTCTTACTACATGCCTCTTAGAAAAGCTAAACATGACAACAGCTAAAGCAAGTGAAGATGTGAAGCAACACAAACTCTTAACTCAGTGCTGATGAGAATGCAAAATGCTGAAAGTATTTCCATACACTGACATTTTCATACAAAACTAATCCCACTCCAGCTATTCAATGTAGCAATTGTGCTGCTTGCTATTTAACCAAGTCAGTTGAAAACTTAGCCCACGCAAAAGCCTGCACATAATGTTTATAGCAGTTTTATTCGTAATTGCGAAAGCTTGGAAGTACCATTCCTTTAATAACTGAATGGATAAACAAACTGTACCACTTTCATGTGATAGAATATTACTCATTCAAACTTAAAAATGAGAAAGAAATGAGCCATAAAACCATTAGAAGACCTGGAATAATCTTATAGGCATATTGCTAAATCAAATAAGTAAATCTGAAAAGGTTTTAGATTGTATGGTTACAATTCTATGACATTCTGGGAAAGACATTATGGAGACAATAAAAAGATCTGTGGTGGTCAGGGCTTTGGGGCAGGAAAGAGGGATGAATAGGTAGAGCCCAGGGGAATTTTAAGGAGGTCTATGGGAACCCTCTGTACTTTCCACTTAATTATTTTGTAAATCTAAAACTCTACTCCAAAACTAAGTTCTATTGATTTAAAAAAAAAATAGAGCTGCTGCTAGGAGAAGTGATAATGCTGGTGTGCATGAAGACACGCGTCCTCTCGATCATTCGGATTACCTGTGTGGCTCTTGAAGGTAATCACTATACATGGTTAACCAAAAAATGCAACTTCGTCAAAATGCTGTACAAGAAGGACATTCATCAGGTTCAGCTGGCTTGACTATTAAATGCAGATGCCTGGACCCTGGGTCAAAGTTACTGACCAAAGTGTCTAGGTGGTGCCTGGAAACCTGTGTTTATAACATCCAAGTGATTTATTATGGGTACCCTCTACTGAATTACTAAACTGTTGGTTTTCTATTTTTGTATATGTGGACTAAAAAAGACAAATTTTCCATTAAATACATATGAAACAAGTCTCCAAACATACAAAAGGTGGAAAGAAATGGATACACACAAAGAAGAGGTGGAGCAACAACCTTGTCTGCAGAAGCTTCTGAATGCAAAGCAGCATGATAAAGTAGGACCAGAGCAATTCACCTCATATCAGGTGAGGGCCAGGGTGATTGTAAACAGGTGAGGGGACCAGTGCATGATGACGTAGGCTAAGCTTTCACCAATGTGCTGCTATCCCAAATGAGCACAGCTTTGAATTCCAGCTTCTCTTCCCATCCAGTTCTGTACTTATGGCCTGGGAAAGTAGGTGAGGATGGCTCAAGTCCTTAAGCCCTGGTATCCACATGGGAGACACAGAAGCAGCTCCTGGCTCCTGGCTCCTGACTTCTCATCAACTCAGCTCCAGGAATTGTGGCTACTGGAGGAGTGAACTAGTGAATGGAAGCTCTCTCTCCGTCTCTCTTCTAACTCTGCCTTTCAAATAAAAATAAAAGCCAAATTTCAGCAATAAAGAAGATCAGAAAATATTGTCTAAGGTATAAAATGAAGGTATGTCAATGAATGGCTTCCAGAAAACAAGTACAAGTTGTTACAAAGACAGGAAAGATGCCAATTAAAGATGCTCTGCAGAAGTGAAACAAAGCAGCCAAACAACAACCTAATATGCATTTTTAAAAAAAAAAAAAAAAGCACAGCAGAAAATAAGGAGGAAAACTGAAGGAGAACCCCCAAAGTGGTTAAAAACCAAGCCTGATGGAACCATATTTTGGTCAGAAGTGACCAAAGAGAAGACAGTTCACGAGCTTCAAGTAAGGAATCATAAGTGATTTCCAGAAAAGATTGTGAAATAGGATGAAAAAAATCCCCTAAGATCAAAACAAATACCCAAAACAAAGAAATAAGAATATGAAATATAAGCATTTTCCATCAAAGATGTAACATTCGCATATTTGCCAGGTTGTGGTTTTCTTGCCACTGGAATAAATTACTAAAGTGTAACCTGCAACTGAGGTAACAAACTACAACTGCCAAAGGAGAGACAAGAAAAAGGGCTTTCTCCAAATTGTGCAACAAAGATCCTTTTATGTTTATATAATGCATTGTTTATTACTGCTTTCTGCCACCTACAGATATATGTAAATATTTCTCCCCTTCACGAATCTGTGAACTTATTAAGAAGAACAACCCAGTTCTTATTAACCTCTGAGTTTTTATTGTTGGGCCCATAGAAAGTAGCTTGTAAAATTTTTTTGCTAACTAATTAATCAAAAATAAGTCCAATTGTATTAAATGACAGTAACAGAGGAAAAAAACGATATTGATTAAGGACATTAGAAGGTGAAGAGTGAGGCAGAAACAAAGGATAGTCTTACCAGCTGCAGAGAGGGTGGAGCAAGATGACAACAATGAATTCCCAGGGCTTCATCACTGGTCAACTTATAAGACAGACACACATTCATGCCATTTCTCCTAGTTATTATTACCGTTGTTACTATAGGTTTTTCCCTTCATCTTTTCTACCCAATATTATTCTTACTCCGAAAACAACAGAAATCGCTCATAGAGCATTACAAAATGTAAACATTTATTAAAATATCACACAATATCTACAATTTTTAAGTTTCAAAAGGTTAGATAAACATTGAAAATAATGATAAAATGAAAAAAAAGTAAAAGAGAGGGTGAACACCATTCTTTGTCTTTGGATGACTAACTTTGTGTAGAAGATGAGATTTGCATTTTGATTAAGTGTATTTTTTTGTATTTGCTAAATTTTCCTGATCTCTGATACAACAATGAGCTCCTCCAGGTTCTACAAATTTGGAGGAATCTGTCCCTGTTCCTGCAGAACTAAAGGGCATAATTAACATTTCTAAGAAACACTCCAAGAAAATTTGATTCAGTCAGTTATTAGGCTTACTTTTATTTGGACTAACAAAGGCATAGCTTAATTAAAGCCATCCTAGAGGGCAACAACAGTCTAAAGACAAATTCAAGTAGTGAGATGGCATTCATTATCTTCCACTCATAAATGGTTCTGAAACACGACAAAGTAGCAAAATAAAATTGGGAAATACTTTCCATCTGAAGATTTACGGGTTATTAAATTAGTTGCTATATATTAAGTCTCAAAAGAAAAAACAACAGGCTACAGCAAAGATGTGTAGCAGCCACGTCTCTCACATCACTTGTGGAAAGCCAACCATAGCAACTATTTTTTTTTAAAGATTTATTCATTTTATTACAGCCAGATATACACAGAGGAGGAGAGAGAGAGAGGAAGATCTTCCGTCCGATGATTCACTCCCCAAGTGACCCGCAACGGGTCGGTGCGCGCCAATCCGATGCCGGGAACCAGGAACCTCTTCCAGGTCTCCCACGCGGGTGCAGTGTCCCAATGCATTGGGCCGTCCTCAACTGCTTTCCCAGGCCACAAGCAGGGAGCTGGATGGGAAGTGGAGCTGCCGGGATTAGAACCGGCGCCCATATGGGATCCCGGGGCTTTCAAGGCGAGGACTTTAGCCGCTAGGCCACGCCGCTGGGCCCATAGCAACTATTTTGAACCCTCGTGCAGCAAATTTCTATTAGCATACATCCAAGTATACAAGATATGATTATGCAATGCTATTTCTAGGTATACATCCAACAGAAATGCATACATTTCTGGGGTTTCTTTTATTAATTTTTTTAATTTTGAATTTAATGGTACAATTTCATTGGGTCTGGGATTGCCCTACCCCTTCCCCAAATTCCCACCCCGCCAACTGATTTTCCCCATATTATTACAATAGTATAGTCCTTCATAAACAGTCATAAATCCATCAGTCATTTAATCTATCAGTTATTTAAGTGTGCCCTGACATTGCTGGTACGGGCAATGTCAGACAGTCCAGCATCTTATTGTCTAGATGTGTCCAATAGCTTCCTTGAGAGTCCATCTATGATTTGGAAGTAAAGATGCATTCTGCATTGGATCTTCACATCTGGATATGATAGTCTCTATTACGCCATAACTATACCTTAAATGAGAGGACATGAAGCAAGTCAACAACAGAAATGAAGTTAAAACAAAAAATGTACAGCACCATGGAGTCGAGAAACACGCCACTGAATAACCAACGCATGGGTGAAGAAATGAAAAACACAAAAGCTTCTTGGGTAAAATGATGTCACTGTGTGATCCATGAGCCAGCAATAAATTCAAAAACAGAAAAAAAGCTATTTGGAAGAAATGAAATTAAAAAATAAACATCAAGCACATGGGATGCAGCAAAAACAGTATGGAAAGGGTTACTGATCTTACAATTTGCATGAAGGCTGCTCTATTTCAGAGAAAATATATGGTATTTGTTCTTTGGGGATTGACTTTTTTCCCTGAGCACAATGATCTCTAGTTGGGACCATCTAGTTGTAAATGGTATAATTTCATTCTTTTTAATGGATGAGTAATATTACATGGAGTAGATGTACCACAGTTTTAATCTTCTTTTCTACTTCTGAGAATGTTGTTAGGATTTTGATTGGGATTGTGTTGAATCTGTATATTAACTTTTGGTAATATGGACATTTTGATGTTGTTGATCCTAACAGTCCAGTAACATGATAATGTTCACTGTCTTCTTCTATTTCTTATCTTAATATTTCATAGTTTTCATAATAGAGGTCTTCCACATATTTAGTTAGTTCAATTTCTAGGTATTTAAGATTCCTCTCCGCTATTTTAAAGGGGACTGTACTTATAACTTCTTTCTCAGCCATGGAATTATTTGTGTACACTAATGTCATCAATTTGTGCTCGTTAATTTTGTATCCTGCTACCCTGTCAAAGTCTCTTATGAGTTCCAATAGTCTCTTGACCGAGTCTTTTGTTTCTCCTAAGCAAAAAATCATGTCATCTGCAAAGAGAGATAATTTCAATTCCTTGTTTCCAATTTGGATTCCTTTAATTTTTTTTTCTTGCCTAATATCCCTAGCAAAGACTTACAATACTATATTGTAGAGTTATGGTAAGAGTGGACATCCCTGTCTAGTTCCAAATTTTAGTGGAAAAGCTTCTGATCTTTCCCCATTTAGTATGATGCTAGCGTTGGATTTTTCATATATTGCTTTTTGATTGTGTTATAAAATGTTACTTCTATGCCTATCTTGCTTCAGGTTTTTTCAGCATGAAGTGATGTTGCATTTTGATCATATGGTTATTATTTTTTAATTTGTTGATGTGGTATATCACACTTACTGATTTGTGAATGTTGAACCATCCCTGTATGCCATGGATGAATCTGTGGGATTTCTTAAAAAGATTTGTTTATTTGAAAGGCAGAGATAGCGAGAAATAGACAGGGAGAAATAGATAACATTTTCTATCCACTGGTTCACTCTCGATGTGATCACAACATTCAAGACTGGGCCAGGCTGAAACCAGGAACTAGAAACTCCAGCCTGGTCTCCCACACAGGTGCAGGAGGCCAAGCACTTGGGCTTTCATGCACTACTTTCCCACGCTCATTGTTACTAGGGTGTTGGATAAGAAAAGCAGCAGGGACTCAAATTGGCACTCCAATAAAGAATGCCAGACGTAAATGGTAGCTTAACCC
Organism: Ochotona princeps; assembly: GCF_030435755.1. NCBI lineage: Eukaryota > Metazoa > Chordata > Mammalia > Lagomorpha > Ochotonidae > Ochotona > Ochotona princeps. Next base: position 67,524,831 of record NC_080834.1, read on the forward strand.
ACAGTTCTACGATGTCATCCACATTTATTAATTCATTAAACCATAAGGAAAAAACTATCCAAAGTCCCTTCTCTTAAAAACTTATGAAAAAGGGCCCGGCGGCGTGGCCTAGCGGCTAAAGTCCTAGCCTTGAAAGCCCCAGGATCCCATATGGGCGCCGGTTCTAATCCCGGCAGCTCCACTTCCCATCCAGCTCCCTGCTTGTGGCCTAGAAAAGCAGTTGAGGACAGCCCAATGCATTGGGACACTGCACCTGTGTGGGAGACCTGGAAGAGGTTCCAGGTTCCTGGCATCGGATCAGCGCACATCGGCCCGTTGCGGCTCACTTGGGGAGTGAATCATCGGACGGAAGATCTTCCTCTCTGTCTCTCCTCCTCTGTGTATATCTGGCTGTAATAATATGAATAAATCTTAAAAAAAAAAAAAACTTATGAAAAAAAGACATGATGGCATTTTCCTAACACAAACTGCTAGATAGCACGGAAAAGGAATGCTCCACCACCCACACAGCAATATGGATGAGTCCCACCAAGATCATGCTGAGTGTGAGAAATAGGACACAGACTCTACACAAAGCTGTCCAGCTTGACCCTGACTGTTTCCTACACTGGGGATGACAACATGGTGTGCCTTGTATTACTTGTGCGTTTTCCTCCTGTTACAGGAAGTAGTGCTTTAGCAGGATAAAGCACTAATGATAACATCTTACACACCCCCAAAACATAGAAACAATGGGGTAGAGGTCTAGTCCACTCTCTAAGGGAGATGTAAGTACAGTGCTCAAGGAAGTTTATCATTCTGAACGTACCAAAGGAAATGACCATTTATAAGAAGTAACTCACCAGTGGATTTTCTTATTCTAAACAAAACCAATCAAAGTAAGCCAACCGGCTAATCAAAGTATTTAGGTAAGAACTATATTTTATAAACGAGATTATATATTTAAAATTCTCAATTTCCATATGAGGAAACCTGAGGAGGAGAGGGCTGAAATGTCTTCTGTGGGACAAACTGCCAAAGGTAGTGTTACGTACAACCTAGTACTGAATTCTCCACAAAGTAAAACATTAATTTAAGATGTGGAACTAAAATTGATAAACAAACTCCTTATAGGTGAGATCACTCCACTTATCTGTTAGTTTTAATCCCTAAGGCAATGGAGAGAGATTGTTAATTTTATTCTTTAAAATGTATCTTTTCTGGATTTTTTAGAAACAATTTATTCCTTGAAGTGGAATTCCTGGCTCAAACAGTAGCACATACTCCTATGGTTCTTGCTACATGTTGCATTTTTTGTTTTGCCAAAGAATTGTGCCAAAGAAACAGCTTATAAAAATGCAGCACTGGGCCCGGCACAATAGCCTAGTGGTTAAAGTCCTCACCTTGCACACGCCGGGATCCCATATGGGCGCCGGTTCTAATCCCAGCAGCTCCACTTCCCATCCAGCTCCCTGCTTGTGTCCTAGGAAAGCAGTTAGGGGATGACCCGAAGTCTTGCGACCCTGCACCTACATGGGAAACCCAGAAGGAGCTCCTGGTTTCAGATCAGCTCAGCTCCAGCCATTGAGGCCATTTAGGGAGAAATCAACGGACAGAAGATCTTCCTCTCTGTCTCTCCTCCTCTCTGTGTATCTGCCTTTCCACTAAAAATAAATACATCTTTTTAAAAATGCAGCACTATTAAAATTTTAAGTCCATGCATTAATTCAGCAAATATTTGTTCATTTTCTACTATGCACAAGGCACTGCAGTTCTTCACATTAGTCAGTAAGAAGTACTCAACATGTAAATCCAAATCCAAACGAGTAACCTGCCTATGTTAGAGCAAGAAGAGTACAAGACATACTCACTGCTATGTTAAACTCATTGTCAGGCTGTCACAGCAGTGCAGCAGTTTAAGCCAACACATGTGATACTAGCAACCCTGCTGAACACCAGGCTGAATCTTACTTGTCTGCTTAGACCAGGCGCCTTGCTGATACTCTTGGAAAATATGGTCCAAGTACTTGAACCCCTGCCACGCACGTGATGGATGCAGATGGAATTCCAGACTCCTGGCTTCAGCCTGGTGCAGCCCGGCTGTTGTGCTATTTGGGGAGTGAAGCAATGATGCAGGATTGTCTCTCTCTCGACCTCCACCCTCCAACTCCCTCCCCTTCAGTCTCTTTCTATAACTCTGCCTTTCAAATAAATACAACAAATCTAAAAAAAATCAGTCATGGTCATTTCTGTGAGTGAGCAAAGTACTGACATGGCTCTATCAACAATCTACTTCCCTGTAGTATTTTCACCTTTCTTCAGTTATTCAATGGATTCGTTTTCATTCACTTTCATTAGTTTTAAAAACTTTATTTATATTAAATATTGGACACAATTTGACGTATTTCTACTCACCAGGAGATTTTTTTCATTTCCTTAATTTTGGTTAGCTCAGTTGTGAATGTGAATTTCTTCCAAGTTTCTAGCCCAAGACAACTGAGGTTCAAAGGTAAGAGAATGAGCGGACGAGGAGACTAGGTCCTTAAGCAGTGATGGGAGGCACAAAAACCCAACTGAATAGGATAAGAAGTGAAAAAAACTCAACTGTGAATCTTGATATGAAGGTAAAATATTTTTATAATCAGGGGAAGTGTTGCAAAAGTCAGCAGGTTTTTGTTGATTTTTTTTAAAAAAATTGTAATTAACTATGTATACGGAATGGGTTAAAACAAACAAATGGATGAATTCACCTAGCATTACTAAATTCCCTCCAGATGTGAGTTACATTTGGGGGCAAGAATTTATCATGTCAAGCATGACTAACGTTGCATGTGAGTTCTGTTTAGGTTTATGCATTGGTTAAACTTTCAAGCTTAGCGCTATAGATACTTCCCCCTTACGACTGAACAACTTTAGAGATCATTTAGCTCAATTCCCTCATTTGATAGACTGTTTTTATTTTACAACTTGGGCAAAAACTTTCAAAATACACTTATTTTTGGTTAATACCCATCTGTTTTAAAAAATACATGTCTTTTTCATTCTTGGCAATATTGTGGCTATTTTTGAAAGGTACATAAACAGGGAGGCCATTAGAACTATTACAAAAGTGGTCCAGATTGTTTTATTTTTTTTTTTAAAGATTTTATTTTTATTACAAAGTCAGATTTACAGAGAGGAGGAGAGACAGAGAGGAAGATCTTCCGTCCGATGATTCACTCCCCAAGTGAGCCGCAATGGGCCGGTGCGCGCCAATCCGAAGCCGGGAACCAGGAACCTCTTCCAGGTCTCCCACGCGGGTGCAGGGTCCCAAAGCTTTGGGCCGTCCTCGACTGCTTTCCCAGGCCACAAGCAGGGAGCTGGATGGGAAGTGGAGCTGCCAGGATTAGAACCAGCACCCATATGGGATCCCGGGGCTTTTAAGGCGAGGACTTTAGCCACTAGGCCATGCCGCCGGGCCCCCAAATTGTTTTAAAAACACATTTTTGTAATAAAATCATAATTTTTAAAATAATTGGCATTTACACTGAAAGGTTCATAAATGCTTAAAAGAATGAGGCCTCATTAATCTCTAAAATTAATTTATGGTTGTTTGTTTCCATTGTAACTAGCAATGCGAATGAAAATTTGAGAATCACAGATCTGCTGCTCAACTTTCAACATAGGGTTAAAAGATTTGTACGATTTTGGGATCCTTGAGATGTCTAGAAGCTTCATTCTTCTGCCTGTCATACAATTTACAATATTATCAAATGTTTTCAGTTAACTGATGCCAAAACCCAGCAAAAAGGAATACTAATTAAGAGCTTAATTATAATTTTCTACTAAAAAGCATTTTGTTTAACTCATGTCTTATAATTTTATCAATAGTGTTAACATAGGCAAATATTGGCTAATCTTATTCTCTTGGTAAGAAATTAAAGGGTGGGACCCGGCACGGTAGCCTGGCGGCTGAAGTCTTCACCTTGCATGCACAAGGATCCCATATGGGCGCCAGTTCTAATCCCAGCGGCCCTGCTTCCCATCCAGCTCCCTGCTTGTGGCCTGAGAAAGCAGTAGAGGACAGCCCAAAGCCTTGGGACCCTGCACACACATGGGAGACCCAGAAGAAGCTGCTGGCTCCTGGCTTTGATTGGAACAGCTCCAGCCATTGCGTTCACTTAGGGAGAAATCAACGGACAGAAGATCTTCTTCTATGTCTCTCCTCCTCTCTGTATATCTGACTTTCAAATAAAAATAATAAAAATAAATCAGAGGCTGATAGAATTCAAAGGGCTCCACAATAATAATATCATATCACATCATATCATATCATATCATAACAAGAGACACCAATAATCTCAAAGCAAGGTAAACAAATAAGCAAGGTAACAAGTTTAATTAGATGTTTGGGGGGGAAAAAAGCAAATTCATGAACTACTTAAATATCCTTCCTGTGACTATAGGTACATACTTAAAAAAAAATAAAGCAAGTAACAATTCTTTTCTGTCACCATCCTGACTGAAATATTCAATTTTCTTTTCATTCAAACTTAATCATTACATTGTTATGAGGCTTTGGATGGTGACAAAATTTAACTCAAAGCATAGATTACAGACCTAACTTCAAGCCTTGCCATTGTCCTCCCACTGTTCATTCTGCCATAGTTGATCTCTCATCTAATTTTTATTGAGTATCATCTGTGTGAGAGGTACTGCCTGGGAAGTGGAGATAGAAAGCTAAAGACATGATCAACTGAAACATTGTTTTCAAGGAAGTTGCATTTAGTGGCAGGAGATAATCATAAGATACACATCTATACTACAAAATGAAGACTCTAAAAGCATAAAGAACAAAAGTAAAAATAGACAAATAGCATTTCATCAAACTAAAGAACTTCCACATGCATAGAACATAGCAGAGTCAACAGGCAATCTGAAGAATGGGAGAAAATATTTGCAAGTCATATATTTGACAACGGGTTAAATATCAGATTTTAAAAAGAAACTCAACAACACTAAAATCCCAAATAATACAATTTAAAAATGGGCAGCAAATACAAATATTTGGCCATGTTTCTCAAAAGGAGGCATACGATTGTCAACAGGCATATGAAATTTGCTCAATATTATGAGGGAAATGCAAATCAACGCCACAAGATAGTCCAGATAGACTGACAATTAAAAAGACAAAGCCCAACAAATGCTGGTGAGGATGTGGTGAAAAAGGAACCCTCACACACTACTGGGGGAAATGTAGATCAGGACAGCTAAATGGAAAATAGCATGGAGGTTCCTCAAAAGACTAAAAATAAAATTACTCTATTACCCAGTAAATCCACTACTGATGTATGTATCCAAGGGAATAAAATCACTAAAGATACATCTGCAATTCATGTATATTGCAACAGAAGTCACAATGACTAAGCCATGAAAACAGCTTAGGTGTCTATCATCTGCTAAATGGATAAAGAAATGAACTGCATCTACACAACAGAATAATCTCAGCCATAGAAAGAATGAAACCTTGTCATCTGCAACAACATAGATGGAACTGAACATTACCACGCTAGTGAATAAGCCAAGCACAGAAAGACATGTACCACATGATCTCACCCATATGGGAAATCTGAAAAAAAAAAAATCTCACAAAAGTTAGAAGCTCAAAAGTCATCAGAGCCTGGAGAAGGAAAAAAGGAGTGATGAGGACAGATTGATTAACAGGTGCTAAGCTGTAGTTAAAAGGAATAAGAAGTGCTGGAGTTTTATGGCATAGTAGGATGACTATAAATAACGTACTGTGTGATCTCTCAAAAAAAGTAAAACTTATAGACTTTATATGTTTCACTATATGTAAATGTTAAATGCTAAAGATGATAAATAGACTTTCATGGACATTTTACAGACTATTCTTACACTGAAAAACCCCAAACATGCACAGTGGGTTTTTTTTAATGATTGTTAAGAACCTTAAATACAAGCAAAAAAAAAAATTAGGGTGCTGGGAAAATAAAGGATCAAGTGAGAATTCATTTATAAATTATTTGAAACTGTCATTAGTTTACAATAGGTGTGCTATAAATTTAGCTTCTCTTCACCATATTCAGCGCTAAATAATTTCTTAGTATCATTCTTGGAATTGAGTCCAGCAATGGCTCAATTGGCTAATCCTCCCCCCTCAAGCACCAGGATCCCATATGGATGCCAGATTGTGTCCCAGCTGCTCCACTTTTCTTCCAGTTCCCTCCTTGAGGCCTGCGAAAGCAGCAAAGGTTGGCCAAAGCCTTAGGACCCTGCACATATGAGGAAGACCTGGAAGAAGCTCCTGCCTTCTGGCTTCAAATAGACTCAGTTCCAGCCATTACAACCCTCAGGGATTAAACCAGTGGGTGAAAGATCTTTCTGTCTCTCCTTTACTTCATCAATCTAATAGGCCTTTCCAATAAAGAAAAAAAAAGACATAGCCTACCCCTCTAGATTGCCACACAAAATTTGGAGTCAGGTAGAGGCAGGTTTTTCAAGTACAAAGATATATCTAGCACAAGACACTACTGGATAAACGTCTATGACTGACAAGCTAAATGTTCAAGTAAATAGAACAGGGAGATAATACAAGCTAGAGTAAAGGATTTCAAAAATAAATGCCTTGATCAAATTAGCTGTCATGGAAGCATTGTGTACCATTCAGAAAATTGACACAAATCTCTCATCGAGATTCACTCACTCAAGTTTCAAGGAAAAGAAGTGCCAGCTTACTAAGTTAAGGCACCTTTAATGCCCATATGGGCAGGTGGCTTGTGTTCTCGCTGTTCTACTTGCCATTCAGCTCCTTACTACAGGCTTGAGAAAGCAGTAAAAGATGGATCCGAGTGCTTATACCCTTGCTACAACATGGGAGACCTGGAAGAAGCTCCTGGCTCCTGGCTTTGCTTGGCTCCACCCCTGGTCAAAGCAGTCCTTTGGGGAGTGAACCAGCAGATGGGAGACAACCCTCTGCTTTACTCCCTCTCACTGTAACTCTGCAATTCAATAAATAAATAAACACATAAATCTTTCAAAAAAAGTTTCAGAGACTGAGGGAGTTGACCCAAACTTAGAAGTCAGTTTGACATGGATAAGAAACAAACAAGAGAAACAAGAGAAGGGAACATGAAGATACCAGATCATTGCTGATGCTCACTAGAAGAGGCCAGGAAAACCAGGAGAAGCATGCTCAGTGTTCAGTGAGGGAGTGAACAATATCAGAGGGTAGAATTTTGTAGTTAAAAATATAACTCACAGTCTTCTAAAATGTTTTTATTTATACACTTGAGATTGGGCAGAGCTCAACAGAGCTTCCATTCACTAGCTCATGCCTATCAAATGCCCCCAGGGCAATTGGGTGAGGATTGTGTCAGGCCAAAGGAGGGATGTGGGAACTCAGTGAAGGCCTTGCACATGGGTGGCAGGAACATTACTTGAACCACCACCACTGCTTCCTAGGTGCTGCCTTAGCCGTGCTGGGACAGTGAATCTCCTCTCAAAAGTGACACAGACCAGTGGCATGTGACTGAGAGACGGCTTAGTACTTGGCGAGACAATGCCACATGCTTTTATGCTACACAAATGGGTGTGGGCAATGTTACAAATGTAAGTAAGCCTTGGAAACCATTTTCTACGCAGTATTTTAGAATTTGAGATGACTAAAACTAAGAGGAATATGAGGCCAACAATACATCATTAATGAAAGCAACTGGTTAAATACAACAGGCAACCAGATTCAAGAATAAATAAACAAGAATAAAAAGGAGTCCCCAGCGGTCTCCCTGAAAGCCGCATCATTTCCCAAGCTGCCCTGGCCGACCCTGGGTTTCTAAGCAACAGACGGAGCCTGACAGCCCTAGGCCTCCAACCACTCCCCATTGAAGTTACAAGAGTGCCACCTAGTGTCACTTGTTCAAGCAGAAGACACCCCAGCTCCATTCACCTCCTCTGAGGAAAACTGGGTCCTAACAGCCTCAGGAATATAAACAGGGCCACATATCTCTCTGGTTGGTAACCTGGCCAGGATTAGGAATCTGGTGTCCTGTTTCAGTCTTCTCAACTGGCCATAACCACCCAGGTTTGGGAGTCATGAGCCCTGGGAGCCAGATTGTGCCAAAGGGTACAGCCAGGGCCTCAGGTTCGCCATGTATAAACTCCTGAAATAATATTTGCTTGCTCTTAAAGTGTTTGAGACAAATAAGTGACAGACAACAGAATGCAATAGTATGGGTCTCCAGGCAGTTAATCTGCTCCTGCCTGCCTTAAATAACCCAAAATCAGTTGTACAACTAATTATTTGTTACAACCAAATATTTTTAACCGAAGTCATCCTCCTTAATTCAGGACATTGTTTCGGCTACTGCCTTTTGTAGGGCTTTCTGCCATCAGACCCTTTGAAAGCAGCAGCTGTGACACCATTTTATTTATTTATTAATTTATTTTTGACACCATTTTAAAGGCCAATTATAAGAAATGTGCCTTTGGAACTAAGGAAGCTTTGATTTCTGGTAGGTTGAGTTCTCTAGTAACAATTTCCACTTCAAGACTGCCTTAGGCCAATGGTTCTCCATAATGCCTGTACCTAAGCATCACCTGAGAAACTCTGAAGACATGCTTGTGTTCAGGTCTGACTCCAGACAAGCAGAGACGGGACTTCTTGGGTGACAGTACCAATGCTCTGTTACCCAGAGCATTGGAAAACAGTGGTAGGCTGAGCTGTGCTGAATAGAGAGTATAAAGGTGAAAAAAAAGAAAGGGAAACAGATAAGGTTTTTGCTCATAGAGCCCCAAACAGAATTTGGTATGTACTAAGGTGCTCAACAAATGAATGTTGAAGTTTTCTAGAATGCAATGGCAATGATGATAGAGTGGATATTCACAGTTTTCTAATGATTTCTGGATTCTGCTATAGCCCCACAGGAGAATTACCTACATGAATCCACTCGTAAATTAAAAAGCAGGTGAAGCAGATAGATAAGCTCATTTATAACCATTTAAGCATAGAGCATGGCCTGTTTTTACTCTCCTTTCTCATCTTTAATTTCCTGACTTCAAATCAGGGGTGTGTATCTAGAGACATACATAATAAAGTGAGCTTCTATATTCTGAAAGGCTTCTGTGATGGTTGCACTGAGTTCTGAAGTAACAACAGGAACTATCTACATGCTCGATGTGTACATGTTGGGGTCTCTGACTATGCAGGGGTGAGGGCTCTTACACACAGAAGAGACAGCATGTGCAGTGTTGGGACAGAGGCTGTCTTATTCAAGGTACACAGAGAGGACCTGTGTGTGAGAGAAGGGACTATAGTACAAGAATGGACTAGACTATTGAGAAGGCGCCAACCAGCCAGGATTCTGTCCAGCTGCTTTCACGTAGGTGCTCATCATGTACTCTCTGCACTTGGCTTTCCTCCCTTGCTTTGACCTGCTTCTACTGCTTCGCCCTTCGTATGAGTGACTGATCACTGAAAAACAATCTGTAGGTGTTTTTCCTAAAATCTCAAATTACTCTTATTACAAACATAAGATATGTTCCCTGGGGGAAATACCAACTCACACATATATAAGATGAAAAGTTCCCCTAAATTCAACCTACCAAAACTACCATTGTTCACAACTCCACCTGTGTTTTTTAAATTTACAATTCAAAATATATAGCTCCATTATTTGTGGCAAATGGAATCATACAAAACACACTGTTGTGCAATTTACCATCTCAACCTGGCATACCATAAGCATCTTTCTGTGTCTATACACAGTTTTACCTCATTCTGTGTTCACAATGACACAGCATTTCATCATAGAGATGAACTTAAATTATAGACAATTAAGTTGACTCTACTTTTTGTCCTTACAAAACATCCATGAGCATCCTTATCATATACTCCCCTTCCATTGTGCAAATACATGTAAGACACAAATGCTGAAAAACATTTATAAGTTTGCATCTTAATAATGCTGCACCAATTCACTACCCTTGATTGTACATAAACAGTGCTTATTGCCATTCTCTATCTAATTGACTAGCTACCTTCTTACAGAAATAACCAGAATCAGAATTCTTGTTTTGTTTCCTTATGCCTGCTAATCAATTTTCTGAACTATGGGCCTGTTTTCTGCTTCCTATAATACTTTCCACTTCCATCAAATCTTTCCCTCTGGTGCCAGCATGGTTGTGCATCAGGCTAAACTACCAGCTCTAATTCCAGTATCCCAGATGGGTACTCCCTGCTAATGTGCCAGGGAAAGCAGCAGAGGATGGCCCAAATGCTTGTGCCCCTGCTCCCACGTGGGTGACCCAGAAAGACATCCTAGCTCCTGGCTTTGGTCTGGACATTGCAGCCATTTCAGGAGCAAACCTGCAGATGGAAGCATACTTTTGTCTCTCCCTGTGTAACTCCACCTTTCAAATAAATTAAACTTGTAAAATAAATACAAAAAACAACCCCACCTGCCAAATATCTTCATTTTGAGGGGTTTGGTACTATGTGGACACTATCATATGAATCACCCCTCTATCCCTGTCTGGCCTCTCATATATAATCAAGAGCTAAATCTTCCATCTTATCACAGTTTTTCTCATTTTCTTTACTTTTCTTTCAGCTCAGTGACCAACATCTTCCTCTAGAATCTCATTGCCTTATATCTGATCCCAACTACCTTCAGTCCAAACGAGCTAATCCACATTCATTTCTGTTAAACCTCCCTTGGATCACAAAGTCTGCTCCTATTTGAAAATGCTCAATGGCTCTCCCTTCCATAGCATCACCATTATGGAGGAACTGTTCATTCCAGGCACAATGGCCAACTCACACACCTACCTTCATATCTGGTACTTTTCTTAATTTAATCATGTTAGTCCTTTCCTGAAGTTCTTTCCCAAATAAAATTCAAGTGAGGCATAAAGATAAGTGCAAAAAGAACTTTCTAGACAGAGCAAAAGTTAGAGTTGCACGTCCTGTAAATTCTACAACTAGGCAAAAGTTAAGCATTATCATTACATAAGAATATAGACTTCATCTCTGCTGATAGCTTATTACTAAATGCTTTATACAAATCAATAAAAAAAATAGTGTTTCCACAGCACTAAGATTTGTTCTTTGCTTCAAGCTAAAAATGACACAAGATTTTTGCCACTACCAGGACAGATTTCACCAAGCAGAAAAGGAAACGTTCAATGAAGATTTTTAGCAGTTGTATGTGATTGTGATAACTAAGCTGTGTGCGGTAACACATTCCCTCTGTGCATCATCTGGGTCTGTATTAACTAACTTTTCTTATTTGCAAACATAACACCAATTCCAATTTCTAAAGACAAAAAAAAATGCTTGCCTGTTTGATATACTTGATTTCAGACTCCATATTCATTAATTCATAGGTTTTGGGAAGGACTGAATAGCTAAACAGAAATACAACAACATCTGACACATAGTATATGATCACTGCTTTCATTAACACTGTAATATATATGTGTATACATATATTTTTTAATCTATTCACTCATTCATTCAGCAAATTACAACTATGAGTGAGGTGCTATGTTAGCATTGGAGACAGATATACCAAGCTGGTCCCAAAGATACCCTATCTAGTACACAAATATATATATATATATATATAATGAAAATAAAGTGTGACAAATGCAATAACTGAGGTGTATTTATAAGGGGCAGTAATAACATAAAGCAAATATTAATAATTCTGCTTGGAAGAGATGGTTGCAGAGAAAATGCTATTGAAATCACACGTCTAGGAACAACTAATAAAAGATAAGTAAAGCCCAACCATGCAGAGGGAAGCAGCTTTAGCAATGCACAGTTGTGGAGCAGCAGGGAATCTTGGGGCTTGAAACAGAGTGGCTGCAAATGCACAAGTAAAAATGGGAAAGCACTAATACATGAGATTAAGGGAACACTGTCATCTGCAACAAGAAGCTTGGACATGTTTAAAGGAGGATGCTAAGCCATTGAAGAATCTTAGGTAGATTTTCATTTCATAAAAGATGCTGTAAGATATTCAAATCAAACTCTTTTGGGATCAAGCAAATAGTAAATTTTTACATTTGGGTCCAACATGATGGGGAGTGTTGGGAGCGACAAACTGAAAATTGTAGGCAGGTTTTCAAGTGATGAAAAATAAATGCTACTAAGTAAATCCAGCCTGAGGGTTGTTCGTTTGAACCCCTGGGGTTGTGGCTATGTTAACTACATGGGGAAGAGAATGAAATGAGGTAAAATCAAGGAATCCTTTCATGTAAACATAATGAAGAATTTAAGAAAAAAAAAAGGAAATATTTGCAAAGATAGAAAAAAAGAACCCAAACTGGACAAATAACTAGGGAGGGATAAAGCTTCTAAGCCCTGGTCACTTATGCGAAAAAAGGAAATGAGACTGCCATGGTGTCATAGCATGTTATGCCTCTACTTATATTGCCGGCATCCCATATGGGTACCCATTTGAGTCTGGGCTGCTCCACTTTTGGTCCAGTTCCTTGCTAATCGTCTAAGAAAGCAGCAGAGAACCACCCAAGTCCTTGGGCTGCTGCACCCCTGTGGGAGACTGGGAAGATGCTCCTGGCCCCCAGCTTTGGACCAGCTCAGCACTGGCTGCTGTGGCCATTCAAAGAGTGAACCAGCAGGTGCCTCTCCCTTCTTTGTAATTCTGACTTTCCAAGTAAAATAAATAAATATTTTTAAAAAGGAAAATATCAGAGTAATTTCTAAGATTCTGACTTAGCTGACTGAATAAATGATGGAACCACTCAACTCAATAGAAATGACACGTGGAAACTGGGGGTGGGGAGTGTTGGAGGTATTGCAATAATGAGTTTAGTTTTGGAAATGTGAAGGTTGGAGTTTGTGGGTCATCCAAATGCAAGTTCACAGTTAATTGCTGGATTTATGGATGCACAGCACCAAATAAAAGCAAGTTAGAAATGCTAATAGAGATGTCATCTCAGATTATATATAGGAATTAAACAGAAAAGTAGATGATATTGTCCAGAAAAAAAACATGTGAGCATAATTAGAGAAGAAATGTGTTATCTACATTCTGAATACTTTTGCAGATGTGGCTGTTTTCATAGCAAGACATCCTAGCAATTCCTTTTCTTCAATTGTGCATTCTTTTCAGGTAAATTTGGAATGGAGAAATGTTGGCAACAGACTATATAATTTAGCATGGTAACCGAGAAGTCAGCCTACAGGCTTTGTGTTGCAGCAGGTTGAGCTGGTGGCATTGGCTCACTAGTATTTCCTAGAGTCACCAGTTCAAGTTCGCTTGCTATCTTCTTCCAGCCAGTGCACCTTGGGAAGCAGAGGAAGTTGGCACAAGTGCTTGGGCCCCATCACCCACATGGAAGGCATTGAAGAAGCTCCAACTCCTGGCTTCAGTCTGGCCCTGCCTCAGTTATTGCAGCCATCTGAGGAGTGATCTGGCAAATGAACAATCTTTATATATCTCCTCTCTCAGTGTAACTCTGTAAGTAAGATCTTTGAGAGAGAGAGAGGGAGAAAGAGAGAGAGAGAGAGAGAGAGGCTGAGAGAGACAGAGAGAGTAGAGAGAGTAGAGAGAGAGAACGAAAGAAATCAGCCTGTCGGGCCAGCGGCGTGGCCTAGCGGCTAAAGTCCTCGCCTTGAACGCCCTGTCAATAGCATTCAGAGGAAATCTAACATACATATATATATATACATATATACATACACGATTCTCCAATTACCTTAAATGGTTTCTTGCAAACTATTTATTTGACAAGACATAGGCCTAAAAAGAAGAGTGCATTTGTGTGAGGTAAATACAGATTATACATAAAAAAAATAGTGTTTCATTACCTAGTGGATACTGCTTACAGACCGTGTTTGTGTTGGAAAGGAAAGATTGCCACATTCAAGCATACACATCCCAAACTCAAGAATGGGTCAGTCTCTATCCAAATGCTTACATTGGGTCCATCCACATAACTTAGTAAGAATCAACTTCAATCAGCAAAAACTACTACAAGAAGAATAATGGAGAAATGTTACACTTTTCAGTTCTTTTTTTGAACTACTATTTGCTCAACACTTTTAAATGAATTAAAAGCAGATGTTGAAATTGCTGCCAATTGTTCACTTGTCATCTGTGCATGGGAATTAACTCAGTTTTATTCATCATTAAACTAAATGTTAGGCTTTGTAGTTTAAAGATTTTTGGAATACAGATACTGAAAGGATTTTAAAGTTACAAGTAACTGAAGTAATTTCTTTAATTGTGAAAACATTTGTTCTTTTAAGATGAAAAGCAAAATTCCTAGGAAAGTATGGAATTCTAAAACTCTTACATGATATCTACAGGAACAAAAATAAAAATGTTACTACCAAGAACTCTGGGCATCATCAGCTAGACTTTCAGCTGATCTTTTGGTTTAGTGTAGTCCGTGAAAGAACTAAAAAATGTTGGACCCAGAATGATGACTTGATGTAGTCTTACAAGTCCTGGGATCCCATATGGGCACTGGTTCATGTCCTGGCTGCTTCACTTCCCATCCAACTCCCTGCTTGTGGCCTGGGAAAGCAGTCGAGGACGGCTCAAAGTCTTGGGACCCTTCACACATATGGGAGACCTGGATCAAACTCCTGGCTCCTGGTTTCAGATCAGCTCAGCTCTGGCTGTTGTGGCCACTGGGGGAGTGAATTTGTGGATGAAAGTTTCTCTCTCTCTTCTCTAAATCTGCCTTTCCAATAAACATAAATAAGTAAATAAATAAAAAGAGCTTAAGATATCTCTCATTCTTGCTTTTAAAAATACAAGAGACATGATTCCATGTGCAGACCAAAGGGACTGCTTATACTCCTGCAGATTCAGAAGAGTGAGGAAAAAAGGGCTCCTGCGATATGGGCAGGGAATCTCAGGACAAGTTTGATAATGATGAATATCTGGGATTTAATATTTCCTCACATGGCAGCCAGTCTGAAATGGTTCTGGGTATTCAATGCTTGATGTAGTTCTCTTCCACATGGAGTAGAGCTGACCAACAGGATATTGCAAAAATGATGGAATGAGGTTTATGAGCTAGGTCATATTGTAGACTCCATCTCTTTGTTCTTGTTGTTTACGATTTGTTTGTAAGGTAGAGAGAGAAAATCAACCTTCTATCTACTGATTTGCTCCCCAAATGCCCATGACAGCTAGGGATGGGACCAGGCCAATGCCAGAGCCAGAACTCCACCCAGGTCTTCCATTTGGTGGCAGGACTCAAGCACCTGAGTCATCATTCTTTGCCTCCAAAGTAGCTGAAAATTGCACTGGAAGCAGCCTAGGTAGGAACTGAACCAGGCACTTCACAACAGGGGCATCCTAAAAGGTGGCTCAAGGCACTGAATATGGCTTCTATCCTGATTTCTACTAAACTCATGACTCTGGAGCAGACAGCTGATATGTCAGAAGGAATTCCAACAAGCCTGTAGCAGCCTGACTTGTCTCACATGTGAGTGAGCCTCCATGAGAACTGATCTTCCAGCCCCACAGAAGCCTTCAAGTGATTGTATGACTATAGCCCTGTCCAGGAACTTCAATGTAACAAAAAGACTCTGAGCCAGAACATCCAGCTGAGCTGCTTCTGCATTCTGGTGCAATGAAATAGTAAGATAATAAGTGCCTGTCGTTTTTAAGACATTGAATTTTGGGTAATTTGCTATGTATAGATTATTATATCTTATCAGACCTTCATGTTTACCTAAGACTATAAACAATTTTATTTTATTTTTTTTAAAGATTTATTATATTTTATTACAAAGTCAGATATATAGAGAGGAGAGACAGAGAGGAAGATCTTCCATCCGATGTTTCACTCCCCAAGTGACCCGCAACGGGCCGGTGCGCGCCGATCTGATGCTGGGACCAGGAACCTCTTCCAGGTCTCCCACACTGGTGCAGGGTCCCAAAGCTTTGGGCCGTCCTCGACTGCTTTCCCAGGCCACAAGCAGGGAGCTGGGTGGGAATAGGAGCTGCTGGGATTAGAACCAGCGCCCATAGGGGATCCCAGGGTGTTCAAGGCGAGGACTTTAGCCGCTAGGCCACGCCACCGGGCCCTATACACAATTTTAAAAGTGGGTTGCATGAATAAGAAATATATGATCAAGATCTGTGATTCTTTCTTTCTCTCTCTCTCTTACATACACACACAAATGGAAAAAGTTTACTAAGATAAAAGCTATGATCACAAATGAGTTTATAATTCTAACCTCTCCCTGATTCTTGCCATTTTTACATATTCATGTATTCCAAAAAAATATTTGCACAAAAACCCTTAGATCATTTAACAAATATTCATCGAGAATTTACTGTGCCATGGCTATAGCATGAACTACATATAATAAAATACAAAACACATGCTTACATAGAACAGAACACCAACTAATAGAGGAACAACATCTTAACAATTTTTACCATTTCACTTAAAATAATGCCACTGGGACCATTGCTGTGGCATGGTTGGTTAAGTTGCTGTCTGCAGAACTGGCATCCCACAGTGGCACCAGCTCAAATCCAGGTTTCTGTTTCCAGTCCAGCTCCCTGCTAACGATCTTGGGAAAGCAGCATGGATAGCCTAAGTGCTTGGGTCCCTGCACCCCTGTGGGAGATACAGATGAAGCTCCGGATTTCTGCTTTGGCTTGGCTCAGCCCTAGTCATTGCAGTCATTTGGGGAATGAAACAGAGGATGGAAGATCCATTTCTCTCTCCAGCCCCCAAGCTCTTTTGAGTAAATAAACAAATCTTTTTTTAGAAAAATAAACCCACTGGGCCCGGCAGCATGGCCTAGCGGCTAAAGTCCTCGCCTTGAACACCCTGGGATCCCATATGGGCGCTGGTTCTAATCCTGGCACCTCCACTTCCCATCCAGCTCCCTGCTTGTGGCCTGGGAAAGCAGTCGAGGACGGCCCAAAGCTTTGGGACCCTGCACCCGCGTGGGAGACCCGGAAGAGGTTCCTGGTCCCGGCATCGGATCGGCACAGCACCGGCCCGTTGCGGGTCACTTGGGGAGTGAAACATCGGATGGAAGATCTTCCTCTCTGTCTCTCCTCCTCTCTGTATATCCGGCTTTCCAATAATAATAAAATCTTTAAAAAAAAAAAAAAAAAGAAAAAGAAAGACACTAATTTTACCTTTATAAAAAACAAAATTTCATTTCCTCCAAGGCTGGTATGAAGTAACATCATGCCCTTCCCATTTGGATGTGGAAGTTACAATTAGATACCCAAATGCAGGAAAAAGCGATGCCCCCTATGGATGATGGGAGCACCACACGATCTCTTCCTGGAGACACATCTTGGAATGTCTGCATGCTGATAGCCCAAAGGATTACTGCTATCTGCATCACCTCAGCACAGAACGAGCTTGGTAAAGAGCCATCCTGACTCATTCTGCCCTAGAGAGATATGAAGAAGGAAGAAGGTGGAGGACAACCCACTGTTACTGAAATCTTAAAATGAGGCAAGAAGAGTAATACAAGGAAAACACAGGCAGATGATTTCATAACGAAACTTTCTCTAGCTCTGAAAAGTGCTTTTGCTTTGTTTTAATCAGAGGTTCCACGCTAGATTTAACTTGTAATTCCATGCAAACAGTTTTTAAAGCACACAATGAACCAACTAAATGGCAGGGCCTTGAGATTTAAAATGCAACACACAAAGTTAACAACCATAAAAATCTGCAGTCAGCTAGAAACTACTTCGTGTACCTAACATGATATCTGTCGTCTTGGGCAGTGAGGCACGGACTGAACAGATACAGTGCAACACAGAGTTTTTAAACAGAACACTCAACAATCAGGAGGTCCTAATTCTGCATCTTAGACAGCAAACACTAGTTGTGGTTTTTATTCTATCAAAAGATCAGGCGAGGGAAGGAATGGATGATGTTGACACAGAGCACGGGAGGAGAAAGCATTTATGGTAAGACTTAGCTACCACTGAGAGCTGCAGTAATTCACCAATCTGGATATTAACAGCCCAAATCTAAGCAAACACCAGTAGAACCTGTTCAAGACAGAGAAATCAAAGGCCATCCAGGTTTCAAGGTCCTGACCTCACAACCAGATTCCTGGATTTATCATTGAAGGAGATAATATCAACATGGCAATTAATATCATGACCTCAAAATAGGTAGTAGAACTTAATAGGCTTATGAGTGAAGAATAACATGCCAGAAGACATAATCACTACGCAATTTCAATGGAAATCTTGTCCCCAGTGGGTTATATATCAATATGATATGACCTATCTTGTCCCAAATTCATTAAGAATTTCAACATGGCAATGGCAGAGCACAAATTGAGTGCAAGCCCCCTGGGTTACTGAACAGAAAGCATGACCATGGTGCTGGTTTTAACCCAGTAAAAATCAGGAATGTCAAGTCTGCTTTTAGGGAACAATGAACTGCTTGAAACTATTGAGTGCTATAATTTTTTCAAGTGACATTTTACCACACATGTGTAATTTAATTACATTCCAAATGAATTCCAATTCAGGAGTACAATTGCTTTAATCAGTGAACAACTTCCTGTCATATCACTGAAGTTTTAAAAATCTTTTTTTTTCTGATGTTTAAA
The DNA here is from genome assembly GCF_030435755.1 of Ochotona princeps. Taxonomy (NCBI): domain Eukaryota; kingdom Metazoa; phylum Chordata; class Mammalia; order Lagomorpha; family Ochotonidae; genus Ochotona; species Ochotona princeps. Next base: position 67,543,402 of record NC_080834.1, read on the forward strand.
CTTTCCGGCAACACCTGAACGGAGCCAGTGGAATTCTTGAATATTAGTATGGTAATTTGACCCAGATTTTATGTCTTTTATTATTATTATTATTATTATTATTATTTTGATAGCAGACAGAAAAAGCTTTATGCATGTGAAAAGATTTCCTTGGTGATCACTGAACAGGTTGCCAAGATGCCTGGATGGGACATAAATGCAATGACAGGCCGACTTATCAGGGAATCCCCCTCCCTTTGGGGAAAAGACAGCATGTTTTCTTCATTGTAATAGGATCACTGTTATGATATTTTCAAGATTATGAAACACACTAGACAGCAACATAAAGAATCTATAAAGAATAAAGGACAGGTAAGTAGCCACTAATCGGCTATTAAGAAATAAAATTTTAGCAATTTAATTGGGGATTTCCTCCTCTCCCAAATGTAACTACCACTCCAATTTTTCTATTTATCATTTTTTGGCACACACGTATCTATTCATAATAGTATCTTGCCTGTTTTTTTTAAACACCAAATTGAAGCAACATCATACTTTGCCTATCCATCTACAATGTTTCACTCATGGCAAAAGCCATTTCCTTAGGTCCATTCTCCCAAACACGTGCCCACTTAAAGCCCGAGGTGGCTACGGGAAGCCAAGCGGTCTGTGTTTGAGGGATACTGCTGGTGTGGAGAGAGCGTGGATACAGGGACTGAATGAGTCCATCCACGGAACTGCAAAGCATAGGATCTGGACAGTTTCCCTTTTCTGGAATTTCAGTTCTGAAATTCTAAATTTGGACTTGATTTTCCACACTGTTAGAAAGACATCTTTAAGGAAGGACGCTAAAACATATTCCTCTACCACTCAGCTTGATTTACAACCTTCAAACCTGCAGAAGCGAAGAGTGCCAGCGTCACATATAAGGCTGGTCGGCCCTTTCCTTACATCCCACACTCCGTCCAAGTCGTTCCAAGACAGGACAAAAATGTTGCTCTCCTCCTACGTTCGTCTTCCCTGCGTGAATTCTCACCCGTGCTCTCTCACTGAAGGTCTTAACTTGGTTAAGTTCGACGCCAAATTGGAATGCAGACGCCAACCAGAAGCCAAGAACCGAAGCTCCAGACGCCGGGGCCCTCCTACTGGGACGCGCGTCCCCACACATCCCACCCACTCCGTCCGGCCCAAGGCCCCGCGGCATCCTGGGACTTGTAGTCTTCGGACGGGCAGTTTCCTTTACCTAGTCTCCTCCCTCAAGCGTCCCACGCTGCTTGTCGCCCCTGGGGCGTCGTGACGTTCAGTTCCGCCCGTCGTCCCTAACCCCTCCTTCTGTCTTTCCCTCAGGAGAAGCTCAAATCCCGGACTTGGGAAGACCTTTTACGACATTGGGTTTCAGAGTCTGTCTGGGCGCCAGGTCCACTTTTCGGCAAAGTGACGTGGACGTCAACAGCAATGGCGGAAGGAGAAGAAGTCCTGCCACTGTCACCGCCAAGTGGCTACGGCTGGTGAGTGAAAGCCTGGGCTGGTGCCCTGTGACCCCTTACTGTCCCCCCTCACCGTGCTGCGGGTCTCTGAGACACCGGCTGGCTCCGGCATTTAAAGGGAGAAGCCGTCGAGCCGTCGTCGGCCGGGTCCGCGGTGGCCTGCCCCGCCCCCTCTGCCTGTAGGATCCGGGCAGTGCGGTGCTGCCCAGGGGCAAGGGGCAGGGGCAGGACTGGAAGGCAGTGGGTGTCGTCCAGGTCCGGGCCTCACCCCCCGCACACCACTCTCCAAACTCTGCTGGACATGGCGGTTCTCGGGCTGGGTTGGCAGGAGCCTGGCTGGGGGAGTTGCAGCAGTCTAAGAAGGAAGTTTCTTGGATGGGAACCTCAGGCATGAGAGTCCTCTTGGAGGAAGAGATTTTGAAATGAACAGCACGACCTTTGCTTGAAGGTTCAGAGTTGACAAGACACACCCAGAATGGATCCTTTCCATGTAACTGAGTGTTGGTGGTGGGCTTTTTTTCCCCCTTTATTATTTTAAAATCCCATTTCACATTTTAAGTTCGCCCCCTCTCACATGAGCCATCTTTTCCCATCACTCCTCACAGTTCGATACTAAGCATTGCCCGCCATGTGGGACTTTGTTCTTGCGTATGCACCTGTTTTATTTTTGAAGTGGTGACCATCTTGGGAAGATTCTTATTTTGAAAAAATTGATCTTCACAGTACACTGTTAAGGATGATAATGTCGTATGTTTTTGAGGAGTATGCTTTCCAGGCTTGTCTAGTTCTTACCAGTGATGTAAGCATGTTCGTTTGGGCTTGCTTGTCCACTGTATCCTTATATAGCTCACTGGCTGTCTGCTCACCGGAAAATAGTACAAGACACAGATAGTCTTTGACTATCATTTGAGGGGGAGAATGGACATCATTGAAGGATAGTTTAGCGACTGAGAAATTCCACTTTTTCATTAGCTGACATTAAATATTACCTTCGTGCATGTACTCTCCAAAGCGTAGGAGCAAAACTCATAATGACCTAGATGAGTTTTTTTTTCTCTTGGCCATTATTGGAGCCGGGAACCTGTCAGCATACACAGTGTTGTAAGGTAAAATCAATGTTATTCTGCGGAAGTGTGACTGCAAATGTTAGGGAATGGTGGGGCGAAAACCTGTTTTAGTTGGAGTCATTGGGGAGGCATCATGAAAGCAGAGGTGTTTAAGAAAACAGTGTGATTTAGACCTGTGCTGTCCAGAAGATGGAAGGCATACCTGTAATTATTTTTCCTGTAGCCACATTAAAGATTAAATAGAGACTGGTAAGATGAATCTTAATGATCTCCTTTATTTAATTTATCCAGCTCAATATTTTGACTTTTATTCTTATTGGGAAGTTAGATATACAGAGAGAAGGAGAGACAAAGAGGAAGATCTTCCCTCTGCTGATTCACTCCCCAAGTGGCCACTGTGGCCAGAGCTGAGTCAATCTAATCCAGGGACCCAGAGCCTCTTCCGGGTGTCCCACGTGGGTGCAGGGTCCCAAGACTTTGGGCTGTCCTCCACTGCTTTTCCAGACTACAAGCAGGGAGCTGGATGGGAAGTGGAGCTGCCGGGATTAGAACTGGCACCCATATAGCATCCTGGCTGTGCAAGGACTTTAGCCACTAATTGTTTTAAAGACAGCAAGATAATTTTGACTTTTTTTTTTTTGTAACAAGTCTTCAAAATCAAATGCACATTATGTATTTACCTTACATCTCTATGTGGTCTAGCCATATTTCAGACATTCAGTATCTACTATCAGCAAATCAAAAAAGGGAAAGATCTCTGCATGAAGTAATAGCACAAGCAAGAAAACCACTGATTTGCTTGGAGAATAACTAGGATTAACAAACAGAAAGATGCAGAAAAGTCTGCAAAAACAGTTTAAAAAACTTTTCAACGAAGTTATAGGGACTGATTGGGTCGATGGACTGTGCCAGGCCCTGTACTTCCTAATCGAACTGCCGGACTCAGAACCCCAACCATGAAAAGACAGAAGACAGAACAAGTCAATCAACCACCTCAGCTATATGTTGGCAGTGAAAAACTGGGCAAACGGAGACTCTATGATGGACTATGTCAATCAGTGGATTCTTCAATGACCTTATTGTGCTTGGAGTGGCGAGATTGGCAGATTTGGTGAACTATCGAAACCACTTGAGCAAGTATCTCAGAGCATGCCCCACATCTGGGACCTGGGGTGGGTGGGAGACTGGGTTGGGCTTCTCCCTCAATATCCCCCTCTACCTCAGAAACATGAAGGAAATAATATGGAAATAATAGTCTTACCCACTTTCCTGTAGCCCTTGAACCTTTTTACCCTAATTAGCTATGTAAAGATTGTCAAAAATATAATAAAATAAATTAAAAAATAAAGGTAAAAAAATGGTGATGTAGACATTGCAAAACCTTAGAAAGCAACCTAGGCATTTATAACATGTTACTATTTTGAGTGAGTTAAGTGTAGGGCTCTAATTGAGGGCTCTGCAGGGGAATGTTTCTAGAATTAAGGTGTTTTGGGGGAGTTCTTGAGTAAAGCTGATTTTGAGCAAGGGGCGTGGAGTGAATGGTTGTGCTTTTGTTTCCTCTTAGGATTTCTTTGTCCTTGATCTAGCATCACATTTTATTGTGTCTTATTTTTATTAGTGGAGGTATTCTGTTATATTCTGCTATGAGTGCATTCTTCATTTCCTAGAAGTGAGTTTTAACAGAGGCAAGAAAGACCTTTGGAGTTGTGAGTCACAGGTTCAGTCAAGCCTCTTCTCTGGGAGTGTTTGGTGAGTAGTAGTCACAGAATGGGAACCTGTTACTGTTTTAAACTGAGATTAGGTGTTTGAAGTTGCTGCCATTATATGTTTATGTATGGCCTTTTTTTTTTGGCTAAGCAATGAAACTGATGGAGCTCCCATCTGCTGCTTCATTCCCCAAATGCCTGCAATGGCTGAGGTTCAGCCAGGCCAAAAACAGGAGCCAGGAGCTCAGGTTAGGTCTCCCACATGGGTAGCAGAGACCTCCCAGTATCTGCATTAGCAGACACCTAGAATTGAAGCCCAAACCAGGATCCAAACCCAGACATTCCTGTATGCAGTGCAGGCATCCCAACCAGCAGCTTACCTGCTAGGCCAGATGTGTGCCCCTTTACATTCTTTGTAAATATTTATATATTATTACTTACTGAAAGGCAGTGTTAACAGAGAGAGGGAGAAAGAGACAGATATCTTCCATCTGCTGCTTCACTCTTCAAATGACCCTGTTGGAGCTGGGCCATTGTGCAGCCAGACACTTCTTCTAAGTCTCCCATGTGGATCCAGGGGGTCTAAGGACTGGGACTGTGCTCTGCTGCTTTCCCAGGCACATTATTAGCAGGGAGCTGGGTTGAAAGTAGAGCAGCCAGGACCAGAAATGGCACTCTGCGGGGTCTCCCCCACAGTGCAGAAATGGCACTCTGTGGGGTCTCCCCCACAGATTCCTCTAGTACCCCATTGCTGAAGGGGGTGAGCCTGCTGCCCGCCATCCAGCCTCCCAGCGCGTGAGAGAGAAACAGGGGTTCTGTGTAAGCAGTTCCAATTTATTTGGGGAGTACAAATTCATATATGGGGCAACGAATAGCCTCAGGCCAGGAATTCCAGGAGGGGAGAACTAGTAACCAATTACCAGGAGCAGGACTGCTGAAGCCACCTCCCATAGGCCAGGGGCAGGTGAGCAAAATGACCCTGGCCAATCAGGGCCTTTCTTTGAAATGACTTGCCCCCTGCCCTGGTTCACGCCCAGGCTCTGTCCTTGACGGCCATCTTGCTCGCCAGGTGTAACCCAGTGACATTGACTGTTAGTCACCGTCTTGTTGACTTAGTGACCTCTTTGCCCCTGAGCCCCACAGCACTCTAACATGGATCACCAGCATGTCACGGGTGGCAGCCTAACCCATTGCACTGCAATGCCGGTATCTTCCCTGCTGCTTAAAATGGTTTAGAAGAGGTGATCTTAAAAATACTGAGTCTGTGGCTTCACTTTCATGTTTTTACTGTTTTTCATTTAGATTATAGATTGTTGTTTTCTCACATTTCAATATGCATTGGAAGTACCTGGAGAACTTGTTGGAATATTGAGTCTGATTCAGTAGATTTAAATGGGATCTGAGATTCTGTATTTCTGACTTAGCAGTTCTGCTGTTTCATAGGCCATGCTTTAGTTAGTGAGGTGCTAGATGATATATATGTCAGAGTTAGTAGGTCAAATGAATTTATATTTTTATATATCACATTGCACACAATGTATTTATATGAATATATGTGTGTATGTATGTACATGTAAAGTATGTATATCTATATGTATATGTATGTATGATGCCACTGAAAGTATCGGTTATTTAATTACATGACCTAATGCTGTTTACATAGTGAACTTCTCAAGAGTAGTGGCTGACAGCAGGTGGCTCAGTAAATGTTTATTGAATGAATACATGAGTGAGTGAATACAGATTTTTGTATCAACTTGTATGTAGTATACAAGGCTACCATTTCCTATACATTTCCTGACTCTAGTGTTTTTGTGAACTCAAGGCTGTCACAGTGCTCATGTTTTATGAAAAGTCAGAGTGATCAGAAACTTTCCTTGCTCCCTTGCCTTTTACAACTTCAGCCGTATAAGCTCAAAGGATGTAGTGGAAACATTTCAAAAATATTTTTAATGGACTTGAAGTATTTTAAAACAAATTCAATTTTTGAAAATCTGGATATGTAAGATCAAACAGTGATAAATTTATTCTTCTTAGTGTTCAAGAAACTAGCCTTGACTTTAAATATTTGTTCTCATTTTCTGAGGCTTTCTTCCTGAAATAATTCCCAAGAATACAAAGTCATGATTTAAAAATCTTTTAGCATACCTTTTGCTTATACAACTATTGGTATTACGAGCTTGTCATTCACTTTCAGTCTGTGGTTCTCACTTATTGTTAAAATCTTAAATTATTGCTAAACTTTCCTTAAAATTATAAAACTATCAGTTCCACAGAAAGATTCTGTTGTATTAGTTTGAGATGTGGATAGAAATTCCTTACAGAATAATAGATTCTTTTTCAAAATTTCATACATTCTGTAAATACTTCCCACTTGCTAAGAACTAAAGTATGAAGAAGGGTTTAAAATGTCAGCGAAGGATGTGCTGATTGCAATTTCAGAAATGATGCACTTAACCAAGAAATACATTCAGTATGAAAGAGAAAGAAATCTTTTAAGAAAAATGTTGACAACTGTGTGACTGGATTACCTTAGGGAAAAGAAAGAAGAGAAAATGAACTTTATTTGTGGAATTAAGGGATACTAAGTGACAGTTCTTTGGTTGCATAAACTATAACTAGAAGACAGATAAATATGGAAAATAAATTATTTTAGTTACTGTTTACATGAAAATCTTTTTTTATAATTGTAATTCAGGTTTCACAGTTTTTAGAAGCAAGCCTTAAATAGCAATTTATGTCTAGAATTTTTGCTTGTTTTATATTCACAAGTTAGAGTTAATAGTTTATTTTTCCGTGTTAAATAATGTATCTGAGGGGCAGGCATTTGGTCCGGTGGTTAAAATGCCAGCGAGATGGCTGGAATTGACTCCAGACAGTCCCTTACCTGCAGCATTATGCCTGTGTAGACTGTGGGAGGAAACAGGTGATGTCTCTCACTCATAGGGGAGACTTGGATTGAATCCTTAACGACAGCCCCAAGGCCTGCTGTCTACTGCCCTGCACCTCTCAACTAAGTAAAACTTAAAAATGTTCAAAATATTTCACTTTAACTCATTTTCCTATGCGTGCAGTCGCTGCATAGGTGCAGGTGTATTCCCTGTTTAATTCGAGTTAGGTATATCAGGTAATTGTGAGTTCCTGGGTAGATGAGCTGCACATGACAGCCATGAGTAGGGTTCTTTGGAAAAGGATTGATAAAACGCACTTGAGAAACCGTTTCTGCTGTTTACTGCTGAAATGCGGATTCTACCCGAGACAAACGAAAGGCAGTGCTCTCATATTAATCAGAAAGCAAAATAAAGTATAGCAAAGTATTCATAGTTCAGAAAGCATTCACTGAATACTGGTAACATTCAAGCTGTTATTATACGATTTTAGAGAAATTTGCAACACTTTTCATGAACCTTTTGCAGACCCCTTGTGTATCTCACATGTACTGCATCGGAGACAGATGTCAGCTGTTGAGCGTATGTGCATATTGGTTATCGGAGACATCTTTAGGGCTGTATAGATACATGAGAGCTCTGTACCACATTGTCTCTTTTATATACATATGCAAGAAGGAGCAAATTTTGATATGGTGGGACATAATTGACTGTGTTATGTGTTATACCTTTGTGTTTTCTGGGTACTGTGTTCTCATATCCTTGCTCTTCCCTCCCCTCACTAAAAAATAAATCGTGTAATCAGATCAGCATAGAGAGAGAGAATCGTGTAATCAGATTAGCATAGAGAGAGAGAGAGACTTGTGTAATCAGATTAGTATATATATATAGAGATCTTCCATGTGCTGGTTCATTACCCAAATGGCCACAAGGGCCCTAGCTGAGCCACCCAAGGCTGGAAGCCAGGAGCTTCCGGGTTTCCCCTATGGGTGCACAGGCCCAAACACTTGAACCGTCAGCTGCTGCTTTCCTAGGCATGTAAGTAGGCAGCTGAATCCGAAATTGAGCAGCAACGACTAGATTCAGTGCCCACATGGGTTGCCAGCACCACAAGGGTCAGCTTTGGTGTTGAACTAGGCCAAAGGCAGAAGCTGTGTACTCCTTCTGAGCCTCTTAGGTGTGTGGCAGGAACCCATGCATTTGGGCCCCGCCTGCTGCCTCCAAGGCAGGAGGACTCTGGATTGGAAGCAGGACTTTTATTCCAGGTATTGTGATGTGAGGTGCGGGTTTCCTAGACAGTTTTTTTTTAAATAAATTTTATTTTTAATTTTGAACTGTCTGGCACAATTCTGTGTAGGCTGGGATTCGCCCCAAAACTCCCACCCCTGTCAGATTTTTCCCATTTTGTTACAATAGTGTAGTCCTTCATAAGGAATCATAATTCTATCAGTCTCTTATCTAAGTGTACCCTGACATTGTTGGTACAGACAACGTCAGACAGTCCAGCATCCCTTTGTCTACACATGTCCAACAGTTTCATTGGGATTCCATCTTTCGCCAGTGGTTTAACTGCCGTGTTACAATGCTTGCCCCCCTATTGTGGATTTAATAAATATGTTTATATAATAATATTAGGTAATAGTGTATTTTAACAAAGAAGTCATTGTATTGGCTTTATGTGTTGATATCATGTATTAAAATAGAATTAGTTTATTTGGGTTTTTAATAGCATTCATGACATGTGAGTAGTAACTTTAACAGCTCAGTCATTTTTTACTTTTTTCACAGTGGTATTGGAGACATGAGAAATTTCCTTTTTAAGGAGTTTCTGTCCTTAGTTTTGAGTTATAAAAGTGGTGTGTAGAAGAATGTGTCTAATATAGGCACGTAACTGAACACCAGAAATTCCTGAACCTTGTTTTGTAAATTCTGTTTAGATTTAGTCAATAAAGTGAATGTCAGTGAAATCTTGTTCTGCGAACTAAATCTTCATTGAGGTCTGAGGACCTTGCTTATAAAAATAAATCCTATGTGTATGTCTTGGAAAATACTGTTGCCCAGGTGTTTCAGTGTTATCGCTTCATGTTCAATAGTGATGATTTTTAAAAAAGGTTTATTTTATTTTTATTGGAAAGTCAGATATACTGAGAGGAGGAAAGACAGAAAAATCTTCTGTCTGTTGACTCACTCCCTAAGCAGCTGCATGGTTGGAGCTGAGCCAATTTGAAGCCAGGAGCCTGGAGCCTCTTCTAGGTCTCACGCAGGTGCAGCAGGGTCCCAAGGCTTTGGGCCGTCCATGACTGCTTTCCCAGGCCATAAGCAGGGAGCTGGGTGGGAAGCAGGACTGCCGATGCCCATATGGGATCCTGGCGTGTGTAAGCGAGGACTTTAGCTACTAGGCTACTGCACCAGGCCCAAAAATGATGATATGAAGAAAAAGAACATTGGTGGTACTTTAATGTTATACGTTAGATAAAGGGAGAGTTTGTATTATTTGTAATGTTTCCCCACTCCCTCTCTCTCTAGTTACTGGTATTTTCATCCAATTCTTTATCTTAGGCAAAAGACACTTTATTTTTAGTTTCCAGACGAACTGCTTTGGAGATAAAACAAAACCCAAATGCAGTCATTTGTTGTGATTGGAAAGCCACCTCACGGAACAAAGCTGATTGAACACTTTGAGAAAGCGTTGGAGAAAGGAGAATTTAGAGCATTCTCTGATGTTAACTACTCATTAATAAATTTTCTTCAGTTTTTTAAAAATTATCTGTATTATTTTTCCACGTTACGGTTTTAAGTATAGGGATTCCCTTGTTTCCTTCCCACTCTTCCCTCTCACCGTTTCCCCTGTATCACTAAAGTGGTACAGTCCTTCAGCAAGAGCTGCAGGTCACGTTCTGCTCCTCAGGTGCGTCATGGCATCGAGGACTTAGACAAAGGCAGAAAGTCTAGCATCATATTGTCAAGGTATTTCTAACTTTCAGTGGGAAGTAGAGATGCATACGTCAGTGTATCAGCGGTGTGCTAGTCTCGATTGTGTAGTTCATCTATCAGAATATATGTATATACTTGTAACCTATATGTGTGTGTGTTTTGTATTTTGCGTGAATGTTATCTTATGTCAGAAAGAACACACGATATTTGTCCGTTGCAGATTGGCTTGTTTCATTGATCATAATGTATTGTATTACACATATCGTTAAACTTTTTTTTAGCTGTTCTTTTTATTTTGGCAACCCCTGAGCTTTTTCTTTGCAGAGGAAAGGGTGCCGTTAATTTCATTGCTGCAGTTTAATTTGCATAGACTCTGGGATCAAATATAAATCTATGAAGATTTAAAGCTTCTCAGTTTGTACAGTGCTGAAATTATATAGCTGTAATTATTGGCTTGTAAAGTCAAGAGAACTAGATTTAGCACTTTGTATACTTGGCACAAGATCCTTATTAATGTACAAAATCTGTAAGGATTGTATTATTTATTAGGGAATTTCCCTACGCTGCTGAAGCTATCATACAGCTTGAATGATTTTTAGTGTTTTGGATTCCATTCTTTTCTATGTAATGAATTTACTGCGTTTCCACTGCTTTCAAATGTCATATAGAATATTTAGGAAGTAATTAGGGGATTTCTGTATGTTACTTGTTTGTTACAACTTGCTAATAATTGCAAGATAAGTTCAGACAAAGCTTTGCTGCTGACGTCTTAATGTCTGGAGCGTGAAGAAATACCCAGAAATGTGGTGCCACAAATTAAGTCATGAAACCACAACTTGACACATGCAGATTGCGAATGGTTACTCACTGTCAGTGCAGTTTGCTAGTGCTTACAACTTGTTAGCTGGTCATTTTAAAACTTCAAAGTAATTCTTAGCAATCCTGACCTAAACCATCATGGTTTAATTTGTACCATAGTAGTTTACATTCTAAACAAGTCTGAATGAGCTACACTGCAGAAATGCAGCTCCTACCCCTGTTCAGCAGGATTTATGTAACAGGTCTTTGGCAAGAACCTAGAATAGCCATATGGCAGAATTGGTTTTCTAGCTACTGCTGATCTTCAGTGCCTCACACAGTGGCTACAATGTAATAGTCTATCAGAATGTATTTATTGAAAGTTTAAATGAAAGACTTTACATTAGGGAAGAAAAGAAGTCAGAGCATAGATTAGAAGAATAGAGAAAATTTAAAGGAGAGAGTTTTAAGATGAGAGTTGCAGTTATGTAAGAGGGTGAGGATTGAGCGAGATTACAGCAGTCTGCCCAGAGCTGTTTTAGAGTAACGGGAGTTTGGGCTGAAAGGATGAAGAAAGTAGAGATGAGTCGAGACAGTTGTTGATAGAGTTGAGCTGTGGAACAAAGAAGGTAACTTTTTGAAGGAAAAATAAGTATGTCATGTATAGGACCTTTCAAATAAATATATGTAGAAATATTGGAGATGAGGATGGTTTTATTATTTTTATTATTTTTATTGCAAAGTCAGATATATATATATAGAGAGAGAGAGTGAGAGAGAGACAGACAGACAGAGAGAGAGGAGGAGAGTCAGAGAAGAATATCCTCCATCCGATGGTTCACTCCCCAAGTGATCTCAATGGCTGGAGCTGTGCCGATCTGAAGCCAGGAACAAGGAGCTCCTCCAGGTCTCCCTCGCGGGTGCAGGGTTCCAAGGCTTTGGGCTGTCTTCAACTGCTCTCCCAGGCCACAAGCAGGGAGCTGGATGGGAAGTGGGGCAGCCAGGATTAGAACTGGCACCCATATGGGATCCTGGCAAATTCAAGGCGAGGACTTTAGCTGCTAGGCCACCGTACGAGGCCCTCTATATGGTTTTTAAAGCTAGAAATGACTTGGAATGAAAATTTCTGAGTCCAGTTTTTTCACTTTACTATCTTATATGACTAAATTGTCTAAGGTTTCATGGAAGATTTTGGGCTTTTGTTGATTTCTTGTAATGTAGCTATGGTTAGTAATAAAAGCATTCATGGCTGCTGTTTGCCACAAACAGAGAACTGGAAGGGAAGTGGAGTAGCTGGGACACGAACCGGCACCCATATAGGATCCCAGCGGTTGCAAGGCAAGGATTTTAGCCACTAGGCTATAGCACTGGGACCAACTATTTTTCATTGTGTAGTAGTATGAAACATTCAACATGGTTGTACAAACAATCCCCATAACTCGTTCTGTTTTATAAAATGGAAACATGTTCATTAAACAACTTACCTGTGTCTTCTTCCTCAGCCCATGGTAATCTCTATTCCACTTCTGAATTTGACTACCCTAGGTAACTAAATGGTGTAATTGTATTAGAGTTCTTATGAGTGTTTTATTTACAGAGTATAAGGTCCTCTACATCATCCATGTTGGAATTCTCCCTCTCCATTTTAAGGCTTCACGAAACCCTTTTGTGTGTGTATACCCCGTTTTGTTTACACATACTTCCATTTTGAATGTTGTGAATAATGCTACTGGAAACATGAGTGGGTAGATACTTAGCCTAGCTCCGGCTTTCAGCTTTTTCCAGTATGTGTTCAGAAGTGGAATTGCTGGATCATATGATAATTCTATTTTTAGTGTTTTCAGGAACTTCCATACTGTCTTCCATTGTGGCTACATTATTTCATACTCCTCCCAACAGTGCACACGGGTTCTAGTATCTAGTGTCTTCAACACTTGTGATTTTCTGTTTTTTTTTTTTTTTTTAATAGCAATTGCTCTTTCTTTTTTCTTTATTAATTTTCATTTATTTGAAGGCAGGGAGTTAGCCATACAAGCAGATAGAGATCCCTAGCGTCCTTGTTTGCTCCCCATATGCCTTCAGTACTCAAAGGCTGAGCCATGCCACAGCCAGAAGCCTAGAACTCAGTCTGTGTACTCATGTGGGTGGCAGGACCAAGTACTCTGAGTCACCATCAGCTGTCCCATTGAATACTCATCAGCAGGAAGCCGGATCCTAGGCAAAGGAGCCAGGTTTCCAACCCAGGTACTCTGTTGTGCGATGCAGGCATCCCAGGCAGTGTCTCAATTCCTGTTGCAAAGGCCTGCCCCCTGGTAATAGCCGTTCTGAGTGAGGTTTATTGTTGTTTTTTCATTTTTTAATTGTATTTTTAAATTTTTATTGGAAAGGCAGAGTGACACATACAGAGAGGAGAGGCAGACAGAAACCTGCTGTCAACTGGCTCACTCTTGGAGTACCTGCAGTTAGTTACCAGGACTGAACTGGGTCAAAGCTGTGAGCCCAGGTCTCCCACGTAAAGAGTAGGGGCTCAGTTGGGGCCATCACCTTCTGCTTCTCAGAGTATGTATCAATAGGAAGCTGGATCAGAAACAGAGCAGGAACTCAATCCTGAGTGCCCTGACATGGTGTGTTTGTCCCCAAGTGATATCTTCACTCTTGTACCAATGACTGCCCCAGGTATGAGATTTTTAATCTCCAGACCTGCTTAGCAAGAATATATAATATACCTATATGAATTATACATACTTATGGCCAGTTAACCTATTAAGATTTATGTTAAAGATGAAGAGGTGATCATAATCACCACAAAGTTAAAGTAAAATCTGATGAATATTTTAAATTTATTTATTTGAAAGGCAGAATTACAGAGAGGGTGGGAAGAGAGAGGGCCTCCATCCTCTGATTCATTCCCCCAGTGGCTGTAATGATCAGGACTGGGCTGAAATCAGGAACCAGGAGCTTCCTAACTGTCCCCAACGTGGATCCAGGGAACCAAGTGCTTGGGCTATCCTCTGCTGCTTTCTCAAGAACATTAGCACAGCTGGAAGTGAGGCAGCTAGATCCCAAGGCAGTACCCATATGAGATATCAGTGCTGCAGGAAGCTGCTTAGTCTATTTTCTGTAGCTTTGACCCCTCAGTGAAATTCTTTACAGTAAAACTTGTATTGATACTTGCTACAGCATAGAAAACCTTGAGAATGTCATGCTAAGTCAATGAAAGCAGATGTAGAGACCACATATTGTAATGATTCCATTTATGTGAAAAACTCAGGGAATTGTTTGGAGACAAAGTAAACAGTGGCTGCCAGAAACTAGGAGAGGATGGAGAGAAGTGATGATGAGCTACTAATGAAGATGGGATTTCCTAAGCACAAAGACATGTTTTAAAAAAAGGAAGAGAAAGATGAAATAAGTCTTGTTTTTTCGTAATTACTGCAGATAGACTGTGTACATAATAAGCTTTGAAAAATTTATAGGGAAAAGAATTTTTAGAATATGATTGGGAGGAGAATAATATGCAAAATCAGAATACTCATTTTCTTTTCCTAGTGAGATATTTTGTAACTTTTTTAGTTTAGGGGACACAACATGTATAATTTAAATGTTTGTAAAAATCATAGTTTTTAATACTGTTCAGTACATGGTTTACTTAGAAAATAATTACAATGTTTCCAATTGAATCGATTCATCATGTAAGTAAAAAGGCATCTTATGTTTGGTAAGTGCCTGAAAATTCATGTTTTAACTCCTTAACATTGTGCAAATGGTTCATTGTGCAATGGAAAGTACTTAGCTTTTGATTGAGGAAGAGACATAAAATTCAGTTGCTAGCTTGAATGTAATTGTTAAACTAATTCTGTATGAATTCAGTTGCATTGTTTGTCTAACATTGCTTGTCTAACCCTAATTTTAAAGCAACTTATGTTACAATGCATAGATTAGACAGTGTTACCATAAAACATCAGATGTGGGGAAAAGCTATTATGTTTTATTCAAGTTTTAAAAATGATATTGAGAAATAATATAGTGAGAATCATTGACAATAGCTTATCTGATCAACATATTCTGTAGTTTCAAAGTCATAAAACCAGAAAGAGGTAGATTTCTCCTTTATAACTCAAAGTTTTAAATTTGCTCTTCCCTGAAGTTTCTGGGCAAGAGAGACAGTTACATATTCTTCATGCTTATTCTAACAAAGTCTGTACTTACCTATTTTAAGACCATAACTGAAGGTCTACAATGTTTGTCCCAACTCTTAACTTGTAAGGTCAGTATGAAGCTGCCCATAAAAAGAAGAGTCTGAAGAAAATCATACCCCACCAGACATCCGTTTTATTTTTGTGTGTTGTAATTGTATGTATTGCTTGTTCAGAAGTAGAATTCTGTTTGAGAACTAGCTGCTATGGAGTTGTGATCTCTGCTTGATCCTTCTGTGAAATTTTTTTTAAGTTTTTAGCTCTTTACTGCTTTAAAAGTGCATAGTTTACTTACGTTGGCATACATGTAACTGAAGCTTTGAACACTTTGCTCAGAAGGTAGGGTTATTTTTAATTATTTAGATTTGTGAGAAGTATCTACCAAAGCGTACCAGTTTCTGATCTCCGAAGACGCTCTCTCTGACTGTACTGCTGGAGACCATGTTTGTGATTCCCTGGGGACAATATCAAACAATAGTGCAGAGCAGCTGTATCAACAGCAGTGTGCTTGTGCCTCACTGTGATTTTAAAAAGAGCTTTGAGGATTAGACATTTTGCCCCCAAATACTAACTTTGTTGTTTGTAATAGCAAGGGATTTGGCAAAGTTACTGCAAAAATAAAATAAGCATTGTTCATTAAAAATAGGAAAACTATAGTTCATTTATTTGGTCACAGAATTTCATCTCATTAAATGATATTTTAAGTCCCTCATTTCATTTACACATTTTATTCTTTAAGTTTTTGTTATTTTGTTGTCAACAATGCATTGAATTTTCTTCAATAAGCCAATCCATTAAGGACAAATATCATATTTTCTCTGATATAAGGCAACCTTCATGCAAAATACAAGATCAATAGGTATATAGGTAAACGTGTATATGCATATATTTTCTTTTTTTTTATTCATTAATTACATTGTATTATGTGACACAGTTTCATAGGTACTGGGATTCTCCCCACCCCTCCCCAAACCCTCCCACCATGGTGGATTACTCTACCTTATTGATATGCATATATTTTCATAGATGAACTTAATAATGGAGACTAGCATACCAGGAAATGAAGATATGTTGTAGTATTCATCTTGGCTCCCAAATAAAAGGAGGACTCCTAATGAAATTGTTAAATCTATCTTGATAATAGGATGCTGGACTTTCTGCCATTGTATATACCTGCAGTGTCAGGATACACTTAAATAGAACAGTGGACTTATGACTGTCTTGAAGGATTATACTATTTATACTATTGTAATAATATAGGAGAAATCAGTGGAGGGAGGGGATCTGGGGGAGGAGAAGGGGGAAATCCCTGAGCCTAAGGAACTGTATCATAAAATAAATAAACTAAAACAATTTTTAAAAATCTTCCTGATTTGTGATTACAAACTGTTTTTTTTTCAAATTCTGACAAATTGTCTTGTATATTTTGGCTAGAATTATTAAGTAAACACGAGCCTTTATCAACCAGAAGTCAGAAGCAGATTTGAAATATCTTCCACTTCTAACATTTTGGTAACCATATGGCAGAAGAATGAGGTTCCTTCTATATTAATTATCTTCTTTTTCATGTGGGTTTGCAACAGTTTGTGATGAAACCTTTTTAATTTGTTGAGTACTTTTGTATTGTGTTCCCAAGTGATTACATTTTCGTTGGCTTCCTTTTTTTGAGGAGGAAACACTATGAAATGTATTCTTTAAATTAATATTAGAATCCTGTCATTATGGGAGGCTTAAATTGCCATATGGAGAGAATGAGCAGTGAAAGTTATTGTGTTTTTCAAAATCACGAAAATGATGCAAAATCCTGGTTTTCTGGTCTCAGTATGGTGATGTGCATTTTTTGGTCATTTCATGAGTTTGTTTGGAAATTGCCTGGCTAAATTAGGAACTTTTAAAAGATATGTACAAACTTTGTTTTGTTGTACATGAGAATTGTATACTATGAAACCTCTGCTTTTGAAAATTCCTAAGCAGTCAATCAATTTAATTGATTATTTGCTAGGTTGAACAATTTATGTCTTTGAAAGTTTTAAAAATTATTTTAACCATATGCAAATGAAAAAAATTATCTCATACTCCTTAAACATAGGAGGCTGAACATTGCCTACTTAATTATCTACTTGGTGATGTAGTGTTATATTTTGGCTATATGTACCAGTGGAGCCTTTCATGCTAATTGAGAGAATCAAGATGGCGGAATAGGGTAAGGACACATTTAAACGGACGGAAAAACATTTAATCAGGATGAAGCCGAGAGGCCACATTCCAGAAAATGGGAGAGGACAGAACAAGAGCAAAGGGGTACCTGGAGACTGACAGACACAGGAAAGCAGCAGACACAGTGGTGTGGTGGTACAGTACTGATACCTCAGTGTCATTCAGTGAATGGTGATCTGAACTCCACTGGCAGTTGGAACTTCACCAGCAACAAGGTGGAAAGGGTTGTTTAACAGGAGCTCAGGAGGTAAACCCAGACAAAGAACTGCTCGTCCTGCTGGTTTGTTTGATTTGATCAGAAGCAGAGACAAAGTGGCACATCCCAGACAAACAGTGCGAGAAAAGGGTGGATTTCACAGGCCAAATCCACCCCCAGAGCGGAATTAGGCCACATTTTGTTTAAGGAGGCAAGAGCTATGGACAGTACTGTGCATGCACTGAGCTGGGAGTGAACTCATTTCAGGCTCAGCAAACTGCAACAATGTGGCATCCTACAGGTTCCACCCAAGACAGGTCTGAGTAGCCCTTAGACCTGATGGCCAGCAGATCAAGAACTCTAGTAGTGGCACATCAGGTGCCATTTCTTACAGTGTCGCAAAGAATTTAAGACTGCAGGGACAGCAGTGAGCTAAACGTGCACTGAGCTTGGCAAGAACTCACTTCTAGCTCAGTGCATTGCACTGGTCCCACAGGAAAATAATACTGACTCTGGCATCATATGGGTCAAAATAGGTCCGTGTGGCCCTCAGTCCTAACAGCCAACAGGTTTCAGCAAGATCAGCACCACCAACAACCTAGCTGTATAGAACACCTGGTATCTCCCTAATCCCGGGACCTGCTCCAACTGGAAGTGGGACAAAGGTTGTATAGACAATGGTGCAACATCAGCATGGTATCACAGGAGGGGGAGACTGGTAAGCCAGGAGCTGGGGTAACAGACACCATGGTGGAAATCTAACATAAGAACCCAGACCTGGAACTCACTGAAGAGAGTGGCACAAGTGACTGCAAACAAAGAGCGGTGTACCAATTACAATAAGTAAAATCAAACTGTAGGCCTGTGGGTAACAGAGCTTAGAAACCTGCCCCAGGGAGAAGAATCTGATAATCAGAAGTACAATGACCAAGAGCAAAAGAAGAGACAAAGAACAGTGAATAGTATTGATGACTCCCCTGGAAAGGAGCAAAACCCTTTGCCAACCTCAGAGTTCACCTAGGAAGACATTGAGAAAATGGGGGATACAGAATTCAAAAAACTCATTAGAAAACTTCTTCTCAACAACAAGAACATAAAGCAGGCAGAAGGAATTCAAGGAATATATCACACTGGAAATGAATCAAATGAAAGCTGATACATTAGAATCAGAATGATTAGAAATGAAGAATACAGTGGAACAAATTAAAAATATAGTGGAAAGTCTCCAAAATAGAATGAAGGAAGCAGAAGAAAGAACCACAAAATTAGAAGATATTTCCTGTCACCAGGGGAAACAAAAAGCTGGAAGCAGAGGTGGATCAAGCTAAAAAAAAGTTTTCAAGAATTGAAAGACACTATTAAAATGCCAAATATAAGAGTTATGGGAGTCGCAGAAGGTGCAGAGAGAGAAGCCATGTTTCAAAATGTATTCAATGAAATAATAAGAGAAAATTTCTCTAGTCTAGAGAAAGAATGGGAAACAACATCCAGGAGGGGTACAGGACTCCCAACTGGGTTGACCAAAAGCGTTCATCTCCACGACACATTATAATCAAGCTCTCTTCAATTGAACATATGAAAAAGATCCTTAAATGTACATGTGAGAAAAAATCAACTGACATATAAAGGAATACCAATTAAACTCTCACAGGAAACTCTACAGGCCAGAAGAGAATGGAGTGACATATTCCAGATTCTAAAAGAAAAAATTGTTGGCCCAGGATAACGTATCCAGCAAAGCTTTCTTTTGTCTTTGAGAATGAAATAAAATTCTCCCATGGTAAAGAAAAGTTAAAAGAATATGCCTCTTCCAAATCTGCCCTACAAGTGATACTTAAAGATGTCCTCTTGACAGAGAAAAGTAATAGCATCCACCAAAACCAAAGGCAAATGGGAAGAACATCCTAGTAAAATAATAACAGAAGACTAAATCAATGAACAACCCAATGCTAAAATGGCAGGACCAAATTACCACCTAATCATATTAACCCTGAAAGTAAATGGCTTAAACTCATCAACCAAACATCATAGAGTAGTAGACTGGATTCAGAAAACAAAGTCCATCTAGTTATTGCCTACAGGAGACTTATCTCACCAACAAAGATCAGTGGCAATTATACCATGGATTTTTATTTTTTTTTAGTTTCATCTCTTCAAAACTCTTCCTTTCTCATTAAATTCTTCACTGAGTCATAGATCATAAAGTAGCATCATTTTCTTCAAGAAGATTCTTGATTTTCTTGTTCATTTCTTCAGTGACACATTAGTCACTCAGTAGCATGTTATTTAACTTCATGGCATTGTTAGTTTCTTTTTCTTCCTGTTGTTGATTTTGTATTGTGGCTTTTCATTTAAGGGGATGTATAGTAACTGTGTATGGAGACTGTCCTATCTAGATGTGAAGATACAATGCAGTATGTGTCTCTACTTCCAGACTAAAGATGGACTCCCAATGAAACTGTTTACTATATCTTGACAAAAGAAAGTTGTACTGTCTGCCATTGTCGATGCCCGCAATGATGGACATATGACTGTGTATGAATAGCCATATTATAGTAATGATATAGGGGAACTCAGGGAGCAGGGACAGAATTGGGGAGGGGATAAGGGAAATCCCAGGGCTTATGGGACTGTATTATAAAGTGATGATAATAATAATAAATAAAAAGTAAAAATTTTAATAAATAAATAAATAAATAAAACCCAGCCAAGAACAATCCAAATGTTTGGTAGCCTACACGGAGTGTGTAAGACTGGGAAGAAGCCTTGGGCCCTGGCGTAAGAACAATCCTGGCCATTACAACCCTTTGGGGAATGAAACAGCAGTTGGGAGAGATTTCTCTTTCTCTTTCCCTCTCCCATATAACTCTGCCTGTTTAGTAAATACATATCTTCTAAGATGTACACATATAAAAATGTTAATTGAACACTTGCCACAAGCTAGGCAGTGCTCTAGGCCGATTATTGATACACTTAAGTGCTAAGACAGCATCAGGCTACATGGATTTGAATTTTTGGCTAAATAGTATGGCTTCTGCTTCTGGCCAGTAGTTGGCAGAGTAAGGTGAACAGCATATTTTAGGATCAGACTGTTAAAATTTAAATCCTGGCTCTTCTACTTATTAGACATTGTTAAACATGTTAAAGAATGTTACTTTTAAAAAATACTATAAAATCCTGTATTCTCTTGCCTCATATATGTACAGAACCCTCCTGTGCCTTAGTTTTTTTTTCATCTTTGTTGTTAGCCATGTAATGTACCTAACAGGGTTGGTGAGAGAATGAAAAACAACACCTGTGAAATGCTTGGAATAGTATTTGGCACACAGTGCTATATGAAGTTACTATTACCATGCATGCTGTAATTGCCATTGCTTCACAATATTGCCCTTCTTATCTCATCCTCTCCTTTTCAATTTCTCTAATTTAATCAAACATCAGCAAACTTGTTGGTGCAAACTAGGACTAGCTCAATTATATGAAACCTCTGGGATTTCCCCTGCAATAAAACAGAATCTATGAATGCCTTGCCTACCTCAGCCTTGTGCGTTTGACAGCCATGAATCTTTTTTTTTTAAGTCATAGCCCTAATAGGCCATGCATACATTTGGATCTTGGCTGAGAAGATAGATGTATGAAGTAAAAAGTTCATCTTAACCAACAAGAGGACTTTTTCTTTTTAAGGGAAAAGGATCTTGAAGAAGCTCTGGAAGCAGGAGGTTGTGATCTTGAAACTTTGAGAAATATAATTCAGGGGAGACCACTGCCTGCTGACTTGAGGGCCAGAGTGTGGAAGGTAACTGAAAACTCAGATGAGTAAAATGAAATTCCCTAAAAGTCATGTTTAAGTTATTTTGAGCTGTCTGAATTACAGAAGATTTTATTATTAAATGAGTATGCTACATGTAGGAAGTTTATTGATACAACAGGTTGCTAAAATGTGTGCGGCTGTGGTGTTGGGGTATTTAATCACAATGGTTTAGATTTGGGAAAGTAATTATTTTTGGTAGAAATTATTTTGATGAGAATTGTTTAATGAGACAAGAAAATAAAACCAGTGAGTAACAGGATATGCAGTTGCATATTTGGAGTGATTTCAGCTATGCTTTTATTTTAAAAAAAAGTATGTATCTGGGTTTTGCTGTCATAAACTATTTGCTTGTCTTATTTTCCTCATTTCAACTCTTCTCCAATGTATGTGTTAACGTTAATTTGGAAGTAAGATTTATCATAATTTTTTAAAGATATATATACTTACGAAAAGATACATATCAACATAAAGTAGTGTGCTTATTTTTTAAAGTAAATCACTAATTCGACCTAGCATGGTAGCCTAATGGCTAAAGTCCTCGCCTTGCACAACTCAGGATCCCACATGAGCACCAGTTTGTGTCCCAGCAATCCCACTTCCCATTCAGCTCCCTGCTTGTGGCCTGGGAAAGCAGTGGAGGATGGCCCAAAGCCTTTTGACGCTGCACCCGCATAGGAGATGTGGAAGAAGCTCCTGGCTCCTGGCTTCAGATCAGCTTAGCTCTGGCCATTGCGGCAGCTTAAGGAGTCAATCAGTGGATGGAAGATTTTTCTCTTTGTCTCTCCTCCTCTCTATATATCTGACTTTCCAATAAAAGTAAAATAAATCTTTTACATGCATAAAAATATATATATATATATATGCACACACATATATAAGATGATTAGTTTACTTCCCATACATGTTTTCACACATAATTTCTTTATATCTGAATTCTAGAAACCACCCTTTCATTAAATCTATGTTGCTTAAGCTTCTTTCCATCTTTTCATCAATGTAGCATTTGAGCATATTAAAAAAAAACTTTCAAATTTTCTCAGTTCATTGTTCTTTTGTATACCAACTTTTTTAGAAAAAAATTCTCAGCTCCTACCGTTGCAGCCACTTGGGGAGTGAACAAGCAGATGGAAGATCTTTTTCTTTGTATCTATGTCTCTGCTTCTTTCTGTAGATCTGCCTTTCCAATACAATTAATAAATTGATAAATCTTGAAAAATTATAAAGAAGGGCAGCTGACAGGGTACACAGCACGTTAAGCTGCTGATTTTGATGCTGATAACCCCAGCTTGGACTGCTCATTGTGAGCTGGTCCCTCTACTTCTGATCTGGTTTCCTGCTTGTATGCATAGGAAGGCAGTGGACAATAGCCCAGACATTCAGTCCCTACCCCCTATGCAGGAAATCAGGATGGAATTCTTTGGCTCTTGGCTTCAACTTCAGATCCACCTGTTGCAGCCATTTCAGGAACAAACCAGCAGTTGCAATATCTGTCTCTTCCCTCATTGTTTTGCTCTTGCACTTCAAATAAATAAGCTAATAAATATTTTAAAAATTGTTATACAGGAGACTGAAGTTGTGGCATGGCCAGTATAGCCACTGCCTGTAATACCTGCATCCCTTATGGGTGCTGGTTCAAGTCCTGGCTGTTCTACTTCCAATCCAGCTCTCTAATACCATGTCTGAGAAAGCATCAGAGGATGACCTAAGAGATTGGACCCCCACCACTCACATGGGAGACCTGGATGGAGCTCCTGACTTCAGACTGGCCCAGCTGTGGCCATTGTGGTCATCTGGGAGGAGGACCAGCAGATGAAAGAGCTTTTTCTTTCATCTCTCTCTCTCTCTTTAGGTAACTCTGCTTTTCAAATGACATTTTTTAAAAGATTTATTTTGTTTGGGGTTTTTTTTTTGTTTTTGTTTTTGTTTTGTTTTGTTTTGTTTTGTTTTGTTTTGTTTTGTTTTGTTTTGTTTTGTTTTTGGAAAGTCAGATTTACAGAGAAAAAGATCTTTCATCTACTGGTTCACTCCCCAAGTGGCTGCAACAGCCAGAGCTGAGCTGATCCAAAAAGCCAGGAATGAAGAGCCTCTTCCAGGTCCTCCACGTGGATGCAGGGTCCCAAGGCTTTGGGCCGTCCTTGACTGCTTTCCTAGGCCATAAGCAGGGAGCTCAAAGGGAAGTGGAGCAGCCAAGACATGAACCAGCACCCATATGGGATCCTGGTGCATGCAAGGCGAGGATTTAGCCACTAGGCTATCACACCAAGCCCCTTCTGTATAAATTTTAATGATACATGTGCATTTAATTTTTAATGCTATATTCTAGAGATATTAGAATACCTAATCCTATTGTCCTTTAGTCTACTTCCCCCAGCTTCCTGCTAATGTGTGTCCTGGGAAGCAGCAGGTTATGGATTAGGTAACTGGGTACCTGCCACTTTTGTGGCCAGCTTAGCTGGAGTTCCTGGTTACTGGCCTTGTTCTGTCTCAGCCCAACCATCACTGGGTTTGGGCAGTGAACTAGCAGATGACAGATCTGTCTCTTTCTCGCAAATAAAAAAAAACTTTGTTGTTTTTACTTTAAACAAAAAGTAAGGTGATTGCTTGGAATAATTACATATATAAATATAGATCTCGGGCCCGGCGGCGTGGCCTAGCGGCTAAAGTCCTCGCCTTGAACGCACCGGGATCCCATATGGGCGCCGGTTCTAATCCCGACAGCTCCACTTCCCATCCAGCTCCCTGCTTGTGGCCTGGGAAAGCAGTTGAGGGCGGCCCAAAGCTTTGGGACCCTGCACCCGTGTGGGAGACCTGGAAGAGGTTCCAGGTTCCCGGCTTCGGATTGGCGTGCACCGGCCCGTTGCGGCTCACTTGGGGAGTGAATCATCGGATGGAAGATCTTCCTCTCTGTCTCTCCTCCTCTCTGTATATCCAGCTTTCCAATAATAATAAATCTTTAAAATATATATATATATATATATATATCATGTAATTCTTTTTTAAAGATTTATTTATTATTATTAGAAAGCCATATTTACAGAGATAAGGAAAAGACAGAGAGATCTTCGATCTGCTGGCTCACTCCCCAAATGGCCTCAATGGCCAGAGTTGAGCTGATCTGAAGCAAGGAGACAGGAAGCCTCTTCCAGGTCCATGTGGTACAGGGTCCCAAGGCTTTTCACCATCCTCTGCTGTCCTCCCTGGGCATAAACAGGGAGCTGGGTGGGAAGTGGAGCAGCCAGGACATGAACCACTACCCATATGGGATCATGGTGCTTTCAGAGGGAAGATTAGCTGATTGAGCCATTGCCATGGGCCCTATTTTATATAATTCTGAAGTTTATTTGTTTTAAAGGCAATGTTACACAGGAAAGGAAGGGAAGAAGGGCTATAAAGAGAATCTTCCATCTGCTAGTTCGCACCCCAGGTGGCTGCAATGGTTGAGGCTAGGCCAGACCAAAGCCAGGAACCAGAACTCCATTCAGGTCTCTCATATAGGGGTCAGGGACCAAGTATTTGGGTCATCTTTTGCTACCCTCCCCGGCAAACCAGCAGGGAGCTGAATTGGAAGCAAAGCTGCCTAGACTAGTTGCTGGTGTTGCAGGAAGCGGCTTAAACCACTGAGCCCCATGGTCTGCCTGATGTGTTCTTAAGAAAAAAAAAATGTGCTTGAAAGGGAGAGATAAAGCCAGAGGTCTGTCATCCACTGATTGATTCACTCCCCATATGCCCACAATTGTTTGAATCTGGGTCTACCATATGGATGGTAGGGGACCCAAGTACCCATCACCTGCTGTCATCCAAGGTAGAATCACAAACAAAACTGTGTGTTGGACCCACACACTCTAGTGATAAATGTGAGATCCAAGTAACAACCTCTGTACCAACTGTCCATCCCCTTTGTTGGTTTATTTTGATGGGACTAACTGCACATCGTTTGGTACTTTGTAATCTTTCTTGTTAATCCTAAATTCAGGTCTGTGATTATTATAGCCTATTTCCTAAGAAGGAGAGAAGGAGAAAGAGCATATGAACCAAGTTGCTTTAAAAAAAAAAATGTTTCTATTGGTTAATCAATACCATGTCAATCAATGCCATAATGTTGTAAATGGTTGGAAACATTATGTTGGGACTTTTAATTGATTGGAATGATACTCTGCCGGCTCTACCTTCAGACCAGAGATGGTCTCACCAAGAAACTATTGAACTTACCAGGACAGTAAGATGCTGGACTTTATGCTTGGTAAATACCTCCAATGAAAGAATGTCAACTGAATTTGAACTATGGAAATGCAACAAGGTGGAGCAATCCATCGTGGGGGGAGAGTTTTGGGAGGGGCGGGAGGAATCCCAGTGCATAAAAAAATGTATCACATAATGCAATGTAATTAGTTAAAAAAAAAAAAAGGAAATGCAATAAAAATAAATGTTCAAAAAAAAATGTTTCTTCCAGATTGCTCTGAATGTTGCAGGAAAAGGTGATAGTTTGGCATCATGGGATGGCATTTTAGATCTGCCAGAACAGGAGACTATTCACAAAGATTGCCTGGAGTTTATTGGTAAGCTTAGTAATTGTTCTTAAACAGCAGAAATTTGGGGGGATGATTTTTGGGTAGGGCAAGTTACCTTGTTACAAATTGGAATGTGTTTGTGCTCGCTTTGGCAGCATATATACTAAAATTGGAATGACAAATTGGAATGTGTTTGAATTTGTGAAGGGTTTGTGGTTTTACAACTTTTCTTTCCAAATTCTTACAAATAATGTTTAATAATTATAAGAAAGCTCTGGTTTTTACTGCTACTTTTATGCATGTTTACAATTTGTTGTGATCTTAAACCTGCCTTTTGCATAATTAATGAATTATGTGATTATATACAGTCCTCAAAGGAGAGTGTGTTTCAAAAGTTTGTAACTCATAGATCATAATTTGCAGTAGAAACAGTACTACAAATCACAGGTAAATAGATGTCTGATCACCCCATGAAGCATATTTTAATTCACAATATAGATTAGCTTAATTAGCTTATACTTTTTAAAATTTACCTGTAGTCTATTGGTGGGTTTTTGTCTCTCTTTCCACCATTTTGTAAAGTATTTAGTAGATAGACTTTTGTGTAATAGCCACAGTAGAAACTCTGCTGCCAAATTGTGTAGAAGAAAGGAGGTTTGATAATGAAGAGTGAATTGCTTTCTTTTCCCTTTGTTGATCCTAGTGGCTGCTACCCATCAGATGGTAGACAGTGACCTGTCTAGAAAGCACATTCTTGGCTCTCAGGCCTTCAGGTTTTACCTATCTTTGCATACATTCTTCTGTTTCACACTGGCTAGTATTGGGCTAAACACCCTGTATCACATATTATTATTGTTAGTAAATGTTCTCTTAAGAGACCAGGTAAGAAAACACGTACTTACATGAAACCAATTGTTAATTTTCTTAAGATGGCTATGTTGCATAAAGTTCAAAACAAGAATATTATAAAGAACTTTGCCCTTAAGGTTTTTAGTCTGTGAACCAGTATTAAGTATGGAGGAAAATGCTTTCATTGTTTTTACTTTGTCATGCACTATATGCATTAGCAGGATTTCTGTTAGATTCAATATCTTAGGTAACATTATTTTGACATTTGTGTTCTAGATCACCTTTCAGTGCCAGAGGAAAAGGCATCAGAATTGCTTTTGGATATTGAATCTGTAATAACCTTTTATTGTAAATCACGAAATATTAAATACAGTGCCTCCCTTAGCTGGATACATCTGCTGAAACCACTGGTGCATCTTCAGCTGCCACGCAGTGATTTATACAACTGCTTTTATGCTATCATGAATAAGTACATTCCCAGGTAAAGTATGTTTCTACAGTTTATAAAAGAGAATAAAGATGTACTGTGTTTTGAATTAAGTTTGTTAAACTTACTTTGGTGGTAAGGTGCAAGATTCAAACAGTTTCTGGTGGTGAAGTGAAAGGTTCAGATATTTTCATTTTAAAGAATTCTTTACTGTTAAATTTGTGCTTCTAGAATTTGTGAATGTAACATAACTCTTGAGCTTTTACTACGGCAATTTACTCTGTTTTAGAATGGTCACAAAGCTTACCACAATCAGTTTTTTAATATCTTCATCACTTCATAAAAAAATTCTGCATCTAGTGATAGCCAGCTATTCATTTTCCTCCCCGTACTCCTTGGAAACCATTGGTCTGCTTTCTGTTTCTGTGGATCTGCCTGTCTGGCATTACATATAAATGATGTGTAGAAAATGTGGTGTTTATCTGTGACTCTTCTTTGATCTAGCATGTTTTCATGGTTCATCCATGCTGTAGCATATATCAATATTTCTTCTAGTTTTTGGCCTAATTCCATTATGTTCGTATGCCACATTTTATTTATTCATTTGTCACTGAAGATTTAGTTGTTTTTGTGTTTTGCTATTTTGAATATGTGGTATAAATATTTATGTATGACCTTTTATATTTAATATAAATATGTTTACATATAAGAAAATATATATTCTCATTTCTCTGGAATATGTTGCCTGGAAATTGAATTTTTGGATTATGTAAGAACTCTATATGACCTTTTAAGGATTGGCTAGACTCTTCTACAGGCTGCACCGTTTATACTCCCACCAGTAGTAAATACAAATCCAGATTTCTCCATATACTCGAGGTGTTTTTAATGTCCACCAAGGTGGAGAACTCCTGTGCCATCTTGAAGCCACACTGTTTTATGTAAGGAAAACAAATATAAATATATTAGAAGACATGGCTTAATGTCATGGCAGAGCCAAAAGCTTGATTTCCTGCTTAAGAGTCATTCTGTTATGCTAGGTTTCTCAACTGTCTGTGCTGTTTTTTTTTATGATTTATTTATTCATTTTGAAAGTCAGAGTTTCAGAATAAGAGAGTATGAAGGAAACAGATTTTCCATATGCTGGTTCACTCTCCAGATGGATGCAGGCCAAAGGTAGAAGCATCATCCAAGTCTCCCATGTTGGTGGCAGGGACCCAATCACCTTGGCCGTCCTCTGCTGCTTTCCCAGGTGATTAGCAGGGGTTGGATTAAATTCAGAGAGCCAGAATATGAACCAGTGCCCATTAGGGATGCCAGTGTCGCAGGCAGTGGCCTTGCCCACTGTGCCACAATGCCAGGTACCATACTAGTGTTTTATCATTTATCAGTTCCACCTGTCAAACTGTAGTAAAGGTAACAATAGCAAATGGCATGTTACCTCACCTTTGTCTCTGAAGAATGGAGGGCTTTTACACTGATGGCACTGTGTCACATACTGTGTTGTCACATTCCTTCAGCAGCTGCTTCTAAGAGTTCTTCACATAACATAGCACTCCAGCTGGCAAGGACATAAAATGCTGTAGAAGAACTGCATTTTAAATACCTTTTCCTTCCGTATTTGAATGTAAGATGGGTAGAATTCTATCAGCAAAATGTCTTGCAGTTGATAATAACTTTGTATTATGCAACTGCAAAATGAACAAATGCTGCAGCAGTGGCTGACTTCTGGAAATACTCCACTTTTTCAAAAGATAAGACCAAAAACTAGGTAACTCTTTTACTGAAGCCCGTTTACCTCATTTCATTTTCTTTGCAGTTTCTTAAGAAACTATGCTCTTGCCAAAATATAACTTTTTAAAATAATTTTTGTTTATTGATTTTTCATTTATACTTAAAAGAGAGACAAAGAGAGATCTTCCATTAACTAGTTGACTCTCCAAATCCTGGCCCATAACAGCCAGGATTGGGCCAAGAGCCTGAACTCCATATGGAATCTCCCATGTGGGTGGCAGAAGTTCAGTATTTGAGTCATTATTTGCTGCCTCCCAGGATGCATCAGCATGAGTCAGAAGAGCAGTGACTCAAGCCTGGCACTTATAGATGGGATGGAAGCATCCCAGGTAGCAACTTCACTACTATGCCAAATGCCCACCCTCAGAATACCTCTAACTGAAGTGTCAGATTTTACGTACACAGCAGTAGCATAGCATAATGATTTAATTGCCAGTTTCTCTGTGTACATCTTAACTCCAGCTATTCTTAGCTGTGTCACCTTTGGGGAGATGTTTAACCTCCATTAAGCCTCAATTTTTCTGTAAAATGAATATATATTTAATGGAGTTGTTAGTTATGACAATATGAAATAACCTTGCAAAATACTTACTTCAGAGTCTAGCGCTTGATTTTCCATAAATACTTTTATTAGAATGATGTTTTCTTTGAACTATTAGACTTTACGGATTCGGTAGATACACTTACTTTGTTCCCTTGTGACTAGTACAATGCATCTCAGTACAAAAACTGAACGGAATAATTAGTGAAGCCTGCTGGTCCAAAGGAAGTTTGAATTACTCGTCACCTTGTTGATAAGAGCACCGCACTTTAGTCAACCAGACTCTTTGGAAGTGCTCTCTTTGCAATGCGTTTTATCTTTTAAAATTTGATTTATCTATTTGAAAGGCAGTGAGACAGATACAAAGATTTCCCATTCTCCGGTGCACTCCCCAGATGTTCACAGTAACGGGCTGGACCAGGCCAAAGCCAGGACCTAGAAATCAGTCTGTATCTCCTGTTGGATGGCAGCGCCTAAGCACTTGAGCCATCACCTGCTTCTCCCAGAGTTCATTTTAGCAAAAAGTTGGAATTGAAAGCAGAACCAAGACTTGAACCACAGGCACCAATATGAGATGTAGATGTCCCATTGTGTCAACTTTTATCTTTAACTACAGTGATTGAAACGTATCTCTCCATATGCAGTAATATCAGACTGCCAAACATCAGTTATATTTTGAGAGGTAATGTTTTTAATGAGGTAATTTTGTTCCATTTTGAGATGTAAAAACAATACACTGAAATGAATTAATATGAACACTATGATATCTAAAAAATCCTTTAGTCACAAGATTTTAAGAGTGATACTGAATGTGGGAGTTACATGATAAAGCTTCTGAATTCAAGATCAGCCCTAGCCTTGGATGGAGATGCTGCTTTACTTCCAGAAGAGTGAGCCTGATTCGTGGGCCAGACCTGGACCTGCCCCAACGGTTATCTTCTTTGGGTTTAGTTGCCTAGGTGTCATGGTTTGGGGGTAGCACTGGATCAGGCCTTTGAGTGGCTGTCATTACTGTCACAGAGGAGTTTCTTAAATCTGTGAAGGCTGGACTGTTTCCTGAGGTAACGGCTGGAAACTGGTAAGTCCGTAGCCCAGAATGCATCACCATTCTCTTATGGTTGTTTCTGGTTTTTTGAAATAATTTCCACTTTTGAAGTCTCTTGCAGTGATATAAAATAAATGTGTAAGAAGCATTGTGATAATAGAAATTGTATAATATATATTTTTGTAACTTTTACTTTAAAACAGTTTTCACATTTAGCTTTCCCATTTTACTCTCATGAACAGTGATTCAGTAAAAGCAATATTTAGGAACTCATTGTCAGTAACTGGTACTGAAGTCACTTAGACAATTTTAATGCTCCACTGTACTATTCTGAATTGTTCATCTGTAACCATTTTAGACTGTACTTTTGCTAAGTGGACATATATGCCTGAGTATGTAAATCTTGTAGGTGAAGTACTTATTTGGCAGAGAGGGAGGATCCTGAACTTTTTCAAAATATTCTGTATTTCCTTTGGGGCTTGTAAACTTATCAAAGCAACCTAAGTGCTATTTTCAGTAGTTTTCTTGTTCGAATGCCAGCTTGGAGAGAATCTTCCTAAAGTGGCTGTAGACATAACTGTTTTTTTTTTTTTAAGATTTATTTTTATTTATTTCAAAGGCAGAGTTAGGGAGAAAAGAGAATAAGAACTGCTCCATCTCCTGGGTCACTCCCCAGTGGCCACACTGACTAGGCTGGGCTAATCTGAAACCAGGAGCTTCACCTGGCTCTCATTGGATGCAGGACCCCAAGCACTTTGAGCCATCTCCTGCTGCTTTCCCGGTCCAAAAGCAGGGAGCTGGATGGGAAGTGGAGTCACTGGAACTCAGACTGGCCCCATATAGGATGCTGGCATTGCAGGCTGTGTTTTAACTCAGTATGTCACAGACCCACTATTTCTAAGAACTTTTGTGAAGTTTGAACGGTATTAGCAGGAGAGCTCTTCTTGATTATTAGGTAGGCTGCTGTGAATTCTGGGTGTCAGGTGTGGGGATAGGGAGAAGGAGGAGTTGGATGTTAGAGAAGTATTGATTATTTATGTTTAATTTTTTAAACTGTCAGTGCAAAGAATTTTGCTTTTCTTGTCTTCTAGGGATTGTTCCCTGAAAGGGAGACCATTTCATCTCTTCAGATTACTCATCCAATACCATGAGCCTGAGCTTTGTTCTCTTCTTGATACAAAGAAAATTACTCCAGACTCCTATGCACTCAACTGGGTAATAAAGTGAAAGTAGGAACATTTAATGGAAAATAGACTTCTATAAACTATAGTTAGTTGAGGTTTTTTTTTTCCAAGAAAGACAAAGTACCATTATTGTTTTAACTAAAAGGAGAAATCTATTGGCATTTCAAAATGCTTTTTCTTAGCTCTTCAGATTATATAATAGGAAATTAAGCCTTTTGTTGTTTTACTTATATGTATGCATATAAGTAGATCTGTGTTTAACATGTAAATTCATCTGATGTGTATATGTACATAATTTATATTGACCTATTTAATACATATTTATGGAAATATGTGCATGTGATATGTAAAAATACATGATATGTATCAGTTCAGTTCAAAACTTTGTATGTTTAAACTGTTGATAGTATGTATAAAGAATTGACATTCAATTTAAGGAAAATTACCTAAGAATATCAAATGACTAATATAAAAGAATATAAAGTATAACTCAGTGCTCTTTCTATACTGTTGTCTTCAATAAAAAGTCTTAGTTTAGTCAGTAATTCTCAAGTCTTTTGTTCTCAGAATCCTTTGCCCGCTTAAAGTTTGTTGATTATCCATTGTTTATATGGATTACATTAATTATAAAGTAAAACTGAAGAATTTTATATATCCATACCTTTAAATGTAAATAAACTTGCTTTTAGATGAAAAACAGCTAAATTTTGCAAAAGAAAATTAATGGAAATGGTAGCATTATTTTACTTTTGCAAATCTCTATAATGCTTGGCTACATTACAAACAAGTGGATTTTTTTATTCAATCTGTAATGATCTCTTAACACATGTAGACTTTAAAATTTTTATGCATTTTGGGGAAGTGAATGTGGAAAAGGTAAAATAAGTCTCAAAGTGATATGAAAGTAACTTTGTGACCTGACAGACACCTTATAAAGAGCTTTAGTGACTTCCAAGAGAGAACTGTTCTAGGTTAACTTGAAGATCTTTCTGAAATAGTAACTGAGGCTGAAGCACTGTATTTTTAAAAACTAAGCATATTCTTCGGTGGTATCTTAAAATATTTTTTGTGATGGATCCCATTTATGTCAACTGTTAGCTGTCTTACATTTAGAAACTGCATTTCTAAGATTCAATTTCTTCATCTGCAATGTGGGAATGATAATATTTATCACAGAGGATGATGGAAGCAGTGAGCAATTGGGAAAAAGTACTTAGTCCTCACTGGTTTCTCTTTGGCACTCCATAAATCACAAACCTCAGTACCCTATTCTAGTTTTTTGTTTGTTTTGAATTTTTTTTTTTTAAGATAGAGAGATAGGTATTTTTCCATCTGCTGTTTTGGTTGCCAAATGCCTGTAGCTGGGCTGATGTAGGCCAAAGCCAGGAACCTACAATTCCATCCAGGTCTATCACATACCTGGCTATGGAACCCAGGTACCTGGGCCATCATTTTCTGCCTTCCCAAGTGCATTAGCAGGGAGCTAGGGAGTGTAGGAAGAGGGACTGGGACTCAAACCAGCACTCAGAGATGGGGTCAGGGCATGTCAAGTGGCAGTTTAGCCACTGTACCAAATGCCTGTCCCAAGTAATCTTGATTTCCTTCTTGGCCACTGTCTTGTCACTAAGTTAAAAATACTGAAACAGCAAAAATTTTCTAAGATTCATATGTTGCTATTACAGCTATTTATGTTAAAGTATGAAACTATGTCTCTTCAGCTTTTTAGTAATTAGTGGAGCTCTCTCTGCTGGTGTAGGAGTGGAAACTGAGCCCTTAAACAACTGGCTTCCTTTCAGCTTCCGTTCCACATAGATGGTTCTTTCTGGTATTCATGTTGGTGAAATGAAGATTCCTTTGTTTGTTTGTTTGTTTCAAAATCATCAGATGAAAACTAATTCCTAAGCCTCAAGAACGCATAACTGTGAACAATGCAGTGGTGACTTTAGGTTGCCTCAGTGAGTATAAGGGTAGCTAATATATCACTATTCAGTTTGTATTTGCTTATTTTGAGTCTTTTTATAGTAGTAGCTTTTTAAACAACAACAACAAAATTAATGGCAATAACGATCAGGGGTAATAACAATGGAATGGGCCTTGTAGCCACAGCCTTGTTTCTAGCCCCAGCGTCTTCACTCACAACCTGTGTGTGCTTATTGTGAGTGACTTATTGCTAGTCTATTTCTTCATCTGCAAAATGAGATCTTTTGTGAGAATTGAAATGAGAGACAAGAAGTGATATGTGCCAGAAGTTCAGTCAGAATTCTGCACTAAATGTGTTTCAATTATGTTCCTTTGACCATTAAAAGTATTTTGAACTTAATTTTGTACATGAAATTGTTTTTCTTTGTGGTGAAAATTGAGCAATCTAAACAACACTGAATTCATGTGATTTAAAGCAAAAGCGGGATATAGAGCAGCTTATAAATTAACAACTCTTTCCTTTGGAATACAAAACGATACAGCTGTTGAAAACTCTTGGTAGATGAGTATCGTCTCATCTTTTTCAGATGATGTACAACTAGGCTTTGAGGGCAACTTTTATATTATTAAAATTTTATGACGTGCTCTTAAATGACTGTATTTGAGCTTCAAAATTACCTTATCAGGTAGTGTGCTATAAATAGTAATAATTATCTTGTTAACCTTACAGAGTTCTGTGGGCAATTATGTATAATGTCACAGAGAAATGTGTTAGTTACTTGAGATTCACTATCTCTTTTTACAACAATGGTCAAAGACGGGTAGTAGTAATTTTTAAATAAACTACACAAGTGAAAACGAAAGCTTCAAATTATGTGTGAGGTCACACAAGCTAGTGAATAGCTAATTTGTTCCTTTAATTCACATATTCTCTGGATTTCATACTTTGAAGTTAAGATGCACATTAACTATCAGGTGCAAAATTTGATGTGATGTCACTTACTTATTTGCTTTAATGCTTTTAAGAGAGAAAATCAGTTCCTGTGATTTATGTCTTTCATTTCATTTCCTGATTGCAGCTCGGAAGTCTTTTTGCATGTTACTGTTCCATTGAAGTCACTCAGGCAATATGGGATGGATATCTACAACAAGCAGATCCATTTTTTATATATTTCTTAATGTTAATAATTCTTGTTAATGCAAAGTAAGTACCGCATTGCTTAGATTTGTTTCCTCTCCTTTCTCAAAGTACTCTGGTAATATTTAATTCAAATTTGTTTGATTCTCTTCTACAGAGAAGTTATCTTAGCACAAGAGTCAGACAGTAAAGAAGAAGTCATCCGTAAGTATCATTTGAGGTGGAGAAAACATTTTAATTCACTTAGTCTCCCGAACAATCAGCTTCCTCAACCGTAAGAGAAGCTCTGAAGTGTGATTCAGTTTTCACGTCTCTAAACACTCTCCAGAACACATCTTACATTTGTTTTGTGCGAAGAATTTCAAGATACATGCAGTGTCCTCAAAGTGTGTGTTTTCTGTGAACTTTCTGAAGATCCTGTGCATTTTTGTGCTGTCATGTTTTTGATTTTCCATATACTATTTCTCTGGCTTCTTTGTTCAAAAACAGTGTCTTCCTTTCTTCCTCTGTTGGCTGACTTTGTAACACACAGCCTGCATAATCTCTCCACGGTGAAGCTTTGGCTAGCCTTTTCGATGCTTTCCCACTCTTGCTTTTCTACAGAAAGCAACTTGCTCTTAGAGAGTGCACGGCACTTTGCACTGACTGCATGAGAAGTATTTGTAGAACTATAACAGGAAGACTAATTTTGTTTTCCTCACCAAGGTATAGTTCCTTAAGTGAGAAATTATTTCATAGTTTCCACCCACCCAGGGCTCCTAGCATTTCAGCTCTGCTTTTTGAATGAATGGATGAAAAATTCTGCTTAAAGTTGATTAATTATATTTAATTGCCTGACACTATCCTTCATGTAAAGCAGAATTGTCTGAACAGTTTCTTCTCCTTTGGGGAAATCTGCACCTCCATAAGCAGACTAAAAAGTGTGACTGTTGTTACTCTATTACACAGTATTTACTAAGTGTCCTATCTATAATCGTATTTCAGAATTCTTAGAAAACACTCCATCCAGTTTGAATGTAGAAGACATTGAAGACCTTTTTTCTCTGGCTCAGTATTATTGCAGTAAAACACCAGCTTCTTTTAGGAAGGTAAAATTAAGAAATAACCTACACTTCTGTACTTCACATTTTATACCTTGTTTTGTTATTTACTTTGTATTCATTTCAATTAAAATATATTTAAATGTTATACTTTATATATTCCAATTTTATCTACTTTTTTTTCCCAATCGTATTTGGTTTCCCTCCTAGAAGGACAGGTTAAAAAAGATTATGGAAGCCATCTTATTTGTGTACTTTTTTTTTTTTTAGAATTGCTTGTTTTTATTGAAAAGGCAGATTTAAAGAGGGAAGGAGAGACAGAGAGATCTTCCATCTGCTGGTTCCCTTCCCAAGTGGCCACAATGGCCAGGGCTGAGCTGATCCAAAGCCAGGAGCCTGGAGCTTCTTCTGCATCTCCCATGTTGGTGCAGGGTCTCAAGACTCTGGGCCATCCTCTTCTTTTCCCAGGCCACAAGCAGAGAACTGGGAGGGAAGTGAAACAGCCAGGACACGAACCAGCACCCATAGATCCTGGCGCATGCAAGGCAAGGATTTAGCCACTAAGCCTTTACACTGGGCCCACCTGTGTACTTAATATTAGTTTTTTTTTTTTTCTAATCATGAAAATGTTGACTGAAATACATTTCCTAAAATAGTGCTTTCTTAGAGCTGGCGTGGATTGGCTCATGCCTCGCTGGGTGGGACATAAAGATTAGTCACTCCTCACCATGGTGTTGAGGATTTTCCTGCACACCCCCCCCAAAAAAAATGTTCTGCACCTTAATTGTCGACAAATGTCTTGTTAGAGTTACAAGCCAGTCTAGATTATCCTAAAATCTGCCAAGATCAGCAAAATTATACTTCAACACAACAAATGGCTAAATACTAAAATGAAAATAGACACGAGACAGCTGAATGGTACCTTATAGCCATTTTAAGGTATATAGCAGCCGGTCCTGTATATAAACTAAAATTGAAATGTCAATGAGCTAATCATAGGTTGTGGTTAGGACTTGCTTTTTTATTTTAACATACTGGTTACTCAAAACCATGTCAGTTCCATAATGTTGCAAATTGCTGTTAATGTTATATTGGGACTCTTAATTGACTGGAATGATATTCTACCAGCTCTAACTTCAGACCAGAAATGGTATCCCCAAGAAACTGTTCAACCCATCTGGACAATAAGTAGCTGGACTCTATGCTTGGTATACGTTTGCAAGGAAAGAATCTTGATTGAATTTGAACTGTAATACTGCATCAAGGTGGAGGAATCCACCACGGGGGAGGGGCGTGTGGAGGGGTGGGGGGGATTCCCAGAGCCTATGAAACTGTCACATAATGCAAAATAATTAATAAAAAAAATAAAACGATAGCTTTCCCCCAAAAAATAAAATAAAATAAAATAGTACTTTCTTGACTCTGAAAGTTACACTGCAAAAAATCATTTGGAGAATATACTCTTAGTTGTGCCTCTTTTTGTCTGGAGGTCAGCCATGTACAGCCTAATGATGCAGAGGTGTCTTGTTAAAAATAGGGGGAAAAAAATCACTTATTCCCAAAGAGACCTGGATTTTTACACCAGACCTCTATTTTCAGTAAGGAACACTAAGCTAGAAATGTGAGTAGAGTGAATTCCTAGAAAGTAAAACTCAAAGAAGCAAAAGCCAATAATGACATAGGCACAGCTTTATGTTTACAAAACAAACAGGTTTGTTAGTGACCGCAGGAGCCTGTGACAGCATTATCATCTGGTAATTCTCTTTCTTTCTTTAGTTCTTTTTTTAAAATATCTATAATACTTATTTATTCAAGAGTCACAGAGGAAGAGACCATGAGAACTCCCCTCCTCTGGTTTACTCCTGGCTGGGACCAGAACAGAAACTGGAGCCAGGAACTCAGTTCAGGTTTCTCAGTGGGTGGCAGGTATCCAAGCAGTTGAGCCATCACCTGCTACCTCCGAGAGTCTGCATTAGTAGGAGGCTAGAATTTTGATGGGCTGTGAATTGAACACAGGCACTCCAACATGGGACACAGGCGTCCCTATATCTAGAGCAAGCATCTCTCTTTAAGAATTCTACCATTATCATTTCTACTTAGTAGTTATCATGTCATTATAATGTTGAAATAATGTTATTTTCAGTATAGTTCAGTATAGATGGACAAAGGAAACCTTTAAAAACAAAGATCTATTTTGTTTTTATTTGAAAAGCAGAGTTACTGAACAGGAAGAAGAGCAGAGAGGTCGTCCATCTGCTGGTTCACTCCCCAAATGGCCACAGTGGCCGAAGCTGAGTCAACCTGAAGCCAGATAAAAACATTTCGTTGGAGCAAGTGTTGTGGCAAGTCAGCTTCAGTGCCACTTGGAACACCCATGTCTAATGTTGAAGTATCCTGTTTGTTACACTTCTGATCCAGGTCCTGCTGGGACACCTGGGAGGCAATGTATTGTGGCTCAACTACTTCCGTCCCTACTGAAGTACTGAGTTCCTGATTCCAGGTTTTGTTTTGCCCCAGCCATAGCCTCTGGGTCCATTTGGGAGTAAACCAGCAAATACACAGTATCTCTTTCAGTGTTTGTTTATCTTAATATGTTGCTCTGCTGTCAAACAAATAAAAATGAATGAACATTTTAAAAGACATTTCCTTTTAAAATAATTTAGATTTATTTCTAGGACTCAACTTCAGCTGTTTTAACACTTTTGTTATATAGATCACTTCAGTTTGCAACAAATTGAGTAAGTTAGAATGTGGTGTGGTAGTTTAAGATCCTAAGTAAAAAAGTGAGCTTATTATTTTTCCGTTTTTTAAAGGAAGAATCTACTTATAGTAGACAGTTACAGCAGACTGCTATAGAATATTAAGTTACACAATTTTTAGAATTTATTCTACCACATTTTAATTCTATAAAGATATGAAAGTCTGGGACCATCTTGTGGCCTAGCGGCTAAAGTCCTTGCCTTGCAAGTGCCAGGATCCCAAATGGTTGCTGGTTCTAATACTGGCAGCCCCAGTTCCCATCCAGCTCCCTGCTTGTGGCCTGGGAAAGCAGTTGAGGACGGCCCAAAGCCTTAGGACCCTGCACCCATGTGGCAGACCCAGAAGACACTCCTAGCTTTGGATTGGCCCAGCTCTGACCATTGCGGCCACTTCGGGAGTGAATCACTGGACGGAAGATCTTCCACTCTGTCTCTCTTGCCTTCTATATATTTGATTTTATAATAAAAGCAAATAAATCTTTAAAAAATAATATGAAAGCCTATAGCCAACTATTTTCATATTTAATATAATTTAGTTGATAATATTTTTTAATGTGGTTTTTTCTCCTTAATCTTAGGTCTTGTATGTGACCTCGTTGTCATTTTTAGCCAAAAAGACTTGACACTATACTAAGTTTTTAAAACCACATGACTAAAGTGTTATCAAAAGTTAAGTCCTTGTTAATAATTTCAAATTAGAATAAAGAGGACAAGAACTGAGAATAAAGAAAAGAGAAAGTTTAATCTGCTGTTAGATGAGGAAGGCAGCTGAGTAGATGTCTCAGAACTACCATTCTACTTAGGGTGATTTGGGCTTTTAAAGAGCATAAAAAGGGAGGTTGGGCAGCTAAGGACTATGACTAATGACAAACCAGGAGTATCTAGATAGGTGCCAAAGCTGTTGTGGGACTGATGAGATGAAGTCATACCAGTCTCACACGTCAGTGCTTTTACTTGAGAAACTCGACTGCTTGATTTTATCCCATGGAGAGTATAGCAGAGTGTTCTGCACAGCTAAGCAGCTGCAAATCTTATTTAGCTGGGATGTGAAAGAAAAAAAGTATTATGTTAAGAGATGTCAGCATTTCATTACAAATTGGGGATTCTGAGTTTCAGTCCATCTGGGTCACCAAGAATTTGTAACTGCTTAGGGTATCTTATGAACAAAATCACAGTTTTTTTCTTCACAGTGTTTATAATTTTCTCATCAAACAGGACAACCACCATCTCTTTGGTAGTACTTTGCTGGGAATTAAGGATGACGATGCAGACCTGAGTCAGGCTCTTTGTTTGGCCGTCTCAGTGTCAGAGATACTTCAAGCAAGTCAGCTGCAAGGAGTGAGTAATGGAAGCTCAGTGTAGGCATTTCCTGCCCGTTTATTGATGCCCGTTAGTAATTGTGATTTACTTCAAGGGGACTCTTTGACCTTTATGAATACTTGATTGATTAAATTTTATGTTAATATGACCATTTTAATTTTTTTTCTTTTTAATTTATGTAGGATGAGTAGAT
The DNA here is from genome assembly GCF_030435755.1 of Ochotona princeps. Classification (NCBI taxonomy): domain Eukaryota; kingdom Metazoa; phylum Chordata; class Mammalia; order Lagomorpha; family Ochotonidae; genus Ochotona; species Ochotona princeps. The sequence continues at coordinate 67,583,399 of NC_080834.1, forward strand.
TTCACATTTTTCATTGTGTATGTAGAAGCATAGGCGTTCTGCCTTCCCCTTTGCCCCCTCATTCCTCCCTGTCTTACTCTTCCTTTATTATAAAATGGCCATTCTTAAACTGCAAACTGTATGTGATTTTAATTCTTGGTAATTACTTTTGTCACTATTGACACCAATTTTTGTATACTGCTGTATGTTTTCATGTATCAGTAGAGCAAATGTAGCATTGCATCAAGTACTTGTAAGGATAAATTTAGCATTTAACACATTGAGTAGTTACAGCTAATTCAGTTACATGGCTTAATGCTGTAAAGCACATACCAGAGGAGAATTGTGAAAGTACACCATTATCTTCTGTTCATTTTATTACCTATAAAAACCTTTTTTTTAATATCAGAGAGAACATATATTTGTCCTTTTAAGATTGGCTTATTTCAGTAAACATAATGATCTCTAGTTGGGACTATTAGAGTCCGGGCCAAAGCCCCCGGACGTCAGGGTGCAAGCTAGTCAACTCCCAGAGAATGACAAAGAGTCTCACTGGTAATGCAAACAGCAAACAGAGTTTATTGCGCCAGCATGCTGGGGTCAGACCGCACTTGGGGCACGCAGGCCAGCCAAGCAGGGCAGTCGGACCCCGAACAGCCCAAGACAGTAGCTTATATAGGCCCTTTGGGGCTGGGAAATACATCAAAAGTAACAACCTTAGACATGTTCATTGTTTTAGGGTCTTCAGGCACAGGGAGCCTGTTCCTTTCCCATACCCACTATCTTTATGGCTCATCCCATTCTCACACTCTTATCTTCCTCCTGTTTTTGGGACCGGAGAAGAACTGTGCCCTTGCCTTCACAAAGTTGCAAGGCAGCAAAGAACAGATTTATCGCTAAAGTGGAATCCTCCCAAAGTCCAGGCACCTCCTGGCCTAGCAAAGTAGCAGTTGTTCAGTACAAAGGAATCTCACACTGCCCAACAATAACATTTTACCCACACTCTTAACAGGACCATTTTGTTGGAAATGGTAAGATTTCATTGTTAATGGCTGTGTAGTATTCCATGCAACATACGTAGCACAGTTTCTTCATCCATTCCTCTTTCAATGAGCATTGAGGTTGTTTCCATGTCTTTGCTATTGAGCTACTTTAAGTAGAGAGTTACATTCACTTTTTAATGAAAATCTAATCCAGTTTGGCCAGTAATATTTTTTCTAAGCATATTCTGTTTATTACTGATGGTTCAGTAGTTTACCATGGATATGTGCATTTAGAAAGTGGGATGTGTTCCAGTATTGAACAGGGGAAAGCAACAGGTACAAATGCGTTTAGTAGGTCTCAGTTTAATTACCTGTATGAGTTATTGAGAATTCAAAACATAAATATCTCAGTAATAAGCAATTTTTTTAAATCTCATGTTTTAATATTTAAAAGCAATGTAGTCTTAGTTGAGAAGACCCATGTAAACAATTTCTGCTCAAACTGGTGTTACAAAACCTGCCTCTTCCTACTCTCCCTCCCTCGCAAAACACAGGTCTCATCTGAATTGAGTTGTTAATAAGTTTGCGGATTTATTTGCAAAAGGATAGTAATTTTAATGTTGTATTCATAGCTGGTGTTTAAGTAATACACATTTAAAAATCAATTCCCTATAATTAGTTTTATATATTAAAATGACACTTTCTTTCTACATATTTAAGGGCTTTCCAATCAAGAACAGTATATCAAAAATGTTTTAACTGTTTAGAAATGAATAAATGTATAGATAGAACCTTGAAATTGTTTTCTTCTTTCTATTTTAATAGAGTCCTCCTAATACTATGTGAGACCTATTTGCTTAATAAATTTAATCTCCCTTTGCTGACTAATTCTTTTACTGTTATACATTATAATATGAAACATCTTGTAAATTCAAGAATGTCAAATATTTCCCTTTTAGGAAGGAGTCCGATTCTTCGTGGTGGACTGTCGTCCTGCAGAACAGTATAATGCTGGTCATTTATCAACTGCTTTCCACTTAGATTCTGATCTGGTTAGTATAAATGCGGATTAAGTGTTTTGTAAAAAGTAAGAGTGAAAATAATTGCTTTCTTTAGCTTAGAAATAAATACACATGTTCCAGACTGGGGATATTTTTCTTGCTACTTACGGAAGATTCTGCCTTTCAAAGTGTTCTTCTCTATCAGGTGGCACCCTTATGACATCATAAGTGGTGTATGAAACAGTGTGAACCCTGGCTTACTACTGCTTACCATTGCTGTGTCAGAAAGTTCTGACTTACTCTCAGCTACCGGATAGAGCATTTAGCATTGTGCTTTGCACCTGTGAGTACTCCATAAACGTCAGCTCTTATAATAAACTGAGTAAGAATGTTAAAAGCTTAAATTGTAAATTTTTTAATATTGAGCATTTATATGTGCAAGAAACTACTATTTAATAAGGCATGTATGTTCTCAGTTGTTAATTACTATCCTAGGGTTGTTTCAATTGAAGTAATGAAGGAAGGAAGTAAATATCGTGAAATACGTGGAGCCGTTGGAAGAACTTATGGTGGCCTCGTGTAAGCCCTTGTTGGGTTATGAGAGCCTTAGGGATAGGGACAACAGAAAGAGGGGTGGTAATGGTGCCCCTTTGGCTGAAGAAGCAGTTTACCCTTCCTTTTACCAGCTGAGGAGGAAAGGGTGTGAGAAAGGACATGCATGGGTGGTGTTAAGAAGAAACTCGTTGACAAGTGGAGGACACTATAGGTGAAAAAGGCCACCACAACCACTTTATATCCTGCGAGTGAACTCTGTACCTTTTTAAATTTCTCCCTTAGAGATTTTTTTAATGTATTTAGGATAGGAGGCTGGTCAATCTGCCTTCCATATCAAAATGCCTGAATTCAAATCCTCCTGCTAATGTGTATCTTGGGAGCAGTAGATGATGGCTCGAGTGCTTAGATCTTTGCCACCCATGTGGGAGACTGGGATGGAGCTCCGGGCATTTACTTGTACAAGGGCCCCAAATCTGCCTGTTGCAGGCATTTAGGGAGTAAACCTATGGATGTAAAATCACTCCTCGCTTTTCTCTTTCTCTCCCCCTTGCTCCCTCCCTCCATGTCTCTCCCTCTCTTTGTTGTTTTACCTTCCAAATAAATATAACAAATAAAACTTTAAAAATATTTTCAAAGGTAAGCCACCTTGTACTTCATAAGTGTAAATGAGAATGACTATATCATCAGCATTATTGACAATTATTAATTATTTTATATTTTACCAGACTCATGGGTGAAAAATAGTGACTAACAATGGACATTGGGCATTTTTGTAAATATGTTGTTTATTTTACAACTTACTTTTACATATAGTTCATTTTTCTGTAGAATTTTCACTGTGTTTTTATGAATTCCCACTATAACAGGTTTTTAAAAATTGAAGTGGGACAGGCATTTAATAGAGTAGCTAAGTTGGTAATTCGGAAGCCCACATTCCTGGTGCTAAAATCCCAGGTTCTCTTCTTCCTGCCAGTGTGTATGCTGGGAGGCAGCAGGTGATGGTTCAGGCGCTTGGGTCCTCTCCTTCCCACGTGGGGGACGGATTGAGTTCTAGGCTCCTGGCTTTGGCCTGGCCCACCCTTGACTGTAGGCATTTCACTGGGTGAACAAACATGATGATTTCTCTCTGTCCCCACTGTTCTTCCTCTCCTCACCTTTCAAATAAAATGTAAATTAAAAACTGAAAGTTTTGTAGCTAAGTGAATTTTCAACCTTTTATTCTAATCTCAGTAATAAATAGTATTGACTGTGACTTATTGTCTGAGATATACATGTTTTGGTATATAAATGGAAAAAAATAGCTTGTTTTGAGCTGTTACTGGGTTTTTCCACTTGGTGTTAAAGTCTGATGATACTGTAAAAGTTTTCTGTTATATGAAAGACAAAAACAGTAACAATAAATTTTTTTCTGCATTGTAGTAGTTTTAATAATTTAATAGTGAATTTTCAGCTTTTTTTCTTACATATTATAGATCCATTTATATGTATTTTTTTCTCTTTATCCAAGGGATTTTGTTTGTTGTATTTTTACTCTGTTTTCAAGGCATATCACTGCATTGGGATTTCCCTTCCCCACCCCACCCCAGAAAAAATATTTTAAGTTTTGCAAATACTTACAACTTACTTTTATATATAGTTGATTTTTATAGTGAAACACAGGCTTGCCAGGTTAAAAAAATTTTTTTTCCGATCGTCTAGATGCTTCAGAATCCATCTGAGTTTGCACAGTCGGTAAAATCCTTGCTGGAAGCACAGAAGCAGTCCATTGAGTCTGGCTCCGTAGCTGGTGGGGAGCACCTCTGCTTTATGGGCAGTGGTAGGGAGGAAGAAGACATGTACATGAACATGGTTCTGGCACACTTTTTACAGGTATGGTAATAATAATTGTATCTCTTTTGCTTGTTTATTGCTATCAGCTTGAAGGAATTTGCATACTTACCTTTTTGCTTTCGTGTATGCTGTCATACTTATCTACCATTTCCTTTATAGATGCATAGTTTTTTCTCTTGCCAGAAAAGATCATCTTCAATTTTTTGTCACATGCGTATATGATTTACTTTTCATGTTTAAGTTACAAATATCTGCAGTTCATTTCTATATAAGAACTGACAGGCCTAAAAAAATATTTTTTTTTGCAGACAGGTAACTAATTGTATTGTAGATTTGCAATATCATATTTTTATTTAGTTTTAACATTTTAATTTTACTTTTGATAGTGTTTACATAATTTGTTAGGATGGGAAATTGAGGGTTAGGGGAAAGTAGTTGAGACCATTGTTTCCACATTTTTTTCCTTCTTCCTGTGTTTGGGGGACAGTGGATATAAGGGAAGAAGCCATACTCAGCCTCAAAAACCACCTCAGTACCTGAGGATGGGGAATGGCCTCCCGATGTCATCTCAGGGTCCCTGATATGAAACATGTTGTAAGGGTTCTGCTGAAGTGGTTTCAGTAGTTCTGAAATACTGTTGATCTCACTGATCCAAGGATGAGGAAATCCTTCCAAGTGACTGACACAGTCCACCTTAGAGTCTCCATTCGGCCAGATACTTGCTATCCACTCGTTGCTGGGGGAGTTGACCAATTTATTCTGCCCTCCCTCTGCTACAATGCCAGATGTCCTTTACAAGCCCCAACAGATTGCCATATCCACCATGTGCATCTGGGCATGGCATCCACTGTTCCTTTAAATCACTGAGGAGGCCCAGTTCTGAAACATGGACTCCACAATCAGACCACTGTTCCTTTGATTATCCCCATGGTTGGAATTCTGAGTCCAACAGTTCAGTTAGGGGGAATCCCCAAAGAAACCTCATCTAAAGTCATCCCAGACCTGATTCTTGTGTGTGTGCTTGCCAGTATGGGGTCTGGGCTCAGTCCATCACCCACAGCAGCCTATGCACACACTGGTACCTGAAATTTCTGGGTTGGTTATTTCTCCAGCCCCCTACTCTTAATGTAAGTCAGTGGATGCTCCCGCCCAACCCATCCCTGCTCACCACACACTTGTCCCTCAAGTCTACCAATGGAAGCTGCAACCTAGTTGGAGTGACCCCCAATAGCCCCCACTAGGCTCACCCCCCCCAACCCTAGTTCCTGTGCTTGCCATTATGTGCAGCAAACTGGTCCAATTTGTCCCTCATCGTATTCAGCTCATACGTGTCAATGGGCATTGAAACCTAGCTCAACCCAACCAGCCCCACCATCCAGCCCACATTTATGCCAGCGGGTGCTACCTCCTGTCTAGACAGGCCTGCCCCCTGCCATGGTTCTCATGCTCACCAGTGGGAGTTGGGAGCCCATCAGAGAGGTACCCACAATTTCCCTACTAGGCCCACATCTTGCGCTCTCCAGGTGGTTCTACAGTCTAGCTTGACAGGATTTTCCCCCAGACCCAGCACTTGCCAGCTAATGCTGTGGCAATGCCCAACTAGCCTGCACCCATTTTGGCTCATGCATGCACCAATGGATGCAGTCGCTTAGTCCAGCCTGGCTCTCCCCCAACCCGGTTTACATGTAGGCCAACAGGTTTTGTAGCCCTATCCAGCCTGGTCTGCAAGCATATAATATGTAAATACTCAACAATGCTTTGGAACTATCAGAAACTTTAACTACATTCAAATTTTTGTTACAGAAAAACAAAGAATATGTGAGTATTGCCAGTGGAGGATTTATGGGTAAGGTTTAATTTCTTAACTTCTTTGTCTCCATTTTTAGAAAAAATTACATTGAATATAAGCACAGTGAATTTGCAGCGACATAATTAGTTAATGATGAGGTATTCTATTTTAGTCATTCAGAAAAGTATTTTCAGTATTTTCAGAAAAGTCAGGCCAGCAAGAACATACAGATAGCAGACAAACTTAACATGACAAGAGTGAATATTTGATGAAAGACTATTCATATGTGTTTAATTCTCTAAATGTCTATATGAAAAACTGCCTGTATTATTTGCCTGTAAGAGAACTAGTTAATAGGACTGGGAAGCAAAGGTTGGAGGAATTCTTACTGTATACCCTTTATACTGTGTAAGTATTTTATTTGCAATTCTATTTTATTTATTTCTTGGTTTGTTTAAAAGAAAGGGAGAGCCAGAGAGCTCTTCAATCTGCTGATTCACTCCCTAACTGGCTTGCACAGCTAGGGCTAGTATAGGCCATTCCTTAGAGCCAGGAGCTCTGTCCCAGTCTCCAACATGGTGTTGTGGGTGTAAGTACCTGGGCTGTCTTTTGCAACTTTCCCACATGTGTTAGAGCAAGCTGAATCAGAAGCAGAGCAGTTGGGACTGGAGCTAGCGCTCTGATAAGGGATGCCCAGGTATCGTGGCTTAACACAACGCCAGCCCATCACATTAAACATTGAAACAGCTAAATGTTGATCGACTGGAATGAAAAAGGCTGTGTTTTCAAATCTGCAGAATAATTTGTAGTAATCTGGGATAGTGAACTATTTGGCAAGATCTCTGCAGGGAAGTATTTGAGAATTTTTGAAGGATTGCTAATTGCAGTAAGATTAAAAAGAGCCTTTCTTATAATTAGAAAAAGTAATACCATAAAAGTATTAAACTATAAATGCTGGGGGAACTTAATGATTAAAATCAAGACAATAGATGTGAAAAGTAGATGAATCTTGAATTTTAATCCTGATAGTCTTACTAAAATAAGATCAACCTAATGTAATTTTATTGCTGAAGTTCTTAAAATTTTTATAAATTCAGACGTATTATATCCTTTTGACCCTCTTGCTATTAGCAAGGATGTCATTATATCATGATGTTTGAGGTTCATACCAAGAATTTATCTACAAAATGGGATTTAAAAATTTTTTTAAAGATTTATTTATTTTTATTGAAAAGGCAGATTTACAGAGAAGACAGAGAAAGATCTTCAGTACAATGATTTGCTCCCCAAATGGCCACACCAGCTAGTGCAGAGTTGATCTGAAGCCAGGAGCTTCTTCTGGGTCTCCCACATGAGTGCAGTGTCCCAAAGTACTTGGCTATCCTCTGCTGTTTTCCCAGGCCACAAACAGGGAACTGGATGGGAACTGGAACAGCTGGGATACAAACTGGTACCCTTATGGATTCCTGGTGCATGCAAGACAAAAACATTAGCCACTGGGCTACCGTTCTGGTCCCTAGTCTTACTTTTTTTTTTTTTAAAGATTTATTTATTATTATTATTGGGAAGCCGGATATACAGAGAGGAGGAGAGACAGAGAGGAAGACCTTCCATCCAATGATTCACTCCCCAAGTGAGCCGCAACGGGCCGGTGCACGCCAATCCGAAGCCGGGAACCTGGAACCTCTTCCTGGTCTCCCACACGGGTGCAGTGTCCCAAAGCATCGGGCCGTCCTCGACTGCTTTCCCAGGCCACAAGCAGGGAGCTAGAAGGGAAGTGGAGCTGCGGGGATTAGAACCGGCGCCCATATGGGATCCTGGCGCATCCAAGGCGAGGACCTTAGCCACTAGGCCACGCCGCCGGGCCCCCTAGTCTTTTTAAATAAAGAATCTTTAACCAGAATGACTAGAAAACAATATATAAAAGATCATTTTTCAAAGGTTTATTCATTTATTTCTGGAAAGTCAGATTTACAGAGAAAGGAGGGATAGAGAAAGATCATCCACTAATTATTCTCAAAGTGGCCTCAATGATTGGAGCTGAGCTGATCCGAAGCCAGGAGTTTCTTCTGGGCTTCCCACAAGGATGCAGGGTCCCAAGGCTTTGGGCCATCCTCGACTGCTTTCCCAGGCTGCAAGCAGGGAGCTGGATGGGAAGTGGAGCATCTGGACACCAACCAGTCCATATGGGGAGCAGCTGGTGCATGAACTGGTACCCAAATGGGATGCTGGGGCTTACAGACAGAGGATTAGCCAGTTGAGCCATAACACTGCCCTCCCAGTGGAGTTATTTTCATTACTGCTAAACAAGGGCTATCCCCATGTCCAGTGCTATTTATTAGAAATCCTGAAATTTGATTATTAGATTTGTAATTCTCAAAAGTATATTTAGAGCTAGTGTGTGTGTGTGTTGAGCCTTCAGAAACTTTGGAAAAAAACTTTGAATTATTTCTTTTACCAGGAATAGTCCCTGTTTCCATGAATGTTAGTGCCTGTGACTGCTATTTTTACTAAGAGAATTGATTGCTCCTCTGGCATAACAAATGCCACAATAGGTTTTCACTAACTTTTTTTATCGGAAAATTGTTGCAGAGATTGTGTTTGAGACTTTAAAGATTAATTGTTCGAATAGAAAAGATAAAACTTGTACAAATAGCAGCTTTAAGGGCAGTTTGAAAATGGTATCTGTGGAGCTTGTGTAAATGCTGAACTAGATCATCCTCCACCTCTAAATACTGGCATCCCATATGGACACTAGTTCATGTCCTGGCTGCTTCACTTCCCATCCAGCTACCTGCTTACCTGGGAAAGCAGTAAAGGACGGCCCAAGTCCTTGGGACCCTACAGCTCTGTGGGAGACCTGAAGTAGGCTCCTGGCCCCAGTTCCTGGCTCCTGGCTTCAGATTGGGTCAGTTCTGGCTTTTTTTTTATATATAGTCTTTTTTTAAAATTTATTTATTAATTACATTGTATTATGTGACCTTAGATCCTTTTTTCTTCAGCTGTGACAGGTTTACTGCACTTTGGTAATGAATCTTTCCAAAGTGTTTTAATATTTCCTGTTTTATTTGTTCCGGTTATCCTAGCACTGCAACAGCACCTGGCGGACATTAATGTGGATGGACCTGAAAATGGATATGGCCATTGGATTGCTAGTACCTCAGGCTCAAGGAGCAGCATCAGTTCTTCTGTTGATGTAAGTGTATGTGTAGAATATGTCACCAGACTTCATAGAGGTGATTAGTTACTAAAGCCTCACCATAATGGAAATGAAGCTAAAATATTTTTACTCATGAAATAAGGAACATCATTATTGTGAAGTTAGGGAAATAGTGGAGCACACCTGCACAACTGAACTCGTCAGGAATTCTTGTAGTCTAGATGCTAAATTCATTTTCATTTCTACTAGACTAGCTGCAATTTGGTATTACCATGTGCTCCAGCTTAAATATCTAATGGAGGTAATTCTGGATCCCCCGCCAGTGGTTATTCTTTAAAGAGAAATAGAAATTTAAAAAATGCACATAAGGTCATGGTTACTATCTGAGCTCATGTATCTGCATACCTGTGCTCACATTTTATCTCTATAGCCCTGTTTTCATCACGATCTCCACCAAGATCTTTAAGCATTTGGCGAGTGAGCTCTATCTCTTCTGTTTGGTTTTGGCTCCCTACCTTTCAAATAAAGTAATTTTTTTTTTTTTTAAGAAAAGAGTTATGTCCACACCTATTGTGTTGAGTATATGAAGAAATTGTTCGAAAAAATAACAGACCTAGATGGGAATGTTTCACAAAACCCAACAGTACAAAGTATACATGTTTAAAACTAGCTGCATGAATGACAGCGCGCTTATATTTTTAGGGAAGTATTTCTTATAAATGCATTTCAGTATTTCTTAGAAATGTAACTGAAGACCATGCATATATGTAAATGCAAATATAATTTTCTGTTTCTACATTTTTTAATAAGATTTACTTGAAAGAAAAAGTGAGAGAAGGATAGAGACAGAGAAAATGGTATTCTTCATGCTCATTTCCAAGATGTCTGCCAACAGCCAGGTTGGATCAGGCTAAAACCAGGAGCCTGGAACTCCACTCCAGTCTCTCATATGGATGACAGGAAAGAACCTGGGGCATCATCTACTTCATTGCTAGGAAGCTGGATTTGAAGCACAGTAGCTGCCTAGTATGGGATTCAGGCAGCAGCTCGACGTGCTGTACTGCAACACCTGCCCTTTTATCCTTATTCTTTAAAAATTAGTGAGTTGATTTTCTAGAAATGCCATAACAAGGTATCCCACAGACTGGATGACTTGAATGATAGAAATGGAAGGTTGAAGTTTAAGAGGAAGTTGTTGGCTGGTTGTGTGTATCCTGAGGTCCCTCTCCTTGGCTTGCTGATGACCCATCTTTGCCCCCTCCATCCCCACAGGACTTGCTCTCTCACGTATTCCTGTCCTACCTCTTAGAAGGTGACGGTTCAGATTGGATTAGGAGTTACCCGCGTGACCTCATCTAGTAATACTTAACCTCTAATGGGGCTCTGTCACCAATCACAGTCACACTCTGAAGTGTGTTAGGAATTAGGATTCAGCATCTGAATCTGGCAAGAATGCAGTTCAGACACACAGACAGACTTTACCAGTAATGGAGCTGCTTATCTTCTGAAAATCAACTAATTTATATATGTCTTTTTTTTTCAGGGTGACTCTTTCAATGGTTCAAATGACAGAGGAGTGAAATCTCTAGTAAACAAAATGACTGTGGCTTTGAAGACAAAATCTGTTAATGTTAGAGAAAAAGTTATCAGTTTTATTGAGAACACATCGACTCCTGTCGACCGGTGAGTTGTTCATACAAGTCTATGATGTGTAATTGAAACTAAAATTTGTCTTACAGTGAGTAAATGTTACTATGAATGTATTCTAGAAAAGGAGCATAAGGTACATTTTCTTTTAGATGATTTCACAGTTTGTTTTTAATATAAGTTCATGATGTACCTTATACTCTTTCACTGATCAGAATTGACATAATGAATCTACCCATTCATGCCCTTCATTACAAATTCAGCAGGTGTTCCTGCGTATTACACTTCATATAATTACTGTTTCCCAATGTTAAGTGAATGGAGAATTATCCATTCAGCACAGTGATCTCTTGGCAGGAACTCTCTCATGGTCATGTTGAATATAGTCGAAATCTACTTTCTCAAGTCTGAGAGTTCATATCTTCATAGAATTTTATTTACAGAATATAAATATAAACCCAATAAACCCATGAATTAAATATAAATATAAACCCAGTTTACTCATGAATTATTAAAAGAGGGTCATAGCTAGCAGTTGATAAGGATGTTTAGAAGAATATGTTGTCTCATTGTAACTCAGAGTTTGTAATGCATGTACTTTTTCCACATGTTAGTCTGATTCTTTGTTGTTGTATCTAGAGTTCAGAGCTTGCCTTGTGATTGCAGTACAGCCTTCATTTCTAAGCAAGCTTGATCTTTGAAATGTGTTCTTTTATTTCACTCTCATGTCTCATTTGCAGTATCCTGGGAAAGTTAAAATAAGTGACTTTAAGAATTGAACATGAGGGATTTGTTGTTTTTCTCTTATAATACTCCCCTGCCCATTTAATAAATATTAAGAAAATAGGTTATTTTCACTAGTCTAAAAAGTTGTACTTTATCTGAAATACCAACTTTTACTTCTGCAATGTTCTAATTAGCCTGAAAAATTTGTTCAGTAGTTACTCCTGCTTTCAAAAGCTTAACCCTGCCCATTTGAATTAGTGTTTCCAAATTAGAGGGTTGTTATTGCTACATTTTATAGCATGAACATTGAAAGTTTTATTTTAAAATGGCCAGGTAATAACTATGTCAAAAAGGCTGTTCCTTTGTTAAAGTGTTATTTAAAACTTACTTTTTGTTTTTCTTTGTATATAGAATGAGATATTTTCTTTACAATATACACTCTGATTATGCTGTGTTTTTATTGTAATACTTTTGCATTTTATATAATCATTTTGTTCTATCCTCTGCCTGGATTTTCTGTAGAATGTCTTTCAATCTTCCTTGGCCAGACAGATCATGCACAGAGCGGTAAGCCAATGAGTAGAGCCGCTTTATGCACCCATCCTTGTCGATTAGCATGCCTTGTGGTGTCTGCGAGCTGTGCCGCCTTGGCTAACATCTCATGCAGCTAAAATCTACTCATTCTGCCTGTACGAGTGTGCCATGCCAATTCATCTGCTTTTCTTCTTGGTTTCTGCTTGATTGTTTTAGTGTTTTTTAGTTCTTGCGTGCTTCTTGGTCTCTCTCATTCCTCAGAAGAAAATGAAATTCATTCAAGCACAAGAGCTTCATGAAACCTGAAGTTTTTATTCTGAGACAGGGGAAGGTGATAGAAAGAACTGCAGTAGAAGTCAGGAACTGAGAGTACTAGCTTGAAGACCATGTTATTTGTGTTTGTATTGCCTTCCTTAACAGTAGAGACGATGTTAATACCCAAACGTAAGCACAATTCATTTTAGAATTTTAGGTTTTAGAATTTTAGGTTTTTCTTGAGATATGTATATTTCTGTTCATAGGTAATATCCCCAGTCTATTCTAAAGAGCCTGGGCATATCATCTGTTTCATTTTCCTTGAAAGAAGTTAGACTGTGGTGGATATTTTAACATGTAATCTGTTTTCTGCTACATTCAGTGATGTGCTTGCGATTAAAAGAGAAAGATTTCATATGTTTGAGGGTTAAAAATGTACCTAAGCTTCAGGTAGGACAAAAAAATTTACCAGCTTAATCTCTGTGGTATTACAGTTTTGATGTTCATTCAAATTTTCTACAAATACGGTGTCAACAGTAACAAAATATATGAATATTTAAAACAAATTCTAGTGATACTTGGAATGTAAGTCAAACTTTAGAATGTAGTTGACTTTTTCCTTAAATCATTTCAAGTGTTTTCAATGACTATAAACATACTACTTTTAAAGATAATGGCTTATATTCTGATTTAACTAGTGAGAATTTTTATTTTTGTGACTGTTCCTTACACAATGCTAATTACAGAGCTTCTGTTATAATTCTGTGATTTCTTTTAAAGAATGTTATCTGACAGAGTTATGGAGAGAGAGATTGATCTTCTGTCTTCCATCTTCAGTTCTCCCATGGTTACAACAGCCAAGGCTGAGCCAGGCTGAGCCAGGCTGAGCCAGCCAAGAGTTTCATAAACTCTTGAGGACAAGGGCGCAAACACTAGGGCCATCCTCAGCCACTTTTTCCAGGCCATTAGCCAGACCTGGAGTGGAAGTGGAGCAGCTAGGCATTGAACTGGCACCCATCTGGATGCCAGCATCAAAGGGAGTGAGTGGCTTTATCTACTGCACATGATGTCAGCCCCAATGTTACCACTTTACAGATGAGGAAACACGAGTACAAAGAGGATAAGTAGTTTCCCTAGGGCCAGCAGATCTAAGTGCTAGTTTTAATACAAATACTAAAGCTGTTGAAAAGTTAATTTGTATAGATTGATTATTCACCCTGTCCTGTCCTTATTTCATTTAACATGACTTTGCTAACATGATTTATTTGTCTCCTTTTTGTTTCCTTAACCTCACTGTCCCAAAAGGAATGGGTCGTTTGGGGCTGAAGGGAACAAACATTCATATTTTTTTTCAATATTGAAATGATGGTTGATCGACATCTTTGATAGCATTAATGATTTTTTTTTTCTCCCTACAACACAGGCATGTGAGCAGCAGTGACAGAGTGGGCAAGCCTTACCGTGGTGTAAAGCCTGTTTTCAGCATTGGGGATGAAGAGGAATATGACACAGGTGTGGTAATTCACTTATCTAAGGCTGCTTTTGGCAGTCACCAGACATGATCTAGAGGTTATTTAGGGGCTGGCCTGACAACTGCTTTAAAGAAAAAAAAAGTAAGATTCTGTAAAGATTTCAGAGAATGGCTTTGTACGAAAACTTGTCTTTTAACATCTGTGCCCATTAGAAATGCAGGCAGAAATGCTGATTGATCAGTAAGGAGTTATCAGCTTAGAAGAATAGACTGATGATAATTTGGTGAATTTCAGTGTAGAAATAGTATTTAAAAGATTGGCATTGTGGTGAAGGGGATATAGCTGCCACATGCAATGCCAGAACCCCATATGGGCACTGGTTCATGGCCTGGCTGCTCTGCTTCCTATCCAACTCTCTGCTAAAGGCCTGGGAAGGCACTGGAAGATGGCCCGAGTCCTAGTGCCTCTGCCACCCACAGGGGAAACCTAGAAGAAGCTGCTGGCTCCTGAGTGAAGCCTGGCCCAGCCACAGCTCTTGCATCCACCTGGACTGTGAACCAGTGAATGGGAGGTCTGTGTCTTTGTTTGTTTCCCTCTTTCTGTGTAAGTCTGACATTCAACTAAAAGGCCAATTAAATTAAGTTTCAGTTAAAAATAGGATTCATTTATTTATTTGAAAGGCAGTTACAGAGAGGCAGAGGTGGAGGGAGGAAGTGGTTTCTTCCATCTGCTGGTTCACTCCCCAAATGAATGCAATTTCTGGGGCTGGGCCAGACCAGAGCTGGGAGACGGGATCTCCATCTAGTCTTTCCATAAGATTTCAGGGGTCCACACATTTAGACAGTCTTGCACGGCCCTCCCAAACATGTTAGCAGGTTGCTCGGTCCGAAATGGAGCACTGAGACCCAATGTGGCACCCTTATGGAGTACTGGCACTATAGGTGGCAGCTTTATGTGCTGTCTACCTGCACTGGCACTCAAATAAATCTTTAAAAACAAGCATCTAAACCAAATATCCTTGTGATTGGATTTAATCCCTTTGATCACTTCTCTAGACAATTGAGAATTATAGCACTGAAGCTCAAAGAAATCCAAAATGGGGACTTCTGAAAAGAAAAATCCTTTTGAAACTGGAAGCAATGTCCTTAAGAGCCACAAGGTGGAGACATTGTGTCAGGAAACATTAGTTTATACCCCCTACTTCTGAAATCATCCCGATTCAGTAATCATAGTGTTTATTGATACGTGTGTTGAATTAGGAAAAAAAAAAATCTATGTTCAAAATTGGGGGGACTGCTAGATCTCACCTCAACACTTAATAGTGTATGTTGCATTTCAGGTCATATACCTCATTCTATAATGTGTGGATATTCTGTGATTTATTTAACCAGTATTCTTCCAGTTGGATCTGGTGGTCTTCGAGGTTTTTCTTTTTAAAAAAATGTTTGTTGTTATTATTTTTCCATGAAACAGTCCTAATCCCTCTCCTCTGTGTTCCACCCTTTTTTCCTCTCCCACCATTTTGCCCTATATTGTCACAGTCAGCACCCAGGGTTGGAGACCCCAGCATGGGGAGGAATACTCCAAGGTTGCTGCTTCAGTGATCTTGATAGTTCTGAAACACTGTTGGCTTCATTGCAGCAGGGTGGAGAACATCTTTTAATGAGGTTCTCAACGTCCTCTGTTGACTTAGATGAGCTGGCTGTCAAGTCTTTCATGAGCATCTGGGTATATTCTCTGTTACACAGATGTCAGAAACTAAGGACGCCCAGTCCTGATACTTGTACTCCAAGGTTGGACCACGTATCTTGAGATTTTTCCTGAGGCTGGGTTTTGAGTCCAGTTGAAATACTTGGGGAGTCCCCCCAAAAATCTCACCTGGTGAATCCGCAGACTTGACTCTTGTGTGCACCAACTAGTGCAGGGACCAGCTCAGTCCATCACTGCACCAGCCACTGCTGCTGGGTGAGGGTTTCGTTTTTATTTAAGCTCAAGTATGGATATATCAAATTTCTTTAGGTGTCTTATAACATGAGAAAGTATTAAGAAACAAAAGGAGATTTATAGTTCATATCTTTTGGGACTGTAATTTGTCTTAAAAAAAATAGTTACAATGTTTTAAACTTCAGCAAAACAAAACTTACATCTTTACTTAATTATCCCAGGATTGACTTCTTATTTTCCTTAAAATCAGAAACCAGCAAGAGAAAAAGATCTCTGTTATCTTCACCTTCGGTGTATAAAAAGGTCTCATTTTGGAAGTTGACCTGTCTGCATACCGACTAGTCAGGTCACAGTTGTTATCTGTACATGTTAAGGTAGTGTGTAAATCCACTGTCTGCGGAGTTGGCATCCCATAGGCTTCATTTCAGATCTGCTCCCTGCTAACTCTCCTAGGATAAGCAGCCTTCTGCACCTACATGGAAGACCAGGAAGAACCTCCTGACTGTTGGCTTCAGACTAGGCGAGCTATGGCTATTGCAGCCGTTTGGAAAGCAAATCTTTTTCAAAGACTGATTTTATATGTTAAAGGCAGATTTACAGAGAGAAGACACAGATTTCCGTCTGCCGCTTCACCCCCCAAATGGCTGCAGTGGTCAGAGCTGAGAGCTTCTTCCAGATCTCCCACATGGTGCAGGGACCCAAAAACTTGAACCATCCTCTATTGCTTTCTCAAGCCATAAACAGGGAGCTGGATTGGAATCCGACCAGCCAAAAGCTGAATGGGATGCCGGCACCCCAGGCCCCTATTAGGTGGCTATGCCATAACACCAGCCCCATAATTATGTCTTTTTTTAAAAAGAAGTTGATAGGGCCCAGTGTGGTGGCCTAGCAGCTGAGATCCTTGCCTTGAACATGCTGGGATCCCTTGTGGACACCGGTTCTAATCCCGGCAGCCCCACTTCCCATCCAGCTCCCTGGGAAAGCAGTCGAGGACGGCCCAAAGCCTTGGGACCCTGCACCCACGTGGGAGACCTGGAGGAAGTTCCTGGCTCCTGGCATTGGATCGGCGCGGCACTGACCATTGGGGAGTGATTCATCGGACGGAAGATCTTCCTCTCTGTATATCTGACTTTGTAATAAAAATAAATAAATCTTTAAAAAAAATCCAAAAAGAAATAAAAAAAAGTTGATATCCTCCAACTAACTTAATCTTTAGAAATACTTTCTTATCAATTTCGCTTGATTTTTTTTAACCATTCACAATAATGTTTTCTAGTAATTCTGTGTATGGAAATATTGTAGCAGGATTATAATTATGTTTTTTTTTTTTCAATCCATGTGTTCAAAATAGTGCTGAGTTTTTCTTTAGAGGCTATTGATAATAACAGTTTTTAACATTTTAAATTCTTTATAGATGAAATTGACAGTTCTTCGATATCAGATGATGATAGAAAAGAGATTGTAAACATTCAGACTTGGATAAACAAGCCAGACATCAAGCATCATTTTCCTTGTAAAGAAGTAAAAGAAAATGGACACATGTTTCCTAGGTACTTCTATAACTGTCTCCTTCAGAAGTAAAATTGAATTTGGGGAAGTTAATAATGTAAAACTGAGCCTACAAAACTTTTATTTGTCTAAGTACAGTAAGATTTTTCCATCTGTTGACTTGTTTTGTGTTTCAATTTATAAAAATATTTCTTAGGTGATTTTTGTTTTGAAAATTTTAAATAAAGCATTGAAGAAATAATGCAGTGAATGTTTTTATGAAGTTATTCTGGGTTTACCAGTTCTGTCTTCACCAAACTCCATGTACAGACGCACATACACTTCCCTTTGGTCAAGCCATGTAAAAGCACCCACAAATGGTCGGCGTCAGTCTGCCAACAGTGGGAGCATTCTCTTGCACAACTCCAGAGCCATTGCCTCACCTAACAAAATTTTAAATTAAAATACTTAATTTTTCAGAGCATCTCCGAGATATCTTTAGGTATTCTGTTTGTAATTCTTAATCCAGGATCTAGTCATGGTTGACACACTGCATTTGTCTGTTACATCTAATCTCACCCACTGTTCAGCAGACACACCGTCCTTTTCCTGCCTCGCTTCTGCCTTGCTCTTTCTTTTCAGTGACTTCTCAATCAAACCAATTCAATCTGATCAGTTAGGTGCTAAATCAAACAAAAATTAATTAAACTTTAATTTAATTAAAAATTGGATCTTTCTAATCCAGCCAGTTTACCTTCAGAATGTTTCCAATTCTAGATCTGTGTGATATTTGCCTTGTATGGCATAGAAATCCTAGCGTGCTGTCACTGTGTTTAAAGTGAGCTGAATACAGTTAACATGTTCATAATTGCAATCTCATTTTACCTTCAGGATGAAGGCAGAGTAGTCTTTGATTTCAGAGGCTTCGGTGTGTTCAGCCAGAATAGTTTGTGAATATTGATAATATCATTAGTCCCATTTCAGTAGAAAATTATTTAATGGTTTCAATTCATACGTTTATTATAAAATATGCCTTTTAAATACTTGCAGGATTATTTGTTAAGTGATGTTGCCTACAAATAAAGGAAGATTTAAATCTATTATGCCTTTTTACTATAATGTGAATTTTTAAAATATTACCTCAAAAAGTGGGGAAAAGGAAAAGGGAAGAGGCGGAAGAGAAGGAAAGAGGAGGGAAGAAGGCATGCGGAAGATCATTCTGTTCCTGGAATTGTATCCACAGTTCATTGAATCTTAAAACTGAAGTTAAAACATGGAGCTCACTTTTTAATATCTCTTTTTGACTCAGAACTCATGTAGGATTGAATGTTTTATGATTTGGGCTGTTGATGTGATGCTTGTTTTGAAATATATTTAATTAGAATTCTTTTTTCTTTCCATGCTTTCCTACCAAGTCATCTGTTGGTTACTGCAACACATATGTACTGTTTAAGAGAGATTCTTTCACGGAAAGGATTGGCATATATACAGTCTCGACAAGCACTAAATTCTGTGGTTAAAATTACATCCAAAAAAAAACATCCTGAGCTAATTACTTTCAAGTTTGGAAACAGCAGTGCTTCAGGAATAGAAATCTTAGCAATTGAAAGGTAAGATGCTTGGTAAAAATGATATTATCCAAATTACTTCAGTTACATTATTAAGCAGTTTCTCTATTTGGATGAACAGATGGTGGGATAGGATACCTGAATTACTTTTATTAATATTCTTTGCTATCTTTTTCTCTACCATTCTTATGTCAATTGGATGGTTTCAGCAAGTGTGTTTACTTGCATAAACTTTCTGACATAAGGACATATGAATAAGCACTATTATATATAATATATAAATTATATCTATATTATATCTTTACAGTATAATAATGTATGTTATCTATATTAGTATCTATATTGTATATTATTTATATATTGTATATAATAGTGCTGCATTAAATGCTGATTTAGAATGAAGTAAGAAACTGGTCTCAGAATGTAAGCATTTGTATTTTCTTCATCAGATTTTTCCTGTTTTGACAAACTGTCCATGAATTAGAGACTAAGTAATTTAATGTTTACAGTCTGTGGGAGCGTTTCCATATCTTATTTTGGATTACCAGCAGTTCTCTGACTGGTATAAGACCTCGATGCCAAGCCATTCTTAACCTGTAGATAAAACCATAAAGCCCAAGAGAGGATTCTTTCTGGATTTTTTTTTTTCAAAAGTTAGTTTACTTGAGAGAGACAGTACCTGTTTGTTGATTCATTCCTCAAATGCCAGGCACGACTGACACTGTGCCAGGCAGAGCTGACGGTCAAGAACTTAGTCCTCGTCTCTCCCATGTGGCTGGCAAGCCCTCAGCCACTTGATCCTTCACCGGTTGCCCTCCAGACAACACAGTAACAGAAACTTGGAGTCTAGAGTCAGAGCGGGTTTGAACCCCAGGCACTCTCAGATGGATGCAGGTGCCTACTGAGAGCTTAACCACTGGTCCAGGCACCCAGATCCCATAGCTTGAAACCTGGCTTGCGATAGAAGCCAATAGAGCCCTCCTGACTTCTGGTGCATGATTCCACCTTGTTATTGGTTCAGGTTGTTCTTGTGAAATTCGTAAAAGAGTTCTTGAATAAATAGTCAGCTCAAGTCTGGACACTTTTAAATAATCAACTTCAGTTTGAAGGGAAAATTAAGTTCTTTTCACCTTTTACTGACAATCAGTAGTAAATAATTCTATACTGTTTATACATACCTCATTAAAAGAGGCAAGACAAATGAAATCACTATTATATATATATATTCACATTGTGAAAATATTCAAATAATGAGGGAAAATGTAAAGAATATATTTCCCAAATCCCACCCTGTTAACACTTTTGTATCTTTTTAGATATCTTTCTATGTGTATGTATATACTTGCTGTCATTCACGGATGACATATAATCAGTGGTGGATTGCATATATGACAGTAGACCCATAGGATTACAGTAGAACTGATAAATTCCTGTTGCCTCATAGTTTTATTTCACCTTTGCCTGTACTTACGTGTTTACACACACAAATATTTAACGTTGTGTTTCAGTTGCTATACAGGTTTGTAGCCTAGGAGCAGTAGGCTGTGTCTGATAGCCAGGATGTATAGTAAGCTATCTCATCTAAGTTTGTGTTAAGTACATTCTGTGGTGATTACATGATGAAATCGCCTAATGCCATTATTTCAGAATATATCCCCAAAGTTGAATCATATAATACTATATTAAAAACAATCAATGTGATATGGGTGAGGTTTTTTTTCCCTTGTTTTTTAAACAAACTTAATATACTGTAAATTTATTTACATTTTTATAAGTGTAAATTATAATGAATATTCTATTATGAATATTTTCAGGGTGTCGATTTAATATCTTGTCATTTAATGTTCAGTTGTTTACAGTATTTTACTAAGTTCCCTATTTACATATTTGTCATTTATTTTTCTATGATAAATTTGTACATGTAGATTAAATGGGACAGAGGAATACATACATTTGAGGTAATCCTAACCAAATCACATTTGAATTATAACTCATGCGTGACAGTAATTGAGCTTTATGTTTTAAAGGTTTTCCTGGATATTTTGTTAAATTGGGGTTTATTGTGTTCATATATATCAATCAGTGGTTTTTGTTTAGATCTAAAATTTTGGTAAATAATGAAAATACATTTGCATTTAAAGTCAATTAGCTTGATATCCTCTTCTGCCTATTAGAATTTCTGTATAATTGTCATTGTTTAAGAACTAGATATCATCTAAAGATAAACTCTAAAGTTTTCTGCTGCCAGCAGAATATTTTTATTGTGTTTTATTGTCTATTATGTAGAGTTATACTTCTGTAAAGAATTTTAGCTTTATATTTTATGAAATACTATGAAAAACCGAATTTTTTTCACATTGTTTTTTTCTTTAAAATTAAGTTTTTGAATGTATATAAGTTTGGGGGAATATATGGGAAGGCATTTTTGCGGACTTTGTGAACAGAAAAAAAAATTCTTTCTGAAGATGACATTTCTGTTCAGGTCTAAAAGTCCTATATTAATATACTTTTCTCCCATAGGTATTTGATTCCAAATGCAGGAGATGCCACAAAAGCCATAAAACAACAGATCATGAAAGTTTTGGATGCTTTGGAAAGTTAATATAAATGAAAATTACTTCAGAAATTAAGGCAACCAAGAAAAACACGAATATATGTATTTCCTGACTGAATACTAAATGGAGACCTTTCTTTTGCTCATGGGGTGCTTGAGTAGCAGGTCTAAGAAAATGTAAATTATTATAATCAATCTCCGGACAGTTAAACTTTTTAAAAATTTCTTTTGAATTTTTGGTTTTATAAAATGATTTATTGTAAAGGTCAGTTATTAAGTGACTTTGCAGTAACTGGCCCTGTGCCGTGATGGGGTGGGGCTTCAGAATGCAGTTCTGTTTTGAAGAGCTGTTTTAAGGGAACAAGCATCTCTTTCAGGTTTAAAAGCAGCCACACACATATATTTGCAGTGTCTTCACTGAAAATTAGAGACAAAATTAGCTGAAGAGACCTCTTTACTTGCTTCATTTAGTTTTACTCACTGATCAACATCTGAAACCAAAAATATAAGTAATTAGCTAACTGTTTCTGTTCTGTTTTTATTAAATAGATGGAAATATATTTAATTAAATGGCTAAATACTCCAGCCAACTCAGAGTATAGTCCAACGAGTAAAATGTTGAAACTTGGATTCCAGTCACCTTTGCTATATTATCTAACAATTTGGACATCGAGTGCTTTAAAAGTACTAAACTGCATCCTGCACGTTTCTAAGGGAGCAGCTAACAGCATTGTAAGAAGTAGGCATGTTAAGATGAAAATGAACATTTTGAGCACAGAAACGTATCTTACAAGTCTAGTATTTGATTCAGGGTATTTCAAGACAGGAATAGAGCACACATTGATTTATCCTCATTGAGATTATGTCTGTGAGCATATTAATATCTACTGAATAAAAGCCAAATAATCAGCTATATAAATTGCAATTGTTTTTTATCATCAATTTCCAAATTTTTTTCTCTCTAGTTGGTTTTATCTTCTCATTGAAGTTCAGTAGTTTCAAACTATTTTTGGTCTACTACTATGACAAACTGGAAAACGTTGTAGTTTATTTTGCAGCTTTGTCAATAATTTGCTGCAGTCCACGTTAGACACATTCGGTGAGTGAAATCCAGGAACACATTTGGCTTTCTGGAATGATTGCTTTATACACTCTGTTTGGAAAATAGTGAACATCATCTACTGTGTCCCCAACGTGCAGTGGATTACCCCTAAGACACTGAGAGGTGAAATTGTCAGGCATGCCCAGGTAACAGCCAGTTGTTGTTTTAATCTATTTAATGAATCAAGTGAATAAGATGCAGCATAATTCAAAGCATTTTGTTTTGATATCTAAATGAATAACAAGTTTGAGTGGTTGAAGACATTTGCATGAAATTGCACCTGGTGCAGTATTTGATATTTATAACTCGCCCCCCCCCCCCCGAATGGTTATATTGCATTTTTCTCCCTTCCTTGCCATTCCTTTTAGAAATATCCTGAAGTCTCTCTCTTTTTTCTTTTCTTTTCCCCCTATTTCAGCCACGGGACTTTTTTCATATTACTGTAAAGATGTTTGTGTTACTGTTTATAAATTACAATTGTAAATAAACAAGTACAGTTTGCTCAAAACTTTGTTCTTAAAAGTGCCTCTCTCTCCTTTATGTACCCTCCCCCCAGCTTGTAAACCTTTACCACAAAATTAGAAAGTTAAAGACTATTTTAGTAGAATTTTAAGTGTTCAGTTTGCTGGATTGTAAAGTTAGATTCCCATTTCTGTTTAAGAAAGGAGAGAAAGAAAAGAAATAACTTTAAAAATAATGCTAAGTAGTTCTATTTGTAGTGAGTTGGTTACTACCATGAACCATATAACTTTTATAAACTCGTTCCCAGATCATCTTAATACCACCACACTCATGATTAGTCAGGACTATTCAATGAAAATACATCGAATAACCTAGGCAGTTATGTAGCTCGTCCTCCTTTTCATGGCTCACTGACCACAGAAATGGGATTCACTCTGAGATGTCCACATCTAGGAACATGCCAAGATTACAGAATTCCTAACATTGTGGTGAGATTGCCATTGATTTCTCTATTTTAAAGATGAGAATATTGAGGCTCAGAGAAACTGAATCTGTGAAAAGGGTAGGTACCCCCTCTTTCACCACTCACTGGGAATTCCTGCTTTTTAAGGTATACAATTCTGTATATATAATTTACAAAATTTAGCTACCATTTATAGCATGTTTTTCTGATAGTAATGATAGATTTCTGCTGATAAATAGCCATTTTTTCAGTGGTGTTTTCTATGCATAACTTGTAATTCCTTAGCATGATATTCTAACATATTAAACTAACTAGCTTAATTAGCAGTTCCATTTGAAATTAACAGTTTGGGGCCGGCATTGTAATGCAATGGCTTCAGCTGCTGCCTGGGATGCCCCATCTGTAGTTCTCGCTATTCAGCACTTTTGATTCAGCTTCCTGCTCAGGCATCTGGGAGGCAGCAGGTAATGCCCAAGCGCTTGGGTTCCCACCACCCATTTGGGAAACCTGGTTGGACTTCCTGCCTCCTGGCATCCAGGACCAAAGCTGGCCATTGCAAACATTTGTGGAGTAAACCACTGAATGAATGGATGGATCTGCCACTCTGCCTTTCAAACAAATAAGTCTATAAGAAAAAAGGAAACTGCAGCTAACATTAGACTTGCAGTTTAAAGATTAAACGGTTTTATCTAAAGACTGTGAACAGTTAATGGTGTCCACAGTCACAATTACACACTAACCAATGCAATAAGGCAAGGAAAAATATTAAAGACAGATTGCTAAGGAAGAAATAAAATGTCCATATTTGTGGAAGACTGTCTAAATGAATTTAGTAAGATTGAAAAAAAGTTCAATATACAAAAATCATGTCTGTATACTAGCAGTGAACAACTAGAAACCACAAGTGCTCTTAAAAATACCTGTTACGGTGCCTCGATATAGCAGGCTAAACCTCTGCCTGGTTGCTAGCATCCAGTGTGGGCACAGGTTCCAGTCCTGGCTGCTGCTTCAATCCAGCTCCCTGCTAAAAACCTGGGGGATGTGACCCAGGTCCCTGGGCCCCGCACCCACGTGGCAGACCTGGCTTTGGCCACAGAGACCATTTGAGAAATGAACCAATAGATGGACAATCTCTCTTTGTCTCTCCTCCTGTCTATCTCTACCTTCCAAGTAAAAAATAAAGCCCCCTCGAAAAAAAATTTACAAGCAACAGAACTTTACGGTAGCAGGTAAAGCCACCACCTGCAAAATCAGCATCCCATATGGGCAGCAGTTCATAGCCTGGTTTTTCCATTTGTGATCTCGCTCCCTGTTAAACATGCCTGTGGCTGCAGCGGAGGATAGCCCAAGGGCGTGTGGGCCCCTGCGCCTGTGTGGGAGACCTCACGAAGTCCCTGGCTTCAGCCCAGCCCTACCTGTTGTGATGATTTGGGGAGCAAAGCAGCTGATGGATGATCTCTTTATATCTCCTCTCATTGTGTGCTGCTGCCTTTCAAATCTTTAATGCCATTTCTAATGTCTGAGACATGAACTTCATTATGCAAGATGCATGTAGAAGAAATCAAAGACCTAAATGAGTGGCAAGTATACTGAGAATTAGGATGCCATTTCTTTTTCTTTTTCCAAATGAACCACAGATGTAATATAATTTCCTTCAGAATTCTAGGAACACTTCTTGCTAATATGAAGATAATTCCAAAAGTTCATGGAAAATAGATATTATGAGAATTTCATGGAGTAGAGTATGCTTGCTTAGACAAAGCACACCAAATGGCTAGTCTTGTGGTATAGTTGGCTAAGCCACAGCATGTGATGTCATTTTGTATTGGAGTTCCAGCTGCTCCCAGTCCAATCCAGGTTATTTATTTATTTATTTATTTATTTATTGGAAAGGCAGATATACAGAGAGGAAGATCTTCTGTCCGATGATTCACTCCCCAAGTGACCACAATGGCTGGAGCTGAGCCAATGTGAGGCCAGGAGCCAGGAGCTTCTTCCGGGGCTCCTATGCGGGTGCAGGGTCCCAAGGCTTTGGGCTGCTCTCGACTGCTTTCCCAAGCCACAAGCAGGGAGCTGGATGGGAAGTGGAGCTGCCAGGGAAGCAGGTCGCCGGGATTAGAACCGGTGACCATATGGGATCCTAGCACATTCAAGGCAAGGACTTTAACTGCTATGCTATTGCACCGGGCCCCCAATCCAATTTTTTGCTAACGTTCTTAGGAAGGCAGCAGACAGGGGCCCAAGTACTTGAACTCCTGTCAACCATGTGGGAGACTGGAGTTTCTGTTTCCTGGCCCAAACCTGCCTGTTGCAGCCAGCTGAAGAGTGAACCAGCAGATGGAAGATTTCTTCCTCTGGCCCTCAACCTTTCAAACAAATATTAAAAAAAAAAAAAGTTTGAAGATTCACACTACAGTTTTGTAAAAAAAAAACAACAACAGCAACAAAAAACCTGTAGTGATGGGTGTTAGCAAAACGTTAGACATAAACCAATTCACAGAAGACAGTAAGTGCACACACGCCCGTAATGCATGGTAAATGTTCAGAGTCTCCAACAAGATGCTGGATCCGATATCCATACACAACCCGTACAGAAATTGACTCAAGTGGATCAGATACTGGAGGTAAACCTATCAAATGGATGGAATCAAAAATCCCATTAACTTTTGTTAGGTTACTAGTCCTTAGATACAGGAAAAGCACAAAGTAATTTTTTTAAATTTTTATTAGTATTATTATTAGTAATTACATTGCATTATGTGACACAGCTTTATAGTTACTGTGAATCCCCCAGCGCTCCCAAAACCCTCCCCACATGGTGGATTCTTCACCTTGTTGCATTACCACAGTTCGAGTTCAGTTGAGATTCTTTCATTGCAAGCATATACCAAGCATAGAGACCAGCATCTTTTTGTCCAGATAAGTTCAACGGCTTGTTGGGGAGACCATTTCTGGTCTGAAGGTAGAGCTGGCTAAGAATCATCCCAATCAACTAAAAGCCCTGACATAACATCAGCAATTGACATAGTATTGAGTAACCAATATGTTAAAAAAAATGCAAGTTCTTAACCACATCCTGTGACTTCATTGACATTTCAATTTTAGTTTATATACAACCAGGTTCTATACACCTTAAAATCGCTATAGATCACTATTCAGCTGTCTCGTGTCTATTTTCATTATAGTATTTAGCATTTTATAGCGTTGAAACATAATTTTGCTGAACCTGGCTTTTTTTTTTCAGGTAGTCTAGACTGGTTTATAACTCTTAACAAGACATATGTCAACAGTTTAGGTGCAGTACAGTTTTAGCAGGGGTGTGCAGAGAAATCTTCAACACCCTAGTGAGGAGTAACTAAGCTTTGTGTCCCACCTAGTAAGGTATATGTGAATCCACGCTGATCGTTTCCTGTCTGATTCTGAGCTTTTTTTGTTGTTCTCTGTCTGTCTATTCTAGGTTGTTTGTTTTGAGGGGTTTCTGGAGCGACCCTGATGGTCGTTGCCAGAGAGAGTGGGAACTCAAAGTTGGAACCAGGCGAGGACCAGAGAAAGCTTCCCTCTCTACTCCCGAAGTTTACTGTTCTTCTGTTTCTGCGGACTGCTCAGGGCTCCAAAGTAATTTTTAAGATGTTACTTTCTAAAACACATCAGTAGGATGGAGAGACAAGCTACATGCTGGGGGGGAGGAATGAAAAATGCTTGCAAGATACATATCTAACAAAGGATTTGTGTTCAGAACATTCAAACTTCCAATATAACAAAGAAAACAGAATTTGAGGAAGCATTTCCTCCTCCCAAAACACATAAAAGGAATGCTCAGTGAACCAGTGAATGGAAGATCTGTCTCTCCTCTTTGTAAGTATGTGTTTTCAATAAAAAATATATCTTTAGGAAAAGTAAAAAAGATTTGTTAACACATGAATCTCAAAGGCAGAATACCATGTCACTCAAAAATACATACTGAATAATTCACTTTATAGTCAGAAAAAGGCCTAAAGACAAGTGATCAAGGGTTAGGGTTGAGGGAAATGTTTGATTATAAAGGAGCAGAACAAAGGAATTTATAGGGTGCTGGGACTATTTTGTATCCAAATGTGATTACAGGAATCTACATTGTATTAAAATTTGAAACTGTAGACTAAAAATCAGGTTTGGGGACAGTACCCTGCCACAGCACGTTAAGCCTCTGCCTGTGGCACTGGTATCCCATGGGCACTGGTTCGTGTCCTGAATGCTCTACTTCTGGTCCAATCCCCTGCTAATGGCCTGGGAAAGCAGTGGAAGATGGCTGTAGTAGTTCTTGTATCCCTGAACTTACAAGGGAGCACCAGAAGAAGCTCCTGGCTCTTGGCTTCAGGCCAGCCTAGCTATGGCCATTTTGTGGCTGGGTATTCATTGGAAGAACTCTCTCTGCCTCTCCTCTCTAACTCAGCCTTTGAAATAAAACTTTAAAATCTTAAAAAAAAAAAAAATTAGTTGTACTAAATGTGAATGAAAGCACTAAAGAACTCACAGGTAAATCCAGGAGCTTGCAATGAAAATCTAACATTTGTGATGGGAGGAGGCATTTTCACATTTCTTATTGATTCTTGCAGTTTGTGAAGCAAAGCAATAAAGAAAAACTGAATTAACTTATGAATCTGAAGTGTCTCTCTGTAACCCCAGTGTTTAAAACAGATTTTGACAAGTAGTCATCTTTTATATTCTGAACAATGAAGGAAAAACAAGAACAGTGGGGAGTGCCAACAACTACTTAGAAATGAATATAACACTTTGTGTGGGCCACACAATTTTTGGAATTTAAGAGACAACACCAAGATTTTTGTCTAACTTGGGCATTTGGCTACTTACATGTAATATTTAAGGAGATGATACACCAGGTGAAATATGTTTTAGGTACTTGAGGGTTCTTTAAGTGATTTGTGTGAAAATTAAATTAAAAGATGTTTATTTTGGTGTTACCAGGATGGAGTTGAGCTCCTCGCTATAGCTTCCACCTAGTCCAGACCCGGCTGTTGGGGCAATTTGTGGAGTTAGTGGATGGAAGATATTTATTCTGTCTCTCTCGCTCTCTTTACCTCCCCATCCCCAATGGAGCGAGAATGAAAAGTAGATCTCAAACCCTCCCCTACTTTTTGGTTCTTTGCTTACACGGCTGAGCAGGTCCCAAAACCAGCCTCACTGAACCTATTATCCAGCACACTGCGTTTCTTCTTACATCCCCAGCCTGTATCCCAGCGATACAAATTTTAAAAGCCCATGTACCCATAAATGCCCCAAATTCACTCATCCTGCCTAAAACCTACCCACCCAGAGGCAACCCTCAGCTGCCTTAACTCATTAAATATATGAAGCTCTCCAGGCTGCGCTCTCTATCCTTGCCACTAGGGGGCTCTTCCGAAATTTTATCTCTAGCTAACCTGATGTTCCTGGAATTTTTGTTTGTAACTTCTTTGTCTTGCTCTTGCTCTCTCTCTCTCTCTCTCTCTCTCTCTGTCTCTCTCTCTCTCTCTCTCTCTCTCTTTCTCTCTCTCCCTCCCTCCCTCCACCTCTTCCTCTCTCCTTCCCGCTGCCTTTCAAATGAATGAATATTCTTTAAAAATTAGGAAGGATCAGTATTGTGCCTGCAACACCAGCATCCCATATCAGCGTGCCAGATCAAGTTCCATCTGTTCCACTTCTAATGCAGCTTCCTGCTAATGTGCCTGGGAAAGCAGCAGAAGGTGACCTGAGTGTTTGGGCCCCTTGCTGGAGCCCCAGAAGGAGTTTGAGGCTCCTGGCATCAGCCTGGTCCTCTCCCAGCCGCTGCAGCCGTTTGCATTTCATGGTGGGAGATCTCTGTCACTCTCCTGCTCTTTAACTCTGCCTTTCAAATAAATCTTTTAAAAAATTATGAAAATACAATTTAAAGAATTGATTCTGGTGCAAAATTTCTATGCATACCTAGTTTCCCATAATACACCTTTTTATAAACTGTTTAAAGACCCCTCATAATTTTTTTGCACCAAATTAAGCCTACCTTTTCATTCCATTTCTCAAGAGTCCCTGCCACCCTTGCAAGGGGAGCCAGCTTGAGTGCCCAGTTCCTGGGTTTGGCCCAGCCCAACTCCAGCCACTGCAGACATTCGGGCCATAAACCAGCAGATGCGAGCCCCATGTGTCTGTCTCTGTTTTCAGTGTGTGTGCCTGTCTCTTCAAATACATTCATGAAGTGTACCTTCATTTATTTACGTGCACACATGGACTCCGTGTACAAGGATAAGTCTCCGATTTGATTGCCTTATGCTATGTTGTTCTCGCCTTCCGGGATTCCATTTAGGAGTGTCTGTTCTTGTTCTTTCTCCTGATTTTCAGCCTCTTGTCTGTCTGCTCTGTGATTTACATATCGGTCTGCCCACTCCAATGTGATGAAGGAGCCACTGGAGGAATGCAGACAGATGGAGGGGCAATCTAGCAGAGTGGGCAGCGACCTCCCTGGAGAGAGGAAGGCCTAGCTGTGCATAATGGTAGAAGGGAATGAAAGACAGAAACTCATCAAAGAAGTGCCCCATCTCTGAGAAGGGACTAAAGGCACAGAAGTGACTGGGGAACAGAGAAGATGAGGCATAAAGAAGGGTGAGCAAAACTGCTTGAAAGAAAAGCTCTTTAAGAGATGAGGTGTTCAGTTTCAGATAGGTAAGTCTGAACTCACGTCAAGACATGCACATACAGCAGTCAGACTAGGTCCTCCCTATCACGGAAGTTCCAGAAAAAAGCCACTACTATGCTGGTCTCATCCACATTCAGAGCTTTGTCGTAGCTACACTGCAGGTGAGCCCTCAGCCCCCTCCAGCCTCCACTTATCTGCAGCAACCACCAACCACACATCTCCCCCTGCATGCTCCACAGGCACTTCAAACATCATGTCATGCTAGGATTAGGCCCATAGTTAGGTACAGCCCGAGGTGAATAAACTTGGAAGTCTAGATGAAATGAATTTTCTAAAAACACATTCTAAGTGGCCAAAGTCAACAAACCAAAATTTTAAATCTTCCTGTTAAAATGACACCGTCTGCTGAGCCATAAAAAGAAAACAAAAATAAAACATCATTACTATTTTTCCACCCAGCTTTTTGTCATGGAGTTTTCTCTTTAAGGTTTATTTATTTTTACTGGAAAGGCAGATAGAGAAAAGAAAACACAGAGAGAAAAATTTTCTGTCCACTAGTTCACTTCCCAAATGACCACAATGGCTGGAGCTGAGATGATCCAATGCCAGGAATGAGGAAGGAGCTTCTTCCAGGTCTCTCGTGCAGGTGTAGGTTCCCAAGGCTCTGGGCTGTCCTCGACTGCTTCCCCGGTCACAAGCAGGGAGCTGGATGGGATGTGGAGCGGCTAGGACACAAACCAGCACTCATATAGGATCCTGGTGCATGCAAGGCAAGGATTTAGCTAATAGACTATTGTGTTGGGCCCCTATCATGAAGTTTGATCTTTTTAAAGGATTTATTTATTTTTATTGCAAAGTCAGATATACAGAGAGGAGGAGGGACAGAGATGAAGATCTTCTGTCTGATGATTCACTCCCCAAGTGACCACAATGGCGGGTGCTGCGCGGATCCGATGCTGGGAACCAGGAACTTCCTCCAGGTCTCCCACGCGGGTGCAGTGTTCCAAAGCGTTGGGTCATAAGCAGGGAGCTGGATGGGAAGTGCAGCTGCCAGGATTAGAACAGGCGACCATATGGGATCCCAGCGCTTTCAAGGCCACCGCGCCGGGTCCAGAGTTTTTAAAGGTAAAACTTAGACACCATTTTAAACAGGAAGAAAAGCTATGTATTCTCATCTTACACTTAATCATTAACATTTTGCCGTATTTGCCCTTTCTGTATACAATAAACGTTTTTGTGTGCTGAGCATTTTCAAATCAGCTGAGCATTTTGACATTTAATCTAAGTATTTTCATCTGCATTTCCTAAGTGCTGAGACACTAGTGTAGTCATATCATGTCACATACACAGGACAATGTATAAAGAAAGCATCGACCAGCCAGTGCAATAAAGCACCCCAAGTTGTCACCAAAACACTTTGATACTATTTTTAAAATCAGGATCTATTGTAATATGAATTATTACAGGGAATTTAAAAGCACCAGTGTAAAAGTTTAATTATTTTAACCGATAAATCTAATAAGGCATTAAGAATACAAAAAATGAAAAGCATAATAAGTACAATTGCATATTTCAGTGTATAGCGTAGGATTCCTTTCTTGAGGACAGCGTGTTTGAACCCCTTCTATCTCTGTTCTCCTCTAAATAGCCATGCAGTAAGGTCCTACACGCGCCCCGCGTCGCTTCAGTCGTGTTTCAGGATCCTGTTCTGCTGCTCAAGCCAATCAACCTGTGGCAATAACAGCCTGGCCGCAAGGTCGAGGCAGCCCGCAGGTGCAGTTCCCAGGCTGAGAACAAGTTTTCCGCCCGAGGGAGCGGCCACACAGCTCCACACAGGCTGTCCCTTTGCTTTTGGGCTCCCTCCTTTTTCTGCTTTCTCGGCTGTTGCGGATACCCGAGGGCGGTTAGCAGGTGCTGGAGGCCGTTTACGGCCCTCCGGGGCGGGGCTAGACGGCAGGGCTCCGCCCCCGCGCGGCGCGCTCGTCCGCCCTTGCGCGCGCACAGCCGAAGCCCCGAGCGCCGCGCCCTGCCGGCCCTGCGCTGCAGATGGTGCGCTGCTGATGGTGCTTCCTGGGAGAGCCATGGCCAGTAAGTGGCACGGACCAGCGCGGCTGCCCAGCTGCCGCCTGCGGGCAGAAGGCGGCCTTCACAGTCCACCTCAGCGTTCGCGCCCCGCCTGCGGCCTGTCCGGACGTGGGTGTCGCGGGGCCGGGCGACCTGGACGGTCCCCGGGCTTCCGGTGGGGCCCGCGGCGCAGGGGCGCCCAGCCCAGGAGCTTGAGGTCCTCGGAATGTGGGGTTGAGGGTGGTGGAGATTGGAGGCAAGACTGCCTTGTAACCAAATGCCAGGCCCCTGAACAGCCAGGAGTCACAGTTTTTGCAGGATGTGTTTCTGGGGACGTTATCCATGTTAGATTTCCTGAGAGTTAAGGATTGTTTAAAAGGGAGTAGGAAAAGCGGGCTTGGGGTGCCGCATCTCACATCGGACTGCCTGTTGGAACCCTGGCTCCTTTTGACCTAGCATCCTGTTACTGTACCATATGGAGGCAGCATACGATGGCTTGAATGCTTGGGTCCCTTGCTGCTCACCTGGAAGACCTGGATTGCACACCTGGCTCCTGGCTGTTGTGGGCTTTTTGGGAATAAAGAGTAAATGGGAGGGCTCTCTCTCTCAATAAGATTTGTTATTTTTATCGGAAAGGCAAATTTACGAGAAGGAGAGAGAAGAAAAGCTCTTCTATCTGCTGGTTGACTTCCCAAGTGGCTGAGCTGAGCCAAAGCCAGGAGCCAGGAGCTTCTTCCTGGTCTCTCACGTGGGTGCAGAGTCCCAAACTCTTGGACATCCTCTGCTTTCTCAGGCAGGGGACAAGTAGGGAGCTGAAAGGGAAGTGGATCAGCCAAGACAGGATTAACCACTGAGCTCTTGCGCTGGGCTGATAAAAATGAAAAAAACAAAACAGAAAAACTAGGTGAATATTCACCATAAAAGGAGACCGTCAGGCATGCTGTGTAAATTACCATATGTGTTACATGCATTCCATGTAGAAGGTGGAGATCTGGCTTTATTTGTTTGTTTTTTATTTATTTTTAAACATTTTTTAAAGTATTTATTTTATTGGAAAGTCAAGTTTACAGAGAAAGGAGAAAGAGAAGGATCTTCCATACACTGGTTCACTCTCCAAGTGACTGCTATAGCTGGAGCTGAGCTGAGCTGAGCTAATCTGATCCAAAGCCAGAAGCCTCCCCCTGGCCTCCCACATGGGTAGAGGTCCCAAGGCTTTTGGCCATCCTCAGCTGCTTTCCAAGGCCACAAGCAGGAAGGTGGGTGGAAAGTGGAGCAACTGGGACACAAACCAGTGTCATTATGGGATCCCAGTGCATGCAAGGCAAGGACTTTGGCCACTAGGCTTCCACTTGGTCGTTCTGCTTGAGAGTCCCAGCTGGCTTGTGTGCAGGCTTCTCAAGCCAGCCATGGCTAGATTCCTTCTGAGAAGTGGGGGCTGCCCAGCTGTCTGTGCGGTCACCTGCCTTATGTCTATCTGTGAGAACACTTGGTTCTCCTCGACTTGAGTTTAGTCAAGGCTCAGTTGTCTTGTCCCCAAGGGAGATGTGTGTCAGTATCCAGTCCTCAGTGTGGAGGGTTCCCCTGTTGTCCATGTCTTGCTGACAGAGCCCTGTGGAGTGGGTGAGTGGCAGGATGTCCGCCATCGTTGAGCTTGGGTCCGGAGCCCTGCACTGAGGATGGGAAGGAGGACACATCCTACCACGGGGAACGTTCCTGTTCTCCCCCTCAGTCCCAGGCCAGCTCCTGCAGTCCAGTGGAGACTTTTGTGGGTGGATATGGTGTTCTGGTGATGGCGCCAAGCCCTAGGGTCATTCTGGCTTTCTGTTTCCCGTTTTCGTTTCTCTTCATTCAGGGTGAAATTTGACTTGTTTCACTGTATTTAGATTAGACCAAGGAGGGAACACCCATATTTTCCTACTTTGGGAGTTAATCCAAATGCCAGGGTTTGTCAGTGATACCTCTTCTGGAGACATTTCCACTGTCAGGGGAGATCCTAGAAATGTAGCTCTTAATGGTGGGATTTCCAGACGGTGGCATGCAGATGGGGGAGGACAGTTAGGACCATTCTGGATAATTCTGTCCACAGAAACTGTGTACCTGTCAGGCTGCAGGCAGGACCCAGGCATCACATGAGTACCTTGAAAAGGGGAAATTGCATGTGAAGCGTTGCTCCCTGATTAAAGGTGACTGCTCTAGGAGCCAAAAGGTGATTTTGGAGCATAGAGGAGAAGCAAATATAGAGCAGAGCTGCTGTTTCAAAGGAGCAGTGAGCTTTGTTGAGCTGCCCAGGTGCCCAGGGACACTGCTCTGTAATGAGGCACATGCTCAGCTCATACGATACTAGATTTCTTCCCCACCGGCAGAGCTGCTGAGTCGCACCTGTGATGGGGAAGTGGAGACAGGTGTTTCCACTGCCCCAGTTCACAATGAATGATCAGCTTAGTGATTGCACCTTCTGCGCTGGATTGGGAATAGGTAGGAGACCCAAGATCATGGGACAGGACCTTATTCAAACTCATCTTCTCGTTTAATGTCTCTACACTATACGCAAGAATGGGCCTACCTACCTCGCTTCTGATTCTTGGGCCTGGCAAGGAGCTCTGGCCATGAATGATCTTCTGTCTTAAGGTCTCCAAACCTTGTGGAGGGCCGTTTTGTGCATTACAAGCCGTTAAACTGCATGCCTGGCTGCTGTCCATTGGATGCCAGTAACACATGTATATTGTGATGGTAAAAAAAAGTTGTCCAACTATACCTGTTATTTCACAGTGTCCAAGGGGAACAGGGTCGTTCTCTGAGAGCCTTGGCTGGGTCTGAATTCAGTGGTCATACATTCTCTGACAAGTATTTACCTTTATAATTGTCCTCAGCTTTCCGCTTGGCCCTCATCCAGCTTCAAGTTTCTTCCATCAAATCAGACAATGTCACTCGAGCCTGTAGCCTCGTCCGAGAAGCAGCAACACAAGGAGCCAAGATAGTCTCCCTGCCGGTAAGTGGAGCCAACCGTCCCTCTCTGGGCACTGTGGGCCCAGGAGAACGGTGTTGACTAGCTCTGCTTGTCCACTTGAGTGCCTGCATTCACCACTGCCCTTTGAAGCCCAAGATTGCTCCATGTTTGTCTGGAATATTCTGGCAAGGGGAGATGTGTCAACATGATGAATAAGTCTTGAAGTTAGGATTGTCTGTTCTGTGTAAATGAGGAAACCAGAGTCCTGGTATGGTGAAGGACCTAAAGCTAAAACACACAGTGCTGGGATACTTCCTCATAGAATTTAGTCATCAGGAAGCCTCAATTGAGGCATTTAGAAAGCCTTTGGGTATCTTAAAGCCAGTTAAACTTAGCATCCCTTGGCCTAGGTTAAATCTTCAGCAAACAATCAGCTGATGGTTATGCCATGTTTGTTTGTTAGCAGGTGCAGGGCAACCCAAATGCCGGTTACCTTCTCCCTAGGTCTTACGGGGCCACAGGGAGAAATCATTCTGCACGGCACCCCTCACTCCTGGTGCAGAGAGGAGGCAGCCCTTTGTGCACCCTGCCTCTGGTACTGCAAGAATCGTCATGCCTACTTTTTTTGTCCTAGTCACGCTCTGGCCTTCACAGATATGACCAATGAGCAGACATCTTCAATGTGGGAGCTTGAGATCCTAATGCAGTCTTCCTTATGGAGTCAGTTGTGGAACTCACCTGTCTTGTTATAAAGCCCAGGGGCGGAGGGAATATTCAGATTCTGTGTATGCTTACTGTATTAACCAGCTACCATGCATTTTTGTGCACTTAAGTATCTTGGCTCCAGTATCCTGGTACCGTGCCTGGTACATAGGCCATTTCAAGAAGCACAGACTGATGCGAGTACAGTTGAAGTCTGGTGATTTTGGCGTTTGTTTCCTGACTTGTCAGAGGCCTGTGAAAGGCAAACACCCCACGTGGATAAATGGCTTCATCAAATCACAGTGATAATGCTGCAACTTTCAACAGCTAATTTTGTCAATATCTTGAACTTTTGTGCCTTCCAAAGTTTTTTTGTTTGTTTGTTTTGTTTTCTTCATGCATGATTTTATTGCTTTACGTAGTAAATTGTAACATGTAATTCTGAGGGGATCCTGTTCCAGCGCCCGTCCTGTGTCCAGGCACCTGGGTTAGATACTTACCTCTGACTCCGGATTGAGGAGCTGGGTCCCCGCCCTCAGCTTCTGCTTTCTTCACCCCCAGCCATTATGGGCATTTGAGGAGCGTGAACCAGGCTGGCTATTAGAGGAGCTCCACCTATCTTTTTTTTCTTTCTCTGTTTTTCAAATAAATAAATACACATTAAAATGCATGCAATTTGGAGCTCATGGATTCCTGCTGATGCTCAGTGTCCTGTGCGGAGGCTCCCTGTGCAGTGTCATCTGGATGCCCGTGGTGAGGCCTCACTGTGCACGCTGGAGCCAGCAGCAGGCCCAGCCTTCGGCCAGGGGCACCTGTGTCTTCTAGCCTCCCTTGGTGGTTGCCTGGTCCTGTGTGTGGCTGCAGGCTGCACGGTCCTGGGCATTCAGTGCTTTGTTGGTTGTGTTTTATCAAGTGCTAGTAGAGCCGGAAGCAGCAACATGCCTTCTTAAAGCAGAACTTTAAAATGTGTTTGGTGTGAAAGTGATTCTTTTTCCATTTTTTTCCTCTGCCATCATCATTCTAGGAATGTTTTAATTCTCCCTATGGCACGAACTATTTTTCTGAGTATGCCGAGAGAATTCCTGGTGAATCCACACAGAAGCTGTCTGAGGTCGCAAAGGAATGCAGCGTGTATCTCATTGGAGGTAACGTCCTCTTTTGGAATGGCCTGAACACTTGGGTGATTGCTGGCCTCCCAGTTCAGCTGTGGAGGCACAGGAGGTGCTCAGCATGCACTCCTGTCGAAATATCTTCAAGGCACACCATGCAGTGGAGAGAAAGGAAGTTTAGTATAATGTGAGTGGGTTTCTCATTCAGATCGTGTCCTCCACACCAAAGAAGATTGCGCACACTCGGCTTGCCGTATCCACGGGTTCTGAGTCTGCAGATCGGCCAGCTGTGGATTGAAAGGATCTGGACTGGGGTGGGAAGTGGGAGAACTTCATCGATAATGAATGTTTACAGGTTGTCTTTTTCTTACATTCCCTAAATATAATTACTCTGTAACATTCACATTGTATTAGGTACTGTGAGTGATCTACAGATGAGTTGCAGTACCCAGGAGGATGTGCCTCAGTTGTGTGCAAATACTGCGTGTCTTACGTAGAGGGCTGGAGCATATGTGGAGTTGGCATGTTGGGAATCAATGTCCTGCAGATACCACGTGAGGACTGTGTTTTTGTGTGTCGTGTAAGAGGGTGCCTCAGAAAACTCATGGAAGAGAGAGTTAAACGATGGTGCAAAAACTATTTTGAAATCCTGGAACAATCTTTTCTTAATACACAGTTTCTATGAGCTTTTGGTACATCCCTGTACACACAGACCTCAACATTTTTTCTTGCACCAAAATGAACTTGTCTTTTAATTCTATTATTCATACACCCCTTTTAAAGATATATTTACTTGAGAGATAGAGTGACAGAGAGAGAGAAAGCAGGATAGAGATATCTTCCATCCACTGGTTCACTCCTCAGGTGACTACAGCAGCCGAAGCTGGGCTCAACTGTAACCAGGAGTCAGGAGCTTCTTGGTCTCCCACATGGCTGACAGGGGTCCAAGGACTGGAGCTGTCTTTGGCTGGTTTTCCCAGGGAACTGGAGCAGAAGTGAAGCCACCAGGACTTGACTGGCATTGCAAGTGGTGACTTAACACTATGCCACAACATCCACACCCTCTTTTTATTAATTTTTTGAAGTCCCCTCATACATGTAAAGGAATAATAACTACTGTAGAACTAAACTCATCAAAATTTCAATAATGATTTTCCCTGGAGAACGAGTGGCAGCGCAGGGACAGGTTAAGATGTGGAAAGAGAAGGCACTGCTATAGGGTTGGAAAACTTTTTCCTAGATCCTACATACATGAAAGTAGCTTTGCGTTTGTGCTTTTAAAATAGATTTAAAATTTTTTTTATTTGTTAAAATAAAAATGAAGCACAATAAACTGTGCAGTAGACATAATAGCCTTGATTCTGTGTCATGATATATTAAGGGTCAGAAATGAACGAGGCGAGGAAAGGGAGGCAAAGCCAGGAGTCTAGAGGTGGAGCTGACTCCGTGGCGGGAGGCTGCTGATTTGGCATCCTGTTTCTCATCTTAGTGACTTCTGGGGTACAGGGTTTTTTTTTTTAAAGGTTTATTTTATTTTTTATTACAAAGTCAGATATACTGAGAGGAGGAGAGATAGAGAGGAAGTGGAGCTGCCAGGATTAGAACCAGCGGCCATATGGGATCAAGGCAAGGACCTTAGCCACTAGGCCACGCTGCCGAGCCCAGTACAGGGTTTTTTAAGACTTGTTTATTTTCACTGGAAAGGCAGATATACAGAGAAGAAGAGAGACAGGAAAATCCGTTGATTGCCATTGCTGGAGCTGAGCCAATCTGAAGCCAGGAGCCTAGAGCTTCTTCCAGATCTCCCACGCTGGTGCAGGGTCCCAAGGGCTCACGCCATCCTCGACTGCTTTCCCAGGCCACAAACGGGAAGCTGGATGGGAAGCAGGGCTGCTGGGACATGAACTGGTACCCATATGGTATCCGGGCGTGTGCAAGGTGAAGACTTTAGCTGTTAGGCTACTGTGCTGGGCCCTGGGATACAGTTTTGATGTAGGAACTGGTGAGTTTAAGTTAAGCAACAACAGATTTGATTTTGCTGTAATGTTACCGAGTAAGTGTTGCTCAAGATCCTGGCTGAATTTCGGGAGCAGCTGGTCATTTGTTAAACCTGTCTCTGGCCTCTGATCTGATTGTGTCAAGAGCTATTTATGTGAAAGGCAGAGAGAGCGATGTCTGCAGGGGCTGCAGGGCCGGTCCCGCCGTAGCCAGCGGGAGCCTGAAACTCCGTCCAGGTCTCCCACATGGCTGTCCGGGACCCGAGTCCTTGAGGCATCATCTGCTGCCTTCCAGGGCATTAGCAGGGAACTTGGGTTGGAAGTAGAGCTGGGATGCCAGTGTCACAGGTGATAGCTTAACCCCTGTGCCTCAAAGGCGGGAGCTGCACCTGACTTAATTATGTCTCATCTCCACGCTCATGCTTTTCTCTGAAAGATTATTTTCAGCAACAACAAACGTTAGGCAACTCTTACAAGTTACTATCTTTTGGGCCTGGCACAATAGCCTAGTGGCTAAAGTCCTCACCTTGCATGCACCAGGATCCTATATGGGCACTGATTCGTGTCCTGGCTGTTCCACTTCCTGTCCAGCTCCCTGCTTGTGGCCTGGGAAAGTAGTTGAGGGTGGTCCAAATCCTTGTGACCCTGCACCCGCATGGGAGACCCAAGAGAAGCTCCTGGTTCCTGGCTTCAGATCAGTTCAGCTTCTGCCATTGTGGCCTCTTGGAGAGTGAATCAGCGGACAGATTTTTCTGTATCTCTCCTTCTCTGAAAATCTGACTTTCCAACAAAAATAAATAAATCTTTTAAAAAAATGAGTACATTTTATTGCTATACACAAGTCACCATTTCCCAGTTGTTTCTTTGGTCATCGAAAAGAATCGCGGCGTCCTTTAGTGTTCTTAATGTTTTGCGTGCCTGCCTGTTTGTCTCTCGATGAAAGGCTCCATCCCTGAAGAAGATGCAGGGAAGCTGTACAACACCTGTGCTGTGTTTGGGCCCGACGGCACTTTGCTGGTGAAGCACCGGAAGGTGAGTGGGCATGTGTCGCTGAGTCGTCTTCGTCCCTGCCCCTCAGCTTGTTGAGCGCGTGCCACCGGGCTGTTGATTTGCTGGCACAGATGGCTAGGGTTGGAAGTTTGCACTTTTTTTTTTTTCTGTAGCTCTTAGACTCACCCCATCCGTTGCTGCAAAGACACAATCTACGTGAATGTTTACTATGGAGATATTTTGTTGAATACAGGGAGGTTAATTTGGAGAGAGTTGACATCTTTTATTTCTTAGCTTCCTAGGATTATTGTTGCAGTTCTATTCTGTTGTAGTTTGTGCAAAGTCAGCATATGGTTGTGTCTGTTTATTCATTTTGACAATTTTGGAGTGGTTAATTTAAATGTAAGGTAATTATTAGGGTGGTTAGATTTAGATATTTGTCATTTTACGTTTTTTCTTTGTAGTTTTCGACATTCTTTTGGAGTAACTGAAGATGTTTCCAAATTCCATTTAAATGTATCTACTATCTTTTTCATTATACCTCTTTTTTTTTTTTAAGTTGCTGCCTGGGAATTAAAGTATACATCTTTAACTTGTCACAGTCTGGGTAATACTGTCATCACTTCATTGTCTATCTCCTGTTCTTTATGTTTGTTATAGTTGTATGTATTCTAGTATAGAAGTTATA
Source organism: Ochotona princeps (assembly GCF_030435755.1). Taxonomy (NCBI): domain Eukaryota; kingdom Metazoa; phylum Chordata; class Mammalia; order Lagomorpha; family Ochotonidae; genus Ochotona; species Ochotona princeps. The sequence continues at coordinate 67,624,057 of NC_080834.1, forward strand.
AATACTATACACCAATAAATTTTCATATAAGTCATATACATTTTAAAAAAAGGGAAAAACGAATTTCTCTGCCTACCCAAATATTGACCCTTGTGGTGTTTTTCTCTTCTCCCTGCAGATCCTTATTCTCTTTGTGTCTTTTCCTTCAGACAGAAGGACTGCTTTAGGATCTGCTGTGAACTGGGAATTCTCTTGGGTTTTGTTTATGGATATGTCTTTACCTTGCCTTCATTCTTTTTTTTTTTTAAAGATTTATTTCATTTTTATTACAAAGTCAGATATACTGAGAGGAGGAGAGATAGGAAGTGGAGCTGCCGGGATTAGAACCAGCAGCCATATGGGATCAAGGCGAGGACCTTAGCCACTAGGCCACGCTGCCAAGCCCACCTTGCCTTCATTCTTGAAAAATATTTTTGCTGAAATAAACTTCTGAGTTGACTGTATTCTTTCTCTGCTAGAAGTCACCTTGTAGCCTGCCTTTTTCCTGACAAGAAGTTTGCTTTTATCTGCTTGTGTATAGTTTTTTTTTTTTTCTTTCAAGACTTTTCTGTAATCTTTACTTCTCAGTGTGCTCTTGAAAGTGTTTTAAAAGCTTACTTACTTATTTGAAAGGCAGAGTTAACACAGAGAGGTGGGGAGAGACAGAGAGATCTACTTGCTAGTTCTCTTCCCAAGTGACTGCAGTGGCCAGGACTGGGTCAGCTGAAGCCAGGAACTTCCCTAGGTACAGGGGCCCAAGCAGCTGGGCCATTCTCTGCTGCTTTCCTAGAAACGTTGGCTGGGTGCTGCATTGGAACAGGGCATCCAGGACTTGCATGGGCTCCTAAATGGGGTGCTGGCATAGCATACATAGCTTTGCCCCATGGTCTTGGGCTCAGTTCTCAGTATTTTTTCACTCTAATGTGACTCAGTTTTGTTTTGATTGGTGCTTCTTATGAGTTTAAAAATATTTCACCATACTTAGGAAAATTTGGGGATGTTACTCTGTGAAGTGCTTTTTCTGTCTCTTTCTGTTTGGGACCTATAATACATGTATTTAAGAAATTATTTCAAAGTTCCTGAGATGCTGGTGGAATATTTTTCCCTTTCCACCATTTTTTAAAGAGTTATTTATTTATTTATTATTTGAAAGGCAGAGTTACAAAGAAAAGTTGAGAGAGAGTGATACACACACACACAGAGAGAGAGAGAGAGAGAGCCATCTTCCCTCCACTGTTTTACTTTCCTAATGGCTGCAACACCCAGAGCTGAGCTATTCCAAAGCCAGGAGTTTCTTCCAAGTCTTCCATTTGGGTGCAGGATCCCAAGGTCTTAACCATTCTCTGCTGCTTTCCCAGGCCAAAAATAGGGAGCTCAATCAGAAGTGGAGCAGCTGGGACAACAAGCTAGCGCCCCATGGGATGCTGGCACCATAGACAAAGGCTTACCCTATTATGCTGTGGTGCAGCCCCTCCCTCCTACAGACTGGATAGTTGCTATTGATGTATGAGCATTGCTGGCCTACTTCTCCAGCACCTTCAACATTCTGTGAGCCAGTACAGTGAGATTTTTGAAAATTCTAATATTTACTAGTATGGTTTTATGTATCATTTGTTAAATGTGTTTTCAGTCATGTTTCTGTACTTTTCATTTTCAGTTTCTTGCTGTTAAATAGAAATCTAACCAGATATTTTTTTCCCCAATGTGTATTTATTTACTTGGGCCCGGCATGGTAGCCTAGCAGTTGAAGTCCTTGCTTTGCATGTGCTAGGTTGCCATATGGGCACCAATTTGTATCCTGGCTGTTCCACTTCCTTTCCAGCTCCCTGCTTGTGGCCTGAAAAAGCAGTAGAGGACAGCCCAAAGCCTTGAAACCCTTCCACCAATGAGGGAGACCTGGAAGAAGCTCCAGGCTCCTGGCTTCAGGCTGTTGTGACCACTTGAGGAGTGAACCAGCGGATGGAAGATCTTTGTCTCTGTCCCTCCTCTCTGTAAATCTGCCTTTCCTAGAAGGGTGAAGTTTGAAAGGTGAGATTACAGGGAGAGAGAGAAGGAGAGTCAGAGAGACAGGTCTTTGAGCCATTGGTTCACTCCCCAAATGACCTCAGTGACTGGAGCTGCCTGAGCCAGGGCCACAGGCTGCATCCGGTTCTTCCATGTGGATGCAGGGGTTCAAGCACTTGAACCATCTTCTAATGCTTTCCCAGGCCTATTAACAGGGAACTGGATTAGAAGTGGAGCAGTCAGGACTGGAATTGGCACATGTATGGGCTGCTGGCACCACAGGCCTCAGCTTAACAGGATTCACCACGGTGCTGGCCCCGCACTGGTTTTAAAAGCATCAACTTTTATATAACACTCGTGATAGATTTAATCGTTGATTTAGATGATTTATCTGTAGGGATTTTTGTTTTTTTTAAATAAATTTTAAGTAAATTTTGACATACGTAATTTTGCCATCTGAGCCTAATGAGAGATTTCAGCTTTTCGTTTCGCTCTTTACGTGCCTTACTACCTCCACTCACCTTGTTGTTCTCTGGATTCCCTGATACCATGCTGAGTGGTAATTGTCTTTGTTTTGTTGCCACTCAGAGAGAAACTTTCAGTATTTCACCATGAAATATAATTGTTGTTGAAGTTGTCCACAGAAGCTCTTTATCAGACTTTTAAAAAAAGAAAGTATTTATTTGAAAGACCAAGTTGCAGAGATGGGGAGAGGTACACGGCTGTGAGTGTCTTCCAGGTCTTGCTCATGGGTGGCAGGAGCCTAAGTACTTGAAGCCATGTCCTGCTTTGCTAGATGCATTAGCAGGGAACCAGGTCAGAAGTGGAGCAGCCGGACTCTAACCAACACCCATATGGAATGCCGGCACTGCAGGCAGTGGCTTAATTTACTATGTCACAGTGCTGGTCCCTGTTACCAGATTTTAAAAATTTTCTTTTGGGCCCAGCATGATAGTCTAGTAGTTAAAGTTCTTGCCTTGCAAGTGCCAGGATCCTATATGGGCACAGATTTTAATCCTGGCAACCCCGCTTCCCATCCAGCTCCCTACTTGTGGCCTGGGAAAGTAGTCGAGGACAAGCCAAAGCATTGGGACTCTGCACCTGTGTGGGAGACCTGGAAGAAGTTACTGGCTTCAGATTGACTCAGCTCTGGCCGTTGTTGCCACTTGGGGAGTGAACCATTGAATGGGAACTCTTCCTCTCTGTATATCTGCCTTTCCAATAAAAATGAATAAATCTTTTTTTTAAAAGATTTTATTATTATTGGAAAGCCGATCTACAGAGAGGAGGAGAGACAGACAGGAAGATCTTCCATCCGATGTTTCACTCCCCAAGTGAGCTGCAACGGGCCGATGCGCGCCGACCCGATGCCGGGAACCAGGAACCTCTTCCAGGTCTCCCACACGGGTGCAGGGTCCCAATTAATTGGGCCGTCCTCAACTGCTTTCCCAGGCCACAAACAGGGAGCTGGATGGGAAGTGGAGCTGCTGGGATTCGAACCGGCCCCCATATGGGATCGCAGCGGGTTCAAGGCGAGGACTTTAGCTGCTAGGCCACACCACCGGGCCCAAAATGAATAAATCTTTGTAAAAATAAATTCTCTTTCTAGGGCCTGACACGATGACTCAATTGTTTAATCTTCCCTTTGTAAGTGTTGGGATCCCGTGAAGGTGCTGATTCATGTCTCAGCTGCTCCACTTCCCATGCATTTCCTTGCTTGTGGCCTGGAAAAGCAGCAGAGAATGGCCCAAAGTCTTGGGAGACCTACAAGAAACTCCTAGCTCCTGGTTTTGGATTGGCTCAGCTCTGGCCATTGTGGCCTACTGGGGAGTGAACCAGCTGATGGAAGATCTTTTAGTCTCTCCTTCTCTGTGCTAATCTGCCTTTCTGGTAAAAATAAATGTCTCTTCCTAGAAATAAATAAATATATAAATAAATAAGTATATAAATATATATTATATATATATATATAAATATATATATAATATATATATATATATAATAATATGCATTTGAGAGGCAGACAGAGATGAAGAGAGATCATTAGTTTGGCAAGAACCCAGGCACTTGAGCCACTCAGGTGCACATTAGCTGGCAGCTGAACCGAAAGTGGAGTGGCTTGGATTTGAACCAGGCACCCCAGCAAGGGATGTGAGCATCCCAAACAGGACCTTGATAGCTATGCCAAATATCCCAACCCCCTTTTGTTCAAATCAGAAACAACTGTAGCTTATCAAATATTCAGTATACATTTCTTCAGGTTGTATGATTTTTTTTTTGTTTTGTGAATGTGCTAAACTAGATTGCTTTTTTAGTATTAGCTGCATTTTCTTTTCTTCAATAAAGTTGAAAGTGATACATTATTACCCTTATACATTGCTGACTTTAATTTTGTGGTATTTTTTGCCTGTTTTTAATGTCTACTCAATCTCCGTCTCTCCTGCTGAATTTTTAGTTTGAAATTCTGGGAAATCTTCATTTTGAATACAAAAGCAACCCATGCATTGTTTCCCATGAGAAATGTAAACATTGGTTCACATTCCATATGGAATTGGAACTGCAGTGTGGTCTTTTCCATTTTCCTGTGTTAGGAGTCATGTTGGCCAATTGCAGGATAGGTCATGGGTAGTTTGAAGTTCTGTTTATACATACTTGATCTTGTACCAGTTTGCTTCTATGTTTGTGGAATGATGTCTGCTGTTACTACCATGAACCCTGCTGGAATAGAGGTAACCAAGCTACTCGTTTGTAATGCAGATCCATCTGTTTGACATTGATGTCCCTGGGAAAATTACATTTCAAGAATCTAAAACGTTGAGTCCTGGTGACAGCTTCTCTACATTTGATACTCGTACGTACCAAATAAATTTGCCTCCTTTAGCTTCCTAGTAGAAGAGCAGATATTCCTTTCTTTACTATGTTTCTCTGCAACCTTTTCATATAACCTGATTGGAAGGTTGGAATGAGAAAGGCAGTAGGTCTGCAAAGATCTGGAAAGTTTGAGCTGAATAGACAGCTAATTGGTTTAATGTGATTTTGCTCTTCCATTTGGTAACAAGTTCCTGTGATTTATTCTAGAGTATTCCTATGAAGTCATGCTTGAACATCTCCCATTTAGATAATAAGCATTCAGTTAAGATGTATTTCTCATCTCTGCTACAGTGAGTAAGGTCTTTATGAGGTGAAGTCCAGTTAAGAAGTGAGATTCTAAATTGTCCCAATCTAGCGGTCCTGTGTTAATTTGTCCCTGTCAGGATTTTTTGGGTCTTAGGGGATTTTTCCTGCTGCACTGTGGTACAGGTTATTAACTTTTCATTTGTGCTTTTTCTGTTTGGAAACAGCTTACTGCAGAGTGGGCCTGGGCATCTGCTACGACATCCGCTTTGCAGAGCTTGCACAAATCTATGCCCAGAAAGGTGAGGCAGTGCTGTGGTTGTGTTCTGTAGCTTGGAGGTTTGGTTCTGGACTTGTCTTTGTGGGGTCAGGGAACCCATTAGTTAGAAAAGCTGGGAAAGGAGCCTTAATCTCACCATCTACAGCCCTTGCATTTCATCAAGCCTCTTGGGCTTTTTTTGTACATGGGTGTTAGGGTTTTCATAAATTGTGGTTTAGCATACCAAGTTGGAACAGGCATTGAAGCTCAGTGGGTCAAGTTGTCAATTGGGACACTCATATCCCATATCATAGTGCCTGGATCGAGTCCAGGCTCCTCCACTTCTGACCAGCATCTTGCCAATTGCTTGGATTCCTTCCACCCACTTGGACACCCAGGTGGAGCTCCTGGCTCCTGGCTTCAGTTTGGCATCGCTCAGACTATTGAGGACATTTAGGGAGTAAACCAGTAAATGGAAGATATCTTTCTCTGTGTGTGTGTGTTTGTGTGTGTGTCTGTCTGTCTTCTGTATCACTCTGCTGTTCAAATCCATGTAGGAATGCATCTATAAGTTCTTAACAAATGAGTCTCATTAAAAAAAAAAACATAGCCAGGAAAGGAGGCTTGTTCTAAGTGTCTGTTCTGTTCTTTGAGATTAGAACAACTCACTTGGAACCTACTAGGAATGCTCAAATGGGCTGTACTCTGATAGGATCTCACCATTTGGTAGTTTTAAATGTGGCTATAACAGAAATGTGCCCAATGACATCTTGGTCCCAAACCAGGCTGAAATTTCTGAGTTCTGGTTCTAACTCTTCCCTGTGGTTGGCACAGTATGTTGGGTCAGTCATTTTACCCGTGGAGTGCTGTTGGTTTCACTTTCTTCATAAGAATGATATGAAAGTTAGGGACAGAGAATGTATAAAGTCCCTTGATAAGTGGTTCTCAGCAAACGTTAACATATCTTAGTAGATTGCTGGATCTAATTCCAGATTGTCACTTAACCGAATGAAGTGGGTAAGGAATAGTTTGCTGACCCAGTAGAAGGTGAAAGTGCATGGCTTCTGGAGTTAATAGTCTCTTTGAGCCTCATCCAAAAACATTAAAACTACAATTCTGCCCCTAATTTCAGTTGAAAAGAATTATGAAATGTGGCCTGTAGCCAAACATACAGCGAGAGAGAAGTTCAAATGGCTGTTCTTTTTTGATGTGCCTTTGCATGTTATGATTCCAGGCATCTACAGCACTTCTCTTGGGGGCTGTATGTGTGTTATGTGTGTGTTTCTAAAGTAATTCAGAGCTATACTTCAGTGCTGCGGCCACTGCCTCATTGGGTTGACATTTTTATTTATTTTTAAATTTATTTTATTTGAAAGGCAGAGTTATGGAGAGAGAACGATTGAGATCTCCCATCCACTAGTTCACTCTCTGAATGGCCACAGTGGCTGGAGCTGGGCCAGTCTGAAGCCAGGAGCCAGAGGTGGGTGCAGGTGCCCAAGTTCTTAGGTCCTCCCCTGCCTTCTGAAGCCATTAGCAGGGTGCAGGATCAGAAGTGGAGCCGCTGGGACTTGAACTGGCACCCATACTGATGTGTCACTGTAGGCTTAGCCTTAGCCTGCTAAGCCATGAAGCCAGCCTCAGCTGACATCTTTTTATGCTTGGAAAATCTTGAGCTTGGTCTCTGTCAAGTGAGGAACAATGGGACGGACTAGTGTCATCATTTCACGTGCATTTACTGTTCTTTGCCTTTCTGTCCCCAAGGCTGTCAATTGTTGGTGTATCCCGGAGCTTTCAATCTGACCACTGGCCCAGCCCACTGGGAGTTACTTCAGCGAGGCCGGTAGGAAAGGACCGTCTGTGTCTCCTCTCTGTGCAGGGGTTTCGGGTTTGATGCGAGTACCAGCCTGCCTCAAGTGGAAATCTGCCTTGCACCCAAACGTAGTTGGAGAGGATCGCTGTGCAGGGAGGGCTTCTGCTCCTGGGTACTTCCTCTCAGAAGCCGCGACACCACCTCCTGAGTTTGGGGGGCTGAGTGTTGCAGTTTTACGAGCATTCAGTGCATCACATGGACCACAGGTTCAGTTTTCTGAGATTAAATACAGATTAGTCTCTCATGAGACAGTTTCTAGCAACTTTTCCAGAGGAATTAAGCCACAGAAGCTAAGAGGCAGTGGTTCCTTTAGCACCGCAGCCCTGGGGAGAGATTTGACTCCGTGCCATTCACATGACAGTTTTTTCCTGCCCTGTTCTCCCTCTGTTGCCTCCCACTAACCTTGGGGATACTCTGCCAGCGAACTCATTAGAATCTGTTGTCCTTCTGACTCATAAATTCAGGCCATTGCACAAGCATCACTGGCATGTCACAATGGCATTTCCCTTTGTCCTCCAAGGCTGGTGAAGGGCAAATAGCAGAAGTGACAGCACACAGAAGGGAAGAGGGCCGTGACTGTGTGTCTGCAAAGTGTGCATGAAATACTGATCACAGCGGGTAGTTTTGTTCATTATAGCTTTTTCATTGAAGTATAGTGTGGAAGAGTACACTAATTTTAAGCATGCTTCAGTGTGTGTGTGTGTGTGAACATTTCCAGTCTTTCAAAATGCTCATTTCCCACTCAGTAGTCTCAGTAGTCTTCCAAAAAGTAGCCACTATTCTCAATTTTAGAGATTGTGGTAATATCTATTGAAAGGGAAAGAGGTATAGCACTGAATGCAGGGTAGAAAAGGGCTTAAAAGTTGATGATACTATGATGTTCATCAATGTACAGTCCTGTCAAAAGTAAGAAAAGCTTAGGAGATACTGGGATAAACTGGCATGATTCAATTGAGTAATGCCAGAGGGCTCCCAAGAGAGGTGGGTGGGTTGCTATACCTGCTAAATGTGGACTTCTTGTCCAAGCTGAGATGTGTGAATGCAGCTGTTGACATGAAAGTGCCTTACAGCCCCGCCTGAAGCTACAGCAAGGACTATCTTCTCCCTGACCACCTTCAGAGGTGCTCTGGTATTTTGTATGTGATCGGCAGCTTGTGCCAGAATGCTCAGTAGTGTTGCTTTTGGCATTTTGGGGACTATCCTGTGCACTGTAATACATGAAGCAGGCTCCTTGGCCTTTCTCTACTAGACACCAACATAAAGGTCTACAGACATTGGCAAGCCTGATGGGCAGAATCACACCCAGTGGACAGCTGTTGGTTTCTGCATGAATAGTTTCTGAAAAGAGGATTCCATGGCCTTGGCTTTCTTTCATGTCTTGAGCACAGATAGTCCCCAGATTACAGTTGTAGAAAACACCTTATAGTTTTTCAACTTTACAGTGGTGGAAAAACTATACATCAAAGTTGTTCTTTGAATTTTGTTCCTACCTGAGCTAGTGCTGTGCCTGATGAGACCATCTTGTGATGCTTGCCAGCAGCAGTGAGCCACAGCTTCCAGTCAGCCCCAGCATGATGAGTACAAACAACTGATACTCTGCAGCATACTGTGCTGCTAAGCCCCTACACTGGATAGGCCAGGGGGATTCAATGCGTTTTTCACTGAAGATTTTTGCTGAAAATTGTTTTATTGGTAGTAACCCCATTATATGCCAAGATGAATCTGCACAAATCTGTTTTCTAAAAGAAGGAGCTGTTGTGGTCGGAATAGAAAAGCATCACTGATCTGTAGTGGTCATGTTACCTGTTTTCTGTCCGTTGACTACAGAGCTGTTGATAACCAGGTGTACGTGGCCACAGCCTCTCCTGCACGGGATGACAAAGCCTCCTATGTTGCCTGGGGACACAGCACCATTGTGAATCCTTGGTGAGTTTAGCTGAATGAGTTTGGAATCGATGGTTACTTGTGAGATGGAACACGGACAGGTGGATTGTTTGACCTCTGACCTACCTGCCCCAGCTCTCCCCTTTCCCAATATGTCCTTCCAAGTTTTGGTTTCCATTTGAAAACTAAGTGAGAGAAAAAATTGTCCTTCTCTCCTGATTGAGTAGTTGGCCTTAGCCAAGCACTTGCCCTGTTCTGAGTCTCTAAATGATGTCCAATGTCCATCTGGTTAGATTCCATTGAAAAATAAGGCAGCAGGTACAGGTTGGAGGTTTTACTAGAAGGCCCACAGACTCTTAACTGTGGTTAAAATTTAAGCTGGTAACTGGTCTAAGGATAGGAATGAGTTTCAGGATGAAGACTTTGCTCCCAGCATAATGACTCGATGAGGGGGAAGATAGAATCAATCATGGAAAATACAACCTTGTCCCTGGCAAGTGGGTGAAGCATTTTATTACCCAGTGAAACCAGCCTGTAAATCTCAGATGCACGTACAGTGAGGCCTTAAACATATGGCCTGGTGTGCGTGTGTGCAGTTTGCGTCATACCCTCCATATGTGGCCTGCATGGTCTCAGCATGAGCTCAGGACTGACCCTTAGTGAATTCAGTTCAGACATGGAGTGACTACAACTTTTGACTAGGACTTTTTGAATTCAAAATTTGGATTTTTTCCACACCATTTCTCTCTCTCTCTCACACACACACACACACACACATATGATTCCTGCTATTTCAGGAAAAAGATTCCAGTCACAAAACTACAAATGTTTGGGGTTGGTATTGTGGCATAGTGAGATAAGCCACCACTTGCAATGCCAGCATGCCATATAGGCACCAGCTCAAATCCGAGCTGCTCAATTTCCTATCCAGCTCCCTGCTAAAATGCCTGGGAGAGTAGTGGAATATGGCTTACGTGCTTGGGCCAATGCATTCAGGTAGAAGCTCTGGAAGAAGCTTCTACTTCCTCACTTCAATCTGAGCCCACCTTTACTGTTGTGACTATTTAGGGAGTGAACTAGTAGAGGGAGGATTTCTCTCTCTCTGTAACTTTGACTTTCAAAAAACAATAAATTATGAAAAAAAAAAAACAGGCATAAGAAGGAGAGGGGCTGATTATCATGTAGTGCTAGTATGTACTTTATTCCACCTTCCTGGGACCCAAAGCTCAACCTGTGTGATAGGGAGGCCTGGGACGATACGGCTAGTGAGATTCCTGGCTTCCTGAATGTAAGATTTGGGGGAGAACTGGAGAACTGGAGTGGTTAAGTTGGTTTTTAGTTTTTTTTTAAGCTTACTTCAGGTTTGTGTCTGTGGGTAGTTTCATGATGGGTGGTCTGTCCTCTGCCTCTCGGGCGGTGCTGCTCCGCAGCCAGTTCCCTGTGCACTCTGTAACTGACCACACCACCTGCCTCTCACATGCAGGAGCTGTATGATTTACTCTCCTAGCTTGCTTCTGTCTGCTAGTGCTGGGAGCATTCTGGCTAATGGGCTAATGTTGACATTGGAACGGGAGGGACTGAGTTTAGCACACAAATGGACAAATACTGAGACAAATGGACAAGAATTTTTTCTAATTATTATTTTATTTTGATAATCTTTGCATAGTTGATTAGGACAGAAAGGGTCAAGGGCTACAGGAAAGTGGGTAAGACCATTGTTTCCACATTCTCTTTCTTTGTCTCTCTCTTTTTTCTGCATCTGGGGTAAGGGAGGAGATAAAGGGAGAAGTCCCGCCCACCCTCCCACCCATGCCAGGGTCCCTGACATGGGCACTGCGCAAGTGGTTTTGAGAGTTCAGCAGTTCTGAATTGCTGCCAGTCTCGCCATTCCAAGCACGATGAAATCTCTCCAGAATCCACTGGCTGACATAGTCCACCCTAGAGTCTCCGTTTGCCCTGATTTTCACTGCCAACACATGGCTTGGGTAGATGATCGATTTGTTCTGTCCTCTGTCCTCTGTTGTGGTACTAGGGCTCGGCGTGATAGCCTAGCGGCTAAAGTCATTGCCTTGTACACACTGGGATCCCATATGGGCATCGGTTCTAATCCTGGCCCCGCTTCCCATCCAGCTCCCTGCTTGTGGCCTGGGAAAGCAGTTGAGGACAGCCCAAAGCCTTGGGACACTGCACCCTCATGGGAGACCTGGAAGAGGCTCCAGATGGATTCAGAAAGGCACAGTTCTGGCCGTTGCGGCTGCTTGGGGAGTGACTCAACAGATGGAAGATCTTTCTCTCTGTCTATCTGGCTTTCCAATAAAAATTAAATAAATCTGAAAAAAAAATGAGTTGAATGGCTGAGTGTGTCAGAACTGTTTGTGACTGGTCAACACAGCCGTTACCACATGATGAGTTGAATGGCTGAGTGTGTCAGAACTGTTTGTGACTGTCTGGTCAACACAGCCGTTACCACATGCAATTGTTTGTAATGTCGGTTACTTTGGAGAACTCTGGTTTCAAGGACATTATAGCTGAATGCCCGCCCTGGGCCAAGAGACTACGCCCTGGGAGTAGTTTTCCAGGTCAGCATTTGCTCTGTGCTCTTGCTGTCCCCTAGGGTAGGACTGCTGCAGGCACTTCTACTCGGTCCCCCAGAAAGCAGTTTTTCCCTCAACTCTGAGAATACAGCCTGCTAATGTGTGGATCAAGGGATCCCAGGCACAAGGGCAGGGATCCCAGGGGTTGTGGGGCCCACCCAGCTGAAGAGCAGACCCAGACAGGGACAGTATGGGTTTCCCCCAGTTTGCACCTGTCAGGTAGAATGGAGCTGCCAGCGTGGGTTAGGTAGCTTTGTTCCCAGAGGAGTGTGGGACTAGAATAACTGCCATTTCTTAGGTGTCCGAAGCTCATAAAATATTCCCCATAATTTTCTCACTGAGTCCTCATGGTGCTTTTAGTGCCACCTTATACTTCAGGAAATGAGGATTGCAGATTACTTGCCATGCAGTTATAAAGCCACTTAAGTGATTTGCGTTCCTACCTCCTTAATTTAAATCTCAGAGTCTTTGCCATGTAAGATGGAGAGGGAGAGCGTAGAGATCCTGAATATTGCTAACATCAGGGAAGCCACTCACGGTCCTGGCCTGTTTTTCAGGGGAGAGGTCCTAGCCAAAGCGGGCAGTGAAGAAACCATCGTGTATTCAGACATCGGTAAGGTTTGCCCTTCCAGGGGTTCACTCTCTGGTATTCCCTTTGCTCTGAAGCCAGATCCCATGGCTGTGAAGCTTCAGTCACTTGAAATGCTCCTTCATGCCCCTCCCCTGCTACGCTTGAGGATATTTGAGGATCTGGTTCACCAACCACTCCCCGGGGGCTGTTGCTCAGGTTGAAATCCTTTGGTTGGGTTTGAAATCACTCCTAGGCCAATTCCAGACCATCTATGCATCTAGACGAGACCACTGTTGTCATGAAGTTACTTGCTAAGAAATCCTATTGGTTAGTGAAGAGTTGTAAATTACTGATAGTTCACTTTTCTGTTTTTACAGACCTGCAGAAATTGGCTGAAATCCGCCAGCAAATACCCATTTTGAGACAGAAGCGATCAGACCTGTATGCAGTGGAGTCGAAAAAAGCTTGAGGTTAAGGTCTCCGTCATGTAGCGCAATGGGAAGATATGATTCCATGACATGATCAGCTTCCTGGTGAATTTCTTCATCCTTTTTGTTTTCATTCTTTCTCTCTCTCTCTTTTTTTTTTTTCTTATTACATAGTCTAAAAGGACTTAGGCTGTGTTCAGAAGGGTTGGCTCAGAAGTTTCCTCCATGCTTGAATTGCTCAGAACAGTTGATACAAATGTCAGATCTTGGAATCTCACTGGTTAATTCACCTGAGAGAAATGTCAGTTTGTCCTGAACCTCCAATCCTGCTCGTTGGAGGTGGAATCCATTGTCTAGAAAACAATGGTCTGGTGCTGTTGTGTTTGAAGCAGTACTTTAAAGTCATATATGTGCATCTATGTGTAACTCTGGGGAGCAAGGTTTAGATTCTTGAACTTGGCAAGAGGATGTCGTAGGCCTACCTTCCAAGTTTGGGAAGGAGCTGGAACTTCACCTGGTCATACTGGTTTTGGAGGAAGGCTGAGTGAGCCATGAGCCTGGCGGGTGAATGCCAGCGTAGCACTTGTTACGAGTGGCAACTTAGTACGAGTCTCTGCGAGAGGCCCCAACTCTGGTGTGGTGTTTTGTTTTTTTCTTTTCGCTCTGCCGGCATTTCCTACCTCCATAGATAAAGAATCAATGAATATAGAGTTGCCTTTTTTTTTTTTTTTTGCCTCTGAATCATTTAATACAATTAAAAGTTAAGGACTCCAGCGAGTTTTCGCGTCTGTTTGTTATGTTTGTTGGTGGACTAGAATGACCAGCTGCCTGAGAACAAAGCCTGGTTTTGTGGAAGTGTTTGCTGCTCTCTGTGATGCGATTAGGTCACCATGGTCGAGTTGAAGCTGTCACCTGACCTCTCAGCAGCGTTGGGACAGATGTACACAGTTGGCTCTTGGGAGCTGGTGTGATCCTGGTAGTGCACCCGCATTGGTATAAACAGACAGACATTTACCATTTTGGAAAGTAAAACAAAATTGTAAGACAAGAATACACGAACACAAATTGTATTAACTCTGAGAATGAAGATACCATGGTCGATTAACTTCTGGAAAACAATATTGTAGACTCAGTGAAAAGGACAAATGACTTTTTTTTAATTATAAAATTTGATAAAATTTGACAATACACACATAGATGCGCATAGTTACCACCTCCTAAAATATCTTTGTGCTCTCTTATAATCTCTCTGGTTATTCATCCATTCCAAAATAATCACTGATGAATTTCATCGCTGTAGATAATTTGTGTTTTCTAGAACTGTGTGAAAATGGAGTCATGCCATATGTCCCTTTTTAATTCCCTTTTTTCCTCTTCCTTGCTGGGTTGTATTTCATTGTAAGGCTTTGTGATAATCTGCTTAGCCATTTGGGTTATTTCCAGTTTGGGGCTATTACACAAAAGCAGGTAGAAGTACTTTATACACACACTTTTCTCATCTTTCCTTGATTGGAATGGTAGTGATTTTGCCATTCTGCAGTGCTGCCAGGTCTTACCAAGCCTTGGCGTGCTTAGTGTTTTTACAGTGTGCCACTATGCTGAGTGGGTTTTCATGTGCTTCTTGGGAGTGTCTGTTCGTATCTTTTGCCTATAACTGTATTGGATTACTAACCGCTTGTTGACTAACACCATAATACTGTTTTGTTATATACTAGATTTGACTTGCTACATTTAAGAATTTTGGAGGACAATACCCATGGTATGCATAAAATCTGTATTAATACAAATAATTTTTAAAAGTAATTTTGGAGGGTCAACATTGTTGTGCAGTGGGTAAGCCACCACTTGCAGTGCCAGCATGACATGTGGGTGCCAGTTTAAGTTGCAAATGCTCCATTTCTGAGCCATCTCCCTCCCTCCCTCTCTCTTTCTCTCTCTCTCTCTTTCTTTCTCTCTTTCTGTTTTAATATTTCTTTTTTATTGGAAAATCAGCTATACAGACAGGAAGAGAGACAGAGAGGAAGATCTTCCATCTGCTGATTCACCCCCCAGGTGACTGCAACGGCTGCAGCTGAGACGATCCAAATCCAGGAGCCAGGAGCCTCTTCCGGGTCTCCCATGTGGGTGCAGGATCCCAAGGTTTTGGACTGTCCTCAACTGCTTTCCCAGGCCACAAGCAGGGAGCTGGATGGGAAGCGGGGCTGCCGGGATTAGAACTGGCACCCATATGGGATCCTGGTGCATGCAAGGGAAGGACTTTAGCCACTAGGCTACTGTACTGGGCCCTCCAGCTCCCTCCTGATGTGCCTGAGAAAGCAGCAGAGGACAGCCCAGGTGCTTGGACCCCTGCACCCACTTTGGAGACTGAGAAGCAGCTCCTGCCTCCTGACTTCGGCCTGCTGCAGATGCATTTATTGTAGCCATCTGAGGAGTGAACCAGCAGATGAGAAATCTCTCTCCTTCTCACTCTGTAACTCTGCCGTTCAAATAAATAAGCTTTTTTTTTTTTGAATTTGCATCTGCATTCACAAGGGTTATTGGTCTGTAGTTTTGTTGTAATACTTTATTTATCAGGGTCACCTGACCTATTCAAGTGAGTCATTAAGTACTTCCTCTTCAGTGACCTGAAAGAATTGTGTAGTTTAGGATCCATTTCATTTTTATTTGAAAGGCAGAGCTACAGAGAGAGAAGTAAAGAGAGAGGTCCTCCATCTGCTGGTTTACTCCCTAAATGGTGGCAATGGTCTTGCTGAGCCGATGCGGATCCAGGAGCCTCCTCTGGTCTTCACGTGGGTGCAGAGGCCCAAGGACTTGAACCTGTATGGGATGCCAGCACTGCAAGCAGCAGCTCTACTTGTTATGCCAAGGCACTGACCCATCATTTGATTCTTTTTCTGGCCAGATAACACACCATATGTCATCTGAATCCTTTTAAATTTATTGATACTTATTCTATGGCCCAGAATAAGACACAAGAGCTGGATGGGATGCGGGTTGGGCCAGGGTAGACCACAGCAGATGCTGGCATACACGAAAACCAGGGTTGGGGTAGACCTGGTAAGGGTTTTTGGGGACCACCTCATACAGGTCATGGCAACTACAGGTATACATGAGGACTGGGTCTGTGTCAGCTGGGCTGGGTCACAGGACCTGTTGGTTCACGTGAGATGGGGCTAGGGCAGAATGGATCAGGCAGCTGCATCCACTAGTATGTGCATTGGTTAGTGCAGGTGACAAACTGAACCTCACCCTGCACTGGCTGGTGCACACCTAAGTCTGAGATCATCCTAGACAAGGTTTCTTAGGGGATTCCCCAGCTAGATCGCTGAACTCAGACCCTGACCACAGGGAAACATCACAGGATGCGTGGTCCAACATGGAGTGCATGTGTTGGGACTGGAGCTCCTCAGTTACTGATGCCCGTGCAGTGGACAACTTCCCCTTATGACAAGCAGCTCATCCAGCTTAGCAGAGGACATCAAGTACCTTGTCAGGTTGGACCACTGTCCTGGCTAAGCTTTGCAACATGTTTCTGGATCTATGGATGTGCTAAGGTAGACTTTTATTAACTTCGGGGTCTTCATTTCATCTATAATTCCTTTGTATCACCATATATACCTTGTATTTCATTGAATTTAAGAATTGCACAGTGCATTGATGTTTTTGTTTTTAACAACCAGAAGTCTTTTAGAGACTAAAAATATCCAACCCTTTAATTTACCAACATTTTACCATTTTTAGTAGTCTTTAGTTTGTATAGATCCAGCCAAAAGAACATGGTGTGAGAAGGTTGTAGGTAAGAGCCTAAGTTTCAAGATGAATGCTCTTCTCGGTTGGCACTAATTTGATCCTTTATGCAAATTGTCTAGGACTGCAGGTTCCAGTAGTGAACTCGGTATGATGAAGCCAGGGGATGGAAAAGGGTATGTGTGCTTTGAGAGCTTCGGTTCTTTGGCCTGCAGATTCATTCTCAGAGTTCCCACCTCAAAACAAAGCAAAACACATGTCATCCTGCCAATTAGGTTCTCTCATCTCCTCCCTCCACCTGCTCCTTAATGAAGTAATTTTCTGCTCACTAGATAATTCTAGTCTTTCAGGCCTGCATTCCAGTTCTGTCCTCACCATCAGATTGTATTGCTACACGGATTGGCAGATCTGTCCACCTGGCCTCTTAGGCTTGACACCATCACTATCTTACTTTTGTTTAATGGACTTGACTTTGCACTTAAATGTTGGAATTTCGGCTTTATCCTTTGCTCCTTTATATTTTGCAGTTTTCCCCAGAAGGAATCTCATCTACGTGCATAGGTTTAACCATATGCTAATAATTTTCATACATATATATTCTACTCTTGGTTTTGCCCCACCAGTGTACTTATTTTTTGTTATTATGTATTATATGTATATTTTTAATTGGAAAGTCAGATACATAGAGGAGGAAAGACAGAAAGATCTTCCATCTGATGATTCACTCCCCAAGTGACTGCAACAGCCGCAGCTGAGCCGGTCCGAAACCAGGAGCCTGAAGCTTTTTCTGGGTCTCTCACGTGGGTGCAGGGTCCCAAGGTTTTGGGCCTTGCTCAGCTGCTTTCCCAGGTCGCAAGCAGGGAGCTGAATAGGAGGCAGGGCTACTGGGATTAGAACTGGTGCCCATATGAGATCCCAGTGTATTCAAGGCAAGGACTTTAGCTGCTAGGTCACCGTGCTGGGCCCTGTTCTTATTTTTCATGATACAGTTTTGTAGGTATAGGGCTTCCCCCCCTTCTCCTTCCCTCCATCATCCCGTGTTTTACAGTATTCTAGTCCTTCAGCTGTAGTCTCAACTCATCTTCTGCTCTTTACATGTCATGACATTGTAGATATAAACGAAGATTGAGAGTCCAGCATCTTGTTGTCAAGGTATATTTAAGTTTTATTTATTAAGCTTTCTTTGAGAGTAGAGATGTACATTGCTATTCTTTGTTTCCCGGTACTCTGGTCTCTATTATATTGTTCGGTTATGAAATTACAAGTGTACACTTGTTTACATATATATATATATATTTGTTATGTATTTTGCATGAAAGTTGCCTTATAGCAGAGAACAAAAATTTGTCCATTTGGGATTGGCTTAATTCATTGAGCATAGTGATCTCCAGTTGGGATCATTTTGTTGCAAATGGTAGAATTTCATTTGTTATAATGGTCGAGTGCTATTCCATAGAGTAGATGTTCCATGGTTTCTTTATCCATTTTCAGTGGGCATCTAGGATATTTCCATGTCTTTGTTATTATGGATTGTGCTTTGAATGTAGAGATGCAGGTTCCCACATGAGCACTGATTCAAGTCTCAACTGTTTCACTTCTGATCCAGCTTCCTGCTTTCGGCCTGGAAAGCAATGGAGGGTGGCCCAGGTCGTTAGGTCCCCACCCCCACATGAGAGACCTGGAGTAAGCTTCTGGTTCCCAGCTTTGATTGGCCCAACTCCAAGCATTGCAGTAATTGGTGGAGTGAACCAGTGAATGGAAGCTCTCACCTCTGTAATTCTGCCTTTACGATAAAAACAATTAAAAAAAATTTAAAAACTAACTTGATCTTATTGGAGTTTGGACTCAACTGGCTCATTTTCAGCTCACTCAGTGTCCCCTCACCACTTTTCTCATTGTGGTGGCTCCCCCTCTTCTTGAAGTTTCTTACCTAGATCCCACTTACTCCTTAAGGCCGAGCAGAACTTACTGTTCTTGTTTCCAGGCCACACTTTATATAACTTTTATTATGGCACCAGAATTCTCATTGGGCTTTTGTATTCATCTTTGAGGCCCTTATTTTCATGTATTTAAGGTTAATACTTGAAAAATGCTTACTTAGGAATTGCTGGGTTGGAGTCAATTTATCCCTGTAGGGTCTATTTTTCCCTAACAAGTTTCTCATTCTGTAGTGATTCCCTTAGCCTGAGACTATCACCTGGGAAATCCAGATAGATACATGATATAACATTTTTACAGAGCTGGATGGGATCTTCGTACACCCAGTGGACGAGTGTGTTTAGAAATAAGGTCGCCTGAGGCTCAAGTCAGTTACCCTTTTCCCTTCATCAGGTGGTCCAAATAGACTGTAATCTTCTAACTGGTAAAACATTAAGCTGGGACTGAGGAGGAGATTGGGAATCAATTACCATGGTTCTCTGCACATCTGCAGTTTTTGTTCTGGACTATGCGTTCAACGTTCGTATATTGAACAGCTTTGAAGGAGGCTCTCTCCTTGCACAGTATGTCGGATTACTGTCCAGTACAACAGTTTAAAAAAGCCAGAGAGGTTTGTTTGTAGCCAGCTCATGAAAGATCTGATCTACAATATAAAATACACATTGCACACATGCTGTTGCCACCTTGATTATCTCATGTCAAACCCATGCAACCCAGACCATGAGCTCATGTGGCTTGTTGTGCTCTAATAATTATGCCCATTGTCTGACCCAAGACTTATCAGGAAAATATAATCTGCAGTAAAAATTTTAGACACTTGACATTTCTTGGCAGATATTTTCTCAGTTAAAACTTAACAGAACAACTGTTGGCCGTGAGTCAGGAGTGAAAAAAATTTTTAAAAAATTAAAAAAAAATTCCCACCAGGCTGCATTCTGGACCCCCTGGCTTCAAGCTCTTGCACCCTTCAGCTGCTCCAAGTTAACCCTGCTGTAGTCCCTCAGGACACCTGCAGTCAAGTCACCTTGAAGTGCCAATGAAATAACTGGGGAAATTGGGCCTTGGGGCCTTGCACTCCAAAAGGCAGCAATCAGGCCAGCCTTGGCCTGCAACCTCGTTGGGAAGCAAGCACAGCAGCTCTTCCAGTCATCAGCAGGCTTCTCCAAGGGCATGAGAGCAGTAAGTACCTCTGCCACTTGTGCTGCACCTTAAACCATACTGGTTGTTTTCCTACTGCCTAATTCTTAAGAGTCCTAAAACATCTGAAAAGTTTTCATTTTAATGCCTCTCACAGGTACCTCCTTATACCAAAGTACCCCAAGCTTACTGTAGAGCTTAAAAAAATTTACAAAGGCTGAATAACACAAGATACCAGTTACTGTTTTGCACTTCTAGGGCCTAGAAGTCCAAAGTCAGTTATGGAACCATATTTGAGGTGCTCCACTGTGTGTGCCTTTTTCAGTTTTGGGGCACCCACATTCTTTTGTGGTCACATCACTCCCACCTCTGCCTCTGTGGACACACTGGCTTTTCTTCTGTTTGGAATCTCCTCTACAAGGACATCTGTGTTTTTGTGTTGGGCCTCCTGGGATAACCTTGGAAAATCTTCAACCTTCCTAACCATCACCTCTACAAAGTGCATTTCTGTCCTTTAAGGTAACATTAACCAGCTCCAGGTTTGAGAGTACCTTTTCAAAAACCCTTTCTCATTCTACCAGTGTGTTAAAGCTTGTACACAGATAATGAAATTTTTAAGTTGTCACTTTGTTCATTAGACCCCAACTCCCCAGTTAGCCATAAATTATTTCTTTGTGTCTACAAAGAACATGCAACCCAAATTCCCAAGGACAGTCTTGGGTAATGTTTTCATCAAAGTTTTCTGGTTTCTTAAATTATATGGTCCTCCTGTTCATAAACAGCCTTAGGGTGACAGTGACTTCTACAGGTACAAGATATTATTTAAACTATCATCTGAGTAAACCAATTTAAGATCCTAAAAAGCAGAAAGTAGTCTGAATCATATTTTTAAAAAACCCAAAGCTGCTGTTTATTGGATATATGCCCTGCTTACTCCTCAACTATCCCATGGAGTACAGACTTTCAGGTGTGCTCAGACTGTGTTTGAGGATTATGCTGAAACTCACCAGAAGCCTGGTTTCTCCGAAGGACACACTGAGCCCCAGGACCCAGGTTTGCCTGGCAGGTCAGGGAAGGACGGGCTGAGGCCAAGAGAAAGGTACATTTATCCAACACTTTAATAAGTGAGTGGACTACCTTCCTATTTAAATAATAGATAGAAAAGTTTGAATGTAATATTTATTTGGTGAATTTACAGGTGAGATCATATACAAAAGAGAAGATACAGACAGATGCAGCTCTCAGTGCAGTTTCAAATATTTTCATAACAGGCAATGGTCTGTGAGAATCTGGAATGCTAGTATTGAATGGCACATGCTTCAGTTTTATGTTTTCCTACCCAACTCCAAGGAGAAAGAAGGGAGAAGAGTAGAAGAAAATGTCAGTGTTGATGTAAATACAGCCATGCAGATAAAAACTTTTTTTAAAGCCAGAGGTCATTCAGAGATGTAGAACATTTCTGTATTCAAGAGTTTTCATAATTGGTGCATATTTTAAGAACAAAATGCAGAGATCTCGAATTTTCCACTATAAATAATCACGTTAAATGTCCCAACTAATGAGTTAGGGGCTTCCTCAATATTTTCCAGACTGGCTCTGGAAGACAGTCGTTTCTAACCGTTTTTAAAAAGATACTATTTGTACACAAAATTGTTTTGGTTTTAACAGGATAAAGCACCCTTGTAAAGAGGGTAAAAATGCTCCTTTAATCCCATTAATGTAAACTATAAGTGGATTTTCAGTTTCAGAAAAGTACAACTGAAGGCTTGCTCTCTTAAAATATTCAGACTCAAACTTCACAGACCCCTTTAGAACATAACTCCTCCCCACCCGGTAAAGCCCAGCATATTTGTACAGACAGAAGGACAAGACAGTAACGACTGGAAATAAACCTTAAAGTAAGTGAAGTGAAAGGATTTCTAAGTAAGTAAAGAGTAAGGATAAAATGAACAAAATAAACAAAAATCAGACATCAGTACCCGTGGCGAAGACCTACATCCAAGCAGTCTTCAGAGATTAAGGGCCGCTCGTGAAGAAAGCGCGCAGGTGTCCTCAGCTTCCGCGGTCCTCCAGCACAGGCGGCCGGTGCAGCTCTCTGCGTCGTCACCAGAGCGCACACTGTGCTATGCCTTCAGGACTCACAGCCGCTTCTGAAACCTTCAGCTACTGGTTCTTCGTGAGAATTTAAGCTAACTGAATACCCCTATATATCACACTGAGTCCATCTTTACTTGAGTCACACACACTAGCAACATGCACTTTCAAAAGTGCACCATTAAATAGTGTATTTTACAAAAATAGCCACAGGCAATTATAAACATACTTGCATTTCATCTTATTTGCTTGCCTGGTCCACTTCTCTGTTAATGACTCAGATCTTTTGATACACATATCAGAACGTTTTGCTTCGGCAGAATTTACCACATGAAAACCAACTGTTGTAATCAGAGGTATAGTACTATCTGACAATCGCTTAAAGGCTCTCTCAGTTGTACTGGAATCCCCATTTAAGCTTTTTGCCTTCAGAATATAAACTAAAAAGGAGTAATTGAATATAAAAATTATTTTACAACACTTACATTAAGAACATCCTATAAAATACTCACATATACATAAAAAACACAATCAACCCTCCAGCCCACATTAAAAAAAAAAACAAATCAACAAATCAAAGTTTTTATTTGCATGGCCACTTATCACTTGTACTCTATGCAACTTTATTTGCATATCCCTTTTAAGAGGTCTAAGCTTCTGTTGCACAGGAAATAAAAGCTGCAACACTGCAACCATCCTTCAACAGCCACGCCCACAACATTTAGACATGAAACAGATGTAAGGAGTGACAACACCACAAACGGAAATGTTAAGTTCCACCATTCAACACAGTTCACGAGGTTCACAAGTGTCTTTAGGGTTCAGCTGATGACAGGGTAAACTTTTAAAAAGAAGGTCAGTCTTCTTTCCCCTTGTCTTATAATGTTGGTGGTTTCAAACCATATTTCTTTGCAACTTCTGTCTGGGCATGGGCAGCATCGCAAAGTGAATACAGGTGAGCCATTTCCATCTCTGACTTGGCCAGGTTAATAGCTTTGTTGAACATGTCAATGGCTTTCTCCATGTTTCCTCTAAAAGAACAAATATTTTCATAGTTTCAGATTCCACAAGTACTTCAAAACACTCAATAAAGTTTAAGTGATGCTAAGGGAAATACGATCACTAACATTTAACAAATGTAATGAAATGTTTCTTTTTTTAAGAGGCAATGGATGTAACTATTGTCACAAGTACTATGTACTTACATTGTATCTTTTTTTAATACTTTATGTTTTTTTTTATTTATTATTTTGCATTATGTGACAGTTTCATAGGCTCTGGGAATCCCCCCACCCCTCCCCTCCCCCTCCCTTCCCCCCTGGTGGATTCCTCCACCTTGATGCAGTATTACAGTTCAAATTCAATCAAGATTCTTTCCTTGCAAACATATACCAAGCATAGAGTCCAGCTACTTATTGTCCAGATGGGTTGAACAGTTTCTTGGGGAGACCATTTCTGGTCCAAAGTTAGAGCTGGTAGAATATCATTCCAGTCAATTAAGAGTCCCAATATAACATCAACAGCAATTTGCAACATTATGGAATTGACATGGTTTTGAGTAACCAGTAACTTACATTGTATCTTATAGTCTTTGTTTATATGGGAACACGGAGATAAGGAAATAAGGAATTTAAACGAGCTATTTAAAATCAGACTTGTCTGGTTCCTAAATTCTAAATTTCTACTAAAACAAGACTCTTACATAGCAGCAAAGTAGAATGTACCTTAAATGACCATAGTTAACCTCCTACACCAAAAGAAAAAAGCTACATGATTAAATTATCTAAAATGTCAGTTTTAGAATTCTTGTTCAGATACTACAGGTAGCACTTGTGCTAAATCTCAGGATAAGGAAAATCAGCAATTTTCTTCATTCGCATTAACTTATTTAATAGTAAGATTTAGTATGAAATGTCTAAAGTACAATTAAGACATAAAAATAAAATTCCATCAAACGCTCTCAGAGCACAGATCCTTAACCAAGATCTATAACACCGTAAATGCAGATTCTTATATGTACATTATTCTAAAAAAAATTCTATTTTGCTGTATTCTAATCCTATTCTAGTATAAGAATATTCTATTCATAGTAACACAGTAACAACTAAGAAGTAGTTTAGTATTTGCATGCAATGGTCAGTTCAGAATGATTCAAAAGAAACACAAGACTTTTTTGAGGCACTCCAGCTGAGCAGGGACAGGGCAGCAGGAGCTGGATGATACCAGTTTACAAGAGCTATTCTCAGTTCCTGACAAGTAACAGACCAGGAGCAGTGATTCAATGAAATATGGACTGAAAACACTGTCTTCACAGCTTGGTTCACAATGTGTGCAACTTTGTTAACCTATCCAGACTGGGTGTGGGCCACCACAGTGAAACTGGGGCTCAGAGAAGGTAACGGCACTGAAACATTTGGAAAACCTGAAGTTCAGCACTAAGCCAAGAGTAAGTATGAGCAGCAATGACAATATTAACATGGGTTTTTTTTATTATGATAAATCCCACAAATATTAACAGCTGTCATCCATGGATAAACAATCACACAAAGCAAGAATTTACAGGAATGTCAGAGTTGAAAAAAAAAAGTATCTAACTCCAATTTTAAAGAAAACCCTCACAGATAACACTGCAGCTTGCTTATCACTTGGCTGGTTGTTTCCTGGTAGTAGCAGGATCCAGGCACTAGGAAAACCTAGCCACCAATCCTTATGTTCACAACTTCCCAAGCACATTACAGGGACTTTTTCTCCAACAGGAGTAACATAGGCAAAAAAAGTGGAAACTCAACAACAAGTATTGCGAAAGTCCTAATTTCCCTTTCTAATGCATATGGTCAACATCTTAAAAAAAGAGAATTTTGATTTGAAAGAATAACAAGCAAGAAAAATACATCTTGAGGCAAATTCACCTCCAAAAGGCATTAACAGACTTCAAAATTTTTAATGACCACTGATGATGGTTTTAAAAACTGATATTGTGAAAAGAATGAAAAGTAAATGAAGAGCTGCCAAAAATTTCCTAAAACAAACTCTAGAAGTTACCTTTGCACTTCAATAGTTCCCATGGTTTCATATGCAAAATCACATTTATTGTCAATTTCAATGGCCTTGCTGATAAGTTCCAATCCTTTATCCAGATCTTGTTTCCACTGAAGCTGAAGTAAACTGCAAATACAAAAAAGCAGTCAGATGTGACCATGGTCAGTTTCCACATTCAGTGAACTTGAAAGGAAAAACAAAAACTAAAGCAGAACATAATGAGCAACAAACTGTTTTTCTTTCAAGTTATGTATTGCAGTCCACATTTCTTACTATCAAAAAAGTCCAACAATCTCTGTTGCTAACTTACCTTGTATTTCTTATTTTTTGCTCTGTATAAATGGAAATGGTTTCTTAGGATAATTCAAGGACAAAAAGATAAGAAAACTGAAATTTAAACCTTTAGACAAAATGCTTACTTTAAGAATGAAAATACATATCAAGAAACCAGTCAGTTTATTCACTGGGACTTCTCTACCAAATCCCTTTTACCTCAACATCCAGAAAAACTCATTTTATTATCATGTATGGAATTTAGTAGGTACAAATTGAACCGTATACATACCCTTTATGGACATATGTCGTGGCATTATCTGGTTCCAACTCAATGCATTTATCATACATTTCATCAGCTTTACCAAACTGCTGCTGGTCTGTTAATGCCTATGAGGGGAGATACTGCAGTTATATTACAGCAACTGGTGATCTATGTGGTTAAAAGCATATTGATTATTAAAATTTACTTCATTTGTCCTTTCATTGTCAGATGATGTTTTGGGGATATAAGAAGATTTAAATTTTACATTTTTATTATTGGCAGTTTTAGGTGGGGCTGTGATAAAACCTTGGGCAGATAGTTACATACAACAGCAGGTAATCTGCAAAAAAACAATGAATCCCATAGAATCACTCACCTCACTTATTTATAAGGTATCCTAGTAAATCCTAAGGGAACTAGTTTGAGAGCAATATGCATTCAGAAGGGTAAGTTAAGGTTTCTGCTATTATTGGTCATTCCCTAAAAATGGTTAGTTTTCAAAACTGCAGTTATAATTAGCTACTTTAAAGCCAACCCAATAGCTAAAAATACATGAGACCAAAGCACACAAATTCTAACTGAAAGTTGGTCAGGACCTAAACTCAAGCTTGGAGAGTTACAAGAAAGTTATGCCACATAACTATACCTGTCTGTGTATAATTACTGTATATAAAACAGATTGTCTTAAAAATTCAGACAAGCCAAAGAACATGAACGTTAGGGCCAACAGAACATAAGGCTACTGCTGAGAAGAGAGCTTCCACTAGTCAAACCTATTTTGAAGGTACACACTGACTCAGGAATATGCAATAACAAAGCTCTGTAGTAGAGCTGCTGCTAGCATTTTTTCAAAGCTATACAGTGGCCTTTGCTCTTTCAGCTGCTTATGGAACTTTGCACAAAAAGAGCCCTGGATGCCATGACAAAAAGGATGATACTACCATGTTCTAGTTTACCAAGTTTAATAAGCCTGAGTGTATCTATTTGATACAAATGTCATATGGTTAAAATGTACATGTCTTATTTTGATACATTTTAGAAAGTCTTAATCTTAGTACATTACTTCTATAATTATAATTGGTTGCATAGTCAGCAACCAATGTTCCATTTTTATCATGCTATTCAAGAAATCATGAAGAACTAAGATTGAATAGATAAAAGTATTTCTTACTAAGGTCAAATAACTTCAGGATTGGGTTTCATAATTCAGAAGTAATGTGCAGGATCTGTGCAGAATTAAATCACAACCTAACACAAATGAATCTTCTCAAATTTCCTGGCTCAAAAAACCTTCAATATCCTTAATTTTAAAATTAACGTGCCTGAAGATGACAAGAAGGAAATGCTTCAATCTTTTTTTTTTTTTTTAAGATTTATTTTATTTTTTTATTACAAAGTCAGATACACTGAGAGGAGGAGAGATAGAGAGGAAAGTGGAGCTGCTGGGATTAGAACCAGCGGCCATATGGGATCAAGGCGAGGACCTTAGCCACCAGGCCACGCCGCCAAGCCCCAATGCTTCAATCTTAATCCAAGAAAGCTTTAAGAATTTTGGACAAACTAAAGAAAAAATAAGTTGTCATAGCTTATATTTATCTAACCATTTAAGAAGTGTGTAAAGAGAAAGAAAACTTTTTCCATGGACATTCTCCCTCTTTGTTACAGAGGCAATTTTCTTAAGATGATTATTTTTACAAATCCAATCCAAACATGTATACCCAGGTTATGAGTTTAAGCTCTTGGTTTCCCAGGAGCCTCTTCTGCAGGAACCAGTATCCTCCTGGGGCCATGAGAGAGAATCCAAGCAGGAACAAACCCTCTGCCTCCACAGAAGCACTGGGATGCAGCACCCGCACACCAATCCTCTCAGAAGAGCACATTTACCTGGGCATACAGCGCATAGCCTTCAGCACACTTCGGAAATTTCTTTATGACCTCTTCAAAGCCTTTCATAGCTGCTTGAATTTGTGAAGAATTATTTCCCGTATATGCCTGGCGATACTGTTTCAGAAATTCAAACAGACTTGTGAATTAAAAATTCCTAGACTGTTAACATATTACAAAGGACCCATAAGATTATAGAAATATGCCCAGAAAAGTATGTAATTTTCTAACAAAGTGTTGAATCCAAAGAAGTTCTAAGGAAACATCATAGCAGCAGGGATCCACAGAGAGTGTAGGACTACGGCTTCTGCATACAACTTAAGGAGTGCTAAATCTACGAACATTTTTTTAAAAACTCATACTTTCATCTGTAATAGAAGTGTATTTGTGCTTGCAACTCAACTTCTGAATTTCTAAAAAGGAAATTCTTTTAAGACTCTGGTTATAGAGTGACATCTCTTGTGAATATATTTTCCCTTTTCAGCTTTGCGTTTCTGAATACTAACAAAGACCTCCATCAACGAGACGTGACAGAACAGTTATTAGCATCATGACTATAGACTGTTTCCTCAAAGTGCTTTTGTCTTCACATTAGTTTATGGCAAAGAAGCAGGGAAATCAGTTCTATCTAGGTGAGCATCAAACAAAGGAGAGGCATCAAGAGGAACTCAAATACCCACAGAAATACAGGCTCTGCGCATTATTTCTTACATATACTATCCCACTCCAGTCATCCTTCAGGGAAAAACAAAATGAGTACGTCAAAAAATTATGGAAAATGTGCACTGTGATACGCACAGTATACATGGGGTCTTTGCTAATGCGAACCCAGGAACATGTGTGTAATGAATCCATTCTTATAAAAGTAGTATGCCTTTACTTAAAAAAATAAACATGTATTTTTGAAATTATTTTCTAAATTCTTTTCACTTTACTTTCAAAAGACAGAGATGTTCATTCCCGAAATGTCCGTAGCAGCTGCAGCTAGGTCCAGTTGAAGCCAAGAACCCAGAATGCCAACTGGGATCTTCCGCATGGGTGGCAGGGACCCACCTAGTTAAACCATCGCTTGTTGCCTCCTAGGATGCTCATTAGCAAGAAGGTGGGCGGGAAGAGGAGCTGGGACTCCAATATGGGAAGCATTTAACTATTTGCCTAAAACATTCACCCTGAATACCATTTTTCATGAACTTCTGGAAGGACTATCATAAATGGTTTTGGAGACAATGAAATATTTTTATTAACTCTGGGAAGTAAATATGATGTTTAGGAAATAACAAAAGAGAATTACGTACCAGTGCAAAACACTTCTGAGCTTGTGCCAGAGCAGACTCAGGTCTTAATCTAATACATTCATCAAAATCTGCCACTGCTTCTTCAACTTGATCAAGCAGTATTTTCAGCTAAGGAAAAAAATAAGTACATACCATGTCTCTCCATTACCACAGTTCAGTACAGTGCTCAGAATATAACAATTATCCTATATGGAATTACATCCAGAAACAGTATACCAGAAAATGTTAGAATTTTGAAGGAAAGATTCTAAAACCATACCAGTGTCCAAGTTTTAAAAAACTCTACTAAGAAACCCCTTTTCCTGGAAAAGTAAACATTTTAGTTTTCTAATTTCAAACCAGGTTACACATCAGCTAATTTTAAAAGCAAATCTTAAGACACTGCCAGTGAACACACAGAGAGCATCAGAATGTGAAGAGTTTTAAAAGGCAGCTCAACACTTACTAATACACGCCAAACAGACATACCATGCAAAATCCTCCCAAAGACATTTACCACTTCAGTGACAATATGGAGAGCCTCTATTTCCTACCATAACATATTCCAACCAGCCATGAAGTCATGCTGTTCCGTATGAGGTGGTAATCAGGAACTGTTTCTTCACTATATGTTCTTATTAAAGAAACATACCTTTTACAAAATGGGATTTATGAGAGACTTGAGAATTTATAGAACCCAGGCTGGTATTTTCTTAAAGAGTCTATGAAAATCACATGGTTGTTTCTAGCATTAACTAAAATGCTTGCTAAATGTAATTAATGTTTTACTCATTGAAAACCAATGACCAAGGGGGCACCTAAAAAACAAACCAAACTAGCAAGCCATCATTGTTTGTTTTCTTTTTATCTTTTTCATAGTAAATATCAAAACTGATAATCAAGGTGGAATCAAAGAAAAGTCAATCCAAACTCTAAGCAACTGTATTATATTTCGCTCATAAACATCAGAAGTGACATCACCAGAGACGTGAGACGTCCTGGTCAGTGAGCGGTGTACCTGTCCCCGGTGGTGATAGACGTCTGCGTTCTGAGGATCCATGTCGGCAGCCATGTTGAAGTCCTGCGTGGACAGCAGGGGCTGCTGCTGCTGCATGTACATGCTGCCTCTCTTGATCAGGGCATTTGCTCGAAGCTACAAACCCAAAGGAAGTGAACGTTAATCACTGCTTTGTTTTTCTTTCAAGGATAGCAACTTTATGGATGTAATTCACATATTTTTAAGGCTTACTTTTTTAAAGGGTGCATGTTGGTCATTTTTAGCACTTTAGTAGTTAAACTGCACATTAATCACCATTACCTAATTCCCGAAAGAAATATGTCACTTTCCAGTCCCTCTTACCCATAGCCCCTGAAAACCACCCATTTCCTTTTTCTATAATCTTGTGTCTTTTTGAAACTAACAAACAAATGAAATACTATATTATATGACCCTGAGTGTGCCTTCTTTCACTCAGCATGTTTTTAAGGTTCATCTGTGTTGTAGCATGTACCAGCACCTCAATTTTTATGGCTGTATATTACTCCATCGGAGAGATTTTATTTGTCCATTCATCAAATGATGGACATTTGATGGCTGCTATGAATATTCATGAACAAAGTTTATTTTGAAAGCCAGCACTGCAGTGTAGCAAGTAAAGCTGCCACCTGCGTCCACTGGCATCCCACATGTGCACTGGTTTATGTCCTGCCTGCCAAACTTTGATCCATTCTCCCTGCTAATGACCTGGGAATGGCAATAGAAGATGGCCCAAGTGTTGGGCCCCGCCATCCATGTGGGACTTCTGGTTTTGGCCTGGCTTAGCCCTGGCCATTGCAGAAACAGGAAGATCTTTTGTCTCTCCCAGGCTCTGTGAAATTCTTTCAAAATAAATAAATAAATCTTTTAAAAAGTTCATATTGAAACACATGTTAAACTCTTTATCTAGAAGTGGAATTACTCAATTATATGATAACTGAAACATATTTAGCTTTTTCAGGAACTGCCAACTCATTTCCAAAGACACTTTATCATTTACATTCACAACAATGTAGGAGGGCTTCAACCTCTCCACCTTCATCAATACTTGCTACTGCCCATCGTTTTGTTTGTAGCCGATTTTCCTGATGACAGCCATCCTTGTGGGCATGAAGTTGTATCATGTAGTTTTTAATTTGCTTTTCTATAATGGCTAATGATCCTGGTATTCTTCATGTTATTATTGGTCACTTCTACATATTCTTAAAACAATTTTTTTTAAGCTTTGAACTATGCTACAGTTCCATCTGGTCTGGGATTTCCCTACCTTCTCCCCAAATCCCCACCCCTGTCTGATTTTCCCTATATTTTTACAATCGTATAGTCCTACATAAACAGTCATAACTGCATCAGTCTGTTATTTAAGTATGCCCTCACATTGCTGATTTCTACATATTCCTTGGAGAAATATCTATTCAGATATTTGCTCATTTTAAAATTAGGTTCTTTATACTGTTGGTTTTCATGTTTTTTTCCCTTAATCTTTACATCAGCCCCTTATCAGATAAATGAACTGTGAATATTTTCTCTCATTCTGTGGGAGGTTTTTCTCCATGTTGAACGTTGATACTGTCCTTTGAAGTGCAAAAAGTTTTTAATTTTAGAAAGACCAAAGCATGTATTTCTTAAGTTGTTTCTTTTATGCTTTTGGTGTTTATCTCAGGAACCACTGGCAAATACAAGGTAATGAATATTTTCTCCTGTTTTCTTAAAAAAGGTTTATAATTTTAGCTTTTACATTTAGCTCTGGTTTTTTAAAAGGACTTATTTTACTTGAAAGAGTTACACAGAGAAAGAGATTAATCTTCCATCCACTGGCTCACTCCCCAAATGGCTATTATGGCCAGAGCTGGACTGGTCTGAAGCTGAGACAGGAGTTTCTTTGTGAGTACAGAGTCCAAGGACCTGGGCCATATTCCACTGCTTTCGTAGGCCATGAGCAGGGTGCTGGCTGGGAAGCAGAACAGCCAGGACTTGAAACAGCACCCACATGGAATTTCGGTGTATGCAACGTCCCTGATTCATTCTGAGCTAATTTTTGTACCTGGCAAATAGTGTTTTTGCTGTTAAAGCTGAAATCACAATAATGAGTCCCTTCAAAATTTTGTTCAAAGCAATACCTCATATATCTCAATGCTACATATATGAAACAAATAAGAATGCTCAATTTTACAACAAAAATATGAAACAGAATTGCAATGGTCAGGAAACAAAATTAAAGGCAGTACTATGAAGGTAATCTGAAAATCTGATTTTCAAAGAAGTTTTAACAAATATTCAGGACATAAGAACCAGAATGAATGTGAGCCAGTTGAGACAGGCTGCAGTAACTGCTGGTGAGTGCCAACATTAGGAGGGGCTAGCCAAGTCAGGCTAGGCTAGGCTACACTATCTACCGGCATTAGTGAGATTCAAGGCTAGGATCAGGCCTGATAGGGCAACCTGAGAAATTCCCCTGCTAGGCTGAAGCTTCTGTTGGTGAACACGAGAGCTGGGGCTGAAGGCAGGCCAGGCTGGTCAAGGCAGCAGCACCCTCTGGCATATGTGTGGGCTGGGTCTGGGAGTGGGTTGGCCTGAGTTAAGCTGCAGGATCCATGAGTGTGCAGAAGAGCCAGATGCTGCAGCAAATGCCGGCACACCAAAAACCGGGCTACGGGTTGGCCTGGTGGTGGTAACTGGTGGTTACCCTGACTAGGCTGTGGCAACCCATCAGCTTGCGTGAGAGATGGGGCTGGGTCAGAACTTTTCAGGCAGCGGCATCTACCACTATAGTACGTTCTATAAATGTTCTGGCTGGTGCAGGTGAAAGACCAAACCTGACCCTGTGCTAGACGGCTTACATAGGAGTCTAGTCTTAGGTTACCCCAAGAAAGGTTTCTTTAGGGATTCTCCCAATTAGCTGGCTGAACTCAAACCCCAGCCACAGGTTAAATCACAATATATGTGATCAACCCTTGGAACGAAAAGCAGTTAGTTGGTGAACTTCTATTTTGGTACACTTTTAAGGCACACATAATTCAAAATTGTCTTAATACTCAATTATAGAAATTGTAACATTCTTAACAAGATTTGGAAAATACAAGTGGAAAAACTTTTGTGATGCTTCTGTATTGTGATTTTAGAAGGGCATGTGTCAGGATTGGGCCTCCTCAGTTGCTGATGCCTGTGCATGGGGGACATGACAGCCAGCTCATTTGGCCAGCAAAGGACATGGAGTGCCTCACCCGAGCATGGGAAGTGGAACAGGTTGGACCCCTCTCCTGGCCAAGCTTTGCATCATTTTCCTGGGTCTATGGATGCACTAAGGCGGATTTTTGTCAGCCAATAGACCTTGAAAAGATTTTCTTAACCTGGGTGCAACAAAGCCAACAATGTCTAAGAACTATCGAAACCATCAAAAGCAGAAGTAACACAAGAGGTTCTTCCTTCTTTCCCTCTGCGAACACAAAAGAGATTGGAAAAAAAAGCAGCAGCATTTATCCCACCCACCTTCCTCCATACCTTAACCTTCTTCAACCTAATGGGAGATCCCTCTTCACTATGTAAACATAAAATAATTAAAACCCCCAAATATCTAGGACTTTAAAACATTGTTTTTCCTCTAAATATATTAATGATCATTTTATAAGTGAAAGAGGCCATAAAGGTCAATTAAATCAAGGAAGAAACTGGCCACAGAGTTTATTAACAAGCCAGTAACAAAAAAAAAAAAAAAAAAGACCAGTTAATTGGTGAACTTCTGTTTTGGTACACTGATAAGGCACACATAATTCAACAGACTGCCTTAATCCTCAATTATAGAAATTGTAACATTCTTAAAATGATGATATTAGTGTGGAAACAATGGTATTACCCACTTTCCTTTAGCCCTTGACACTTTGTACCCTAATCAACTAAGCAAGATTATTAAAAAAAAAAAAAAGAATCCACCATACATAGATCAGACAAAGAAATCTGGCAGCACAAGCAAATTTTCATGACACCAGGTTACATAGTTAGAAGCCTCGGTAGGAGACCATCAGCCAGGATAAACAATCATGCCAATAAAGGATTAAGTGTTAAGGTTTATGACCAAACCCCTAGAGCTTCATGTAAGACTTCAGACTCACTCTCATGAAAGAACTCAAAAATGAATGCAATGTATTTTACAAATAAATCATAAATTATAATAATAAAGAAATTGTAACATTCTTAACAAGACTAGGAAAATACAACTAGAAAAACTTCTGTGATATTTCTGTATTGTGTTTTTAGAAGCTGTTTTCAAATACAATATCTTTGCAAATACATCATAAATGAATTTAATATTAATATACTACTTTTTATTAAATGTATATAACAGGTCCCATATAATGGCTAACATTACTACAGCACTGCTGTATCATCTTTACCACTACACAATATAGTGCAGCACAACAGGTAGTTGCTACAAGAGGAAGCTGAAATTTCCAGACTACAAGAAAAAATTTCCAGAGCCAACACTATGGCACAGTGGGTTAGGCCTCTACCTGAAGACACTGATATGCCCTATGGACATCAGTTCAAATCTTGGCTGCTCCACTTCCACTTCCAATCTAGTCCTCTACTACTGTGTTTGGGAAATAAGTAAAACGTGGCCCAAGTGCTTGGGTTTCTGCCAAACATCTGGGAGACCCAGGGCTACTGGACTCCTAGCTCTGGCCTGTATCAACCCTAGCTGTTGCAGTCATTCTGGGAGTGAACCAACAGATGAAAAGTTATCTCTCTCTCTAGCTCCATCAAACAAATAAATGAATCTTAAAAAAAAAAATAGTATTTAGGTTTCAGAATCACAGCATCAACTGAACTCTGTGTGCTGCCCCATCTAAAACAAAACAGCCTATTGGAGAGATGTCAGCTGAAATGCTAAAACAAATCTGCCAAATGTTATCCAAGGCACTGTATCTATTCATTTCTTCACTCACACACACACACACATCTTAAAATGTACCTTCACGTTAGCTTCTTTCAAACTGATAACCTTATCTAAATCTGGTTTGGCCGCATTGGCATTGCCAATAAGTAGGTAGAAGGTGGCTCGCAGTAATAATGCTTCTGCCATGTATCTGCCTTCAGCATCTATTTCTTTTGAGCATTCACTTATGATTTTATCATAATTTTCTTCTTCCATATACTGTTTGGCCTTTAAATATCCAGAACTGAAAATAAAAAGATAGTGGAAATTATTTACGAATAAAAAATCAATTGCCAAAACGTCACATTTGAGTCTGTACGTTAAATAACTATCCACTTCTTGTGAAAAAGTTGGATCAGCCGGTGTGGAACTTGAGCTGGGAGGCAGAGGTTAAACAGATTCAGATTTTTTAATGGAGACTGGAACTTTCCCAATGCCTTGAAGGAAAAGTTTTAAAAGAAAGCATTATGTGGACAGATGAGATAATCAAAGACAAGACTAACTTCAACACTTACTAAGGACCCTGTTTTATTTACCTTCACATCTGCAGCACATTGATAACATTCTTTAATCAGTGATAATACTTTTAATCACTAACAGCGGAGCAAAAAAGGGGGAAATAATCAAATTAGTTTAGTGTCACAGAAGCCAACCAAGCCCTGTGATCAGAGCCGTGCTTTTATAGATTATTCTGGCTGTCATGTGGAAAATGGACTGGGTTATAAACGTGAAGCTGGAGACAGGGAAATATCCGAAGAGTTCTCAAATAGAAGGCCTATTGTTTTCATCTAAAATAATGGACACATAATAACCAAAAATGCAAAATTAGGGGCCAGTCTTGTCTTGAAGCATGTAAAGCTGCTGCCTGCAACACCAAGATTCCATACAAGTGCTGGTTTAAGCTTCATCTGCTTCATTTCCAATCTAGCTTCCTGCTAATGACTGGGAAACATAACAGAAGACGATCCAAGTATCTGGGCCCATGCCACCCAGGCAGGAGACACAGATTAAGCTCCTAGCTCTTGGCTTTGGCCCAGCCCAGTCATCTGAGGAGTAAACCAGCATAGCACATGGAAGAGCTCCCATTCAGTAAGCATGACTTCCAAATAAATAAATAAATCTTAAGGGAGAGAAAGGCAAAAAAAAAAAAAAAAAACAGGTAAAAGAGAACTCCTCTATCAAATAGGACTTTAAAAATACCCTCCTTGGGGTGGGCATTTTAGCCTGGCTTTTAAGATGCCTGCATCCCATCTCACACTGCTGAATCCAGCTTCTGGATAATGTGCACACTGGCAGACAGCAGGTTGTTTCTCAAGTAGTCAGGTCTGTGCCCTGCATTAAGGAGAAGTGGACTGAGTTTCTGGCTTCACTGCGCACTCCTGCGGAGGGGTGGGAGAAGAGCCCCATCCCAACCTGTTGCAATCATTTAGAGGAGTGAACCAGTAAGATGGAACTCTTGGGTCTCCCTGATTCTTAAATAAATTCTAAAATATAAAACATTTTTCTTTTAAAATATGCAGTAAACAGAATACAACTTACTCTAAAATGCTTATAGAAGAGATTCTTTTGAGCTGAAATTTATCTTGAATGACCTTTGAAGCATCTTGTAAATACAGCTGAATCCCAGACTTAACCATAATCTGACATTACTATTATACAGAAAACACAATGTTTCAGTAGCAACCTCACTTCATATTTTGGTATTATCCCAGGCTGGTCATATGTGCTTTTTATTGCAGCTCCTAGTCAGCAATACAGCCATAGTGCTAAACAACTGATATGCTGTAGTGTAGTGTGTTTAGCAGGTGAAATGCATTATTGACAAGATGTTTTCCACTTACGCTGGACTTATCAGGACAAAATCCCCATCCTAGGTGGAGGAGCACCCCTATATAGGATGTTGTAAACTAAGTATCCTCATTTCAGTTAACCTTACAAATCCATAGTAGCCTTTCTGATAACCACATTTGTGTTGTTGTTTCCTGCATTCTAGTTTTGTTCTTCAGTTCATGAACCTTAAGGAAACATAATTTTTCTGGCACCAGCATGATGGTACAACTAATTCTCCACCTGAGGTGCCAGCACCCTATTTGGGTGCCAGTTCTAATCCCAGTTACTCTGCTTCTGATGCAACTCCCTGATAATGACCTGGAAAAACAGTGCAGGATGGTCCAAGGCCTTGGGCCTCTGCAGCTATGTGGGAGACCCAGAAGAAGCTACTGGCTCTAGCTTTGGACAGGCCATGCTCTGGCCATTGTGGCATTTTGGAGGAGTGAACCAGTGGGTGGAAAAATCTTTCCCTCCAGCTCATCTTCTCTTAGTAAAATCTTCCAAATAAAAATAAATCTTAAAAAAAAAAAAAAAAGCAGAAGTAGTACTTGAATCCAGGCATTTCAACAGGGGGTGCACTTATCTCAGGTTGTGACTTAACCCCTGCAACAAATTCTCACCCCTGGAAGAGAAATTGTCTGTATCACTGTTAGAATAATTAAAAAAAAATTTTTTTTTAAAGATTTATTCATTTTATTACAGCCAGATACACAGAGGAGGAGAGACAGAGAGGAAGATCTTCCGTCCGATGATTCACTCCCCAAGTGACCAGCAACAGGCCGATGTGTGCCGATCCGAAGCCGGGAACCTGGAACCTCTTCCAGGTCTCCCACGCGGGAGCAGTGTCCCAATGCATTGGGCCGTCCTCAACTGCTTTCCCAGGCCACAAGCAGGGAGCTGGATGGGAAGTGGAGCTGCCGGGATTAGAACCGGCACCCATATGGGATCCCGGGGCTTTCAAGGTGAGGACTTTAGCCACTAGGCCATGCCGCCGGGCCCTAAAAAAATTTTTTTTAAAGATTTATGTATTTTTATTGGAAAGGCAGATCAGATTTATGGAAAGCAGACACAGAGAGATCTTCCGTCCACTGGTTCACTCCTCAAGTGGCCAAAACTAGAACTGAGCTAATGTGAAGCCAGGAGTCAGGAACTTCTTTGGGGTCTCCCCACATGGGTACATGGTCCCAAAGCTTTGGGCCGTCCTTGACTGCTTTCCCAGGCCACAAGCAGGGAGCTGGATGGGAAGTGGAGCAGCTGGGACATGAACCGGCACCCATATGGGATCCTGGCACTTGAAAGTAAGGATTTAGTTACAGAGTCATTGTGCCTGTCAAATATTTGACATCTTAGTATTTGTTTCTTAACTACAGTTTATATACAGTTTATATACAGATTATATACCAACTAATATTTATACAGTTCAGTAAAATTATGCATAGTGCCTTCCCTCAAAAGGTAGTCAACAATAAAAATGTTTCCTCAAACCCTACCCCTCTTTGCTATGCGGTAAGACCATTATATTCTTGTTTCTAACTCATTTAAAACATACCTTCCCAACAATGTTATTGTTCCTTCTCTTAGAGAGCTAGCCTTAACAGCAAAACACAAGTATTGTTAAAAAAACAAATGGATAAACAGCCCAGATAGCTTATATGTTACCTTCCATCACTAGACTGCAAGCTGTAAACACAACATCCTGAACTTTGCTTTCAGCTTCTACTCAATGAAACACAAGAAGCCCAAATACTGGAATTTTGTTAGGCAAGCAGAACTTAGAAAACAAATTCATTCTTTGGGTACTCTCAAGAAACTCCTGGCTCCTTGCTTCAGATCAGCTCAGCTCTGGCTGTTGAGGCTACTTGGGGAGTGAACGAGTGGATCTTTCCCTCTGTCTCTCCTTCTCTTTAAATCTGCCTTTCCAGAAAAAAAAAAAAAAATTAAAAAGTTTATAAATGGAAATTTTCCCTTAGTTCAAACATTTGAATGTTTTGCAGTTATTTCAGATTGGTATTTGTATTCCAATACAGTCGACCTCCGGACTTGAGCATGCCATGAGGGACTGAAGCAGCAGGCCTCCAGGCTGTAAACCTCTGACTCACTGGAAAGTTCTCACACATTAGTGAAGCATTTTTATTTTAACAATAGCACTACAAAACTTTATTACAGGTGAATGCATATATACAGATATTTTTCCTGAGGTCTTAGAACTCACTTGCATTATAGAGAAAATTCATAGCAGCAAAACAATATATTAATCACACACCATGCTGGACATACTTACTTTTCTTTCACTTCTAAAGCCTCCCCTTCCTTGTCTTTATCTTCATCAGACTTCTCTCCTTTAAGCATGGGCTGAGAAATAATATCATCCGTGAAAGAACTGAAATAGGATTTGATAAACTGTGGAGATGGCATCAGAGGTTCACGGTTCTGAAATTTAATCATGGGAGTATATCAGGACAAGAGACCAATAGCCAAAGTAGGCACACTGTATAACATAAACATGACTACTGTAAAACTAAAATCCATTTTCAAATAACTGAAGATTAAATTCCCAGTTATAGGACATATGACAGCAGCAGTGGTTAAGCTGTCAGTCCCAACTGTTCAAAGCAGGCTATAAATAAGCCTTTCTCCTCTCCAAAGATAGGACCATGTCTTACACAGCTGCTGCAAAGCTCAAATAGACCATGTGAGCTTTCACCTCAGCATCTCCAAGTCACATCAAAATTGTATCTTTTGTTTTACTTCTTTTTGCCACGTCATCTGATTAATAATTATGGGAAAATTTTGTTTCTCTTTATGACGTACAATTAGAGTGATACATTTTAATAAAGAGGGAATCATACAGCCAACAAGCTCTCAAAAGAAATTTTGGATCTTTTATTCACAAAATTGAACGTAATGAGTAAAATTTTTATTGAAAAGTGACTGAAAGCGACAGAGGTAAAGATAAGGCACACACGCATGTGTACTCCCATCTGCGGGTTCACTCCCCAAATGCCCACAATGACAGGGTCAGACTGAAGTCAGGAACTGAAAACATCTCCTGCACGAATGGCAGTAACCCAATCAGTGAGCCATCACAACTTCCTCTCAGGCTCTGCAGTCATAGGCAGCTTGAGTCAGAAGTCAGAGCTGGGTATCAAAGGCTAGATAGTTCAATATAGGATGTAGGCACCTAAATGTGCTGATGAATTCTACAACTCATGAATAATGAACACCATTACTGTTATGTTGGTAGATTTAATATCCTTGCACTTGAAGCAGAAAAAGGGAATCTGACTTTGTCAGAAAATAGTCTAGAAGAAAATGGAAAAAGGGAAAGTGCACATTTAAAAGTTTGTATTTGGGCCTGGTGCCGGGGCCTAGCCACTGAAGTTCTCACCTTGAACATGCTGGGATCCCATATGGGTGCCAGTTCTAATCCCAGCAGTCCAACTTCCCATCCAGCTCTGTGCCTGTGGCCTGGGAAAGCAGTCAAGGACGGCCACAAGCCTTGGGACCCTGCACCCACGAGGGAGATCCAGAAGAGGTCCTTGCTCCTGGCTTCAGATTGGCGCAGCACCAGCCGTTGCGGTCACTTGGGGAGTGAATCATCGGACGGAAGATATTTCTCTCTGTCTCTCATCCTCTTTCTATATCTGTCTCTCATCCTCTCTCTATATATCTGACTTTGCAGTAAAAATACATAAATCCTTAAAAATAAATATAAAATGGCCCAGCGCAACAGCATAGCGGTTAAGGTCCTCGCCTTGAATGCTCCAGGATCCCATATGGGCGCCGGTTACATAAATCCTTAAAATGGCCCAGCGCAACAGCACAGCGGTTAAGGTCCTCGCCTTGAATGCTCCAGGATCCCATATGGGCGCCGGTTATAATCCCGGCTTCCCATCCAGCTCCCTATCTGTGGTCTGGGAATGCAGCTGAGGATGGCCCAAGACTTTGGGACCCTGCACCCGTGTGGGAGACCCGGAGGAGGCTCTTGGCTTCAGATTGGCTCAGCTCCAGCTGTTGTGCCTGCTTGGGGAGTCAACCATCGGACGCAAGATCTTCCTCCCTGTTTCTCCTCTCTGTATATCCACCTTTCCAATAAAAATAAATAAATCTTAAAAAAAAAAAAAATAAAAAGTTTGTATTGAAGTTTGTGCTCTTCTGAAAAAGACTTAATTTGCCTTAATGAAGGCTAAAATAAATAAATCTTTTAAGTTAAATGTTCACCCATCAAATGACAAATATGTCTAAATAGATTTTTACTACAGAACGAGAAGAACTACAATAGTGGCAGTGACTCATCACTCTAAATTTGAGTAAGAAATTTCAAGTAACACTTAGTTGAAACTGGGTAAATCATTAATGCCTTTTAACTTCTTCTTTCAAAAGAAATACCTTCCTGCTTTATATAATCATAAATTTTTAAATCAAGATGTTACAAACTATTGAATCTTTAGTATCTAATATACAGCATACAGAATCCACTTCCACCATTTACTAACTATACAACCATTCTCATTGAGCCTCCAGTAGTTTCTTCATCTTTAAAATGGCAGTCAAGGGGTAGGCACAATGGCTCAATTAGTTAATTATCTGCTTGCAAGCAATGGCAACCCACATGGCCACCAGTTTGTGTCCTGGCTGCTCCACTTCCCATCCAGTTCCCTACTTATAGCCTGGGAAAGCAGAGGAACACAGTTCAAGGATGTGGGATTCTACTCCCACAAGGAAACCTGGAAAGAATTCAAAGCACACGGTTTCAGATCAGCTCCAACCATGACAGTCATACTGTGAGTGAACCAATGGATGGAAGATATTTCAGTCTCTTGTTCTCTCTGTAAATCTGCCTTTCCAATAAAAGTAAATGAATCTTAAAAAAAAAAAAATAGTACTAATGAAATAAAATGGCAGTGGAAATACCTATTTTATAAGGTTATTATAAAAATTAAGACAATACTACTTTTGAGACGTATTCTGTGATTTACAAAGTGGCACACAAACATTAGAGAATATAAATGGATGGGGTGGGTGTGTTATGTGACAGTTAAGGTGCAACCTGGGATACCTACATGGCTAATTGTAGTGGCTAGCTTTGAGTCATGGCTACTCCATGTCCAATACCACTTCCTGCTAATCTGCATGCTGACCTGGATGGGTTCCAGGTTCCTAGCTTCAGCCTGGTGCAAGTCTACGTGTTGCAGACATTTGAGGACTATGTCTTTTTTTGGTGAGTTTTTAAAAGTACTTCTTATATTGGAAGATTAAAAAAAAAATTTGGCACCAAAAGAAAGGAATTTTTAATTTCCATTTTACACATATTTTCTGAGGTACCTTTTTGTAAGAGTCTCTTGCTAAATTGTAGTCCTATTAAGGCAGAAGCATGACTTTCTTCATCCAAAATGTGCAATACACACTGTACCAGTATATAGCACCTCTATCACCTTTCCCAAAATAAATTACCTTGTATTTTTCTTTGGCTTTCTCTTTTCCAAGAAGTTTAAGAACTTTATCTGCTAACAGCATGCTTTGTTGGTTTTGGAAGCCTTCTAATATACACACAGCAGTGACATCTAGAAATGATGGAAAACAGTCTGAAATTACTGGAAAGCTGATCATCAGCATTAAAGAGGCACAATGAACTACAGAAAGCAACAACATGGGCCCGGCGGTGTGGCCTAGTGGCTAAAGTCCTCGCCTTGAAATTCCTGGGATCCCATATGGGCGCCGGTTCTAATCCCGGCTGCTCCACTTCCCATCCAGCTCCCTGCTTGTGGCCTGGGAAAGCAGTTGAGGACGGCCCAATGCATTGGGACACTGCACCCGCGTGGGAGACCCGGAAGAGGTTCCAGGATCCTGGCTTCGGATCGGCACACATCGGCCCGTTGCTGGTCACTTGGGGAGTGAATCATCGGATGGAAGATCTTCCTCTCTGTCTCTCCTCCTCTGTGTATATCTGGCTGTAATAAAATGAATAAATCTTAAAAAAAAAAAGAAAGCAACAACACAACACTCATGGCCTGAAGACACATCTGCTTTTGTTTCTAATAAACTGATTCTCAGAACTTTGGTTTTATATACTCTGCCAACCTCAAAAAGCTCAGAAAGTTATTCCATTTCTCTGGGGTTTGTTTTCCTCACACATAAAACAAAAAAGGCTATGCTGCATGATTTCTGATGTTCTTACTGCCCCAACATTCTATGCATAGCCAATGAAACAAGTAATTTAGGACTGTTCTCTTCCAGCCAACATAGTATGTCCGTCTCACATCTGGTCTTTTGTGCAGACCTCAGGATTAGTGTTTGTCTCTAACCCACCTTGCCACAGAGCTCTCAAAATAAATCCATTTCAAAATAGGACTTCTGTTTTGTGATGTCACAGTGGCTTGAAATTAAAAACAAAACCAATGGTTCCTTAACCTTTCAACTTTAACACATTCAAATAATAGCTGTCCCTATTCTTGTGTACTAAATCCCACACAACTCCACATCCTTCTTCTTCCAAACAAGTCCATTTACCATCACATTTTCCTGATACAACCTTGGCTAGTGGCACCAGCAGTGCCTTTTTCTCCACTTGCAATTTTGAAGTCTAACTCAAAATTCAGAATTCCCTTTACTAAAGAAAAAGTCCTACCCACTACCAAAATACACAATATCACAAAGCCTCAGATCTTGCTAAAACCCTACGAAGCACTTTCATTTGGTAACTTAGATCTTTAAAAGTGTTTTCCCTGTTTTAAAGGTTTTTTTTAAAGGTTAACTCTTATAATGCTTTTAAAGCAGATATATATGTAATACAAAGCACTTGCAGACTACAAAAATTACACTTTGGGTTATCTCTGTCACTTAGATGAAATGTAAAAGTCAGTGGTTTATGCTCTAGTTCTAGTTTTGGAAGCAAACATGGTCAACTAAGAGTTCACAGAATATGACATCTATTGAGAATCACAAATTCACTTTAATGCTTTACAACACTTAGTTTCCAAATGATATAAAGATATTTTCAAATATGAGTGTTAAAATACAAATGTTTTCTTCAATAATTTGCCTCAGTTATTTCATATTTATACTGATTATTAACCAAAAACACATAAAATTTAGAAACTACCACTATGATCTTTTTATTTACGGAATTGTATCAATAATTGTTAACTACCAAGTTAGCATGTATGGCATATAAATGCCAAATTATAACTTTAATATCATAGGCAGAACAGAACCAATGCTTAAGTATATGAATTTCAATTTAAACTGGAAGATAGGGTAAGAGCTTCACTTTTATACCTGTATCAGTATTCATAAAGCACAGCTTCTAAGTTTATCAATGACTACACAGCTTTAACAATTTTTCTGATGTAAAAAGAAAAATACTCTCACCTTCTAAACATTCCTTCTTATTGTCTAGCTTCTCGTGGGCTTTTGCACGTCTAAAGAGAGCTTTCACATATTTGGGATTAAGTTCAACAGCTTTTGTACAATCTTGTGCCACCTCTTTCCATTTTTGCTGTAATTGAAAGTATTAACAAAAAGTTACACTAAAAACAGCAAAAAAGTATTCCCAAGCTAGAGCTGACATCCAAGATACTTATCTGTAAGATAAGCAAACAAATTCGGAAAATTAAACAACAGACATACTTAGGCAATCCTTTTACCTCCAAATTTACAAATGTACCTGCAATTATGTGCTTTCATCATGTCTTTCTTCCCTCCTGTAAAGCCAAAGAAGCACCACTGTCACCAAAGGCCTCCTCTCCAGGGAGTGGCCTGGATCTTCACCCTCTCCATGTCAAGGATGTCAGTGCTTTGCTAGCTTTTCTCTCAGAAATCTTTTCCATGAAATCACTCCATGTACCTCCTCTTACATTTTCATCTTTGAAATCTTTTATATTCCCCTCCAAATACCTCCCTACGCCTTCAGCTGTTCTTTGATGTCACATGCCCGAAGACACCAGGCTTCTCTTTTCCTCCAGCCTTACTAGTGGCTCCTTTTCATTTTCTTTGTTCAGTTCTTCTACCTGATCTCAAGATCTCCACTCACTCCTTAAAGGAGCGCATCAATTATCTGGTTTTATGCAATACCTAGTATTAAATAACTCCAAAACTAACTTTTTTACCCCAGATCACTATCCTAAATCAGACATTTCTCAATTCAGCTGTCTCACTGCTTCCTCCATCTACCCTTCTCCACTCATTGGTATTAAAATTCCTGTTTCTCTTTACCCTTCACACTCATCGCACTATCTCACCTGG
Organism: Ochotona princeps; assembly: GCF_030435755.1. Classification (NCBI taxonomy): domain Eukaryota; kingdom Metazoa; phylum Chordata; class Mammalia; order Lagomorpha; family Ochotonidae; genus Ochotona; species Ochotona princeps. The sequence goes on from NC_080834.1 coordinate 67,668,454, forward strand.
GTTACTGCACTACCATCCTTGTTCTCACCGCCAACACGCTTTCCTCATTTCAGTATATTCTCACCAGAACAATGACACTATGTTCCCACCTTGCTTGTAACCCTTAAATATTTCTCACTATGCTCAAATCAAGTTCAAAATTTTAATAATACCTACAAGGGTTAGCCTGATTTGGTCACTGTCTACCTTTCCAATTTAATCTCTATACTCCAGGAACTGTTGTACTCCTTTAAATCTAACTCTTTCCTGCATCAGAGTGATTATACACACTATCTCTTCTATTTACAGTCTCCTCTCCCTGTTTTGTAAGCCAACTACTACGCACCCATACATAGAATGAAACAGATCTGCATTTGATAATCTGAAAGGCTATACAAGGTATAGTGGCAACTGAAAAAGTATTTCACATATAGATGTATAATAGAAACTCACCAAGGGAGTTTTTCCTTTTCTCCTCTACATATGCTACTATTGCATATGGAGAGAAAAGTTCAAAAATGGGACAAAGTTGCTAAAAAAAATTTTAATATGTTATACATTTTATAAAAATCAAAATAACATGTAGCTTTGGAGCATAAATATGTAATCAGCAGAGATAAAATTGCTTCTAAAGTATTATAATTGAAGGACATAAGATGAAAATCATAAAATTTCAAAATCTGTGCTGGCTAGCATTAACTGAAACTTCAAGCAAATGGAGAACAAAAGGAACGGAAACCACAAGCTAGTGTACATACCAACTGCTCAAAGGCAGCAGCTCTGTTCTGATAAAACGTGGAAAGGTCGACGTTCTTCTCTGTAGGACACAAGCTAATAGCCTCTGTGTAGCACTGAATAGCATGTTCATATTTTCCTGCTTTAAAATATTTATTGCCTTTGTTCTTTGCTGCTTGGGCTCTATCAAGAGAATTCTAAAATAGAAAGAAACAATTATTAAATGCTAATCAACATTTAAGAATAGACTCCAATTACACAATTTATGTAACAAAGTGATAAGAGAAAAACGAAGATACAATGATTGCAATGTAAGCTGCTTTATGCAGTTATCTTCATGGGACAAATTCTCAGTAGTAGGACCGCTGTGTCAGAAGGCTCACAGAGGGCATGTTTGGGGTAATGTTAAGACATCATTGTGAATACTTGTATCCCATACTGGAGTGCCTGGTTTTGAGTTCCAGTTCCACTTCTGATTCCAGCTGCCTGCTAATAATTCAGACCTGGGAGGCAACAGACGATTTAAGAAGCTGAGACCCTTTCATATACATGGGGACCTGGCTGTGCGGGGAGTTTGGGGCATTACCCAACAGATGGAGTATCTCTTGTTCTCTGGTTTTGTGGCTTTCAAATTAAAACAAAAATAAGAAAATAAAACTAATTTATTAAAATGTTCACATTTTTAAATTTCAAAAACACTTAATCACGTTCATCTTATCATATATAGAAGAATGCAATGTACATATTTCATTTTTAAGACTTGTTCTTTTATTTGGAAGGTTAAATTACAGAAAGAGGATACAGAGAGGTCTTCCATCTGCTGTTTTACCCCCCAAACAGCCACAATGGTTGGAGCTGAGCCAACATGAAGTCAGGAGTCAGGGAGCTTATTTTGGGTCTCACACGTGGGTGCCGGGGCCTAAGGACCTGGGCCCTCCTCTGCTACTTTCACAAGCTATTAACAGAGAGTCTGTTCAGAAATGGAGTCTTGGGGACTTGAACCCATACCCATATGGGATGCTAATGCTATAGGAAGACGCTTAACCTGTTATGCCATCATGTTGGCCCCAATGTTCATCTTTTTAAATTTCAGAAACGCTCAGACTTTTCCATAAAGGCTGCAGTGCTTTAAAGTATCACTTCTCATCATTCCTGCTGCATTTGATGTAATGACTGTGTTCAATTTATGCCAGTCTAATGTGTACAAGGGTACTTTACAAAATTTGCTATTTTCTGTCAGCATTGTCTGATTTTAACGAATATGGGACTATGAGACAATTCACATACCTACAACAGGTGAGCACAGACAAGACACAAGCAATGGAGCTGCCCCTACTGATAATCCAAAGACTCGGGACTCAGAATCTCCTAGTTACTCTGGTTTCTCTTCAAAGCAAATAAATCTTTAGCTATTTAAAAAAAAAACCAACAACAAAAAAAGGCAAGACAGCCACTTTCTCTGACATCTGCTCTCTCACCCTTACTCATTTCACTTTTCTTTCTTTCCGTTCCATTTATTTATCTTTTGTTTTCTTTCCTTAGTCTGACTATTGCTGTAGTTCTTTTTTAATAGAATGCATAGAGGATTCGTAGAAAATTAAGAATCTGACATAATACACAGTTACTTTACACTATCTGGCTTCAACAAGATATATGTGTATTTTAGGTGGGGGGATGAAAACAACCAAAAGTACAAATGCATTAATAAATAATAAATAAACATAAATATCTTTCCTGTGTTGGCAGCTTTAATTATCTTCCCAAAGCATGAAATACAACAGCAACCGGGCCCGGTGGCGTGGCCTAGGGGCTAAAGTCCTCGCCTTGAACACCCCGGGATCCCATGTGGGCGCCGGTTCTAATCCCGGCAGCTCCACTTCCCATCCAGCTCCCTGCTTGTGGCCTGGGAAAGCAGTTGAGGACGGCCCAATGCATTGGGACACTGCACCCGTGTGGGAGACCTGGAAGAGGTTCCTGATTCCCGGCATAGGATTGGCGCGCACCAGCCGTTGCAGCTCACTTGGGGAGTGAATCATTGGACGGAAGATCTTCCTCTCTGTCTCTCCTCCTCTCTCTATATCTGACTTTGTAATACAAAAAAAAAAAAGTATGTGAAATACAACAGTAACCTTGAAACACCTTTTAAGGATATACTTCAGGAAAATGAAAATATGCCAGGACTAAACCACCGAACACGCACAAAATATCCACAACAAAAGGCAGTGGGCTTTTAGCCCAGTGGTTAAAGTGTCTGCTTTGCACACGGACTGCTTGGGTTCAATTCCTGGCTCTGGCTTCCGATCCAGCTTCCTAATACTGTAGACCCTGAGACACAATGGAACAGCAGTCAGGAACTGCGTTCCTGACACCCATGTGAGTGACCTGGATTAAATCCCCAGCTTCTAGCACTCATCCACTATGCACATCTGAGGAGTAAGCTAGCAGATGAAAATGAACACTTTCACTTTCTGTGTCATTCAAATATTTTATTTGAAGATAAATTTCTCTCTCCGCCCCCAAATAAATATAATTTTAAAAAATGAAGTTTTTGGTTCTGGTTTCATTCTCTCTGCTCAGCTCTCCCAAATACTGCAGGCATTTGCAGATTAAACCAGCAATAAAGGAAAGCGCTTTCTCTCTAACCATCTAATTAATTAATTTTTAAAAACTGCTTACAAAAGCAAAATCAACTAATAACAGATGCATCCACATTGAATAGAAAACTGCTCTGAAATGCATCAAATACAATGTGTCAAAAGACTGAAAGGCTCTCTTGTGGGATTTTCAAAAATAAAGTTGTTTTTAAAAGCACATCAATTAAGTCTTGAAAAATGAAAAAGAAAATTAACTTGATGACTAGACTGTAGAGGAGAATCAAGATACCGGAATAGGGTGAGGACTTGTTTAAACAGATGAAGAAACATTAAGCCAGGGTGAAGTAGAGGGCACATTCCAGGAAACAGGAGAGGACAGACTAATGGCAGAGGGGCACCTAGAGACTGATGAACACAGGAAAGCAGTGGTGAAGAGACAACAGTGTGGTGTTGCAGTGACCAGAAACTCAGCAACATTCAACCAGTGGTGATCTGAACTGCACCAGCAGCCAGAACTCCACCAGCAACCAGGTGGGAAGGGGAGTTACCTGGGAACTCAGGAGGTGAACCCAGACAAAGAATTGCCTGTTCTTCTGGTTTGTTTGAAAAGTAGCAAAGACAGAGCAGTAGATTCCAAACAGCTGGTGTGGGATAGGGTGGATTTCACAGTCCAAACCCCAGAAGAGCCGAACCAGGAGCCATCTTGTGTAGGGAGGCAAAGGCTATGGGATAGGACTGTACATGTACCAAGCTGGGAACGAGATCATTTTAGCCTCAATGAATTGAAACGACCTGATATCCTACAAGTTCTACCCAAAATCAGTCCAAGTAGCACCTAGACGTAACAGCCAGCAGATCAAGAACTCCGAAAGTGGCACATTAGTAGCCATTTTGTATAGTGTGGCAAAGGCTTTGGGAATGCAGGGAGCAAACTCACTGAACTCAGTGCATTGCACTGGTTCCACACCAAAAATAATACCGACTCTGACATCTTATGACTCAAAATAGGTCCATGTGGCCCTCAAACCTAACAGCCAGCAGGTTCCTGCAAAATCAGAACCACCGAGCCTGGCACAATAGCATAGTGATTAAAGTCCTCACCTTGCACATGCCAGGATCCCATATGGACACTGGTTCTAATCCCAGCAGCTCTACTTCCCATCCAGCTCCCTGCTTGTGGCCTGGGAAAGGAGTAGAGGATGGCCCAAAGCTTTGAGACACTGCACCCATGTGGAAGACCTGGAAAGAAGTTCCTGGCTCCTGGCTTCAGATCGGCGTGGTACTGGCCATTGCAGCCACTTGGAGAGTGAATCATCAGACGGAAGATCTTCCTCTCTGTCTCTCCTCCTCTCTATACATCTGCCTTTCCAATAAAAATAAATAAATCTTAAAAAAAAATCAGAACCACCAACAATCTAGGTATTTAGGACACTTGGTGTCCCCCTAATCTTGGGAACTGAGCAAAACAGAAGTGGGAGAAACGTACAGACAATGGTGCAACAACAGCATGGAATCACAGGAGGTAGAGTGCTGAGCCAGGAACTGGGGCTATGGAGATCATGGTGTAAGTCTAACACAAGAGCCCAGACCTGAAACTTGCTAGAGGGAGTGGCAAATGTGACTGCAAGCAAAGAATCATGTAACAACCACAACATGTAAAATTGAATTGCAGACCTCTGGGTGACAGTTTAGAAATCTGCCCCAAGGAGAAGAATCTGCTAACCAGAAGTACAATCACCAAGAGCAAAAGAAGAGACAAAAGCACAATGAATATTACTGATGACTCCTCTGCAAAGCAGCAAATTCCTTTGCCAACCTGAGTTAACTGAGGAAGACATCGAGAAAATGGGGGATACAGAATCCAAAAACTCATTCGAAATCTTATCAATTCTGAAAAATACATGCAGGAATTTAAGGAAATGTCACACAGCAAATAGCAACACTGAAATCAAATCAAGCAGAATTACTGGAAATGAAGGATGCAATACAGTAAGTTAAAAATGCAGTGGAAAGTCTCAATAACACAATAAAGGAGGCAGAAGAAAGAATCTCAGAAATGGAAGGTATTTCTGGTCACAATGGGGACACAATAAAAATGGAAAGTAGAGCTGGGTCAAGCTAAAAAAAGTATTTAAGAATTAAGAGACACTATTAAAAGGCTAAAGATGAGAGTTATGGAAGTCCTAGAAGTTGCAGAAAGAGAATCAGGGTTTAAAAATGTATTTAATGAAATAATAAAGGAAAACTTCCCTAATCTGGAGCACAAATTGGGAAACAACATCTAGGAGGGGCATAGAACTCCCCACAGGGTTGACCAAAAGTGATCTTCACCATGACACATAATAAAGAACTTTTTCCTTATATGTGCATGTGAAAAAAAAATCAATTGACATATAGAGCAATGGCAAGTAAAATCACAGTTGGCCTCTTACAGGAAACTCTACAGGCCAGAAGAGAATGGAGTGACATATTTCACATTCTAAAAGCAAAAAATTGTCAGCCCAGAGTAACGTACCCAGGAAAGCTTTCCTTTGTCTTTAAAAATGAAATAAAATTCTTCCATAGTAAAGAAAAGGTGAAAGAATATGTCTCTTCCAAACCTGCCCTACAAATGATACTTAAAGATGTTCTCTTGACGGAGGAGAGGAATAGCATCCACCAAAACCAAAGGCAAATGTGAAGAACATCCCAGTAAAGTAACAACAGAAGACTAAATCAATGAACAACCTATTGCTAAATGCCAGGAACATGTTACTAATCTATATTAACCGTGAGTATAAATGGTTTAAACTCAGACAATTACCATTTAAGGCTAAGCACAAAAATAAAAAGAGAAATGTACAACTTCCCTCCACTGAAAATAAACCCTGAAAGAAGAGAAATGAGCAATATAATAAAAAGTAGGGAAGATACTAAAAAGCTGAGTCAGTATAGCAGCCACTACCAAGCATGTCAAAACCAAGAAAGGAGTGAATAGTTTAGATCCCAATATTAAAAACAGAGATTTTCAAATTGTTTTAAGCAAAAAATGTTCATGCTGCTGATAAGGCATAACCTGAAACCAAATGACATATAAAGATGTCAAAGAAGTCAAATGTTAACAAGAAACCCCAAATCAACCAAAATACCATTCAAAAGTATTACAGCGCAAGATTTATGGGAATGTCAGGTTTACAAGACAAAGATCTTCTGTCCACTGGTTCACTCCCCAAGTGACCACAAAGGTCAGAGCTGAGCTAATCCAAAGTCAGGAGCCTGAGCTCCTTCTGGGTCTCCCAAGGCTTTGGGCCAACTTCTACTGCTATCCCAGGCCAAAAGGGAGCTGGATGGGAAGTGGAGCAGCCAGGACACAAACCAGCACCCATATGGGATCCTGGTGCATGCAAGGCAAGGACTTCAGCCACTAGGCCAAAGTGCCAGACCCACTGCACACGACAGTTTAATGGATAATTGAGCAATATGTAATCAAAACAAAACTGGATAATCATAAGTTTCCGGTTCTGATAAACCTTTAAAATAAACTCTATTACCTTACATATTAAACAGAAATGAAAGGAAAATACTGCTTTCAACTTCTTGAAGATTTCAATGCTTCTAAGTGACTGAGAATCTTAACACCGCACCTCCAATACGAATGTTTTAGGTTGAAAACAACGTAGCATATTAAATGCATATAATTGGCACAGTTGACAATAAATATGTCTCAAACTTTTTTAGTATTTTAAAAGTCACAGGCTAAATAAAAATATTTTCTGGACAAAATAAACAACCATGTTTCACTGGATAAATAAGCAATGAACTCCAAGAAGACCCTTAATGATATCAGGAGAATATAAAGAGATGCTAAAGAACATGTAAAGACTTAAAGAACAGAGAGGAACCTGGAGAGTTAATGTATACAAGGATTCTCCTTAAAAAACGCACATTTCTTATTTTCATTTTAGTAAACTCTAAACAACTAGAAAGAATCACCTGAATCCTTCAAATAGTCATTTGCCTGCAATTAATCAAATTCAACAGTTTCCAAAAAGATAGCACATTCTATTTGCCTATAGCATTAACTTTGGCTAACATCCTCTTGTCCTTTCTGCTCACTCCCCATCCTATTACTTCCTGACCGACTATTTCACTTCATCAATAAAAAAATAGAGAATAAAAGACAATACAATAGGCAAAGTACAGAAAAGCTACTTATTTTCCCTGATAGATTCTAGGACAAAAAAATGTGGCAGTGAAGATACCACCTAAGAAGTCTACATCCTGTGTTGGAGTGCGTGGGTTGAAGTGCCAGCTCTACTTGCAATATTAGCTCCCTATCAATCAATACCATGGGAGGCAGCAGATGACAGCTCAAGTGCTTGGGTCCCTCTATTTTCACAGGAGACTCAGATGATGCTCTGGACTCCTGCCTTTGGACTGGCCCAATTCCAGCCATCATGGCCCTTTGGGGAGTGAACCACTGGATGGAAGACCTCTTTATCTCTCAATAAATACTAACCCAAATTAAAAAAAGAATTAAATTTGTGCCTATACTACATGAATGACACAGTTAGTTTACAATTAAGGATCATGCAAAATATGAATCATTAAAGTCAAACTCATCCATCGGAACTGAAAGCAAACAACTCAGACTTAACTGTCACTGCTCTGTTCACTACTCACTCCAAGGCCTGAGGTCAGTAAGTGAGGTAGTTTGATACTGTTTCTTTCAGTTTTATTCTCCCAGATTAGAAAGTAATGTTTTAGATGCAAATTTCAGCTTTACAGAAGTAGCAAACAGCTCTTGGAACAGTTACTGCAAGAGATACAAATGTCAGTAGCTACTGACCAATTGTTACTTTTATATGAATTAAAGCTAGATAAACAAAATCCCTAAGAAAGCAATTTAAGACAAAAAGAAAGTCCTCTCCCATCTCCTGTCCTGAACCTGTACACACAGACGCCCAGGGGCAGCAGCTGTGGAGCATCAAGTTAGGCTGCCACCATTAACACCCATCTCCTACACAAAGTGCTGGCTCCAGTCCAGACATTTCCACTTCCCATCCAGCTCCCTGCCAATGCAACTGGAAGGCAGCAGAGGAAGGCGCAAGTGCCAAGGCTCCTGTCACCCACCTGGGAGACAGACACCGTTCTGAGCACCTGCCTTGAGCATGACCCACCTGCAGCAATTGAAGTAATTTGGGAAGTGAATCAGCCAATTGAAGATAGGTCGATCAATCTCTCTCTGTCTTTCAAATAATGTCTGTCTTGCTCTGGCACCTGACTTTTCAAAGTAATTATCTTTTTACAACAACAACAACAAAAAAAAAGAGGAAAAAAAAAGGGAATTGAAAACTTCTGAGTGTCCCTGGTAACCCTGATATAAAAAATCAGGGGTCCAGGGCAGTGGCACAGTGGGTTAAACTGATACCTGCGGTGTGGGGCATCCCATATGGGCATCAATTGGAGTTCCAGCAGGTGTACCTCTGATCCAGCTCCCTGCTAACAGCATGAGGGAAGTGGTGGAAGATGGTCCAAGTGCTTGAACCCCTGTTATCCACATGGGAGACCTGGAAGAAGCTTCTGGCTCCTGGGTTGGCCCTTGCCCTACCCCAGCCATTAAGGCCATCTGGGGAGTAAATCGGCAGATGGAAGATCTGTCACTCCCTCTCTTTATAAATGAACAAAGCTTAAAAAAAATTTTTTTAAAGATTTATTCATTTTATTACAGCCAGATATACACAGAGGAGGAGAGACAGAGAGAAAGATCTTCCGCCTGATAATTCACTCCCCAAGTGACCGCAACGGCCGGTACCACGCCGATCTGAAGCCAGGAGCCAGTAACTTCTTCCAGGTCTCCCACACGGGTGCAGTGTCCCAATGCATTGGGCCGTCCTCCACTGCTTTCCCAGGCCACAAGCAGGGAACTGGATGGGAAGCAGGGCTGCCGGGATTAGAACCAGTGCCCATATGGGATCCTGGCATGTGCAAGGCGAGGACTTTAATCACTATGCTATCGCGCCAGGCCCGGGAGCACCAGTTTAAGTCCCAGCTGTTCTACTTGATCCCCACCCCCCTCCCCGCGTGATCATGCCTGGGAAAGCAGCAGCAGATGGCCCATCTGCTCGTGCCTGACACTCACATATGAAGTTCCTGACTTCTGATTTGGCCATCTGGGGAACGAACCAGTAGATGGAATTCTCTCTCTCCTGAACTCTTTCAATAAATAAATCTTTCTAAATTAAAAAAAAAAAATGTACAGCTATTGCTAGGGTGGAAAAGAGCGTGAGGATTCTGCTAGTTCAGACCAAACAAATGATTCCCCAGATGTAAAACTCACTGAGGTCACCAACTGAAAGGCACTTTTCTGAACACTGAGCTATTCCTACAATGCAAATGATGGTACGTCCAAGGTTTCTGTCTAGTTTTATTGCAGGTCTAAAGTCATAAATTTTAAAGCAGTTGATGTTTCATAAAGAATTCAATTTTAGTTTTTAACAACAGATGAGTGAGCATTAATCATTATAACATCAAACAATTTACCAAACACCATGAAATTTAAAAATTGCTTTGTTGGACCTGGTGCGTTGGCTCAATTGGCTAAATCCTCACCTTGCAAGCACCAGGATCCCAAATAGGCACTGGTCTGTTGTCTTGGCTGCTCCACTTCTCATCTAGCTCCCTGCCTATGGCCTGGGAAAGCAGTAGAGGACGGCCCAAAACTTTGGGACCCTGTATCCACGTCCATCTGAAAGAAACTCCTGGCTTTGGATCAGTTCAACTCCTAGTGTTGTGGCCATCTGGGGAGTGAACCAGCAGATGGAAGATCTTTTTATCTCTACTTCTCTCCATTACAAAAAGAAAAGTGATCTGCGGTTTCAATAATCTTTAAAAGAAAATGCTAAAAAAGAAAAAAAAAACTGTAGAAATTTAAGAAAATCTAAAATCTGAAAGGAAATTTTCTAAAGGCTATCAAATACCAAAGTCAGAGTCCCCAAGATAGGGCAGAGCAGCCGAAGCTACAGTGAAATATTAAAAATTAGTTTCACATATAAAGATCATAATTAACAATTGCTACAAAACTACGAATATCCCTCATTCATCTCCTACTCTTCCATACTTAAAAAGCAAATGAAACCAGAGGACCAGGGTAGATGTGGGACGGACTCGGCTAGGTTTCAACCTCAACTGAGCCATATATGAGCTATATGTGGGTATGGACGAGCCGTGGCTGGGCTGAAACTTCCAACAGCAGGAACCAGAATGGGTTGAAGACCAGTTAAGGAAGGCTGCTGCTCCTGCTGGGGCAAGAGATGGAATGAGCGGTGCTGGCCCATGGACCTGCTGCTATGCGCGAAACCTGACACCAGGAGGGGGTCTGATGGAGGAACCTGAACAGTTCCTCTGACAGGACACTGACCCTACAAATAAGCGCAGGAAGCAAGGAGGTAAACAACCCAGAAGAAGCTATGGAAAATGTCCCACTGGCACACATCTGGCTCGGGTTGAGGGCAGACCAGGCTGAGCCAGTTCTCGTCATCCACTGGCAAGTCCGAGCGCTGGATCTGGGTGGGGGGCGGGCCAGGTTTGGTTGTGATAAAAACAGTACACAACACAAAATGCCAAGGCGAGGCTGCCTGTGCCTGTTAGGAACGCAGCACCCAACCAGCACACTTCCCACGGGTTTAGGTGAGGGTTGAGTGTGTGATGGGCAGAGCCAGGATGGACTGTAATACTCATTGGTTCCGGTGGAGGTCGGGGCTGAGAATAGAACCAACCCAGCAGTTGCAACCACCAGCTGATCGGGGTGATGGACTGAGGCGGACACTGTGCTTGCTAGTACATATAGGAACCTGATCTGGGAACACCTCAAAGTTTCTTTGGGGATCCCTTCAATCAAAATGGAGGAATCAGAACTTTAACCAAGAAAAGATAGAAGATGGAGTAGATCAACCAACCACCTCAACTATATGTTGACAGCAAAATACTGGACAAGGGGAGACTCTATGATGGACTATGTCAATCAGTGGACTCTGCACCAGCCTCACTGTACCTGGATTGTTGCTGATGGTATGTTGGAGCTTTTAATTGATCGGGATGATACTCTGCTGGCTCTGCCTTCAGACCAGAGGGGGTCTCCCTAAGAAGCGGTTGAACTTGACTGGACAATAGGATGCTGGACTCTATGTCTGGTATAGGCTCACAATGAGGGAATCCCAAATGAACTTGAGCTGTGGTTATGCAACAAGGTGGAGGAATCCACCATGGGGGGAGGGTTTGGGGAGGAGTGGGTAGAATCCCAGTACCTATGAAACTGTGTCATGTAATACAATGTAATTAATGAGTAAACTAATTTTTTAAAAAAGGGGGAAGGGCCCGGCGGCATGGCCTAGCGGCTAAAGTCCTCGCCTTGAAAGCCCTGGGATCCCATATGGGCGCCGGTTCTAATCCCAGCGGCTCCACTTCCCGTCCGGCCCCCCGCTTGTGGCCTGGGAAAGCAGTTGAGGACGGCCCAATGCATTGGGACACTGCACCCGCGTGGGAGACCTGGAAGAGGTTCCAGGTTCCTGGCTTCGGATCGGCGCGCATCGGCCCGTTGCGGCTCACTTGGGGAGTGAATCATTGGACGGAAGATCTTCCTCTCTGTCTCTCCTCCTCTGTGTATATCTGGCTGTAATAAAATGAATAAATCTTTAAAAAAAAAAAAAAAGGGGGGGGGGGAAGCAAATGAAACCAGAAAAGATCAAACAAATGATAAACCATTCAAAAATCCTCTTGGCCACTCTTATCAGTATCACTCAGAATCATCAATTTTTAGTGCTAGATGAAATACTATTAAGTGACTGGTCATATCTAGCGAGACTGAACTTAAGATTAAGATCACCAAGAATAAAACAGACATTCCAAAGTAGCAATGCTAGAGCAATGCTAGAGGACCCAACAGGAAGCTTACACCGTGGGGCTGCTGCTGTGGCACAGCAGGTAAAGCCAGTACCGACAGCGCCGCAGTCCCAAATGGGTTTAAGTCCTGGCTGCTCTACTTCTGCTCTAGCTACCTGCTAACGTGCCTGGGAAATCAGTGGAAGATGGCCCAAGTGACCCTGCACCCATGTGGGAGACTCAGAAGTTCCTGACTGTAGGCTGGCACAGCCCTGACTATTGTAGCCATTTGGGGGGCAATCCCTCTCGCTTTAACTGTGCCTTTCAAATAAATAAAGTAAATCCTAACAAAACATAACAAATCTTGTATTTCCTAGTTCTCAGAATTCAGGGCTTCTTCCATCATACTGTGATACAACTTCTATTTTAAAAGAAAAAAAAAAGGTGCAGTAGGCATTTGGTACATCAGTGATGTGTAGCCTCACACTGCAGGCACCAAACCTCAGCGCTTCAACCCAACATCAAAGCTTCCTTTGAAACTCATCTGACTACTTGGTAAAAATCTATTTTCACCACACAAAGTGTAAAACGGAAATGACGTGCACATGTGTATAGGTGTACGTAAATTTGCATGTGTGTAAAATCATATATGTATATACCTGGGAACTACTTCACTCCAGGCTGCTGTGAATTCTGAGTTCCTCTGGCACCACCACGGTACAACTCCGAACCAGAGAAAATCCTCCTCCCACTCATCCCAGTACTGTTACACGCAGCCAGGCCAACTCTCTGCACAGCTGTCAGATACCAAAAGGATTTAAGAGTCAGCTCAGTGCACGGACACGAAGCACTTCAGCATAGACCCCAAGGCTTGTCTCCACGGCAGCGAATCTGCGGCAGAGGTGGTAGGCTGTGAAACTGACGTGCCTAGGAGGCTTCCAGCCAGGAAGTTTAGGAACTCATTCAAAGAGGAGGAAAAAAACCCAAAATGTATCACTGAGCGCACTCTTTAGAACGCTTCTGTGCACATGTATGTACAAGGTCATTAATCAGGGTTTTTTTTTCCACTTGTCAATCAACCAGCTGTTGCTCGGGACCCCTGGGGCGGGAGGAGTACCAGCTTCAGCAAGGGGAGGAGTGGCTCATTATCAAAAAAACGCCTTTTCCCATTAAGTTTTAGGTCTCTGGAAACCACAAAAGTCATTCATATCACCACCACTGAACCACGCGATTGGGTAACCCCTGGCTTGTTAATGCACTCCTCCCATTTGTACCTACAACACCAAGGATAAATGCTGTGTCACCGAATGCAAAAAAAAAGCAGAGTGTCGGAAGACCGCCAAGCCGTCCCCTCAGGCCACACTGCATCCCCGCCCGACGCCTGCCCTCCGCTCACCATCTCCAGGTGGGCACCGGGGCCCTCGGCGTGCCCGCTGGCCAGCGCCGGGCTGGCTCTGCCCTCCGGGGTCTTCCGTTCGCTGCGTCCCTTCAGGCTGCCGGCGTCGCCCCGGCCCCCGGTCTCCCGGCGCCGCCGCTGCCGGCTCCACAGGTACATGGCCCCGGCGCCCAGCAGCAGCGGCGCCCCGACCGCCAGCGCCAGCTGCCATCGCGGCAGGCCCCCGGCGCCCGGGCCCGCCGTCCCGCCGCCGCCCACCCCGCTCCCGGAGCCGGGGGCCGCCGCCGCTGCGGCCACCGCCGCCTCCACAGGCTTAGAGGCGGCCATGACGCGCGTCCTCCGCCACCGCCTCTCTGCCGAGCCTGGGCGTCCCGGCCGGCCGTCAGCGTGCGAAGGAGCACCGCAGGGAGGCAGGAAGAGCGGCCCAGAGAGCGAGCACGCCGAGCAGCCGGAGCGGACGACAGAGAGGCCAGAGGTCACCGGAAGCCCGGGGCATGCCGGGTCGGTCTAACCGTCCGCCTCCTCCCCTCTTAACTGCAGAGGAAGCGGATGAGGAGAACCACTTCCGGGTGTCTCCCAGCACTCGCGGTTGGAGGAGACTCACTTGTGGGCTGCAGCCCATGTCCTCTAGCTCAGGAACGGACAGATGGCCCTGCTGCCCAGCGAAGCGCAGGGGGTGCGAGTGTCGTGGGCTGCAGGACGCGTGGGCGACCAAGTCGAGGAAAAGCTCGGGACGCAGCGAGTGGGCGGGGCGGAGCGCTGGGCCAACTGTGGACCGAGCCGCCCCGTCTGTTGGCGCACTGGGACAGTGTCCGTTAACGCCACGTTGTTTGTGCTGGGTCTGAGCGGCCGTTAGCTCCGAGTGTTGTCCGCGAGTCGGAGAGAAACGGACGGATTGGGAGCGCCTGTAAGCGTGTGTGAGGAGGGAGCTCCAGGCTGAGGCCATGGCTTGGACGGATTTGAGGTTGCTGATCCACAGCAGCTGGCAGAAAGACTAGGTGGAAACAGGCCCATCTAGGTTGGATCCCCGCTGCTCACCATGTATGCTATGAAAGCAGTGACGTCTGTGGTGTGAGAAGGTGCTCGAATTGAATGGGTGGACGTGAGAAAGCCCCCATGGTTCTGCACGCCTTTATGTCCGTGTGTCTTGAGTTGGCACTTCGTCTGATAGCTCAGCTCCCTGGAGACCTTGGGCCTTTCTTAGTTCCAGATACCCATGCTTCTAGAACAGCGCGCTCTACCTGCTCACCTCGTTACCTAAGCATAATTTCATCATCTTCATCTCTGTGATACCTTTGTCAGGTATTTTTTTCGTGCTGTGTACCAGAGCTCTGAAAATACAAAAGCTACCCATTCAGGGCATGGTTTGCAATTTACAGTATTTTCAGAAAGGCAGATAATATTAATAGAAAACCAGGAACCTGCTGTGTGGAGCCACAGTTACTGCTTGGAACTCTGACCTCGTGTGTTGAAGTACCGGTTCTGCTCTGCCTCCAGTTCCAGGCCAGCTTCCTGCTGATGAGCACGCTGTGTTTCAGGAGGTGATGGCTTCTGTTCTTGGATCCCTGCCCCCACCCCCTTATGAGACCTTGTATTCACCTGGCCCCAGCCCGAGCTGTTTGGGGCGTTTGGGAGTGAAGCAGAGGATGGAAAATCCCTGTTGCTGTGCATTTCAAGCACAAGAGAATCAAAATCCCCACGTACACTAATTTGCAGACCATGACATTAAAAATCGTTTCATTTTTGCATGTAATAGGGTTATCATCACCACAGCACTATATAATGATTGAAAGGAGATTATTAAGCAGCATGCAAATGGACCAATTAAAACAATGGCCTAAATTGAAAGATTGTGGATTAATGCTTTCCTGTTGGTTCATTCAGGTTATTAGTAAATTGCTTTCAGACAATTGGGTTCCTTGAAACACCAAAAATTGGGGGGGGCCACAAAATGATAGCAAATGGAATCCATCATATAGCCGTTGTAGGCATCCAACTTCTCTCTCCTGAGCCCGCAACCCCAGCAAGCCTTTGCATAAAATCTTTGCTTTCCCTTCTCAGAACAAAGAAGATTTTTTTTTAAACTGAGATTTAACTTTCTGCAGCCTGTTCTTTTAAAGATTTGTTTGAGTTACAGAGAGAAACATAAAGATCTTCCATCCTCTGGTTCACTCCCCAAGTGCCGCGATGGCTGGAGCTGGACCAAAGCCAGCAACCAGGATCTCTCCCACATGGATGCAGGGGCCCAAACCCTTGCACCATCTTTTGTTGCTTTCCCAGGCAAATCCAGCAGGCAGCTGGATCGGAAGCAGAGCAGTTGACAAATCAGTGCTCATATGGGAGGCTAGCACTGCTGGTGAGGCAGCCTTACCCGTGATGCCACAGTGCTGGCCCTTGCAGATTGAGTTAGAATTGTAGAATACCGGGATTGGCACAGTGATACAGCACACTTATCCCTTGCCCTGTGACACCGGCACCACATATGGGCACTGTCATGGATCCCAGCTACTGCAGTTGCCATCCAGCTCTCCGCTTCTAGCTGGGGAAAGTTGTGGAGGGTGACCCAAAGCCTTGAGACCTTGTACCCACATCAGATACCTGGAAGAGGTTCCTGGCTCCTGGCTTTGGATCAGCTCAACTCCGGCCCTTGTGGCCATCTGGGGAATGAACCAGCTGGTAGAAGACCTCTATCCTCTGTAAAATGTGCCTTTCAAGTAAAAATCTTTGAAAAGAGTTGATACTAATAGTTGTGAACTCTTGGTAGGAGCTAAAATATTTACTTTTGTAACTTATTTATTGGAATAGATTGTTTAAAATCCAAACGGTACAACAAATGGACTGTGAAAAACAACTTCAATCAATGCGTGTTTTCATATGCAGTTTCTGTCACCAAAGGCAGTGTTAAAACTGCTTAAAATTTTAAAAAAAGATATTATCTAAAGGATTGTGTGGTGGCAATTTTTGTTGTTTTTTTTTAAGGTAATGGCCAATCTTGCATTTTAAAAATATATACGTATGAGAAAAATAGTACTCCAGTGTTGTAGTTCCCTCCCCAAATACCCATCATAACAATGGCTGGGCCAGGCTAAACCCAGAAACTAAGAATTCAATCCAAGTCCCCCAGCACGGCTGGCAGGGATCCAACCACTTGGCCATCACTAATGACTTCCAGTGTGTACACTAGCAAGAAGCTGAAATCAGCGGTCAAATTCAGGTATCCACCCCAGATACTCCTATGTGAAATGTGGGCTTTATAACCACAGGCTAATTACTAATTATTGGCAAATTATAATTTTAAGGTTAACATTAGTAAATACATTTTTCCTTTTGCTTTTATAGTTTTGTAAGCATCTTAATTTCATTCTTTAGGCTATTTGTCTCTTTTTTCCTATTTTCCTTTTCCGTTTTTTAATTGATTGTAGTATAGAGCAGAATTTAAGCTGTTGCTGGCTTTGTGATCTTCCTTACCCAAAAAATATGTATATACACACCTTTCAGGTTATGGTAGAGATGCAACTCAATTCTGCTTAGTCTTTTTGATGTTTGATACACAGCAGTAGACATTCTTTGCTTAGTTAAAGAGAAACAGTAAGAAACTGTTTCTTGGGCCCCGATGCAGTAGCCTAGCGGCTAAAGTCCTTGCCTTGCATGTGCCAGGATCCCATTTGGGCACTGATTCTAATCCTGGTGGCCCCAATTCCCATCCTGCTCCCTGCTTGTGGCCTGGGAAAGTAGTTGAGGATGGCCCAAAGCCTTGGGACCCCGCACCCGTGTAAGGGCCCCGGGTTCCTGGCTTCAGATCAGTGCAGCTCCAGCTATTGTGGCTGCTTGGGGAGTGAATCATTGTATGGAGATCTTCTTCTCTGGCGTACTCTCTGTGTATCTGACTTTCTGATAAAGAAGTAAAAAAAAAAATTTTTTTTTTAAGAAAAAAAACTGCTTCTTAAAATTTGAGCACATTTTTCTTAGCAGAATAATAGAATTCAGTAGAGGCAACTTTCTTCACTCTGTATTTTAGGAGGCAAATGAATGAGGTAGAACATTTTGGGTTTGAAAGTCTTGATTTTAAAGACTTGGATCTTAATACCATGAAGTTGTATGTGGTGTGACTGTAGGTAATTCTGCTTTCTCCTCCTCTTTCTCCTCCTCCTCTTTGCTCTGTCTCCTTCTACCTGTCTTGCTCTGTTCCTCTGAGTGCAGTTCTCTGCAAAATGTCGAGTGTTCATTTCCATGTTAGTTCTAAACCACTTACATTATGTCATTTAAAGTGGCCACATTTTCTTTGACCTTGGAAACATATGGTAGGCTCTAAAATTTCCTTTCCAGCTTCCAATGAGTCTGGTACCTTCCTGAGGCCTGCTGCAGGGGTGGGGGTGAGTGGTGAGCCACCTGGGGCCTTTCAGGAGCAAGGCTACCTTGCTTTCTTTGAGAATATGGATCTATCACTTCCATTGTCATTGCTATGTGAAAGCCTTACAGATTGATAAAATTGACGAATACTGCTTGATGGATGTCCAAACCTTCCAGTCAAGCATACCTGCTTATTTTAAGCAGATACTCATGCCTAACAACTCTTACTCTTTTTAAAACTCAGTCTATTAGTTCATTTTGTTTTTCGTCATCAGAAATTGCTAGTGAAGAAAAGTACCTATTACCTGTACTTACCATTCATTTCAACCAAAATACTGTTGTAATTTTGTTTCTTTATAGTCTAAAACTGCCTTAGAAGTCCCTGTATTCTTTGGCTTTCGTATGCTTTTACCTGATGTCACTGGTTGCTCCTGCCATTTTCAGGAGACTAGATTCTACTGCTAATTCCTTTCTCTGACCAATCTCTGGATTGATGTTGCCCAATAGAACTTTTTTTGTGGTGTTAGACAAATATCAATAACTTCTGATATGGTAGCCACTTACCATATATATAACTATTGAATACTTGAAGTGTATTGAATATTATTAAATGAATTTTTTCAGTTTATCCAATTTAACTAATTTTGTGTGACTAATGGCAACTATCCTGACCAGCAGTGCTCTAGACTTTCCTCGAGAATAGGAATTCATAAATGTTTGACTTCTTTGTCACTCCATTATAACTAAACCTAATATCATTGTTTCAGGTGTTGGATCTCTCTCTGTAGATAATATATACTAATGGGTATATATATATATATATATATATATATATATAAAATTTATGTGTTTGATTTGAGAGGTAGCAAGATGAAGACAGTCCCATTTACTGGTTTATTTCCAACCATGCAACATGTTCTCCAAGGCCAGACCACACATCCATGGGTTTTGTTTCTTGAGATCAGGATTCCTGTTAGTGTGAGGCAATCATAAGACTAAAAAAATACCATCCCCACCATACCTCACTATCTGGTCTGCCCACTGCCCCAGATCTCCTGCACACCAGAGGGTGCATCATTCTAGTCCTGGGAGACCCTCGGGGCTCCCCTACCAAGCCTGCTCCTAGCTCTGGCTTTTATATGCTAGTGAGTGCAGCAGCCTAATCCAACCTGCTCCCAGCCCCAGTCTCACATGTGCTGGAGGGTGAAATGACCTGGCCTAGGAGTCTATAAATTTTTCTTGGTATGACTTCTCTGTTTACCTCTAGCTCTTACTGAACAGCTTTGCTTGGATACTTCATTTTGTCAAAATACATTTCATCATGTTTCCTCTGTATTCTTTCTGTATAATTTTCTAAGAATAGTTCTGTTACCTTGTTGATTGCCCACGTATGAACCTTAGGCCTTTTCAGACTTTTTTTTTAAAAGATTTTTTATTTTTATTACAAAGTCAGATATACAGAGAGGAGGAGAGACAGACAGGAAGATCTTCTGTCCAATGATTCACTCCCCAAGTGAGCTGCAACAGGCCGGTGCTGCGCCGATCCGATGCCGGGAACCAGGAACCTCTTCCGGGTCTCCCACACGGGTGCCGTGTCCCAAAGCTTTGGGCCGTCCTCGACTGCTTTCCCAGGCCACAAGCAGGGAGCTGGATGGGAAGTGGAGCTGCTGGGATTAGAACCGGCGCCCATATGGGATCCCGGGGTGTTCAAGGCGAGGACTTTAGCCACTAGGCCACGCCGCTGGGCCCTTCAGAGTTTTTTTTAACCCTACCTACTCAAACATAAGTGATTATACCAATATATACATGCATAATCACTCAACAAAACTAACTGTAAGGTCCTCAACAAAATTAACTTCTTTGCAATAGACTTTTTCTGTTTTTCTTCTTTTTCATGCCATTGTACTACTTTCCTATCTTTGAAAACACCTGAAGGTACATATAACACATTACAGATGCTCAGTGAATTGTCTTCCTGTCTTAAAATGATGATGAAGAATTGGGGAAAACAAGGGGTTATCATGGGAACATGGTTTCTAATGGTGGCAACTGCAGGAACTAACTCTCAGATCGTTTGTGATTTGTGCCCCACTTAGGAGATTTGAAGGCCCTTGTTTCTTCTGAACTGCTATTTTTTCTCCCTATCTTGATGATTTTTGACTTATTCAACTTCTGTCAAAGCATCAGTTGAGTAGGTGGTACTTGGTTGTTTCTCAAGAATGTCATGTCATGATTTGATCAAGTGGTTGGTCTTTTTTTGCTGTCGGAAACAGCCTCTACATTTATCTTCAGGGAACTTTCTACAGTGATCTTAGTCTCCATTCTTACTGTGACTGACAGCTACTGTGTGTGCTTTATATGCTCATTTGTGACCTTTTTGCCCAATCACGCAGGTTTGTAAGTTCTTGTCTTCATAATGACTTAGCCCATTGCTACCCATAAGAATTTGTCATTTGAAAATATAAAAATGCTGCCTTAAACTTTATAAAGATATTCTGTTATGCTCATTATTTCCTCACAGGGTACTAGGCTTGCAGGGACTAAGATCTAGCCTGCCTTTGCCCACTACAGCCTGGTGTCTGCCTCAAGAAAGGGGCTCCTTTTCTGGTTTGTAGAAAAATGCTAACCCAACAATAAATGACCTGCAGTGGAGCATTCATACCCAAAGGGAGTTTAGTAACTCATGTAATTATGCTGTCCTTATGGTAGGAAGTGTTGTTACTAGCAGTGGATCTATAAGAGTGCGGGCTGTGTTTTCCTACCTTTATTTTTAGGCATTGTAAAGGGAATGGAGGTGATCTCAATTCTTGGCTCTTATAGAAGAATCTCTGTGTAGACAGGGACAGGGAGTAAGGCAAGATTTATTTAAGTGTGAAGTCTCCTGCCACAGCAAGTCAAGAGGGAGATCCCACGGGAAGAATAGCCTGTGTATTTATCAAGATGGAGTCTTGTATGAACTGGGGAGCAGAGGCAGAGCCCATCAGAAGGTTGATATTCTAATTCTCTCCAGCCTGCTGAAGATAAACCAGAAAAACCATCAGAAGGATGGAATCAGTAGTTTGTACTGCTGTTCTCATAATAAAGCTAGAAACTCAGAGGGTTGTGGTCAGTGCTTCAGTCTTGCTAAAGAGCTTCTGTGTGGGAGTAAACACCTTGCCCACTTTTTGAAGATCTGGGGGGGTTATCTGGAGTTGCCCCAACTAGGCTGCAGCACCCATCAGTGTGTGAGAGATGAGGCTGGGGGTGGGACTATTCCAGCAGCTGCATCCACTGGTATGTTTGTTGCCTGGTGCAGAAGGCAGACCAAACGTGACCCTGCATAAGCTGGCATGCATAAGAGTCAAGTTTGAGGACTCCTCGGGTGAGATTTCTGGAGGGTCTCCCCAACTGTAGTGCTGGGCTCAAATCCTGGCCTCAGGGAAAATCACAAGGATATGTGGTCTGACCTTGGAGTATGTGATTTAGGCCTGGGTCTCCTCAATTTCTAATGCAACTATGCAAAGAAAACATACCCAGGTACAAAAGACAAGACTTGCAGATCATCTAGGCTGACAGAGAGTATCAAGTATTTCAACAAAAGATGGAAAATGGAACAGGTCAGGCTTTGCCGTAAATGTCCAGGTCTGAAGGAGACCTGGTTAGCCAATAGGCCTTAGAAAGATTTTCTCAACCCTAGTGCAGTAAAGCTAATGTCTCAGAACTATTAAGGCTGCTTAAGTAGTACCCTTAGAATGTTTTCCTCAAGTTGGGGTGTCAGAAGTGAAACTGAATGACCATCTCCATCCCCAGGTGCTGATGTGGTTTGAAAGCAGAGTACTCCCTGCATACCCCACCTCTGTGGGCACAGAAGAATAAAGAAAGAACTGAAATATTTGTCTTACCCACCTTCCAACACACCTCAATCCTCCCCACCCTAATCAGAGGCCCACATGCGTATGTATCCCTCTCAAATGTATAATTAATATTAAAAAAGAAAGGAAGGAAGAAAAGAAAAAGAAAGGCAGAATTTCAGAAGGAGAGAGGTACCTTCCATTTGCTAGTTCGTTCCCCCACATGGCCTCCAGGGCTGGAATTGGGCTAGGCCAAAACCAGGAGCCAGAAAGTCCATCCAGGTCTCCTGTATGGGTGCAAGGGCCTCAGGACTTGAGCCATCCTCTGTTGCTCTCCCATGCACATTAGCAGGGAGCTGGAATCAAAGTAGGCAGCAACGACTCTTATGGAATGCCTGCACTGAAGGCAGTAGCTTAACCCATTGAGCCACAGTGATGGCCTCTTGTCCATTCTTTAAAGAACTTTTCCCCCTTTTTATTAGAATAGGGATGTGACCTCACTGTCTATTAGCCTATGTAACTCCTCACAGTATTTTTTTTTCTTCTTTCTTCTTCTTCTTCTTTTTTTTTTTTTTTTGATACAGTTCCAAAGACTCTGGGATTTCCCCCCCCCACACTGATTTTCCCTATTTTATTAAAATCATATGGTCCTTCAGAAAAGTCATGAGACAATCATTCTGCTATTTAAGTGTATGCTGACATTGTAGGTGTGGAGAATGGTATTTTGTAGTCTTTTTTTAAAAAAATTATTTTTATTTGAAAGGCAGGTTCACTCCCCAAATGGGTACAACAGCTGGTGCCTGGGTTAGTCTGAAGCCAGGAGCCAGGAGCTTCTTCAGGATCTCCCTGCACGTGGGTGTAGGGGCCCAAAGACTTGAGCCATCCTTCATTGCCTTCCCACCCTTTCAGACCATAGCAGGGAGCTGGATTGGAAGTAGAGCAGTTGGGACACAAATCAGCACCCATATGAGATGCTGACACCACAGGTAGAGGATTAGCTTGATATGCCACTGTAAAGGTTAATTGTAAAGGTGACTGTACTCCTGGAAGTCTGCAATCTCCAAAGAGACACTTGCATCCTATTACGAGCAAAGCTCCTGGTTCCTGAAAGACCAGAAGGCAGGCAGGAGATAGGGAGAATCTTGGAGGTTTTGAATTTGTGGGAAAACAGCTACCTTCGAGGCATGTTATTTTATTACTGTCTGCGTTGAAGTGATATAATCAGGACCCCCAAGCCTAGACGTTGTAAATTCCTGTCGCATGCTTTCTGTTTGTGTCACTGCTAGCCCCTAACCATGTGCCTGCTCACTGTCATGTAGCGTTTGATTATCTTACTATAAAAACCCCACGATTATTTCATTCGGGGCACTTCTTGCTTGTGACGAAGAGGTTGCCCCTTGGACTAAACAATAAAATCATCTCACTCGCCTTGGAGTCTCGCTTGGATTCATTGAACCCCAACATGCCACCATACTGGCCCCAAGTATTTCTTCTAATTAGTGGACAACCACTAAGAATAAGAAACTCAGATTTTCCAAATCTGTAAAAGCTTTCTGTGCTTGGGTCCTGATTACTGAGTTGTCATTGCTGCTTCCTCACTGTCCCAAAACTCAGTGACTTCAAACATTCATTTTTCACATCTCACAATTTTATTGCTCAGGAATTTGGGCAGAGTTGGATAGTTTTTCTCTTTTTCGCTGCCATCAGCACAGATTACTCAGCAATATTCAGTTGGTTCAAGATGGCTTAACTGGTTAAATGAAAGAGAAACCATCTTGTGTTTTCCCGACTTACAAGAGATTTGAAGTGAGGGATTCCCCCTACCCCTCCACATGGCAAGGAATTGAGAGTGGTCCCTGGCCAACAAACAAAAAGAAAATATCCTGCAACCACAGGAAAAAGTTCTTCTGACAACTGGAATATTTTGAAGTTTTCCCTTCACTTAAAAAAAAAGGAAAAAATTTGAGGTGACATTGTAAAGGCTTCCTGCTCTACCAAATAAGGAGTTCAGCTAATCTGAGGAGGCCAGAATTCAGCAGGAATGTGCTGTGAGCAACAATGAAATCAAAAGGTGTTCAACTTCAGTCATAGACATTTTGAAAGAATCACAAACTCAAAATGTTAGTGGTAATTCATATTAATTTGACAAATATTTAAAGTTTGACAAAATACTTGCAAAAAAAGAACTGATGCAGGCATTTCTTTTGGTTTCTGTTTTTTCTTTTTTTTTTTTTTTAGGCTCCCATGTATAAGAACATGCCGTATTTTGTCTTCAAATGTCTCAGTTAATTCACTCAACTTGATCTCTTCCAGTTGGAACCATTGTGTTGCAATTGATAGAATTTCATTTCTAGTAGTCGAATAATGTTCCATTGTGTGTGTGTGAGTGTGTGTGTGTGTGTGCATAGATGTGTGTGTGGATACCACATTTTCTTTCTCCGTTGAACTGATGATAGATATCTTGGGTGATTTCTATATGTTAGCTATTGTGAACAATGCTGTTATAAACATGGTGCATGCTATAAACATATCCAGTGAGTTCATGATTTCGGATATATATCCAGTTAGTGGAACTGCTGAATCATGTGGCAGGTCTATTTCCTGGCTGCTCCACTTCTGATTCAGCTCTCTGATAATGTGCCTGAGAAAGCAAAGAACAGTGGCCCAAGTGCCTAGGCCCCTGCATGTACTTGGGAGACCTTTAAGAAGCTCCTGGCTCCTGGCATCAGCCTGGCCTAGCCCAGCCATTGTGGACATTTGGGGAGTGATCAGAGGAAGCGATATCTCTCTGTGTATCTCCTGTTCCCCACCCTCTCCTCCATAACTTGCTTTTTCAAATAAATCTTTTTGAAGCATTCTTAACATTTTATTGAAACACAGTATGCGTAGCAAGAAATGTATGTAAGTGAAAATTGCTTTTTTCTAAGTCTGTTTAATCTATGTTGTAAGCTGGATCTAGAGTCTGGAAAGAATTCAAGTTTGGTTCTTTTGCAAGATTGCAGAATGCAGATTATGTCTGATTGCTTTCTCTGTGATGTCAGCTGGCACTGATGCTTAATCCGCACTAGTCCAAAGGAGGTCGCAGAATGACTCATTTTGTCATCTCATTTTCATTGACGAGTTGGGACGCTTTCACAAAGAGAAATTGAAATTCTGTTTTATTTTTCACTCCTAAGTCTTAATGAAAAATCTTGGTAGTTTTTAATAGTTTCATCGTTCTGTACAATGTCAAGGATTTCCAAAGTCAGTTTGTATATTTCTTGCAACAGAACAGGAATCAGCTATTCCTCCAAAAAGCCTTGTTTTGTTTTCTTTCTTCCGTGTCTTTGTTTGTTTTTTTTTTTTAAGAATGGCATTTCAAGGCCACTCTGTAGGTTCTTGGGTTAGCGGAGATCAGCTGCTTGGGTGTTCTTGACCTAGTACAGAAAAGAATCCAGACTGAGACAGAGAATAGGAGAGAGCATGCTAGACAAATTTGGTGAAAAGAAGCAATGAAGGGATTGCATCTGAAGCATCAGATGGTCATATTGATAAAATGCTGAGAGACAATCCGAGTGCATGGAGATGGGTGTGGGCCCTTCCTGTCTTCTTTCTACAGCCTATTTTCTTTTTTTAAAAAAGATTATTTTTCAAAAAAAATTATTTTTCATGATCCAGCTTGCCTCCAAGATTTGCTTCTTTAAAAAGAAGAAGAAAGAAAGTCCTTCCCCAACAGTAATAGTGCTCATTGTATTTAAGTTGCTGATTTCTTCTAGGCCTTTTCAATGGACAAAGTCTAGGTACAAATATGGTACTATCTTATGAATTCATGTTGATGTGTCCAAATTCATTTTTTAAAGTTACCTAGATAGAAAATAGCCTGTGTGTGTAATAAGGGCCAAATAAAATGAAAAATTTTAAGGAAAATAAATCATGGAGATCAATGTGGTAACATGGCATCCCATATGAATACCAGTTGGCATTCCAGCTGTTCCACTTCTGATCTAGCTTCCTGAGTGATTGCCTTAATAACGCAGTGAATGATGGCCCAAGTACGTGGGATCCTGCAACATATGTGGGACATCTGAAAGAAGCTCTTGCATCCTGGCTTAGGCTGGTCACAGCACTGGCCATTCTGGCCATCTGCAAAGTGAACCTGTGGATAGTAGTGCTCTCTCTGTAATCCGGACTTTCAAAATAAATCTTTTAAAAAAATAAGTGCAATGCAATTTGCAAACAAAGTCTGAAAACAGGACCTGACCTGTGTTTTAGCCCAAGCTGTCCTCACCTGTCCTTTATCAAAAGTGATTCACCAAGCATGGGAGGATAGGAATTTGCGAGAAGACCGGAAACCTCACCAGTGTAAAATCATAACCAACTGTAATTTATGAGAAAGTTCTGAGAATTGAGGGCAAATGTCCTGAAGGAACTGAAATGAGAAAACATGGGGATAGGAGCTTCCTGATCCCCAAGCTTTGGTAATAGATCAAAGAGAGTGATTTTTTTTTCTAGTTTACTCATGCATATGCTGCTTAATTATTAGTAGTAAGCTTAAAAAAAATGTTCACTGATTGATCTCCCTTGCATATGGATGTGTAAATCACATCCTGTTGCAGATCCTCCCTCCTTATGCCTATGTGACCCTCAGTCTTTAAAAGTCTTTGCTGTTGTAAACTTAGGCTGTTGACCATCAGTTAATAGTTCATTTGTGTGATTATCAGCTCCATGCACCAAGTACCCTCACTGCAGGAAAGCGAACAAACTGAGTTTGTTCTTAAGGCTTTATTTATTTTATTTGAAAGGCAAAATGTGTGTGTGTGTGTGTGTGTGTGTGTGTGAGAGAGAGAGAGAGAGAGAGAAAGAGAGAAAGAGAGTGTGTGTGTGAGAGAGAGAGCACTTCCATTTCATTCACCAAACGGCTGCAACATTTGAGGCTGGACCAGGCTGTAGCCAGGAGCCAGAAGCATCTTTCATGGATGCAGGGGCTTAAGTACTTGGACCATCCTACTGCCTTCCTAGCCATGTTTTCAGGGAGCTGGATCTGAAGTGGAGCAGCCAGGACTTGAGCTGGTGCCCATGGGATGCCGTGGTGTAGGTGGCAATTTAACTCACCATGCCACAACACAAGCCCAACTTTTGATCACTGGACTGAAGGAATTATTCCTTCTTTGGAAGATAAAAATTTTGATGGCCAGTACCCCTGCAGAGGGCTTTGCTTAGAGGAACTCCATGCCTAAAGTAATTGCATGTGGATGTCGCCCCTCTGCTTGAGGGTCAGGGCATCTTCTCTGTTCTTCAACACAGAGGCTTGTGAAGTTCTGGGAGGAATTCCACACCCAGAGAGCCCCAGCCAGTAGCACTGCAGGGGAAGTGTAGGCAGAGAAGATATGGAGGGCCCATTCTCTTGTCTGTAAAACTCCAGTCTGGACACAGACCAGACTCTCAGGCTCCCCCAAGTTGTCCAGGTGTTCTGTCAGTGTAGCAGTTTCTGCCCCTTCATTTTTTCAATAAACTCCCGAAGTTGCCTTCTTGCCTGCTCATTCACTGACCTTGTGCTTCATTGTTGATGGAACAAGTTCCTGGGACTCAAATCAGCAGCAATAGTATCTGCTGTAGCAAATGTGCTGTGCTTTCTTGCTCTGTTTGTCATTGTTGATTGTGCACATTTCATTCTAATTGTACTAATATTGTGCTTATTTGCAATGATACGTTCAAAGCAATGTTTTGTTAGTATCTTGAGATATTTGCTTATGGCATAAAACATCATTACCAAAAGTCTAATAATTTAATGATCACAATCCTTGTAACTCCTGTCTCTACTTTCTTTTGCCCCAAATTCATTCAGGGAAATTTTTTTTTTAATTTTCTTTTTAAAATCTAGTAACAGTGTGTGTTCACATGTGGCTTATTTTGGATCAATATTTTCAAATACATACTGTACCTTTTTAAAAAGATGTGTTTATTTTAAGATTCTTTTATTTGAAATAAAGCTACCAAAGGGGGAGTGGAGTAAGAGAAAAAGATACCTTCCATCTTCTGGTTCGCTCCCCAAATGACCACAGCAACCAAGACAGGGTGGTAAAGCCAGGATCCTAGAATTCCATGCTGGTCTTCTGTGGGTGACAGGGTCCCAAGCACGTGAACCATCTTGTGCTGTTTTCCCATGCACGGTAGCAGAGAGCTGGGTTGGAAGTGGAGCAGCCAGGACCCACACTAACACCATATGGGATACTAATGTGTAGGCAGCAACCCAACCCACTATACCACAATGCCAGCCCATAGGCACATATTTGTAGTGTACTTTCATTTTAGGTCTATATTCTCATTTTTGTTATAAAACCATCAAGAGATTTTTGCATGGTATTTTTTGTTCCTCATTTTTATGTAAAATCCTGCAGCCTTTAGAATGATTTTCAATGCAGGAAAATTGAGATTCCACAGAGCTCCCTCTTCTGTTTTCTTTGTGTGTTGTTTAGAAATAAGAGCTATATTGCTCTTTTTAATTTATGTATTTTTGAATTTTTATTGGAAAGTCATATTTTACAGAGAGAGACAGAGACAGACAGAGAGACAGAAATCTTTCATCCACTTGCAGGCAGAGGATTGAACCATCGCACTGGCCCCAGGAGAGCTTGCTTTCTTAGAGAGAGTGGAGTGCATCTTGTGGGATATCGCAT
Source organism: Ochotona princeps (assembly GCF_030435755.1). Lineage (NCBI taxonomy): Eukaryota > Metazoa > Chordata > Mammalia > Lagomorpha > Ochotonidae > Ochotona > Ochotona princeps. The sequence goes on from NC_080834.1 coordinate 67,696,853, forward strand.
CACCTAGTTTTGTTGCAGAATTGTTTATAGGTCCTTTCCTGTACAGTTCCTTTATTTGTTGTTGTTGTTATTGTTGATTGAAAGAGAGATGGGCAGATGGGGAGTGGTCTTTCCGTTTCTGGTTACTTCCCAAATTCCTGTAATAGCCAGAGTCTGAACTGGGCTGGAACCAGGAGCTGGAACTCAATTTGAATTTTTCATGTGGATGACAGAAACTTAACCACTTGAGCCATCATCTGCTGCCTCCTTGAATGTGCATTAATAGGAAGCAGAATCAGAAATGAGTGGTTGGGTGTCGAACCAGGCACTCCAATACAGGATATGGCATCCCAAGCAGTAACTGAGCTGCTGTGCCAAATGTAAGTGATCCTGTTAGCTTTTCTATGAGGACAGATTGACAGCCTATGCCACCATCATTTTTTAAAAAGTTTATTTTTATTGGAAAGTCAGATATACAGAGAGGAGAGACAGGGAAGAAGATCTTCCGTCTGATGATTCACTCCCCAAGTGACCGCAACGGCTGGAGCTGAGCCAATCTGAAGCCAGGAGCCAGGAACTTCTTCCAGGTCTCCCACGTGGGTGAATGGTTCCAAGGCTTTTGGCCATCCTTGACTGCTTTCCCAGGCCACAGGCAGGGAGCTGGATGGGAAGCAGGGCTGCTAGGATTAGAACCAGTGTCCATATGGGATCCTGGTGCTTGCAAGGTGAGGACTTTAGCCACTAGGCCACCGAGCTGGGCCCCACATTTTTTTTCAAGATTTTTTTTTTAATTGGAAAGGCAGATAAAATCTTCTGTCCACTGGTTCACTCCCCAAGTGGCCACAAGGGCAGGAGCTGTGCTGATCCAAAGCCAGTCTCCCATGTGGGTGCAGGGTCACAAGGCTTTTGGGCCATTATCTACTGCTTTCCAGGCTACAAGTAGGGAGCTGGATGGGAAATGGAGCAGCCAGGACACAAACCAATGCTTGTATGCGATCCCAGTGAATGCAAGATGGTGAGGATTTAGCCGTCAGGCTATCAAGCCAGGCCTGCTGCCCTCATTTCTATGTTACCAGATCACTTCTAGCTCATTTATATTTTTATCCCATAGCTAGCAATTTAAAGTAGTTTTTTTCCTAGATTTTCAATTAGTTGATTTTAAAGATTGATTTATTTATTTGTAGAAGTTACAGCGAGGTGGGGAGATGGAAGGGGATATCATCTGCTGATTGATTCCCTAAATGGCTGCAATGATCAGGACTGGGCCAGGCCAAAGTCAAGAGCCAGGAGTTTTTTCAGGTCTCCCACATGGGTGGCAGGGGCCCAAGGATTTGGGCTGTCTTCTCTTGTTTTTCCAGATACAATAACAGGGAGCCAGATCTGAAGTGAATCAGACAGGACTCAAACTGGCACCCACATGAGATGCTGGCTTACAAAAGTGGGTGTAACGTACTACATCACAATACCCTCTTTAGTATTAGTTAGTTTTAAACAGATTCAATGTGGTTTATAGGTACAGTTATAATGATATTCCCTTCTCCACTAAAGACATTTTTCTTATAAAATGATGATAGATTTACAGAAAGTTCAAACAAATGTACGTTAATCCTATGCATCTGTCATCCCACCTCTCCCAAGGTCACAAGTTGCAAAATAGTGCAGTATCAAACAAGGAAATTGACATTGATGCAATCCATAGAACTTATGCACAGCTTCCCAGTCATGCACAAACTCATTTATGTGTGTCACATGTATAGTTTTATGTAACTACTGCCATAATCAAAGTACAGAACTGTTACAAAACCATAAACTCCCTCAAGCTAAGCTATTAGGACCCAAACCCTCTTCCCCAACCCTAACCCATTTGTATCACATGTTTTCTTCATCACTACTGTTTCTTTTTTCCTCCTTTCTTTTGATTTTATTTTATTTGGGATTTCCCCCCAAACTCCCATCCCCTGACAGGTTTTCTCCACATTGCTATAATAGGATGGTCCTTCATAAGGAGTCATAATTCCATCAGTCTCTTATTTAAGTGTGCCCCGACATTGCTGATACATTCAGTGTCAGTCTGGCATCCCATTGTCTATACATTTCTAGTAGTTTAACTGGGAATCCATCTTTTGTTTGGAAGCAGGAATGCATGTTGCATTGTACCCCCACATCTGGATATGGTAGACCCCAGTACTCAATCACTATACATTTCCATAAATGAGAAGCCATGAAACGAAGTCAACAACTGGCATGAAGTAGAACAATAGCCACAACCACCACCACCACCACAACAAATTACAGCACCATGAAAAGAAAAAAAAAACATGCCACTGTGTAACCAACACATGGGTGACAAAAAGGAAACACAAAAGTCTCTTGGGTAAAATGATGCTGATGTGTAATTCATGAGCCAGTGATGAATTTGACAAGAGAAAAGAAAGTATTTGGAATAAATTAAACTGAAAAAAAAACCCACTTCAAAACACATGGGATGCAGCAAAATAAATAAATAAATAAATAAAAATAAAAAACCAATATGGATTAAGTTATTGAAGTTACACTTTCCATAATGGTTGACTTATATTAGAGAGAACATATGGTATTTGTTCTTTTGTGATTGACTCATTTCACTGAGCAAAATGGTCTCTAGTTGGAACCACCTAATTGTAAATGGCATAATTTCATTCTTCTTAAAAGCTGAATAATAGTCCATGGAGTAAATGTACCACAGTTTCTTTAACCACTCTTTTTTGAAAGCACATCTGGTTTGTTTCCATGTCTTTGCTATTGTAGATGGTGCTGCTGCAAATATAGGATTACAGATCCCCTTCTCATATGCAGATTTCATTTCTATTGGGTATATTCCTAGGAGCATCACTGCTATTATGTTATTTTAAAAATATGAACTAATTTAAATTTTAAAATTATAAAATTATGCATGTATTTATGTAAACTTTTCTTTTGAGACTGGACTTTTCTTGTCCAGTATAATTCTGTTAATATCAACCCAAGTTGTTGTGTATATCAAACCTGTATATTCATGTGCAGGTTTTGCATGAACAAAAGTTTTTGCTTTTCTAAGGTAAGTCCCCTAGAATGCAACCACTGGGTAATATGGTAGATGTATTCTTAGTTTTAAAAGAAGCTAGAAAAAGCTTTCCCAAGTGGGTGTAACATTTTTCATCCCCACCAACAGCATGTGAGTGACCCAGCTTCTCTACTTACATATCTGATGTTGACACTACTTTTGAAAAGTATAGCTGTACTGTTACATGAATAAGGATTCTGCTTTTTTATTTTAATTTGCCTTTACCCAATGACTAATGATGTTGAACGTTTTCATACACTTATTTGCTCTTGGTGTACTCACTGGAGAGTGAAATGCCTTCCAAGTTCTTGCTCATTTTCTTATTGAATTGTTTCTATTATTGTTGAATTTTGGGAGTTCTTTGTCTATTCTAAATCCAGAAGCTGGGAGCATTGTCACAGTCTTCCGCATGGATGAACAGGAACTCAGTTACTTGCCTAATGCCTCCTGGTGTGCATGAGCAGGAAGGTGGAATCCAACCCAAGTATTCCAGTATGGGACATGGGGCCGTTCACTGCTAGGATAAGTGCCCACTGCTCTTTGCTTAATTCTTAACCACATATTTCCTCCCTAAAAGTTTCATACTTTTACAACTTATGTCTATGACCTAACTTACATTGTTTTTTTTTTCATGTAAAGCATAAGACTTAAACTTATGTTTACTTTGGAACAGTTTTAAGTGGTTTTGAATTTTACATATTGATTTCTAAGTGCTCTATTAGTATATTTAATGGCACTTTCTGTTTTTGCACTTTTAAACAGGCTATTACTTAGAGAATGAAGTAAATAAAAGGAAAAGTGTCTTTATCAGTGCTGCCTCCTGAAGCAGCAAATGTGAAATAAACACAGAAAAGCCACTTCATCTTCTCACAGACTACCACCCATGATGTTCGGTTATTTTATGTATGAGCACACACCCATCACAAGCTTCCTTGGGAAATTACAACATGTCAATCACTTGATGGGTTTTGGATACACACCTTGGGCTTGGAAAAGCAGAGCCCAAGTTAGGGTCAGAAGAGTTGCTCTCTTTGACCCTATGCACCTTGTAAATGTCTCCTCAATGCAAGGGTGTAGTGTCTGTGATAGGAAAAGCAGGTGGCTGGGCTTCAAGGATAGGATGGAGCTTCCTGTCAGAGCAAGGTCTCCAAGACAGGCTGGTGCTGAGACTTGATGCTCCTCTTCTCTCCCCCAGGCCTGATATAAGAACCTTAGCCCAAAGTCAATGTCTATCAACTGATGGTTGGATAAAGGAAGTGGATATGTATTCACGATGGAATATAATTCAGCCAAAGAAAGAATGACAATTTCTTTTGAAGAATGAAATCTTCACATTTGAAAAAAAAGGATGCAACTAGAAATTATTTTGCTAAGTGGAATAGGAAATCAGACTCAGAAGGACAAATATGTTTTCTCTTGTTTGTGGAAGTATATGGAGCCAGAATGTGTTTTATTTAGCCATAAATATTGTTTCACTCAATCATGCCATGTAAATGACAGTATACTCTTCTTTCCCCATGTTATAACCAGTTATGAACTCCACACTGATATTACTATTTTTGTCTTCAAGAAAAAAGCTAAATATGTCTTGGCTCAGGTAAGGCATCTATCTTTCTTTAGTGCTTTTAAAGAACTGATCTTAATTTGGACAAAAAATAACACTGCAAGTGAAATTTTCTTTCTGGGGCCAATTTTTTCTTGTTGCTTTGGGAATGAAATTTGCTTTTTTTTTTCCCCCAGAGTTTCTGTTTTCCTGCCTTTGTTGGGAGTCCTAGTTTTGATGACTCACAAAAAGGACTCACGGGACCCAGCATAGAGTTGTATCCATGGATAAGATTTATTGCAGTGAAATGGTACAAAGCAAAAGCAGCATGATCTGGAGGAAATGTGGCCCACATTTCCAAGCGTTTCAGGAGAACCAAACAGTACGTAGTTCCTCAGTGATGGGGCATGACCACGCGTGCCAGGAAGGCTGCTTTAAGACTCAGGACCCAGGCTTGCTATTGGGTTCTACCTTGGAGGTCCACTCTGTCTTGCAAGTAGCAACATTATAGACTCAGAAGAAAATCAGTTACTCAATGTAAACCATGCTGGTTATACAAATACAGTGCTCTTAACATTTAAGGAAAGCTTTCTACCACTCAGGAACTGTTTATCAGCCAAGTTCCTAGACATCAGCACAGAGCCAGCTTTTGCAAACAGGGCTTCCTGGGGGAAAGAGTTTCAGTTCTGTTACAATAATCTTTTCCCTGACCATGGCATTTCACAATAAAATTATCACCAGTAGGCCCCCATGACACAGATGAAGCCAATTTGCAATGCTACCCTCACCTGAAATCCAGGGGTTTCTAGATTTACCCAACTAAATAAAATCCCATAAGTTGTAAAGGTCAGTCTTAGAAAGCCTGTTAGATTTATCCTTATGTTTTTGTGTGAACCTTTTAAATCTAAGCTGAAGCAGCAGTTTAAGCACTGTATAACTGGTAAGTTGAAGCTGACCTTTATACGTTCCAGAGCCAAACCACTCCATGAGTACTGAAGTATGCACGTACAATGTACAATCCTGGAGAATGCCCTTGCCAACAATAGTCTACAATAAGTCACTTCAGTAAGAAAGTACATGAATCAAGCAATACAGGCTAAAAGACACACAATGAGGCTTCCTGCTGTGGGTTTTGCTGCTCTTAGGTACCCTGTCAGACTATACCCTTGAGTCTGGTTTTAAAAGCAATGCCTCCAAACCATCAGTTTCCATCCTTTTGGCTTATCCTTGGCATCAGTTTCCTTGTCTCCTGAATGTCACAGCACCTGTGTTCTTGGAAAATATGGAAGCTGGTTCCATATCCTGCTGTCTCATAGTCAGAGCTGCTAGGTGTGATCATGGGCTTAGCAGTTGGTTTGGATTTAAGATTTCACAGAGCCTTGGAGTTCAGAAGCAGTTCTGAAAAACAGATTACTAATGCCCTTCTGCCTTTACATGTCTCCAGGTGCTGGATTTCTCTCTCTCTCTCTCTCTTTTAACTCACATTATTACTGAATCAGTGTATCTCATTCAGACATCACGGCTTTACATCCACCCAACGTTTTTATTCTCATCTATAGCTTTTATCAAGAAGGCATGGGTGCAAGAGACAAAAGAATTAGCACACAATTTGATATATATATATATATATCAGAAAATGTCTAGGATGAAATATTATATATATATATATATGTATATATATATATATATATATATATATATATATATATATATATATATGCCAGAAAACATCTAGGATGAAATTTTAACTTTTCAAAAAATTTCAGATTGTGTTATTGTAATGCACGCACATACCCTCCCCCTTGTGTCCTGATTGTGTGTGTTTTATATAAGCAGCCTAGAAATGATCAATCTCTGTCTGGGACAGCTGCATTTCATGATCAAACTGCCTAATGAAGGACAGCAGTGGGTGAAGGAGGGTCAGACAATCAATCCTTTGTTGCAAATTTTAAGTCATCTGGAAAGCTGAGCACAAGCTAACAGTGGATGAGCTCTCCCTAGGAAGGGGTTGAGAGGTCTCCCAGTCAACCAGAAGTGGATGGAGGGGTGTCTTGCCCCGCAACTTGCAGCTTTCTACAGGAAGAGTGAATGGGATTCAGTACCTCTGATAGTTCATTTTCTCTATCAACCTGATTGGTCATGACAGATCCAGATTAAGCATTTAGGGATGTGTTTGTCACGATCTTGATGAGAAACAGCATCTGAATTTGTTGATCTAGGAAGTATAGGTTGCTTTACACAACATGAGTGAACATCATATTGAAAGGAATTTAACAAATGGTGGAGAAAGAAGAAGCTTAACACCCTTTTTTATTTGCCTCATCGTGAACTGGGGTGTCTTGTCTCATTTCTTGTTATCAAATAGAAATTAACACTGTTGGTTCCCATGATTCCTCAGGTCTTTGACCTTCAAACATCCTAACTGAATGAATCAATTCCCCATAAAAACTTTGTCTTTCTTTCCCCCTCTACCTCTGTCTCTGAGTGCCTTTCTATCTCAACTTGCACCTCCCGCTCCATCTCTGTCTCTGTCCCTAGCACTACCTCTATCCCTAGCTCTACCTCTAGCTCATTTCTGTCTCCATATCTTTCACTATCCTTTTTCACTGTTTCTCAGGAGAACTCCAACATAGTATCCATTAAAGAAGGGACAAAAGAGCCCAGCTGTAGGCAACTGTCTAGGTTGCCATGTACCTAGGCATATGTTACACTATTGTGAGAAAAGCAGCCAAGAACTGGAGGGCATTCTGGGCAAGGTTAATGCCAAATTTATTATACCAGTTTATTATACCAGTGTGCAAGCATAGTTGTTTATTCCATTTCTTCCTTCCTCTCTTTCTTTTTTCTTTCTTTCTTTCTTTCTTTCTTTCTTTCTTTCTTTCTTTCTTTCTTTCTTTCTTTCTTTTCCTTCCTTCCTTCCTTCCTTCCTTCCTTCCTTCCTTCCTTCCTTCCTTCCATGTACAAGAGTCAGTACAGGGTGTGGACTATATAGGGCTAGACTGGGCTAGGCTCCAGCACCTGCCAGTGAGAGCTGAGACTGAGGCAGGCCAGGCTGAGCCAGGCTGTAGCACCTGCTGGAGAATGCCAAAACTGGAGGCAAACCATCTCAGACTCAGCTGTAGCACCCATTGGCATTTCCAAGACCCAGGGCTGGGAGCAGGCCTGGTAGGGGAACTTCAGGGACTCCCTTTTTGGGCTGCTCCTTCTACTGGTTAGTGTGAGAGCTGGGTCTGGGAGCAGGCCAGCCTAGGCTAGGCTACTGTGCCTGTTAGCATGCATGAGAGCCCGAATGAGTATGGGTCAGCTGGGCTAGGTTGCAGTACCCGCTGGCAAGAGCTAAGACTGGGTATGAATCATGTCAGGCTGGACCCCTAGGCAGGTGCAAAATCTGGTGCTGGGATCAAGAGTGGTAAGAAAAACTGTGCACTACCCTGCATCTCCGAATAGTGAGAGCCAGAGCTGGATGCTGCCCTCCACACAGTCAATCCTTACATACACCATTGGGAGCTACAGCCCAGTCATAGTAACCCACAATAATCCCCATTGGGCTAGCCCCAAGCCCTGGTTTCTGTGCCTGCCAGCATGTGCAGTGGACTGGTCTGGTCTGCCCCACCTGCCATTCTGCTCTCATACACATAATTCAACATTGAAACCTAACTCATCCCAACCAATTCCACCCTCCAGCACATACTCATGCCAGTGGGTGACACCTCTTGTCTAGCCAGGCCCATCCCCAGTCCTGGTTCTCATGCTCACCAGTGGGAGTTCCAACCTATCACAGAAGTGGTCACAGTTTTCCTCCTGGGCCCACTCCCAGGCCTGGATCTTGTACTCTCCAGGTGGTTTTGAAGTCTAGTTCAACAGGATTTGTCCCCAGTCTCACCCTTGCTAGCTGATACTGCGGTAAATTCTAACCAGCATATCCTTACTATGAATCATGTCTGCACTGGTGGGTACAGTTGGTTACCTCAGCCTAGCTACCCCCCCCCAACCCAGTTCACATGCAGGCAAACAGTGTTGTAGCCCTGCCATTCTGTCTTCTCCAGTACCAGCTCTCATGCCCACCAGCAGGAGCAGTAGCCCAGCAGTAGAGTACCTACAGCTCCCCTACCAGGCTTGCACCCACCCCACCCCATGTCTTCTGTGTGTTGGTGGATGCTCTGACCCAGTCTGGCAGGGTTCATCGGGTAAGGTTTCTTTTCTTCTTTTCTTTTTTCTTTTAAAGATTTATTTAGTTTTATTGGAAAGTCAGACATACAGAGAATAGGAAAGACAGAGAGGAAGATCTTCTGTCCGATGATTCATTCCTCAAGTGGCTGCAATGGCTAAAGCTGAGCCAGTTTGAAGCCAGGAGCCTGGAACTTTTTCTGGTCTCCCACATGGGTGCAGGGTCCCAAGGCTTTGGGCTATCCTCAACTGCTTTTCTGGGCCACAAGTAGGGAGCTGTATGGGAAGCAGGGATTAGAACCAGCGCCCATATGGGATCCTGGTGCATGCAAGGCAAGGACTTTAGCCACTAGAACTTTAGCCACCAGGGCCCAGGTAAGGTTTCTTGAGGGACTCCCCAGCTAGATTGCTGGTCTCAAGCTCCAGCTACAGTAAAAATTGCAAGATATGTGGTACAATTTTTGAGTACATGTGTTAAGACTGGGCTTCCTCAATTGCTGATGCCTTTGCAGTAGACAGCATACTCAGATGTACACAGTGGGCATGGCAGCCAGCTGTTTGAGACCAGCTGAGAAGGTTAAGTGCCTTGTCAGAGGATGGAAAACAGAACAGATTGACTACTCGCCTGGTCAAGCTTTGCAACATCTCCCTGGGCCTGTGGATGCACTAAGGTGGACTTGGAAAGATTTTCTTATCCCTGGTTTAATGAAGCAAAATGACATCTTGGAACTTTTCAACACCACTCAAGTTAACACCTTTCATTTAAGGGGATGTAGAGTAATTGTGTAATAGAGACTATCATATCTAGATGTGAAGATACAATGCAGTATGCATCTCTACTTCCAAATCAAAGATGGATTCCCAATGAAACTGTTGAATATCTTGACAATAAGATGCTGTACTTTCTGCCACTGTCTTTACCTACAATGTCAGGATACGCTTAAACAACAGAATGATAGGGCCCGGTGGCGTGGCCTAGCGGCTAAAGTCCTCACCTTGAACGCCCCGGGATCCCATATGGGCGCCGGTTCTAATCCCAGCAGCTCCACTTCCCATCCAGCTCCCTGCTTGTGGCCTGGGAAAGCAGTCGAGGACGGCCCAATGCATTGGGACCCTGCACCCGCGTGGGAGACCCGGAAGAGGTTCCTGGTTCCTGGCATCGGATCGGCGCGCATCGGCCTGTTGCGGCTCACTTGGGGAGTGAATCATCGGACGGAAGATCTTCCTCTCTGTCTCTCCTCCTCTGTGTATATCTGGCTGTAATAAAATGAATAAATCTTAAAAAAAAAAAAACAGAATGATAGACTTATGACGTCCTTTATGAAGGACTACACTGTTGTAATAATATAGGGGAAATCAGTGGGAGGGAGGGAATTTGGGGAGGGGAGGAAGGAAAATCCTAGAGCTTATGGAACTGTATGATAAAATAATAAGATGAAAATAAATAAATAAACAAATAACCCCACCAGAAAAAAAGAACTATCAAAGCCGCTCAAGTAACACCTTCGGAACACTCTTTTCTACATTGGGGACTCTATGGCATTATCAAATGACTTTCCCCTATCTTTGGGTACTTCTGCAGTTTGATAGCAAGAAATCGTTCCCTCCCCTTCCTCTGCTCTGGACACAGGAGAAAATAAAAAATTGGGAGGGAGAATGGAGAAGGTGAAAGGGGAAATTCCTGAGCCTATGGAACTATATAATGAAAAATAAAAAATTAAATATATATTATATATATATATATATATAAAAGAAGAAATTGAAACATTTGTCCCACCCACCTTCCTCCATATCTTGACCCTCTCCAATATTAAAATAAAATAAAATTTAAAGAAAGAGGGGACAAAAGAGAGATTTTTTTTCTTGATCCTGCGAGGCCACAGCAAGAAGGCAGCTGTGTTGAAGCCAGGAAGTAGATCTTCACCAGACACTGGTTTTGCTGATACCTTGATCCTGGGCTTTCCAGCCCCCGAGGACTGTGAGAAATTCCTGCTTGTTGTTTAACATACATGGTGCGGTATTTTGCTTAGCACCGTGAACTAAGCTATAGCCAGGGCCTAGCACAAACCAAAATTTCAGGCTTCCAGAAAGGAAGCAGGTTTTAGTGTAAAACCCATTGTGTGGGTGGAGGAACTCACCATGGGGGGAGGGTGGGGGGGAGAATCCCAGATTCTATGTAATTACAACACAATGTAATTAGTGAATAAATTTAATAAAAAAAAAAAAACCATTGTGTGTTCGTTTAGAAACAATAAGCCAATCGTATCTCTTAGAGGAAGTCTTAGGTCTCTGTGGGAAAATGTTTACCAACCAAGTTCCCATATATCAGCCAATGGCCAACCTTGCAATCAAGGCTTTCTGAAGCTAAACAGCCTCTGTCCTGCCAGATGACCTTTTCCTGAACATATGATGATGTTTTAATTCATTGTTTAAAAGATGACATTGGGGCAGGCATTTGATACCATGGTTAAGACATCATTCACAACAGCCACACTCCATATCAGAGTGCCTGGATTTGAGTCTCCAAGCCAGTTATAGCTTTCTGCTAAAGCGCAAAGTGATGCCTTATCAAGAATTTGGATCCCTGCCACTCTTGTGGGATACCACCAGATAGAGTTCTTGGCTCCTGGCTTCAACCTGGCACAGCACCAATTTGGGGATATCTGGGGAATAAAATAGTGGCTGGAAATTCTCTTTCTGTTTCTGTCTCTCTATCTTTTGAAATAAATGAATAAATAAACAAATAAATAAATGAAGGAAGGAAGAAAGGAAGAAAGGGAAGTGAAGAGTTTAGCTATAGGATGTTTTATTGATAGATTTGGTTGTGTTTTCTGAAGAGAAGCTATCCTTTTTCTTTAATAACAGAGGTAAGCTATGGTTATAATACATAGTTATATATTTTCCTCGGTCATTTGCAAGCTAGCTTCTTCCACTGGTTTAGTAAAAATATGATGAAGTAATAAGCATTTTTCATGTAATACCATGTTCTTGGTATGATGGAGATATATTCTCTTTTTGCAGTTCAAATGGCAAATAGGCAAAAATCGCCTGCCTATTTGAAATGTAAGATTTTCTAAAGGTTTCTTTGGGACAATGGCAGAATGTTGGGAACAGCCTGGACTTTGTGTCCTTAACTAGCTTCAGACTTGTCTGTGCTGCCTAGCAGCAATTGTATGTTGGAAAAGTGATGACATATTTGCATCTCAATTTTCTCACCTAAGAAGTGTGATACAGATGTCTCAACCACAGGGTTGTTACAGTGAAAGTGGCACATGTAAAACACTTGGCTCCTCACACAAAATCAGGTTGCATAAATATTCTCTTCTCCCTACCTTGATCAAAGTGCCCAATAAAAGATGGACTACGAATTCATCAAAGCTTTTAAAAAATAATAGTCACAGTTGGAAACAACCCAAATGACAGGCACAAATAACAAACTGATTGAGCAAAAAAATACATACATATGAAATCAGGATATTCTTATTATACATTATGAACTATTGTTTTTACAAACACATGAATAAACCTCACAAATACAATGTTGGGTGATGGCAAAATAATCTTCCAGATAATGTTATTGAAAAAAGCTCCAAAATAAGCCACATTTATGGAAGCAGAGGTCAGAATGGCAACCTTTTTGAACGGGGTATGAATTGGAAAGGAATAGAGGAAGCCTGTTTTCTGCTAGAAAATTTCCATGTCTTCACCTGCAATGTGGTGGTAACACAAGACTGAACACAAACATTTATGGGGTTGTGCATTTAGCATTTATGTATTTTGCATGTGCCTATATATTATTTACATAGGCATATGTGTAAGTAACGTTTCAGTAAAAAACTGCTCCCTTTGATCCAGAAACTGGATGTTACATCAATATCCATTTGATTTACTATCCAGCTGGAGCTAGCACTTGCCTGCGGCCAGCCACCTTGCAAGCTGCAGTCAGTCAGTCAGTCCCTTTGTACCTGGCCCCATTTCAGAGCAAGCCTGGAACTGACAGGCATATTATGAGGGTCATGCTCCATCACCATTGACAGCTGGAGATGCCAGCACATGCCATAGGCTGCAAAATGCAGAGAAAGCCAGGCAGTGGACTGTGCTTCCTACCCCTAGGCTTCGAGGCACAAGCCCCAGCCATGGCAGGATTAAAAAGCCTCTCAATTTAAAAAGACAGGGGGGAGGGGAATGTGGGCTGCAGAATTTATAAATAGACATTGCCCAAGGCTGCCTGATGATGAAGTGGTTGTTTAGTAAATCTTTCTCCTTTAAGGATGCCATTATCGGAGACCATTGAAAAAGACCAGTTTCATTTTTGTCTTGGGGGAGGTCCTGCCTTTGACCAGGCCAGCCCTGTTGAGTGCTAGTCTGCTCTCTCAGATTCAGGGACAGGCCTTCAAGATTCTGAGTCACCTTTGCATGGAGCACAAAGACGACGACGATGAGGATGTGTCTTTTGCCAAATGGATGAGCAGCTTCTGGGGGCACAGCTGGAGAGAGGAGGAGGAGAGAGCAACCCGGGAGCGGCGCCGGTCGCGGGACGCCAGTTACAGGAAAGGCTCCTTGCCCTGTCCAGTGAGTTATTGTCATGGGACCAGGGAGAGCTGGCATTTGGGGTTGGGGGGGTTCTGTGCTCATTTTAAAGTGAGTTCTTTGGTTTCAAATTAGTGCCTTCCAAACCTCCTTTGTGAATACCCACCATCATTCCTTTTTTTCATTCCATCTTGTCCCTTAAGGGGCCTAACGTTGGTGCGTTAGGTAAAGAGAACTTCATTTTCAGTGATCGCAGCTATTTTTAGCTGCTACTTGGAGCTCATAATAAGCTTCAGATGTGATAGTCGAGTAGTGTTGTGGATTAAAGTGTGATCTTCACTTGTCTTTTTGAAATTCTGAAAAGAGCCCCATGCTTCCATGGGCCTTCTGTGGACATTCTGCAGAACTTCGGACGGACTTGAGACACTTTTCCCTTCCCGTGTCCCCTTGATTCCCTGGTGGGAGAAGGAGCCAGGATTCTCCTGTTCTTAGTCCTATTTTCCATGGCTAAGCAGAGCATCTGGTGGCTGGGGAGCAAGATCCCAGGAAGGGACTGGGTGGGCCAGCCAGGTGTGGTGACACAGCGGCAGGTGCAGGGAGCAGTTCTTCCTGTCCCACTGCAGTGCTAACCAGGTATGTCTGCTGCTTCACCATCACACAGCAATCACATGGCTTTTCTTTTTCACATACCGCTTAACATCCCAGTCACCAGAGACTACTTCCTAAGTCCCTACTCCTGTTGTGGGGTTTGGAGTAATGATTTGATTTTTAGCTCCAGTGTTGGGAAATACGAAAACAAAGAGGAAACATGGTTTACGAAACACAGTTTCTTCAATAACTCGAGCATTTCTCAGACATTGAAAATTTAGATAATCCATTCTATTTAAAGAATCTATGTTTAGGTTGCAAAATTGTTTATTTTAAATGATTAAAGGATAACAGAATTTCTGTGTAACTTTTTAAATGGTGTCCTTATGACATCTTTCTCTGCATGACCTTGCCTTGAGCATTTGGTTAAATCAATCCGTTTGGATTCCCTGGGTCAAAAATGAGCTTCATAGTCATCAGAGTAACAATGCAGAAAGTTACTTAGGAAGACACAACATGAAATAAATATGACCATCTGACTGAAGAGAGGGGAAATACAAGCAATAGGTCACAGATCAGAGGACTCCAGGAGAACAGAGTAGAGCCCTGGCTACATTGAGACTCCCTCTTTCCTCTTCTATTTAAACTATCCTGTTGTTAAACCAAAACTCTTGAGACCAAAGACTGTTGAAATAAAAGGGCTTATTAAGCTATTGTTGAAAAAGGGAGCAGGTCCGGGGACAAGTTTCCACTAACTAGCAGCAACCAGTCTCAACAGCAGTTGGAAAAAAGTCCACAAAATCCAGATCTCAGAATACTTTTAGAAATTTGGATAAGGGAGTCATTGTTTGAACAGAACCTACCTTTTGGGAAATGCTTTGGGGTGGGAAGCCATGTGGGCGACAGGCTGTTGCTTCTGCATTAGCTGAGGCTAACAGGCTGCAGAACTGATATGTAAGCAAGGCTGTGGCATTGCTGGTTGACCTTGATGGAGATAAGTCAAGGATCCAACATACACTAAATTTTTGGCTAGTGTGCGCTTCATCTGCAGCTATTAATTGACAAACTTCCTTTATCTCTTTCCCTCTAAATAAATTCAGGATATTTTAGAATTTTTTCTCTTTACCATTATATACTGTAAACTGAATCTGTACCTGGGTGCTTTTTGTGAAATGTGCTTAGGACAATGCCTAGTGCCTAATAAGTAGTTACTATTATTAACCACAGATCATGAAAATTAGAGTCTTCTAGATACTTTCAGGTAATTTCTGCCAAAAGTTCTGGGGTTTTTTCATTTTCCTTTTTACTCAATATGTTGAATGCTTCTCTCTAAAAAATTTGTTGGAGATAGAAATAGAGAGTTCCCATCTTCTTATTAATTTTTTTCTGATCCATTTACATGCAGCATTCCTTTCAAATAATTTTTTAAAAGAATGTCAACTGCGTGTTACCAAGCTTTTCCCTATGACTTCTTTTTTTTCTTAAAGATTTATTTTTTTTTTTATTGGAAGGCAGACACACAGAGAGGAGGAGAGACAGAGAAGAAGATCTTCCGTCCGATGGCTCACTCCCCAAGTGACCGCAATGGCTGGAGCTGAGCCAATCCAAAGCCAGGAGTCAGGAGCTGCTTCTGGGTCTCCCACATGGGTGCAGGGTCCCAAAGTTTTGGGCCGTCTTCAACTGCTTTCCCAGGCCACAGGCAGGGAGCTGGATGGGAAGTGGAGCTGCTGGGATTAGAACCGGCGCCCATATGGGATCCTGGCATGTTCAAGGCGAGGACTTTAGCCACTAGGCCATTGCACTGGGCCCCTCCCTATGATTTCTAAAAGACCTACTGTTTTACTAGCTGAATACTTGAATGTTTGTCTTTCATGATGTTATTTGTATGCATTAGATATTCAACACTATAGTCTTCTTGGTTCTGGAGATGGTATTAGATCATAATAAAATATTCCTCGTATAAAGTTATTTCAGATCTACAAATTATTATTATTACTTTGATCAGAGAATTTGGTTGAAATCATTTTTGCCTTTGATATTACAAGTCATGTTGTCAGGAAGTTTCACAGAGGAATAGAGGGAGTTGGTTTCTGCTGCTGCAGATAAAAGCTTATGATTGCAAATCCAAGAATGAGGCATCACACGCCTAGATGTGTCACTTCATCTCTCCATGAAAGTCACTACCCACGTAAGTCTTAGGTGAGTCCATTAGCCCCCGCTAAGCTGTAAAGGAGAAGAAGGAATCCCATGGAGACTTTGTTTTGTTAGATATGAAGGGTGTGGTTTCCTGAGTGCACTAATACCCAGCCTGGGTCTTATTATTGGGTATCTGGATCTTTCTTCTCAGAGGGTCTCATTGAGGACAAGAGCGATACAACTGAAGGGTGACAGCAATTAAAGTCAGAGTAAAGAACATCAAGGCGTAAAACTCTGGTGAGGAGCTAAATCTTTCCCTCCTTCCTTTTATGTTTATTGGCACTTAAACATAAAACTTGGTGGGGGGGTGGGTGCTGGAGAGCACTTCTAGATTCCTGGTGCTTCTGCTGCTAGGGATGAACCTGCATTTGCATCATTACCCAGAGCACACAGACTCTCTCAAGGTTCACTCCTGTATTTTTATGAATTTAACAAATACAGAGTGGTATACATCTACCATTATAGCAGCAGAATAGTTTCATTGTCTCAAAAACCACTCTCTCTTTTAAAGATTTATTTATTTTTTCTTATTGGGAAAGCAGATTTATAGAGAAAATGAGAGACACAGAGAAAGATCTTCCATTCACTGGTTCACTCCCCAAGTGGCTGCAATGGCCGCAGCTGAGCTGATCCAAAGCCAGGAGCCAGGAGCTTCTTCCAGTTTTCTACACAGGTACAGGCTCCCAGGGCTTTGAGCCAACCTCTGCTGCTTTCCTAGGCCACAAGCAGGGAGCTGGTTAGGAAGTGGAGCAGCTGGTACTTGAAACAATACTTCTATGTGATCTCAATGCTTGAAGGAAGCAGGATTAGCTAATTGAGCCATTGTGCTAGGCCTTTTTTTTTTTTTCTTTAAAGTGCCATTAAAAAATATTTATTTTACTAGTAAATCATGTTCAGAGTTAAAGAGAGAGAGAGAGAGAGAGAAAGTAAGACAGAGAGAGGTCTTCCGTTCTCCTAAGCTAGGATCTTTTTCAAGATCTCCCACATGGGTGCAGGGACCCAAGGCCTTGAGCCATCCTCCATTGCTTTCCCAGGTCATTAAGTTAGCTGGATAGGAAATGGAGCAGCCAGGACTCAAACTGGTGCTCATATAGGATGCCAGCTCTTCAGGCTGAGAATTAGTGTGCAACACCACTGCACCAGCCCCACCGCTTTCTCTTTCAGTGAGAACTAGCCTGTTGTTCTGCCATCGTGGTGGAGAGGAAGTGGCTGGGCTGTTTAGTGCATTCGTCTGTGTGAGAGTCTGGACACTGGGAAATCACTGCCTGCTCAGGCAGTGCCCTCTGAACCCTGTGGCCTCATGGGCCAGGAGTCCAGCGTGAACTCAGGGTGAGAAGCGTCTGACCTCAGAGTCAGAACCTGCTTCACAGAGTGGAAGAGAGAGGCAAGTGTAGTTACAGCTCTTTACAACAGTTTTCATGATTTCTTGGGACAACTTATGTGAAGGAGTTACACTTCAAGTGAACAGTTTTGCAAGGGAGAGCTTTTCCCTATAACCAACTAGGGGTTTTGCACAGTCTTTCACCAAAGCCAAGGGACAAATGGAAACATGTATTTGATATAAGGAGCCATGAAGTCTATGTTTCTGTAAGCAAAAATCTGGGCGAGTGTACTCAGGCTCCCCTATAGATGAGAATCTTGGTACAAAGAGCTGCATTTCACTGTGTCTCAAATTTTAAAAAGTGATATTTTGTTCTGATAATACAACACATGATCACTGTGGAAAACTAGGGAAATATTTAAAAAAAAGAAAGAATGAGGAAAGAGATGATTCCATGTCACAGAGGAAAATCTTTGGCCACACCGATGGGGGTTGCAGGTCTTAGGATATTGCCCTACTGAAAACCCTTTGGGACCTCTGCATGTCTGCCCTCTTCTTTCCCCCTGGGCCCTCTGCACTCCTTGGCCCCACTAAGGCTTCCTTCCATGCCACAATCTCCTGTGGTAGTTCCTCTGGGAGAAATGCTGTCCCAGGCTCCTAATTAACCCATGCTCATCTTTCAGATTGTTCCTTAATCATTACATCTGCACAGAGGTGTCTCCTGGGCTGCCCAGGCCACTCAACACCTACACAAATATACTGTACTTCAAAAATTGTGGAAAGAGGAACTCAAAGATGAATTTACTGTGATGCAAAAACCCTCTGAAATACCTGTACGCATAGGTTCTTCACAAAGTTCAAGGAAAATGTGGGCCCGGCAGCATGGCCTAGTGGCTAAAGTCCTCACCTTGAAAGCCCCGGGATCCTATATGGGCACCGGTTCTAATCCAGGCAGCTCCACTTCCCATCCAGCTCCCTGCTTGTGGCCTGGGAAAGCAGTCTAGGACGGCCCAAGGATTTGGGACACTACACCCATGTGGGAGACCTGGAAGACCTGGAAGAGGTTCCTGGCTCCTGGCTTTGGATTGGCACGCACCGTCCCGTTGCGGCTCACTTGGGGAGTGAATCATTGGACGGAAAATCTTCCTGTCTGTCTCTCCTCCTCTCTGTATATCTGACTTTGTAATAAAAAAAAAAAAATCTTTAAAAAAAAAAAAGTTCAAGGAAAATGTGCTGTATGAAGCTGCATGGATTTCAATTTTTTTGTGTGTTTGTTTCACCAAGGAAACCCTATCTTTTCATTAAATGTTGCGTTAGCTGAAGTACCCTTGCACATAGCTTATCCTTGTTTGCCCTCTCATTACAGCTTGAACTTTGCTTTTATAGCAGTTAGCCAAAGCCATAGGCCTTTGACCTGTTTTTTTTTTTTATGGCTATCTCCATACATAAACCTGAGTGCCAAGTAGGTGACACTGTATTCATTTTGCTCCGTACCTGACTCACAGTACCTGGCACTGTGAAGGACATGCAGTAAATGGACTAATAGTACAGATTTACCGCAAGTGTAACAGCAGCTTAATGAATTGTTGCCCAGCTCTCTGTTCTTTGTGCATAAGGTTCCAGATACGTGAATTTTCCAGAACTGCCATGACAAACTACTACAAATGGTATAACTTAACAACAGAAATTTCTTTTATTTTCCTGTTTGAAGAAATTTATTTAATTTTGTTGGAAAGTCAGAGTTTTAGAGGAGAGTCAGAAAAGGTGTTTCTATCTATAGGTTTATTCCACAAATGGCGGCAACAGCTGGAACTGAGTTTGTCTGAAGTCAGGAAGCAAGAGCTGATTCTGGGTCTCCCATGTTGATTCAATAGCCTAAGGACTTGGGACAGCATCTACTATTTTGCCACATTATAAACGGAGCTGGATGGAAAATGGAAAATGGAGTTCCCTGGGACGTGCACTGACACTTGTAAGATGTAGGTGCCACAGGCAGAGAGTGAGCTTGCTATGCACCAGCTCCCTTTCTTTCCTTTTTTCAAAAAGATTTATTTATTTGATAGGCTAAGTTACAGAGAAGACACACACACACACAGAGGAAGAGAGAGAGAGAGAGAGAAAGAGAGAGAGAGAGAGAGAGAAACTTCCATCGGCTGGTACACACCCCCAAATGGCCACAGCTGGGGCGTGTCAAAGCCAGGAGCCAGGAGCTGCTGCGTCTCCCCACCGTGTGGCAGGGGCTGAAAGACTTGGAGCATCTCCCAGGCACTTCAGCAGGGGCTAAGTTAGAAAGTTATTTTTTTCCAATGCTGAAGGCTGGCAAGTTCAAGATCAAGGTTTCCCATGAGGCTTTTGACCGTAGTTGGAAGTCTTCTTGTTTATCCTCAAGCTCTTTCTTTTGAGCAAGCACCCCTGGCGTGTCTTTGTGTGTGTCCAGATTTATTCTTTTTTTTTAAAGATTTATTTATTATTTTATTACAAAGTCAGATATACAGACAGGAGAGACAGAGAGGAGGATCTTCCGTCCGATGATTCACTCCCCGAGTGAGTGCAACGGCCGGTGCTGCGCCGATCCGAAGCCTGGAACCAGGAACCTCTTCCGGGTCTCCCACACGGGTGCAGGATCCCAAAGCTTTGGGCCATCCTTGACTGCTTTCCCAGGCCACAAGCAGGGAGCTGGATGGGAAGTGGAGCAGCCAGGGATAAGAACCGGCACCCATATGGGATCCTGGTGCATTCAAGGTGAGGACTTTAGCTGCTAAGCCATGCCACCGGGCCCCAAATTTATTCTTGTAAGACATTGTCAAGGCTTGGCAAATAAAATCCTACACTTGTGTCTGTTGTGATCTCTCTTGTTCTGTGCAACATTGTGTACTACAATCCAGGTAAATGATAACAATGATTTCCACCAGAGGACTAGCATATCTGTTGGAAACGAATGGATAATTCTGAGTCACAATTGAGAGGTAGAAACTGCTGACTTGGTCTTTGAATGTGGACGGTGGACCCCCAACCTACTGGCTTGAGTGGTGAGTAACTAGTGCCATAAGTTGAGGTAGGGGCATTGGAGGAACAATATTGAGGAGGAAAGATTTGGACGTTTGAGTTTGGGCACCCATGAGACACTCAGAAGAGAAACAGAATTGGCAGAAAGAAACTCAGGGAAAATGTCTGGGCTAATGATGCTAATCAGGAAAAAATCAGATTATAGCTTGAAGGTGAATGAAACCCAGGGATGTGATGTTTAGGGGGATGGTGTCAATTAAGGAATGAAAGTAAGGTCAGAAGACTAGCCCAGAACTTTGGAGAGTTCCACCAGTTATGAGCAGATAAAAGGAAGAAGTGAACAAATATGTCCAAATCAAGTGGTAGAAGGACCAAAGAGGAGGCAAGAAGATGCCGTGGTAACAAACAAGGAAAGAGTGTTTCCAGAAGGGTCCCTGCGAACAATTGAGTTTAATGCTATGGTTAACATATAGATTCAAAAAACATACATATTCAGCAAAATGGAGACCAATATCCTGACCAAAATTAATTAGGAATGCAAGAATTTGAGTGGAGTGGTTTAGGAGTAAGATAATTGAAAGAGCAATTGTCATAATGTTTTCAAGGAGTTTGGTTTCTTTGAACTGTCTATCCTTTGCTCATTTGCCAGCTGTGATTTTAGCATTGTTGTCATTATATTATATAATCCCTCTGTTTGTATGTAGGTGATATATACTTATTTTTGGAATATCTATTAAGCATTAGCAATACAAATAAAATTTAAAGCATTTTAACCTTGTGTTTAATTTTGTTTATATTGCTCTTGATACATCATTGCTTTATTTTTATATGGTTAAATAATTTTTCCTTACAACTTTTTCATTGCTTTTTGTTTAGAAATTAATTCTGTAAGCAAAAGTTACATATTCAATTTTACATTATTCTTTTCTATTTTTTATTTGTTGGAGAGGCAGAGACAGAAAGATCTCCCACCCACTGTTTCTCTCCCTAAATGCCCAGAGCAGACGGGTCTGGATTGAGGCAGGTGCCAGAAACTGAGAATTTAATCCTCATCTCCCAGGAGGTTGTTGGGGACCCAGTGATTTAAATCATCACTGTTGCCTCCAAGGGTCTACATTGGCAGGAAGCTAGATTGAGATGCTGGAACTTGGGATTAGTGCTCATACACTCAATGTGAGATTACCTATTAAACATTTATGGTTTTATCAAATTTTTTCAAATTCCTGTGTAGCACAGTAAAAAGCAGAAATGCTGATTCTACTTGCTTTTTAAAAATTTGTTTATTTTTATTTGAATAGCAGATTTACGGAGATGGAAGAGAGAGATCTTCCATCTGCTTGTTCACTCCCCAAATGACCTCAGTGCCTAAAGCTGAGGTGATCTGAAGCCAGGAGCTTCTTCTATGTCTCCCATGTGGTTGTAGGAGCTCAATGATGAGCCATCCTCTGTTGCTGCATTCCCAGCTCATGAGAAGGGAGATGGGTTGGAAGTGGAGCAGCTGGGACACAAGTTGGTGCCCATATGCGATCCTGGTGCTGTAGGTAGAGGATTAGCCAGCTTAGCCACCATGCTGGCTCCTCTACTTGATCCTACTGATCAAGAATATAAAATTTGAGTTCTACATAAGATTTGCTTGCTTGGGAGTTTGCATTCCACCTCTGAGCCAATATTGTGAGTCTCTTATTCATATGGTACATTTCAAATTTTATATTCCCAGTTTCCTGCTCTTCCACAAGTCGCATCACCTGACCGTCAGCCCAGAAGACATTCTCATGAGGACCAGGAATTCCGACGTCGTAGCAACATGCGAGATCACAGAAAATGCTCTGGTGATGGGTCAGTCAAGGAACCACTGGAACCAAAAGAAAGACCCCAGTCCAAACTTCAGGAATTTTCACTATCCTCTGAGCAACAACTGTGTGTCAGAACTAAACGTTCTCTCTCTCTGGTATGTAGCAGAGCTATTGAATCTTTAAACCAATGTGTACAAGGAAATCCAAGGGATACACCTTCTTCAAGTGTGAAGAGAACAGCCTGAGGAGATCTTTGGGGAAGAGCACCTAATTTAAGATAGTCCCATGAGCACCTTCTTTAATGTTTATTTTTAAGAAGACATTTGGTGTAGGAAGAATTCCCACAGGGACCACATGAAGAATGCCTTTGTTACCTAAGTCCCCTATTTGTTGGGACTGCTTTCTTGCACTTTAGTATAAATAACTGTGCTGCATTCTCCTTTTACTATTTGGAGAAGAGAAAAATATCTCTGTGTTGTGTTCCCCTGTCTTTTTTTTTTTTAAGATTTATTTATTTTATTACAAAGTCAGATATACAGAGAGGAGGAGAGACAGAGAGGAAGATCTTCCGTCCGATGATTCACTCCCCAAGTGAGCGCAACGGCTGGTGCTTTGCCGATCTGAAACCAGAAGCCAGGAGCCAGGATGCCGGGACTCAGGAACCTCCTCCAGGTCTCCCACACGGGTGCAGGATCCCAAAGCATTGGGCCGTCCTCGACTGCTTTCCCAGGCCACAAGCAGGGAGCTAGATGGGAAATGGAGCTGCCGGGATTAGAACCGGCGCCCATATGGGATCGCAGCGGGTTCAAGGCGAGGACTTTAGCTGCTAGGCCATGCTGCCGGGCCCCTGTCTTTAAGAAATAAAAAGCACACAGAACAGGAACTCTCTTGGCACTCTCTTGTGAGCATCCAGAGGTAGGAATAGTCCTGATGTTAACAGTGGACTCTTGGGATTCAGGAAGACTCCTAAATACAAGGTGAGAATGAGAGGCATGCGATGGGGCAGATCAGAAACTCCATGACTGATGCCAAAGGCAACACTTAAGCTATGTGGTACGTTCACTGAATCCTGAATGGAGGTGTGCAGAATACTTTCTCGTGGGTTTTTGTTTGTTTGTTTGTTTGTTTGCGAAACAGGAATAATATGCTGCTGCCATGTAGTAATGTAGTAGATAAAGCAGATACTTGAACCTTAGTTTTGACTCCCAGCTCCTGAATTGGATTCTGTGAATGCTCAGGGCAAGACACTTGGTGCTTCCTGTTTCATTGTCCAACTGGACATCCTTCATTGCCTTGTAAGTGACACCTCAGTTTTGCTCAGATTACCTAGGTACCTGTGTACCTACGTACCTATGATTCACCTTCAGTAGGCTGCTCCTTCTCCAATGAATCCTAGAAGGAATAAGGAGGAGAGAACAGTTAACAGCTGTCATTTGCTGAGTCTAAACCTTATTAATTAGAAATGCCTGCTTTGCCTTTTAGTTATGACATATATATGGTTATAGCTACAAACTAGAGGCATGTTGCAGAAGCAGTGGAAGGCATTCCCACACAGGCTTTACTAGATTCCACATGTTAAAAATGTTAACACATTAATAGATTTATCTGATTTATCTGCATTCTTTTTCTTTTCCTAGCCTCAAGCAAGGAAATGTAGTACTGAAACTCAGGAAATTATCATTGATACAATATCTGTAAAACCTACTCAAATTTATTAGTTGTTCCAAACGCTTTTTTATAGCAAAATTACAGATGATGTATTGCATTGTATTTTCTTTTCCCTGTGATTTTTTTGTGTGTGTTTAACTTTGGATCAATTTTTCAGTCTTGCCATATGTTTCATGACATTGATATTTTCTGAAGAGTACAGTCCAGTTATATATATTTTTAAGAAGACTTACCTATTTTTATGTGTTTATTTATTTGAAAGGCAGGGTTACAAGAGGGGAAGAGAGATCTACACAGAGAGATTTTCCTTCTGGTAGTTTGCTCCCATATGGCCAATGCCAGAAGCCAGGAACCAGGAGCCAGGAGTTTCGTCCAGGTCTCTTAGATGAATGACAGAGGCCCAAGTTTTTGGACCATCTTCCAGTGACTTCCCATGCAGATTAGCAGAGATCTGGACCAGTAGTGGAGCAGCTGAGACACCAATCAGCGTTCAGCGTTCATGCGAAATACCAGTGTTGCGGACTGCGGCTTAACTCACTGTGCCAGAAGACTAGCACCCAGTTCAGTTACTTTTAAGAATGACTCTTGATTTGGGTTTATCTGATAGTTCATTATTAATTTTTGGCAGGAAGATACCATAAGTGAAAGAATTGCTGTTTCAAAACTAATATACTGAAATGAGTAAATAAGGGACCAGCATTATGGCACCATGTATAAAGCTGCTGCTTGCAACACAGGTATCCCATATTGACTCCAAGACGTGTTCCTGACTAGGAAAGCAGTAGAAGATGACCCAGGTGTTTGGACTTCTGCAACTCATGTGGAAAACTCAGAGGAAGTGTCTGGGTTTGGCCTGGCCCTGGTGGTTGTGGCCATTAGGGGAGTGAACCAGTAGATGGAAGATCTCTGTCTGACTCTGATTTGTAAAAACACAAAAGCAAAACAAAAAAAAACCAAACAACGAAACAAAACCTTAAAAAAAAGAAGGGCTGATTATCATGTGGTGCTAGCATGTACTTTATTCCACCTTCGTGGGACCCAAAGCTCAACCTGTGTAATAGGGAGGCCTGGGACGATACGGCTAGTGAGATTCCTGGCTTCCTGAATGTAAGATTTGGGGGAGAACTGGAGTGGTTAAGTTGGTTTTTAGTTTTTCTTAAACTTGCTTCAGGTTCGTTTCTGTGGGTAGTTTCATGATGGGTGGTCTGTCCTCTGCCTCCCAGGTAGTACAGCTCCACAGCCAGTTCCCTTGATGGGCTATTACTATGGGCATTTGAGAAGTGAGCCAGTGGATCAAAGATGTCTCTCACTATATCTTCTTCATTCTCTGTAGTTCTGGGTCTCAAATAAATAATAAATTTTATTTATTATATATTATATATATAATTTTATGCATATATATGCATTATACATAAAAAATAAATGTGTAATTTGGGAGACTTAATTATCTTAAATCCTTCCTGAATCCTATGAAACTATAGGTATATTTTTAAAAAAATCATTAATTAACTTGCATATTACATAATTAATTTTAGTTAAAGTGTTTTAATTTATGACAGTTTTACAAGAGTATTTAAGATTCATCCTACTATAATAACATTTAAAAATTCAGAACAGATACTCACCATTTTTCCGTGTCTACACATTGTTTTCTAAAGCTAACTACATTTTTTGATAATCTTATTTTATTATTATTTTCCATGATATGGTTTTGCAGGTAAAGGGATTCTCCCGACCTTTTCCCCTTCCTTCCTTCACTCTCCCCTTTCCATCATCCCCCCATTTATTTTTTTTAAAGATTTATTTATTTTTATTGGAAAGTCAGATTTACAGAGAGAAGGAGAGACAGAGAAAGATCTTCCATCCACTAGTTCACTCCCCAAGTGGCTGCAAGGATTGGAGCTGAACTGATTCAAAGCCAGCAGCCAGGAGCTTCTTCTGGGTCTCCCACACAGGTGGAGGGTCCCAAGGCTTTGGGCCATCCTGTACTGCTCTCCTAGGACACAAGCAGGGAGTTGGGTGGGAAGAGGAACAGCTAGCACATGAACTGGTGCTCACATGGAATCCCATGCATGTAAGGCATTAGGATACCGCACCAGCTTCCCCCCGTCCCCACCTTACCCCCTGCCATATTTTTGCTATAGTATAGACTTTTAATAACAGTCACAAGTCCAAAATTCTGCTATTTAAGTGTATCATGGCATTGTAAGTATAGGCAATGGTAGAAAACGTAGTATCAAATTCTCAAGGTATATTTAACAGTTTCATTGAGAGTTCTCATTTCATTTGGGAATACATCTGCCTATTGCAACATATCTTTACTTCCCTGCAGGTTAGTATCCATTATATGGTCCATCTATTAGAATATATGTATATACTTAGTTACTTACATATCTACTTGTTTTGTATTTCACCTGAGGATTGCATTGTATCAAAGAGAACATGCGGTATTTGTCCTTTTAGGATAGTCTTATTTTGCTGAGCATAAATGGTCTCTAGTTGGGGCTACTTTCTTGCAAATGGTAGAATTTCATTCTTTTTTGGCTATGAAGTATTTCATGGAGTAGATAGACCATAATTTTTTTATTCTTCTCTTGACAGGCATCTGAGTTGTTTCCATGTCTTTGCTATTAAGGATTGTGCTGCTATAGATACAGGGTTGCAGGTCACTTTCTTATATGCAGATTTCACTTCCTTTGGATATAGTCCCAAAAGCAGGACAACTGGGTCATGTAGTAGATATATTTTCAGCTGTCTTAGCATTCTCCATACCGACTTACATAGTGGCTGCTCCAGTCTATACTTTCAAAGCTAATTACATTTAAAAGTAATTTGGCAGCACGTATTCGGCTTATAAGTTAAGATACTCTACACTGGGGTATCTGGCATCAATTCCTGGACCTTGCTTCTGACTTGGGCTTTTCATTAATGTAGACTCTGGGAGGCAGCAGTCATGGTCAGGTAGTTGGTTTCCTGCTGCCCACGTGGGAGATGTGAATTGAGTTTCTGGCTTTTGACTTTGGCATGGGACCCAATCTGGGCTGCTGTTGGATGTTTGGGGGATAAATCAGCATATGGGGTCTCTGTCTCCCCCTCTGAAATAAAAAAGGCATATATATGTATATACATATATTATCTAGGGACCAAATGTGTTGTGTGTGTGTATGTGTGTGTGTATATATATACATACACATATATATACACACACACATATATATACTTCAGTTTTACATATTTTAGAATAAAAAGAGGCAAGACCAGTTTGTGATCTAATTAGGAACAACAATATTAAATTCCTTTGATTTAAAAAAATCGGCTGGCTTAAAATTTTCACATTTTATTTTTAAATCATGAGGCTAAGAAAACACATACATTTGTCAGTATTAATTTTCAACAATGGAAAAGGCAAATTGGAAATAATCATCACTATATTTTATTGATTAGATTGGCTTGGTGAATATTAGAGACATTTGTGATTGCTAAATATGAATTTTGATCAAGGGAATATAAGTGATAGAGCTAATGAACATCATTGGCAGGCACTTTTCAGAGCCAGTCCAATTTCTAAATTACTCTCAACTTGTAATTCAGCTGTATTGTGTATTTTTCTTTCTGACTCTAATTGATGAGCAGTTATGGGTGTAAAGGAGCATCACAGGCAGCAGATACCATTTCAGTAATCACATATATCCGTAACTCACAAAGTCAAGTCGTGACCTGTTCATGAGGCTGCCACCCACCATTATTAATGGTCACTGACTAGAACTTCTAGTTTCTCAATGTTTCCACTTCAAAATGGGGAGTAATAATGATTTTGCTTATTTATTTGTTTTTAAAATGTATTTTCCTTTTGTTTGAGAAACAGAAAAAGGCATAGAAATATATTGCTCCTTAAATGCATGTAATACATAGTGGTTGAGCCAAGCCAAACCTAGGAGCCTGGAACTAACTCCAGGTCTGCCAAATATTTGACCCAAATATTTGAGTCATTTCCTGCTGCCTCCCAGTGTGTGCATCAACAGAAGTGAGGTAGCTGGTACTCAAAACCAGCATTCCAATACGGGATGTTGGCATCCCAAACAATAGGTTAACCTTCTGCGGGAAGGGGACAGATAAGAGGAGAAGCCACACCCACCTTCCCAATCATCCCAAGTCCCCAATGTGGGACATGCTCCAAGGGCACTGCTCAAGTGGTTTCAATAGTTCTACTGTTCTGAGTTGTTGCCAATCTTACTATTCCAAGCACGATGAAATCTCTTCAGAATCCACTGGCTGACGTAGTCCACCTTAGTGTCTCCATTTGCCCAGATTTTCACTGCCAATACTTGGATGGGGTAGTTGATGAATTTGTTCTGTCCTCTCTTCTGGTACTAGGTGTCCTCTGCAGGCTCCAATGTACCACTATATCCTCTATGTGCACCTGGATATGCTGTCTACTGCTCCATCTGAGTCACCGAGGCAGCTCAGCTTTGACACATGGACTTCATGGTCCCACCATGGAACCTACAATTCTCTCCAAGTTGGGGTTCTGAGTCCAGTAGTTTGAATGGGGGGAATCCCCAAAAAAACTTCTCTGAGATGATCCCAGACCAGATTCATTCTGCTTATAGTTATCATTGCCTGACCACTATTTGTTATTTTTTGTTTCCTTTTATACTTACTTATTGATTATTTGCATCCCTCCTCTAAGCTGTAATTTCTAGGAAGTAGGCTCTCTTTAGTGCTGAATCTCAATGCTAAGACAACAATGAGATGTATTCAGTAGATCAGTGAATAAATGGTGACTCCTCACATCTAGTAACTTTCTTGGCATGCTAATCTGGCTAAATATCATTCCTCAAGGCTTCCATTCCTCATGCAGACTTTACATTAAAACAGCACAAACCCTACTACTAACACAATCCAAGGGAGTGTATCCCGGGAGGTTAGAGACAATCCATACATGATATCGCACCTTACTTGGCTTACCAAAAAGCACCAGGAACCTGTTAATTTAACCATGCTGTGGAATCACATGCTTTGGGGTGGTAGAGGCCAAGAGTCACAGCCATGTGCAGGTTGAGCTTCCCTCCAAGACCTGGCCCCTCTATCCTATTTATTTCTGATTATAACCTTTAGCAACACCATTAGGTTTATGTAGCTCCCTTACTAGAAACTGCAGTCTGTTGAATGATCCTGTCTTATTGCTCCCCTGCTGGTACATTTCCATACCTTTCTGAACTTTCTCTTTCAGGGCACTGAAAGCAGAAAGGAGAGAAATGAAAGAGACTGTCTGAGGATGGAAGTGAGATCCCGAAAGAAAAAGGAGGAGAGAAGGAGCTCCATGAAGGAGGAGCACAAAGAAACACACATGGCTCCTCTGGTGGAAAAGGGGCCCGAGTAGCACTTTGTTCTGCATCTCAATGACAGCTCCGCAGGGCGGTGTACTCCCTCTCAGGATGCCTCGTGGCAGCTGGGAAAGGTCTCTGCAGATGCTGGTGTCTGACGTGGGCGGTGGGTACAGCTGCTCCTTTGGGTAACTTACATCACACTCCACCTGAATCTGGTGATTTAGCTGAGGGTGCCCTTTTATGGCAATGAAAATAATAAAAGGTATTTTAATAGAGAAAAGTAATTTTTGAAAATGTAAAAATAAAAGTATTTAAAGAGCCACCTACACATCACATCCACCCCTCTCCCATGTACGTCAACTTTGCAGATTGTCTTAAATAAAAGTCATTGAGGTTAACTCTAAGTTTGCTTCCTTACTAGAAGTGCTTCTGTAAGTATACTGAATGGCTATTATTTAAAGTGAACTGAAAATGGACTTGTCAAGTACTACATTGAATGTGTTCATGCAGCACCTAAAACAATCCTTACCACTCTGAGATGGGACCCTGTATTAGATCCCAACTCCAGAGCCAGACCAATAGAACAGATATAAAGAGAGAGATGAAATGAGACTTATTAGTTGAATAGGCTGAAAAATTAAACAATAAGTTACCTGCAAGTTAGAGAATCAGGAAGACTGGTGCACGACTCAGTCCAAGTTTAAAAGCCTCAAAAATCAGAAAACCAATGCTACAACTCAAGTCCAAGGAGGCAAATCGCCTGAGAACCTGGGAATTGCACTGGTATAAAACCTGAGCACAAAGCATGGAGATCCTGAAGTTCTGTTGTTGAAGAGCAGAAGACTGTGCCAGTTACAGCACAGGATTTACCATCCTCTGCTTTGGGCTCTACCTGTAACCTCAGCCAATTGGGTGGCACCTGATAAAATGAATGAAGGTGTATCTTCCACAATCCACTGCTTGAATTAGCAATCTCTTCTAAAATCACTGGCGCAAACATACCCGGATACAATGCTGTACCAGCTATCTGGGTATCCTTTGACCAAGTTAACATCTAAAATTCACCATTGCAGAGCTATTCTTTTCATTTTGTGGTTGAGAAAACAGAAGTTTAGGAAAATTCTGTGGCTTGTCAGGACAGTGGCTGAATTAGGACCTGAGCTCAGCTCATGCCCTTCCTGTGAGGCAAGATCTACATTTTCCTTTAGAAGCAGATCCCAAGTTAGTATGTGAGTAATGTGGATGGGAATGAGCATTTGGGAGAAGAGAAAGATGGGCATGGAGTACTTTACAACTTCTTTAATAAGGGTGGTTAGGTTTAGTTTGGTCCCTAAAGTTTTTAAAATCCATGTGTAGCTTTTCCCCCATAATCCATGTTTTCCATACATTTAAATTTTTATTATTTATGTGAAAAGAAGGGTTAGGTAATGGATATATATAGAGAGAGCACATTCCTATCCATTGATCCACTCCTCAGATGCTCACAATGGCTGGGACTGGAGTTGGGCAAGAGCCAAAGCCTGGAACTGGGAAGGTAATGCAGGTCTTTCATGAGGATGGCAGGAACCTACTACTTGTGCTGTCACTGCTAAGTCCCCTTTATCTACACAACTAGGAAACTGGAATCATGAGCTAGAGCCAACTATGAAAGCCAGGGATTTCAATATGAGACATGGATGTTCTAACCATTAGCGTAGAAGTCTGCTTCTCCATGAAGTTTTTGAAGTACACTTGAATTTATTACTGTCTCTGAATGAAAATTGTATTAATAGTTAGTATTTGCCCCTCTAAAATGCCTAAGAGGGTTGTTTGCTCGAGAAGATAATTTATGACACACTTTCAATGACATAGTAGCAAATAAAATAGAAAAAGAGACTCAACCAGAAAAACCAGTGACAGAATTATGAACATCATGCTCAGCAATACTGTCAAGGCATTCTGGTCACTCTCCTCTAGGGGGCAAAGTTGAGCCAACATTTGGACAAGTAATGCTGGAAAGCATTAATATTTGACCAATAATAAGATCACTATTAGTACTTTCACCCCAGCTGTTGGCAACTGCCTAGGTTACCTTGTACCTAGGCAAGTGTTACACTGCTGTAAGAAAAGTAACCAATGGCCCACAAGTAACCAGCTGGTGGGCATTCTGGGGCTGGTAATGTCAAATTTAGCTATACCAGTGTGCCATCATAGTTGCCTATTCTATTTTTCTTTTTAAAAAGATATGTGAGGATACTCGCTTCGGCAGCACATATACTAAAATTGGAACGATACAGAGAAGATTAGCATGGCCCCTACGCAAGGATGACACACAAATTCGTGAAGCGTTCCATATTTAAAAAAAAAAAAAAAAGATATGTGAGGAAGAGAGAATGCTGGGCTTGTACCTGTCACCACAGTTCCCAGGCAGAGGGATGCAGATTTCCCAGTGAAGGGGGTCTGGTGACATGTTGGAGTGGGTGTGGCTGAAGGCATGTTTGACAAAAAAAGAATTACTTCTGGAGGTTTCCATGTATTCAGCCACTGCACTTGCAGGTAGATAAGGAACCTGAGACTGACTGGTTTAGAGTGAGGAAAACAAAGGGCATGTCTGGGTGAGGCCAAGGCATCCACTCATGTGAGAAACCAGGATTGGGATAACAACATTGCCTGCCATCATCTACCACAAACAACATCTGGGACTGCAGGGCATGCCTGGCTGGACTAGTCTGCAGTACCTGCCCACTAACATTGTAGCAGGGCTTGGGCCACATCAGGGTGGGCATAACATCCGCCAGAATTCGAGCGAACCAGATCTGAGGGCAGATTCTACAGGGGACATGTAAGCTCACTTCTGGGACTGCAGCACCTGGCACCCTTTACAGTCAGGAAAGGGTATGGGCTGTGCAAAACTAGGCTAGGCTGCAACATTTACCAGAGAGAGCTGAGGCTGTAGGCGGGTTATGCCAGACTGGGTTATATCAGGGCTGTGGGCAGACCAGGCAGGTCAAGGCAGTAGTAGCAACTATTAGCATAAATGTGGGCTGGGTCAGAAAGTGGGCCAGGCTGGGTTAGGCTTCAGCACCTGCTGGTGCATGTGAGAGCCAGAATGGGTGTGGGACAAGCCAAGTTAGGCTACAACACCTGCTGGGTCACATGAAAGCTGGGTTTGGGGGTAGACCAGGCTAAGATAGGTTGTAACACTCACTGGTGAGGGTCAGAATGTGCGTGGGCCAGTCAGGCTAGGCCACAGTAATGGTCAGTGAGTACCAGGATGAGGGGCAAGCCATGTTATTCTGGGACACAGACCTGCTGGTATGCATGATATTGGGGCTGGAAGTAGGTCCAACAAGAGAACTTAGAGAACTTCCTCTGTAGGCTGTAGCTCCTACTAGTGACTGTGAGACCTGAAGCTGGGGGCAGCCAGGCCAGGTCAGCCCAGGCTGCAACACTCATTGACACATGTGTGGGCCAGATCTGGGAATGGCTGGAGTAGGCCAGTCTACAGAACGCACTGGCATGGGTGAGAGACAGGATGGGGCATAGGCCAGGCTGATTGGACCACAAAACTGCCAGTGCACATAAGGGATTGAGGGTGGGCCAGACTGGGCAAAACTGCTACACATAATGACATGAGATGGGACTGAGAGCAGGCTGGGCTGAGCCAGGCTGTAGTACCTGCTGGTGAATGCTGAACCTGGGGGTGGGCCAGCTTAGACTGAGCCACAGCACTCACTGGCATGTACAAGACCCTGGGCTGGGAAAGGGTCTGGAAGGGGAATTTCAGGAACTCTTTTATTGAGTTGTTGCTTCCACTGGTGAACATGAGAGCAGGCCAGTGAGAGCATGAGGGATGACCAGTCTGGGGATGAGCTAGGTGGGCTGGGGTACCACACTCATTGGCAAGTGCCAGTACTGTGTTCAAGTCATGTCAGGCTGGACCACAGTACCTTCTGACAGGTGCAACATCCAGGTCTCTGAGCAGGCCTGCTCGGGGAACTTTGGGCACTTCTCTGCTAGGTTGCACTTCCTGCCGATGAGCACAGGAACCAGGGCTGGGGGTAGGCTAAGTTGGTCAAGGTGGCAGCACCTATTGGCATGCATGTGGGCTGGGTTTGGGGGTAGATCAGGCTGAGCTAAGCTATCCCACCCATGGGTATGCATGAGAGCTAGATGGGTTATGGAACAAAACAGACTAGGCTTCAGCACATACCAGCATATGCAAAAAATGTGTCTGGAGGCTGAGCTAGTGAAGGTTATTGGGGGTTGTCTGACTAGGCCGTGGCACCTATTGGTATGCATGAAATCTGGGCCTATTACAGGGTGGGCTGGGCTGGGCTGCTGTACCCATCAGTTTACATGAAAGATGGGTCTGGAGCAGAATTAACTAGGCAGTTGCATTCATTGGTATGTGCATTTGGTGGTGCAAGCGATGCACCCAAGTTGACCCTGCACTGGCTGGTGCACACAAGAGTCAAGTCTAGGCCACTCCAGGCAATATTTCTTGGGGAACTCCCCATCTAGATTGCTGGACTCAAAATCCAGCCACAGGAAAAATTACAAGATATGTGCTATTTCCTTGGAGTGCATGTATTAAGACTGAAACTCCTCAGTTGCTGATGCCTGTACAGTGGTCAACATGCGACAATGCACATGGGGGACATGACAGCCAGTTCATCTGGAACATCTAACAAGTGCCTTGTTAGATAATGGAAAACAGAACTGTTTGGATCATTCTTTTGGCCAGTTTTCAGCATATTCCTGGGCCTGTGGATGGATTAAGGTGGACTTGGTCAGCCAATAGATTTTAGAAAGATTTTCTCATCCATGGTGCAATGAAGTCAATGGTGTCTCATAATTATCAACACCACTCAAGTAATAACACCTTCAGAACACTGTTCTCCACATTGGGATCTCTAGGCATTATCAAATATTCCCATCCTCAAGTGCTGATGTAGTTTGTCAGCAAGGAACAGCAACATCCCCTTCCCCCTCACTGGACACAGGAGAAGAATAAATTGAAACATTTGTCCCACCCACCTTCCTCCATATTTTGACCCTCACCACCTGAATCACATGGGTGTGCATTCCTTTTAACTACGTAAATAACATTTAAAATAAGAACATAGAATAAATCTCTCTTAGTACTTTAAAATAGAAGAGAACTAGAGAATAAATTCTCAGATATTAGATTCAGCAAATTAAATGTTTGAGTGTTTTTATGATCTATTGATATCTTTCAAGGTATAGATGAAGGAAAGAGACAAGCTAGTTATCTCTGTGGGCGCCAAGCAGCTTAAAATACTGTGAAGATGATTCATACTTGGCACAATGGGAAAACTGAGGTGGCAAAGAGAATTATAAACTCCATTTTTCTGCCTTTGAAGTTTTAAGCTATGCCAACTTGGAATTATGTAATGCTATTTTGGCTGAATTCCTGTTATGGCTTTTCAATCCAGTTATTACATTCACTGGCTGAGCATAATTCTACCCTACCTGCACATACAGTGATGTGAAGAAAAGGCCAATAGCAAATTATGAAACCCTGCATTTTGTCCAGCTGTGACATGTGTGGGCTCCCCATGTCCCCAGAGTGGTGTAGATCCAGCCGCACCTTGTCACAATAGAACCCAACTTGATTTTGCAAGTCTTAATAATTGCCAAGATGCATTTTCCATCACAGCAAAGATTTTATTTGTTTGTATTTATTTATTTATTTATGGCCTGCCCACAATGTGCTGGGGATACAACAATAAGCAAACTTGACACAGACTGTAGCTTCAAGTATCTGACATTGCCAGGATGAAGAAAGATAGTAAACAGAAATAAAAGAAATGAGTAGCGTTAAAACAGGAACACAGAGATGGTGGAAATACTCTTTTATATAGGACTCCCAAACACAAATCTGATGAGATGATGTGGGAGCAGAATGAACTGAGGGTTCAATGTACCCCCCATAGAGCTTCAGAGGTGCAAAAGCATTAAGGTGAGGGCTGGCTGACTTTGTTTACAAATGGTAAAGTATTGCTGGAAAAGAGTGGACTACCGGGAGGCAAGGGGAAATGAGGTTAGGAAATGCCAAGGACAGATGATTTTTGGCCTGGTTGGTTGTTATTTTAAGTGCAAAGTTACAGGATGCTTTCGAGTATTTAAGTGATAAGCTCCAGCTTAATGTGATGGAAGCATACATCACAAGTGGTAACATGGTTATGCCATTTCAGATGCCAAGTTGCCTTTCCATCATTAGTCACTGTTCTGTGACTGGAAGTTATAGCATTTTTTGAAACAGGAAAAGCATGAAAGTACTTACCTTCTAAATCAAGAATATTTTCTTGGCATTTAGGATAGAATGTGAGTAGCCTTATTGAATGAATGAAAGAATGATTCAATGAGATTAATCTGCAGCCAGTAATTGGAGAATCATGCTCATTGACTGTACATGAAGCCAATATGTCCTCAGGAGTGAAGTTTTTCCTTCCTACTTTACCAATCCATAGATATTTATGAGGGCCTATTGGCGCTACAGTATAACAGGTGCTGTTGGGGTCACCAAGATGGGTAAGACATAGTCCTTATCCCGAAAGAATTCCAATTCTAGCTGGCAAAATAGACACATATACAAAGAAAAGGTGCTTACATTGATATTTGACTGATGCAAGAAGATATAACAGGTGTAGCATTGCAAAATAAGGATTTTGGTATGCAAGACAAGAAGACAGGCTTTTTTTTTCCTTACGTTTTGAAGAAATGACTTCTTTTACTTTTGTTTGAAAGGCAGAGTCAGAGACAGAAGTAGAGGCAGAGAGAGGGTCTCGACCTGTTGGCTCACTCTCCACATGACTGCAACAGAGCTAAGCACCTCAGCCATTCTCACTGACTTCTCCAGCCAGAAGCAGGGAGTTAGCCTAGAAGTGGAGGTGGTGCCCCAGGCAGAAGCTTAGCCTATCACACCACGGCAAAGGAAAACATTTTTTAAAATAAAAATTAATTATTTTTATTGTTGATGATTTTCACATAGTTTATTAGGATGATTAGTGTTAAGGGCTATAGGAAGGTGGGTGAGATCACCATTTCCACATTCTCCTTTTCCTTCCTATATCTGGGAGAAGCGGGGAGACAAGGAGAAAAGCCACACCCAGACTCCCAAACACCTCTGCACCCTGGGATGGAGAGCACTTTTCTACGAGAGAGACTTTATGCTGACCAATTAAACGAGGGAACAAGGAAAGAGAAAGAAATAGGTTAACAAGCTTCAAAATTTAATTTTTTATTAAAGAGAAAAGATCTGTTTGGAAGATGAGTTTTAATACAACGGATTAAGGGCTGCTACTTGGTCATATGTAAGTACCATTGGGAGCTGCTGATCGTCACTGTATGGACACGAAACTACCAGGTCAGATATCACTGTATCCTGGGCCAGCCAAGGCTGTCTCTTTATTTTTGCTAACCAAAGAACATAATTAATGATTATTTCTATTTCATGAGTGTTTCAAATCACTAATGAACATTGAGCTTTTACTGAAGAATTTTGTGGAGAAGACAGAAAATCCTCAATCACATCCCTTCTAAGCCAAAAAGTACCATTAAAAATCCTATTTGGCATATCATCCTCTTTGACATGACTTCCCTTCCAAGTCCTTTTTTTCATTTAGATTACTAGATTTCCATTTCATCACCATGTTTTTTAAGCCTTTCTTTTTTAAAAAAAGATTTTATTTATTTGAAAGGCAAAATTACACAGAAAAAGAGACAGAGAGATCTTCCACCTGCTAGCTCATCACCCAATTGACATCAATGGCCAGGGCTGAGCCAGATCAAAGCCAGGGGCCAGGACCTTCCTCCAGGTCTCCCAGGTGAGTAGCAGGACCCACTGCCTTCCCAAGCACATTTAACAGGGATATCAAAAGGAATGGAGCTGGGATTCAAACCAGCTCCCAAATGGGATTTAGGTGTCGCAGGCACTGGCTTTACTCCTATGCCAGAGCACTGATCCCATAGCCCTTCTCTGTAGAGCAAGCTACCACCTTGCTTTACTTTTCCTGTGTTTTCTAATAATTTCTCTGTGCCCTCTTATACTTGTCCACTCCATTCATCTTGTTGCTCAGCGAAATAAAAGATCTTGAAACTAAGAGGATTGTGAAGTATGACCCAGAAAGGTTGTGTTTATTTCCTAGGAAACTGAGATTTTCAAATTGACAATTCTATATGTTTATCATGTACAAAATGATGGTTTCAAATGTATGCTTTGTGGAATGGCTCATATGCCTTGTTTCATGTAATTATCATATTTTATGTGAAATAACACTTAAAATCTCTCAGTGATTTTTGAGAACACATTGCGTTGACGTTAATTATAGTGCCACACAAGAAATTTCTTGGGTTAATTTCTGCTTAACTGAACTTTTGAATCCTTTGACTAATATCTCCTTAACGGCTCTTTTTGCCCAGAGCTTGATAACCACCATTTTATTCTCTGCTTTAGAGAGAACAACTCAGTGGCAGTGCACAGTTTTTGAATTTCTTCACCTAGTGCATATTACTTAATTTCATGTCCTACTGAGCTCATCCATGTTGTAAAAATATTTCATTCCTTTGTATAGTTGAGAAATATTCCCTTGTTGTATATGTATCAAATTTTCTTTATCTATTCATCCACTGATGTGCATTTAGGCTGTTTCTATATCCTGGTTATAGTGTATAGTGTTTGAGTAAATATGGACGTGTAAATATTTTCTTTCACATACTTATTTCCTTTGAGTATATACTGAAAGGCTCTAGTAGTGCAACTTCTGGGTCATACGATAGACCTGTTTTCAATTTTTTGAGGAACCTCCATACTGTTTCAAGTAATGACTATGATAATGTGTAAATCATGTAAATTAGAAATTTTGTACTTATTATTCATCTTTGTGTCACTAATGTCTAGCATCCAGTAATTAATCTTTTCTTTTTTGATTCATTTCTTTTTATTTGAAATGTGGTTTTCAGAGAGGAAAAATTGAGAGAGAAAGAGAGAACAAGCTTCCATCTGCTGGCAAACTCCCCAAATGGCTGCAAGGAGCCAGGAGTTTTTTCTACATCTCCCATGTCGGTGAAGGGACCCAAGAACTTGGGCCATCCTCTGCTGCTTTTCCATGTCATAAACAGAGCTAGATCAGAAGTAGAACAACTGGGACACAAACTGGAACCCATATGGGATGCTGGCATGTCAAGTCAAAGACTAGCCTGTTGAACCACTGCACCAACCCCTAATTAACCAAGCTTTAGTTATGGAATGAACGAGCAAACAGAGAGAATCAGGTGATATTTTACTGTTTATATTCTTTCAGAGCTCATTCTCTATTTCATATGAATTATTAAAACATTTCTTTCAAATCCATTAGAAGTTCTGGCAAATGCAGCTTCTTCATTCTGTTACATAACTTTAAACAAGAAAAGAGGAGTGTAGGCCAAAATGATGTGGGAGGGAAAATTTTTAAGAGAAAATGAGGGATGCCAGAGACCTACACTAACCATTGTGAAATGTCAGTTTGCAGTTAACAAGGCCATTTGGCAATTTCCAAAACCATCATGGGAGTTATGATTATCTTTTTACCATTTCAACAGCCTCTCAGCTGTCTTCTCATCTCAGTTGTTTCACTCTGCCCATTGTTTCTTCAAATGTAGTTCACTACAATGATGTATCACTTTCCAGCTAAGCCTTTTAGCATGGAATCCCACACCTGCTAGCTACCTTGATGAAGCAGACATTGTTTCAAACTCACCCTCCTCAGCTCCTTTGCCTTCTCACTGTTCTGAGCTGCATATCTCTTTCTTATAGCACATGTTTTCATTGCTATTGTGTAAATTGCCTTTGGGTGTTTTGGTGGAAGGATAAGAGCAGAAAAATAGAACCTTTATAATGAGTATTGCTTCTATTTGTTTAGCCTCTCCAGTTGGGATGGGCACTGGTTAGCTACTCATTAAAGGGGGGTAATCATGATGTTGTACTGGCCAGGAATCACTTTAGCATGGTGAAGGAGCCAATCAGGTCCTTTGCTAGGAATCTCACTTGTCATCTCTGTAGCACTGCTATCATCCGTGATGAGTTCATGTGTGTTTAAAGGTTATTCACTGTGTGCTTATAAACAAGTGGCTTCTTTCTCTTATCCCTGATTGTACACCTACTAGGATAAGTCACTATTCTCAGGGATACACAGGAGCAAATAAAACATAAAAATATGAAGGAGGGAGAATGAGAAAAGCAGAATTAGGACTTTGACGGTTATTGGATTTAAGATTGCTTAGTCCAAACTCCCAGTTGCAGCAGCAACTCTGTGTGCCCTTACCTGTGTGGTGTGCTCCTGGGTTTTCTCCATCACTGCCAGGGCTGGGAAGGCAGCCTGCTTCACCGGGCAGAAGCCCTGCCAGTGGACTTTACTGTCACCCTGTTTTCCCTGCACCAATTCAAAAAAGGCCTTCTCTCATCCCGCGCTTTCTCTGGGAAGAGCTCCATCAACGTGAAGCTTGGTCCTTTCCTTTCTCTCTGGTACCCTCAAGCAAAAGGCCAGGTCCTTCCCTGGGTGATGACTATGCACTTCCTGAGAAGTGCTTGCTTACTTTCCTCTGACTCCGGTCCCTCCACTCTCCTCAGGTACACATTCCTGGCCCATTCGTCCGTTCCTCACCAAACCTGAGTCCACAGCGCTGTCACCTTCCCAGGCTGCCTTAGGAACTTTCCGCCTTGTCAGTCTTCTCATTAAGCTATGATAGCCATAATGATGCAAATATAGATAGAAGAGTAGCCATTTAAAATCATCAGATTGACAAATGTTTTTAAAAAAACATTCTCTTCTCTCTCTCTCTCCTCCTGTCTGTGTATCTGACTTTGCAATAAAGATAAAACAAATCTTTTCTGAAAAAAGCATTTTCAGTGCTTGGAAAAACATGAGATATCAAAAAACTGTCCACCTTTTTTTTAAAAAAGATTTATTTATTTATTTTTAATCAGAAAGTCAGATATAGAGAGAGGAGGCAAGACAGAGAAGATCTGTCCATTGATTCACTTCCCAAGTGGCTGACCACAATGGCCAGAGCTGAGCCAATCCAAAGCCAGGAGCCATAGGCTTCTTCCAGGTCTCCCACAGGTGCAGGGTCCCAAGGCTTTGGGCCGTCCTAGACTGCTTTCCCAGGCCACAAGCTGGATGGGAGCTGAATTAGAATGGGGGCCCATATGGGATCCTGGTGCATGCAAGGTGAGGATTTTAGCCGTTAGGCTACCGTACTGCGCCCTATCCACCTTTTCTTTTCTTTTCTCTTCTTTTTTTTAGATAACTCATTTTTCTCTCTCTCTAAATATGTCAAAGTTTAATTTTTCCATATTATTATGATCGTATTATTATATTTTTATGATATACAGTTTCATAGGCCCTAGGATTTCCCCTACTCCCTCCCCTCATCCCCCTGCCCCCCACTGCTGCCCTACTAGCCCATAGCACTACAACAACAAAGTTCCTCATAAATAATCATAAATCCATTATTGTGGGCATGGAAAATGGCCAAGAGTCCAGCATTCCATTGTTAAGACACATCCAACAGTTTCACAAGGCTTCCATCCTCGATCTGGAAGTAGAGATGCACACTGTACCGTATCCTCGCACCTGGACATGCTGGTCTCCACTACACAGTCACTATGAATCCCCCCAAGTGAAAAGCCACAAAACGAAACCAACAACAGGAAGAAAACCAGAAATTTACAATGCCATGAAGTTAAACAACATGCCACTAGATATGATAGTCTCCATTATACAGTTACTATACATCTCCTTAAATGAAAAAACCACAAAACAAAATGAACAACAGACACCTTTTCTTAAAAAGAGTTTGCTTCAAGTGCTCTAAAATTTTAGCTGGTAAATGTTCTCCTAGGAATCAATCCTTAAGAAACAGTCACTGTGGGAGTGAAAGTTTAGCCTAGTGGTTAAGATGCCTGCAGCCCACCTTGGGATTCCAGATTTCACTTTCTAGCTCAGGCTACTGATTGGAAGCATCTGTGACAACTCAGGTGACTGGGCTCCTGTCACTCTCCCGGGAATCCTGGATTGAATTCCGTCGCCGCCCTGCAGCGACACTAAAATGATGAGGAATCTCAAGGGCCTGGAAAAAACAGGAACCGCCACTGCAACCAGCACACACACACACAAACGAACGAACGAAAATGAGAAGGCAAACGAATGCGCAGGCAAACCAAAAAGGAGAGGGCGAACCAAAAGGGGTTTATTGCCAAAAACGGGCTGCTTATATTGTTCTCCACCAATCACTTCTGCCCGTGGGTCCACGGGGCGCTATCTGATAGGCCAGCGATCGCAGCGGGGGAGGATTAGCCTATCCTTGTGACTTCCTGCCTGCCTACTGGCGGGACAAATCCCGCCTCCTGGCCGGACAAATCCCGCCTCCTGGCCCTCGGCCAGCCGCCATCTTGCGGCCCCTCACATACACGTGGGGTCGGCCGCTCCCCACGGAATTCCAAAGCTGTTGGAAGGCA
The DNA here is from genome assembly GCF_030435755.1 of Ochotona princeps. Lineage (NCBI taxonomy): Eukaryota > Metazoa > Chordata > Mammalia > Lagomorpha > Ochotonidae > Ochotona > Ochotona princeps. The sequence continues at coordinate 67,738,558 of NC_080834.1, forward strand.
TTTGTGGAGACAACTAGGAGGTGAGAGCTCTTTCTTTGTTCCTTCCTGTGTCTCTACCTCTTAAACAGTAAGTGCAATAAAAAAGAATAATTGCGAGCCAATGGTTTTTCATAATAATATGTACGTAGTAGTTCTATTTTAACATTGGTTTAAGATGGTTTTATTTTTTTTAAAGATTTATTTATTTTATTACAAAGTCAGATATACAGAGAGGAGGAGAAACAGATAGGAAGATCTTCTGTCCTATGATTCACTCCCCAAGTGAGCCACAACGGGCCGGTGCTGCGCCGATCCGATGCCGAGAACCAGGAACCTCTTCCGGGTCTCCCACGCGGGTGCAGGGTCCCAAATCTTTGGGCCGTCCTCGACTGCTTTCCCAGGCCACAAGCAGGGAACTGGATGGGAAGTGGAGCTGCCGGGATTAGAACCGGTGCCCATATGGGATCCCGGGGCTTTCAAGGCGAGGACTTTAGCTGCTAGGCCAAGCCGCCGGGCCCTAAAAAAATTTTTATTAAGATGTAACCAGCACATAATACACTACATGCATTTACAGTGTACAAGTTGAGGTCAGTGTTGTGGCATAGTGGGTCAAGCTGCCACTTTGGATGCCCACATCCTTCACCGAAGCACTGATTGGAATCTGGCCTTCTCCACTTTCCGTTCATTTTCCTGCTAGTGTGCCTGGGAAGGTAGTGGGCCTAAGTGCTTGGGTTCCTGCTATCCATCCTGGGCTCTTGGCTTTGGCCTGGTCCAGCCCTGGATATTACAGGCATTTGGGGAACTGAATCAGTGGATACAAAAGCTGGCATTGTCTGTGTCTCCCTAAATGTTACTGTGTCTTATAAATCAATAAACACATTATAAAAAATATTTTTTAAAATTTTTACTTGGAAAGTCAGAGTTACAGAGAGAGAGGGAGAGACAGAAAAAGAAGTTTTCCATCTGCTGGTTTACTCTCTGAGTGCAACTGTGAGAGCTAGGCTGGGCTGGGTTGAGGTGCAGAGTCAGGAGCTTCTTCCAGGTCTTCCACTTGTAAGGGTGTAGAGCCACAAGGATTTGAGCCATCTTCTGCTTTTGCAGGCCATAAGCAGAGAGCTGGATCGGAAGTGGACCAGCCAGGATTAGAAGTGATGCTCATATAGAATGCCAGCACAGGCAGGTGGAGGATTAGTGTCTAATGCCATCATGCTGACCTCTCCATAAACAAGTCTTTAATAATAAAGGTTACACTTGGACAGTTTTCTTTTTTCATTGGGGTTAAGTATATATAAAATAAGATTAACCAAGTTGACCACTTTTGACCTATGTACACAATCTTGTCCCTTTGTAGGTCCCCGTTCCTGCTCCCTCCCACACTGTTCTAAGTAAGCACCAGCCACTGGTGGACTTTGTGTCATGACAGATTAATTTTCATTAAACTTTTCCTCTTCCTTTTGCTCATCCTCCTGGTCCATCCTTACTCTCTTCTTCGGGTCTGTGTGCTCTAAGGCTCAGGCCTCACCTGGGTACAGCTGAAAGATTGTTTACAGTCACAGGATTTGAGTCAGTAAAGGGTTATGGGAGCCAGGCTTCTGACTCTTAGCAAGATGATAGTCGTATCTGGATAGTGGGCGAGAGAGTGTGTACATTGCATGATAATATCGTGTTCAATGACGGTTTTCTGATTTTGCTGTCTGTGCTGAGATTAGGCAGGAGACTGAGTTTTCAGGATGCTGACTCAATCCCCGGTGATTCTGGAAGAATGATGAGGATGTGCTTCCACACACGTGTGTAACAGTGTAGCTGCTGGGAAAGCTGCATCCAGGGCTTAGAGTTCTGTAAGCTTGAAACTATGTAAAAACTCAAAACTGAAAAAAATCATGTAATGAATTGTTCCACTCTTTGTAAAAGCAAATCCAAGAAGTATCTGGTGTTTGTAGTAAGGTGTAAAAGTCTTCCTCAGTATTCATCTCTTCAAATTTTCTGCATCTATAAACACATACCTAAGACATGTTTTTTGGTGTTTGTTCTATTGGGCAACTGTGAATTTTTTTTATATAATTCCATATATATCTACATAATTTTAATGTATAAATTTGTACTCTTCTTACTTTCATTATTTCATCTTTTCTACTTTCTTTCAGTTTAAGTCTCTTATTACACTCTTGAGATGGACGCTTCTAGCACTGGTTATTCAGCCATTATTCTTGTTTCTATCTAAGATTTGTTTATTTTGTTGGAGGAAAAGCAACAAAGAGAGAAAAAGAGATCTGGTTACTAGTCCACTCTCCAAATGGGGCAACAGCCAGGTTTGGGACAGGAGAAACCCAGGATCCAGTAACCTCATCTAGTTCTCCCAATGGGTAGCAAGGGTCCAGGCACTTGGCCATCATTCACTGCCTTTCCTTCCTCCTCCTTGCTTCTCTCTCTCTGTCTCTCTCTCGCTCTATTTCATTCAGATTTATCTATTTATTTGAAAGAGAGAGCGAGAGACACAGAGAGGTCACCCATGTGATGATTCACTCCCAAATGGCTGCACTGGTCAGGGCTGAGCCAGGCTGAAATCAGGAACCAGGTGTTTCATCCGAGTCTCTCATGTGGGTGGCAGGGACACAATTACTTAGTCATTTTCTGCTGCTTTTCCTTGGTCATTAGCAGGAAAGCTGGATCAGAAGTGGAACGAGTATACTAATTCACTAATGAATTAATGAAATAATGGGTTATCAGGAGTGGGTTTGTAAAAAAACCAGTCTGGTTCATTCTGTTATATACACCCCTTTCATCATGTCATGTCCTAGGTCACCTTTGGATTCTGAAGAAAGTCTCCACCAGCAAGAAGATCCTAACCAAGTGAAGTCTTTTGACCTGGGACTGCCAAACCTCCAGAACCATGAGCTGATACTCCTTTGTGCCTTATAAATTTCCCCATCTGTGATATTCAGTTACATCAGCAAAAAACAGTAAAACAACTTGAAGGTTTGTCATTAGGTGTTAATAAGTTAGAATCATTGTATCTTCCCAGTACATTTGAACTTTCATAATTATGAAATACTCTATTTCTATCACTGTTTTTGGTGTTTAAAATGAATGTTTAGTATTAGTATAACTACATTAACTTTTGGTTAGTGTTCTTACAGTAATTTTTTTATCCTCTTGCACACAATATATCTTTTTTCTTATATTTTAGTTCTTTTTTGATAAACAGCATGTGGTTGAATGTTTATTTGTGTGTATGTGTTTTATCTACTCTTACAACCTTTAATGTCAACGAGTCTGGGTTATTTACACTTAAAATAGTTACTGACAGATTGCAGTTTAAATCTATCAAATTACTATGTATTTTCTACTTGTGCCACCTGTTGCAAGTTTCCTTTTCTCTCCCTTATTGACTTCTTTTTTTTTATAGTTTTTATTATTATTATTATTATTATTATTATTATTATTATTATTGGAAAGCCAGATATACAGAGAGAAGGAGAGACAGAGAAGAAGATCTTCTGTCCGATGATCCACTCCCCAAATGAGCCGCAATGGGCCGGTGCTGCGCCGATCCGATGCTGGGAACCCGGAACCTCTTCCAGGTCTCCCACGTGGGTGCAGGGTCCCAAAGCTTTGGGCCGTCCTTGACTGCTTTCCCAGGCCACAAGCAGGGAGCTGGATGGGAAGTGGAGCTGCCCGGCGCCCACATGGGATCCCGGGGCGTTCAAGGCGAGGACTTTTAGCCAGTAAGCCATGTCGCCGAGCCCTATTGACTTCTTTTGACATCTAATGTTTTCCCCTACTCTGTTTCTCACTTATGCCCCTGGGCTACTTCTCCAAGCAACCAGGGTTGTTGCATTTTATTATAGGATCAGCTGGCACTGTTTGTTTTGAAGAGGTCTGGATCTGTCACGACCACTCCTCAGGGACAGCTCACTATGTTTTTCTATGGAGGCAAATTAATGCTCAGCTTCCATCAAGAAATAGAGTCTTGTGGGTGCACCTAGTCCAACTTTGAAGCCTTTGGGGCAATCTATATCAGTGGAGGTTAAGGAAAGGGTACAGACAACTGGCGCTCCCATTGTGGTCTCCTGACTAGATGGTAAGCCTTAGGGTTTCCAGTGAAATTAGAAGAATTGAGACTGGTTGTTGGTTTGGAAGGATTCCTGGAGACTAGCCAGTCCAACATTTCTGGTTTGATGTCTATTTTTCACCCCACAGGTGACTCAGAAAAAGAGTGAAGGAAACAAAATGGTTAGCAGTACTTTGTGTGCAAAAGCAGAGGAGGTGGGGATGTTCTTTTCTGTTTGTGATAGGCTTCTTGGTAAGGTTAGGGGGAGTAGCTATCAACTTGTTAGAGCTGACAGGGCATTAAAAAACTATAGATGGTTAAATTTAAGGTAGGGGAACAGCATCCAGGCATTTTCCACAGGGAGGAAAGCTGCAGAGGCAGTACTAAAAACAAATATCAGTGTCTCTTTCTTCCATATGCCCCAGGCTCTAAGGTAGTCCTCTTCAGGTGCCAAGGCTGCTAACCTTCTTTTACTTCGACAAAACCAGTGTATTCATTCCAATGGTTATACCTCATCTCTCTTCAGTTATTCCCCAGTCACATCAAGTCCTTTTATCCAGGAAGTCAGGTGCAGGAAGGACAAACATTTTCGCAAAGCTTACAGATATTCCATATGTTCTCCCCTTGGGCCTGCTCTGGCTATTATGGGAAGACTCAGATAACAGTGTAGGCAACCAAATGTTCCTTACCTCTTTGATCTAGGACCATGCTAACCCAACAAGAAATTATGAAATTAAGTTTCTATCTCCTTGTCTTTTAGTTGAGCTGCCATGTGGAGGTGCTTACAATTAGGCTGATCAAGTAGTGCCCTTAAGGAAAAAATGAAGCATCATGCCCAAGAATGGTCAGGCAGAATCTCACATTTTCAGAATACTTTTCTATAACTCATGATGCCATTTCCCAGCAAGTAGTTAAAAAAGTGTTTATTTCCAGGCAACAAGCTGTTGAATTACGTTGTTTGGCCCTGAAGACAATGATACAAATAGTTCTAAATAGATTTTTAAATAAACTTTCAGTTTTGAGATCTTTGTAGATGCATAAGTAGTAGAAATAAATAATACTGAGAGCACCTGCTACCCATTGCCCTATTTCTCGCAATGCTAGCAGTTTAGACCTCTCAACAACCACTCATTTGCTCTCCATTTCTGTAACTGTCATTTCAAGAATGAATTACAAAGTATGTATAGAAAATGGAGAGCCTGCAGTATTTCACATTAAGTGCAACAAATTGCTTGGTTAGTTGCTTTTTGGTAGGAGCTTTTTTTTTTTTTATCAAAGTATGGGTGCTCCCCTCTATTTTATATGCCAAATTTTGATTGGCCCATATCCTGCAAGAATTAATAAGTTCATGTAATCTTTTTCCCCTTTCTTAGGCTGCTATCCATCATGTTTGTATTGATTGGTTGTTGAATACTGAAAATGATCTCTGATAATTTTTTTCCGGCAATATTTTGTTAAAGATTTTTGAATCCTCAATTTGTTCTAGCCTGGAAAGTGTGGAAGTTAGGATACCTGTGCCATTGTTTGTGTGGGTATGAGTGGGGCTACAGTTTTTTTGTGTGTGTGTGTGGTGTTTGGCAGGAGCTGTTAGTAGAGACAGCTGGAATAGAGGTTCTTGTCTTCCTGAAAGAAAAGAATTTCAGGGAATGGCACTGTGTTATAGTAGATTAAGCCTCTGCTTGCGGCACTGGCATATCATATAGGTGTGGCTCAAGTCCTGGCTATTCCACTTGTGATCCAGCTCCTGGGAAAGCAATGGAGAATGACCTAAGTGCTTGGGTGTCTGCATCCATGTGGGCAATTCGGAAGAAGCTCCTGGCTCCAGGCTTTGGAATGGCCCACTTTTGGCCATTGTGGCCATTTGGGGAGTGAACCAGCAGACAGAAGATCTTTCTTCTTCTTCTTCTCCTTTCTCTATAACTCTACCTTAGATATAAAAATAAATAAAAGCTTTTTTTTTAAATAGAAGATTTCAGATGTGAGACAGGGTAGTAGCAAGGAAGCTGGCAGAGTTGAATGAGGTAATAATACATCCAACCGGCTGGATGGGTGACTTTTCAGATGCTTCTATCTGAGGACTCAGTTTACATTCAGACTGGGATTCACAGGGGTGCAGTGTGTGTTCACCTCTCACTATTTCTCTGGCCTCCCTCTGCCTCTGGACAAAGAACTTCCTGCATGTGAAATCTGTAAAATGCGTCCCAAGAGTTTACTATCCAAGGCTACTACATTGGTTAGCTCTGTTGGCAGGACCAGAATGTATCTGCAAAGGCTTGAGGAGGAGTAAAGACTGGCACCACCTACAAAATTACTAAGGCACAGGCAGTACTTTGATGTGTGAAAGCTGGGCTGCTTCCAGGCTGCTTCTAAGGCAGCCACATGCTTTCCTGTCTTTTCCCTTTGGGCCTCTTTCACATATAAAGGTTGTTGTCTGCCTTCATACCTAACAGAGTAGTCATTACCAAAAGTTGTTGTTTTTCTGTTTGATCTTTCTAGGCTGACCCTTTTCCTGGTTCTTGGCTAGAGATAGCAGTTTCTCTTCTTTTCCTTTTTTCTTTTCTTTTCTTTTCTTTTCTTCCTTCCTTCCTTCCTTCCTTCCTTCCTTCCTTCCTTCCTTCCTTCCTTCCTTCCTTCCTTCCTTCCTTCCTTTCTCTCCTCTCTCTGATTTATTTATTTATTTATTTATTTCACTTGAAAGGCAGAATCACAGAGAGAAGGAGAGATACAGAGACAGATCCTCCATTAAGTGGCCAAAATGGCCGGAACTGAGCTGGTCTGAATCCAGGAGCCAAGAGCTTCTTCTGGGTCTCTCATGCAGGTGCAGGGTCCCAAGGTTTTGTGCCCTCCTTGACTGCTTTCCCAGGCCACAAGCAGGGAGCTGGATGGAAATGGAACAACTGGGATTGAATTGGTGCCCATATGGGATCTCAGTACATGCAAGGAGAGAACTTTAGCCACTAGGCTACCACACTGGGTCCAGTTTCCTCATTCTTTGGAAGAGACATATTTTATGTATTTGAAAGGAAGAGTGACAGAGACATAGAAAGAGATCTTCCATCGATTGGTTTACTCTCCACATGGCCACAATAGCCATGGCTGGGCCAAGGTGAAGTCGGGAGCCTGGAACTACATCTGAATCTCCCACGTGGGCCTAGGTGCTTTGGCCGTCTGCAGCTGCTTTCCCAGGCGCAGGGAGCTGGATGAGAAGCAAAGCAGAGAAGACTACAAATGGTACTTCTATTTGGGATATTAGCATCATAAGCAATGACTTGACCCATGGTGGTTTAACACATGGTACTACAACCCAAGCCTCTGTGGTTATTAATTTCTTTAGTTTTAGGTTGAGAACTGAAAGAAATAAAAAAAAGAAAATCAGGAAACTTATGACATTACTTTGATTCTAACATTTCTAGCTTCCTTAATCTTTCAGATTCTTCTTATGTTCATTTATCTATGTCCAATATTTTTGATTGTGCTTAGCAGGAAAAATTATGAAAATTATGTCAAACTCAGCTTTCTGAAAGTAGAAGGCAATTAAAAAAAAAGTTGTTTTATTTTTAATTGGAAAGTCAGATTTACAGAGAGAAGGGGAGACAGAGAGAAAGATCTTCCATATGCTGCTTTATGGCCAGAGCTGAGCTGAACCAAAGCCAGGAGCCTGGAGCTTCTTCTGGGTATCCCATGCGGGCGCAGGGTCCCAAGGCTTTGGGTCATCCTTGACTGCCCTCCCAGGCCACAAGCAGGGAGCTGGATGGGACATGCCAGGATTAAAACCGGCGCCCATATGGGATTCCAGTGTGCGCTAGGCAAGGAGTTTAGCCACTAGGCTACTGTGCCGGACCCCAGAAGGCAAATTTTAATAGGTTGTGGAGAGTTTCTATAGTCAATAATATTGGATGCTTGTTGATGAGTGTGGAGGGTTGCTTAGTATCTTGACAACTCATTGCTGAACAGCTTCTGTGATGAAGCAGCTGGCATTGTGAGGAACACGTGACATGGCTTACTTTCAAGGGCCACACTTGATGTATGCCCCTTTGCTCATTACCTTGATTTCCGTGGAGTTTTTGTGCTCAGTGCTGCAGCCTCACTTTCATCGGTGAGCCGAATTCTGAGGAAGGACAGGGCTAAGGAGCTGTGACACTACTAAGGCCACAGCCATAGGAATTACGGTGTCTGACTACCTGATTGTAGCCGACAACTTGGACGGAGGCCCCTATGGCTCACCGCCCTCCTCCCCCGTGGGCTTTAGAGACTATAGGTTCCAGTAGCAGCCTGAGAGCAAATCTTAGAGCTGTCATCCAGAAAGGAATGGGGACTCAGTTTCATAGCTGCCGAAAAAAAATTGGATTGTACCAATAGGTTGGAAGCATGTTCTCAGCCGAGCCTGTGGGTGAGAATTCATTCATGTTGGCATCCCTGCACAGCTTTGTGGGAGAGAGCCTGTGCAGAGGACTGCCAAGCCAAGCCTGGACTTCTGGCCTGTGGAAAACATGCCATCTTTTACAAGTGTTTCACGATACTAAATTTCAGTAGTGTTCCAACAGCAATCGATAATTAATAACTTAGCGGTCAGGCATCATCTCTTTAGGGAAAGCTTTGAGCATCAGAAGTCAGATGCATCCCCGGGGAGTTTGGATCCCTACATTGGTGCAAGCGCAGTTGAAGTTATGTGGTCAGCATGGAGAGCTGGGAATGTGCCTAGGAAGACAACTGTGGCAGGCTGGGATAAGATCTGAAAACGGACAAAATTACATCTCTGCTTCACAAAGTGGTGGTAAACATGCCATGAAACTGCTTAGTAAAGGGCCTGCCACCTTGCTTGGTACGACCCAGTAAGTGAGGTTTTTGCCATCTTGGTGTTTTAGTGATGCCACTTCTGCCAACATCCACAATTTACAATTGCAATTACTTTGCAGACCTCTGCCCTCCCAGCCAATGAACCAACCAACTAACGACTCAGTTTTCCATGGATCAAAGCATCGTTTGGTGCATTCCCTTCTCGGCTCTCACTAAACAGAGCAACATTCCACAATGTCCTATAGTTTTCACCACTTCACAACAAAAAATGGAACCACAGGAGTCTGCCAAATACTTTCTCCTACCCACCCCCAGGCTTCTCCGCAGAAAGAACCTCATTTCTGGTAATGAGGACTTCAAAGGAGGTTCATTAACAAAATAATACTGTATCTAAAGAGTAGGCTTTCGGGTCGCTCCTGGGGTGGGGGTGAGGGGAGAAGTCGGGTCGGTCCTGAGGCGTGGCCTGAACTCCTAGAGGGGGCGTGGACAGCCGAGAGCCGGGCAGGCTTTTTCCACTCGGAAATGCAGGGGGCTTAGGCGAGCGACTGGAACGCATTCACTCCATCTCACAAAGAGATGGGAACCGTGTTTAATCAAGCCGGTCCAGGAGGCTCGGCTTGGTGCAAGGGCGAGGTGTCCAGCCACTTCTGGCGCCCAGGGCCCCACCATTGGCCGCTCGCCGCCGCCCAGTGCCACATCAGCGACCACGCCGCACTTCCAGGTTCCATGCGAGGATGGGGCGAGCTGGCCCGGCGGGCGGGGGCAGGCCCAGGCCGGCGGGAGTGGCGGGCCGTCGGGCCAATGGGCGGCAAGCGAGAAAGGGCGGCCACCAATGAGCCCGGGTGTCTGCGAACCGTGGCAGCCCAGGCTCGTGCCCCGCGGGGAGACCAGATGAAGCACATCTGGACAGCTGTGCTGAGAAACTGTGCTGCCCCTTGGCGGCCCCGACGTCAGCGAGGCACGTCCCCCACGTCCTCTCCTTCTAGCCATTTCTTATTAACTCATTGTCTCAAAGAAGTAACCAGGGACCCACGCTCAAAACTTTTCCACTCTCTAATGTGAGAGGGGGCCCGAGCTCATCCAACACCCAATGTGATTTTCATGGGGTGCTGGGATCAAAAGGATAGAAGCAAGAACAACAAAAACCCAGCCGCTGTCTGATTTTACACAGGCAGAGTGGGGAAAATAGTGTTGAGTAAACAGACCAAGTTGGGTAAGTTTTGGATACCTGATGAATATCTTATTTCTCCGCTGTGATTTCTCTCCGGTGTCTTTTTGCGGCTTACCACCCTTCTCTTCATTAAGGGGACAAAAACATCGCTTGCTGCTCACATCGGAACAGACCTCTGCTTTCCTTCTGTTCTGTTTTGGGAACATTTTAATCTAATCTTCTGGTTTGAGATTGCAATTTGTGGGTTTTTTTGTTTGTTTGTTTTGTTATTTTTTTGGTATCCGGTTTTAAAGGAACAGAAATATGATTAGAGTCCTGTTATAAGTCACTCCTAACTCTGAAGTTGTCTATACTGAAATATTTGTTTTTCTGTTTTCTTTCTGTGAGAACACTGTACACATTTGTACAGAGGAAATTCCTATCTACCTTACTTGCCTGTTTTGATGGAGTATTGGAGAAGTTATTTGGCATATGCAGAATTATCACAACCTTGCCTCTGTTAACAAGACCTTTAATATTATTTGAAATCTCAATTGTATAAATCACTGCCACATTTTTCACTTCAATTTGAATGTGATTGTAACCCAAATATCTCTTTACTGTATTCTTCTCTATATATTGGTATATGCAAATTCCTTTATGATTAAAAATACATGTCAGATATTTGAAAGATCATTTGTATATATATAATCATCCTATCAATATAATATTCAATGTGATTGTTGTACATGCAGGCCTACCTATTGTTCAGTTATATATTTCAGGATTAAGAAAATGGAAAATGTGGAGTTTGTGAATGAGCGCCAAGATTCTCCATACATCTTTAATTCCCTCTGTTTATAAATGTTCTGGGCTTGAGGCTTTTGTCCTATGGACTTTGCTGTCATGGGAGATCTGGCCATAATTGGTCTTCATCTTCGGGCTCAGAAACAGTAGGTGGGGATTAGGAGCAACAATCTAGGGTGTTTTGATTCAGAAAAGTCCTGCATAGAGGGGGGCAGAAGAGCTGAAGTGGTTTTTCAGGATACACAGTTAGGGACATTTGGATAACCTGTGGGAGATTAGAGGGAGTCAAGTGAGAGAGGTATTGAAAGCAAACATGGAGAACAGAAGCTGGAAATTGCCGCAAAGTTGGGTGGACTGGCTCCATTCACAGCTTGTTGTGCAAGCTTGGGCAAGTTACTCGGTTCATTTATGCCTCAGTTTCCTTGTTTGTAATATGGTGTATTTCTTCCACTGAGGAGAGGTTTCTCCTTGGCTGCCTTCTCAGTAAAGAGGCTAATATAGCGCCTCCCTCATGGGGCTGACTTGCGCTAACATGTTAAAGCCTGGTTCTGGCTTTTGCTGGTTCTATTGCCATTTGCTTCCTTCCCGGCTTCTTCTGCCTCCATTGTTACTATTCTAACAATAGTTACTGAATACTGATCACTTGTTGGCCAGGCACTGTGTGAGGCTCTAAAGGAAAGTCTTGAATGGGGAATGAAATACGATTGGTCAAATGTCTTAGAAAATTCTAGGAATGCAGAGGATGGATCAAGGCCCTCAGATTTGGAATGGTTAATACTTCTTGGAAAAGATTTTGCTATAGTGCTTTGGCTAGGGGTGGCAGGTGGGATTCTAGAGCTGCAGCATTCAAGGAGGAAGAAGCACTGTGGTTGGAAACTGGGAGCTTTCCTGGGGACACTGGGGCATTTGGATAATCTGTGGGAGATTAGTTGGAGTCAAGTGAGAGAGGTACGAAAAGCAAACATTGAAAACAGAATCTGGAAATTTGATTGGTGGGAGGTAGCTGAGCTGGGTGGCAGTAGTTACATTATAGTGATGGTTCTGGAATGATCCGTCTCTGGGTCCCCTCTGTACTACTTGCTTCACCACTGCTGTGACCTTCAGTCAGGGCCTGTCGATTGGGCAGCAAGTCTGGGTCCCATGTTTTGGTCTCCGTCTGTGGTGACTGTCTTGGAGCTCTGCTGAAGGTGTTCAGGTTTTTCAAGCTGTAATCCAAGCTACTTGTTGTTACCAGATCATGTCCTAAAGTCTTTGACATAGGTGTGTTAAAGCCCTCCTCTGGGAGGTCCGGCACGTAGTCTAGTGGCTAAAGTCCTCACCTGCACTCACCAGGATCCCATATGGGCGTTGGTTCTAATCCTGGCGACCTCACTTCCCATCCAGTTTCCTGCTTGTGTCCTGGGAAAGCAGTTCAGGATGGCCCAAAGCCTTGAGACCCTGTACCCGCATGGGAGACCAGGCTGAGGCTCCTGACTTCAGATCAGTGCAGCTCCGGCTGTTGTGGCCACTTGGGGAGTGAATCAAAAGATCTTCTCTGTTTCTTCTTCTCTCTGTATATCTGACTTTCCAATAAAAACAGAAATAAATCTAAACAAAACAAAACAAAAACAAAACAAACCTCCTCTGTGCCCATACATACATGGTGTGCATAGAGTCTCCCTTTCTCATCTTGTTGGCAGAATTGTCTATTCACGTGCTCATCCTTGTAACTCTATAATTTGCAGTAACTGAAGTAAATAAGACCTGTGATACGCATCTGAGTGGAGGAGAACATTGGGCTGTGTCCCGGCTCCGCGTGACCTCAGGCAAGGTGCTGGCCTTTATGGGTCTCTGTGCCATCATCTGTGAAGTGATCTTTGAGGTGTTTTTCTCTTGGATGATCACATATCCTCCACTGGACCCCTGGAACAGTCTGTTGCTGCCAGATGGCTGCTTAATAAGTCTATGGCTAATGTTTGCTTACCACTTAATACACGGCAGACCTAGTTCCGAGTGCTTTACATGTCTTAGCTCATGCTGTCCTCACAGCAAACCTGGAAGGGTTGGCATCTTTACTTGTGCTCTATTTTTATAGGTGAGGAGTCAGAGACATAGGATAAGAAACTTGCTTGGGATTACACATTGCACAAATGACAGGTGCAGACTCGGACAGACCAACTCCAGAGCCCAAGCCATAACCACCAGTCCACACCATCTTAGCATGTGGGCAGTCAGGGATGCTTGTGTTGTGTGTCATGGCAGGGGAGCAGCCCATGGAAAGAGAATCCCAAGAGACAAGGGTACATTGCAGGGGCTGAGTGGATATGATTTGCCTGCAGAGCTCCGAATATCAACCTGGTCATGTTAGTGCCTGATGCCTTATGAAATGGGTTGCAGCCTAGGCAAGCATGCTTGTTTTTCATTGTTGTTGTTGTTGTTTATTTTTTTTTTAGTTAAGTTAAAATACTTTATTGAGGAGTTGAAGGAGTTGGGGCAACTTGAAGATGCACTGAGACTGGATGAAACTGGATATCTTCGTCAGGATGTTACTGTTACAGTCCTTACTTTCCCTTTTCATCATGTTTAAACACAACCCACAACAGTGCCTTGACTTAAACTAGGTATTGTGTGTCAGTTGAATTATTATCGGTTTGGAAAAAGGAAGTGTGGCCGCATTTTTTAAAATTAAAAATTAAAGAATTTATGAAGTGTTCCAAAACAGAAAAGTAGAACAGATGCTTGATGAATTTTCTATATGTATTAGTATTTTTTTAAAAAGTATTTATTTATTTGAAAGCCAATATTGCAGGGAGAGAGGGAGAGAAATCTTCCATCCACTGGTTCACTCCCCAAATGGCCACAATATCCATAGCTGAGCCAGTCGGAAGCCAGGAGATTCTTCCAAGTCTCTCATGCGAGTACAGGGCCCCAAGGCTTTGGGCCATCCTCCTCTACTTTCTCAGGCCATAAGCAGGTTGCTATATGGAAGTTGGAACAGCTGGGATAAGAACTGTTGCTCATATGGGATGCTGGTGCCATAGGCAGGGGCTTATCCTACTATGTCACAGTGCCAGCCCCATAGACTTTTCTTCCTTTTTAGAGCTAAATAATATTCCACATTGTATATCTACCACTTTTTGTTTACCCGTTCATCCATAATGTGTTCACTTAGGCTGCAGTACCCAGGTATTTGACCAAATAGTATTATAAATGTCTTATGGAGGTGTTTATTAAGTGAGGTTGGCATTTACATCAGTGGACTTCGAGTATGACCTTCAAAACAGGAGTAGGTCTCATTCAATTAGATTTTCTTTAAAAAAAAAAAAAAGGAAATTCTGTTCTCAAATTGTCTTTGAACTTAAGATCGCAACTTCTGCCCTTTGTTCTCTGAGTCTCTGTCTTTCTTAGGCTACCCTGCACATTTTGAAGATACCTGTTTCTAGAGATTTGTAAGCCAGTTTCTAAAACCAGTCTCTTTGTCTCTTTCTGTCCATGCAGCTGAACAATTTTTGAAAGTTCATGAAAATACATATTATGAAAAACTATGTATGGTTTTAAAATATTTTCACAGCAAAGTAAACTAATCTTTAAATTCATTTTTCCTTGAAAATTTTGAGGTGCCTTTGTGTGTATGTGTGTTTTATTGGTTTGTTTCTCTGGAGAATCCTGACCTCTGACTAATGAATATCTTTTGGCTGTTGTTTATAATCCTGCTATGGCCACATATCTGTTTAAGTCCCTGCATTTAGTTCTTTTGGGTGTATTCTCAGTAGAATTGCTGAATCATTTTCCCGCTATGTTTTTCATGTTTTGAGAAACCACTTTAACCTTTTCTAAAGTTTTTGCACCATTTAATTTTCCCTTTTCATCAGCAAGATATAAAAGTACCAATTTGTCCCCATCCCTGCCAATATATGTAATTTTGGTTTGGAATTTCTATTTTTTTCAAATAGTCATCATCTTGTTACGTGAAGTGTTATCTTGTTCTGGGCTTTTACTTGCATTTCTCCAATAATTAGTGATACTGAGCACATTTTATGTGTGTTTGTGTTTTGAAGTTTGTGTGCGTTCTTTGGAAAAGTGTTTGTGCATTCAAATCTTTTCATACTTTTAAAGTTAGAATTTTAAACAAAGATTTATTTATTTTTATTGGAAAGGCAGATCTACAAAGAGAAGGAGAGACAGAGAGACAAATCTTCTGTCTGCTGGTTCACTCCCCAAGTGGCTGCAATGGCTGGAGCTGAGTCAATCTGAAGCTAAGAGCCAGATTGCCCATACAGGTATAGGGTCCCAAGGGTTTGGGCTGTCCTCCACTGCTTTCCCAGGCCACAAACAGGGAGCTGCATGGGAAGCGGAGCAGCTGGGATACAAACTGACACTCATATGGGATCCCAGCACATGTAAAGCAAGGATTGATCCCAGCACATGTAAAGCAAGGATTTAGCTTGTTGCTGTGTAAGCATTCTTTATGTATTCTGGATATTAATTCCTTATGAAATATATGATTTGGAAATAATTTCTTTCTGTTGACAGTATCTTTTAGTGCATAAATGTTTTTTACTCTTATGTAAACTAACAGCCAATTTTTCTCTTTTTAAAGATTTATTTATTTCTGTTTGAAAGACAGATTTTTACAGAGAGGAGAGATGGAGATATTTCTACCCACTGATTCACTCCCCAAATTGTCAGAGCTGAGCTGATCTGATGTTGGGAGTCAGGAACTTCTTCTGGGTTTCCTATGTGGGCATAGTGTTCCAAGCACTTGAACTATTCTCCTCTGCTTTCCCAGGCCAAAAGCAGAGAGCTGGACTGGAAGTAAAACAACTGGATCATGAAGTGGCACCCATTGGGGATGCTGGCACTGCAGGGCAGAGGGTTGGCTTGCTGCACCACAGTACTGGTCTTCTCGTTTTTCTAATGTATCTAATATAACATATCTAATGTTGTTACCAAATTCAAATGTTATAAATCTTTTTCCATGCTCTTCCCTTGGGAGTTTTATAGCTCTGGGGTGAATCTTCAGCATTGTAGTTAAAACACTCTTTGGAACACTCACAGCTCTATGCGAATGTCTGGGTTTGGGTCCTGGCTCTATTCCCAATTCTAACCTGTGTGCTCTGGGAAGCAGTGGGTGAAGGCTCAAGTATTGGGTCCCTGCAACCTATGGGTGATCTAGATTGAGTTTCTAGTTCTTAACTTTAGTCTAGCTCGTTATGAATGTTATATGTTGTGTATAAACCAAAATTGAAATGTCAATGAGGTGGTCACAGAAGGTGGCTAGGAACTCGCATTTACTTTTAACATATTGGTTACTCATTATTATGTCAATTAATTCCATAATGATGTAAATTTTTGCTGATGGTATGTTGGAGCTTTTAATTGACTGGGATGATACTCTGCTGGCTCTGTCTTCAGACCAGAAAGGGTATACCTAAGAAGCCGTTGAACTTGACTGGACAATAAGATGCTGGATTCTATGTTTGGTATATGCTTGCAATGGGGGAATCTCAACTGAACTTGAAATGTGGTTATGCAACAAAGTGGAGGAATCCACCATGGGGGGAGGGTTTGGGGAGGGGTGGGGAGAACCCAAGTACCTATGAAACTGTGTCACATAATACAATGTAATTAATGAATTAAAAATAATAAATAATTAAAAAAAGAAATTAACTGGAAAAAAAAACTTTAGTCTAGCTCACTCACGAGAGTTTTGGGTATCTGGAGAGTAAATCAGTGGATGGGAGGGCTCTCTTTTCCTCTCCTTGCCTTCTAAATAAAGTAAGTGCACAATAAAAAAGAATTTCATAGTTTTAACTTATATGTTTAAGCCTTTGATCCAATTTGACTTAGGTCTAACATCATTCCATTGTATGCAAATATTTAAGTAATTCATGGATGATTTTTTTATTAACCATTGCTTGTTCAGCTCTAAATAGCCATCATAGCATAGATACAGCCTCAGTATAAAACCTTGCTTCATTCTTGCTGCAGTTTTTCTAATTACATGTGGAATGCTGACTTTTTTTCCTCTTAAAGCTCTTAAAAATACCTACTCTTTGTAACTTTTAGTGTGTTTGAGGAAGAATGATTATTCTTATGATAAAAGAGCACTGGTTAATGGGGTTCCAAACCACCCTGTCCTTTTGCCATCTTTACCTTTGTGTAGATTTGAAAACTTATAAAGTAATGTACGAATCTTGGAAGACATGAAATACAGTGCACAGTCAAAAATAGTGATCCCTGCTTATTACTTATCTGTTTTTTTCCAATTCTGATATTCTTCATGGAGGCAACTTTTGTTAATGGTTTGGTCTGTGCCCCTCTAATCTTTTTTAAGATTCATAGCTATAGGTGTAATGCAAATTGAATAAAAATTGGAAGCATATTATAGCTACTGTTACATCTTTGTGTTAAACAAACCTTAACAATATATAATGTATACTTATATTGTATACAGTTTCACCTGTTTGAGATGTCCACATCCAGGTTATTTTTCTAATGTAGGAAAGAGTTTGAGGATGAGACTGAAGTAAAGGTTAGCTAAGTGAAACCACATGCTCAAGAGGCTCTATGAACATGCTCAAGGATTAACTGTGTCCAACAGGGTTCTGGTTCATTGCTTTATCTGATCTGATGGCATAGGGAATGGTGTATGGAGTTAGGTTTAATTGAATATTTCTAGGAAGCCATCATGGTGTCTGGTTCATAATGAGAGTAGGTGTGTCAGTTATGCTAATTTTATTATAGTGATATTACAATTAGCTATAGGTCATCACAGGGACACAGCCAGCAATCATTTTCATCACCCAATGCTGTGGGAGGTGGCTTTGCAGAAACCAGATTCCTAGAGCACAAAGGAGGAAGGTTTGAGTGTAGTTGGTGGGATTGTAGGGAGGAGCTGGAGACCTCAGTTGCTGGTTGTAAACCATCTCCTTGCCTTTGCCATCTTTTCTCCCCTTGGGGATTTTCACTCCTCTTCTATATGGGAGGTCGAGCTAGGGCAGTCCGCCTGCTGTAATGTTTCCTTGCTGTATCACGATGTTGTCACTCTCTTGTGGGGCAGTAACATTCCTGTGCTAACTGATTAAGAGATTCCACTGGAAGAGCTGAATATTTGTCACCAGTTGTTGGTGATGGCTGGAATCCTTACATGGCACTGTATTTACTCAAAACTATTGGATTTTGGAAAAGAGAAATTTGATTATGAGGTTGAGTGTATGTGGGCTAAGAAGGAACAAGAATATAAACCATATTGGAGAAGGGAGAATATTTTTTTGCTGTGGGACTTCCCATATGAGAATCATGCAGTCACTTGGCTTGATCATAAATTTGTTTGATACCTTCTTTCACTGGTTTACTATTGCTAATGTTTTATTAATTACTGCTCTTGTTATAGTGTTCTAAGCCTAATAAATCATTCATCACCAATTAAGCTAGAGAATCTGAAGAATCTTGGAGCTGCTCAGAGCCTGGCCGTGATCTGGACTAAGTCTTCTAAGGCAGCACTTTTTTCTTCTCTTTTCTTTTTCCTTTCTTTTCTTTTCTTTTCTTCCCTTTTCTTTCTTTCTTTCTAAAATATTTATTCATTTATTTATTGGAAAGGCAGATTTACAGAGAGAAAGGTCATCCATTTGCTGGCTCACTCTGCAAATCACTGCGATGGCCAGATCTGAGCCAATCCGAAGCCAAGAACTTCTTCCTGATCTCCCACAATGTGCAGAGTCCCAAGGATTTAAGCCATTCTCCGCTGCCTTCCTAGGCTGCAAGCAGGGAGCTGGATGGAAAATGGAACAGATGGGACTTGAACCAGTACCTATATGGGATGCTAGTGCTTGCAGGTGGAGGATTAGCCTACACTGCTGGTACCACTGAACTGGCACCGAAGCAGACAGATTTTCTTTTAAATGACTTCATGGTACATAATAAGATTGTCTTCTTTTGGTATTATGGTGAAAAAGTATTCCAGGAGATTTTCTTGCAATGTTAGCTCCTTAAGGAACATAGAATAAGTAAGAAAGAGATGTAAGGAGGGAAACGTTACAGCCTTACTTTCTCTTTTTAGGGAGTTTATAGTAAATGTAATTTAAAAACTTGTTTTTCAGCTTTTTGAAGATAAACTTGAGGCCCTCCGTTGCTCAAAAGTTAGTCCATGTTATCTTTGAACTTTGATTGTTGACAGATATGCCAAAGCATGAAATTTCCTGTGATTCAGTGCTAAGTAGCACCTGAAAGGGTCCTTTCCATTTAGTCTCTGGTTGGTCAGAGGGAGATCCCTCTCTCCAAGCTTACACAAAACTTGATTTCCAAGGATGGCTGTTTAATCAAAATTTTTGAAGTCTGGTGGTAAAATATTTTTGCCATATTCTATCTACAGAGCCTCTGTATCTGAACTAAATTGATAATATGCTTTATTTGATCTTGGATGTTTGAATCAGAAAGGATGTTGGAGATAAGGAAGGACTTCTGATAGGACATTTCAAAAGGACTTTGTGTAGGACAGGTTTGGGTGTTACTCTCATCTTAAGGAGGGCACTGGGAAAAAAAGCTTGAGTAGGGTCTCTGAAGTCTCTTGGCATAATTTAGACAGAGTTCTTTTAAGATAATGGTTGGCCTAGGCCTGGCACAATGGTTCATCTGGCTAATCCTTCCCCTGCAAACACTAGGCTCCCATATAGGCACCAATTCGTGTCACAGCTGCCCTCACTTTCTATCCCATTCCCTGCTAATGGCCTTGGAAAGCAGTGGAGGTTGACTCAAGTCCTTGAGATCCTGCACCCTCGGGGGAGACCCAGAAGAAGCTCCTGGCTCCTGCATTGAATTGGCTCGACTCTGGCTGTAGCAGCCATTTGGGAAGTGAACAGCAAATGGAAGATCTTTCTCTTTTTCTCTCCTTGTCTCTGTCAATTCTGCTTTTCAATAAAAATGAATAAATCTCAAAAAAAAAAAAAGGTTTGGTCTTCCATTTTGCCCATGGATTGGAGCTCCAAAGAGCCATGGAGGTGGTAGGAGACTGCCAGAGAGGGGCTATCTGCTGAGTTCCTCTAGTGACAAAGGAGGGCCCACTGTCATCCTGGAGAAGCCAGGAAAGCCCAGAATATGGAATCACTTCTTTTAATAGGACATCCAATACCTCTTATTTCTGTTCTGTTTGGTTCAGAAAACTTCTGTCTACTCCAGTGAAATAGCAATGAAGACTGATGAGTATTTGTGACCATTGCTGGGGGTCTGTCTCACAATCCTCCCTGGCTGAGGCTTCTCTTGTTTGTGTGGGTATGAGGAGGGCAGATGGCTTGGTGTGGGGACAAGTTTGGGTTATGTCCTTTATGATATTATGGGGTTTTTCAAAGACATGACAGACTGTTTGAATTGGGTCTCTTTTCCAAGATAGGTGGAGTCATACATTTCTTTGATAATTTTTCACTGAGAGGTCATTAGGGGCATGATTCTCTTATCTCAAGTCAACCACCTATTGGGTTCTTTAGCATAATTTTGTTGCCAGGCACACTCTACCTCAGGAGTGGTGTAACAGGGGCTTCCAGCTGTCTGTAGAGCCGGGATCTTAGAGCTATTTCCAGAACCTCCAGAGTGGCGACTTTCTTTGCTGCCCTCTCTGCTAGGGTATTTCATCTAGTGGTATGACTGTTCACTTTTTGGTGTCACCTGTAAAGAGTAACCACCACCTTTGTAGGTTCCAAAGATGCCTGATGAAGAGCTGCTGTCTTTTGGCCATGCTTAGTTTTGCAGTCAGTATTCCCCTTTCTCCTAGTTACCATGTGTGTGTATAGCATGGGAAAAGCATGTTTGGAGTCTATTTAAATACTCAGTTTCAGGCCTCTTCTCACTATAAAAAAAGCTTTACTTATTTGAAATTCAGAATTACATAAAGAGATAGATAGATAGATAGATAATAGATAGATAGATAGATAGATAGATAGATAGATAGATAGATAGGTCTTCCATCTGCTGTTTCACTCCCCAGATGACTGCAATGGCTGGGACTGGGCTAGGCTGAAGCTAGGAGCCAGAAAGTAGGAGCCTATGTCTGCTACACTGGTAGCAAGAGGTTCAAACACTTGGGCCATCCTCAATTGTTTTTTTCCCAGGCCATAACAGGGAACTGGATTGGAAGTGGAGCGTATGAATTTGGACCTGGTGCCCATATGGGGTGCTAGCATCAGAGGTGGTGTATTAACGCATCATGTGATGATACTGGCCCCCTTTCCCTACTTTTAAGGTTCTTGTCTAATCTAAGTTTGGATTTTTGATCTGAAATGTTGGGTGGTATTTACTGCGCCTCCACAATTTGGGTGAGATATCCTATGGCAAATCCTATCTTAATAAACTCTTGCTTTTGTTCAGGGATGCAAGAAGTGGGCAGGACAATGTGTAGGTCATCCCAGGTCAAGTTGAAGATCACAGTTTCTGAAATGCCTGAGTCAATTTGGTAGGGTCTTCTGGAAACTTCCCTAGTTTTCACTTGCATTGATGTAAGTCAGTCATGGAGAAAATAAGAAATCTCACTACAAGTGATTTTGATCAGGCTACTTTCTGCTGGTGGGGAGATGGGTGGCAGGCTAGGTTGGAGGGTGGATGTGATGGGCTTGTAGGAAGTGAAAGAGAATCAGGATTGAAGGGAGTAGAGAGGACTTATTCCCTGGAGATATCTCCAGCTGAGCGTTAGCCGGTTGATTTCTAGCAGTAGAGGGCCATTATATCTAGCTGCTGCTGTTTTCAATTTGGTATCTTTAGGAGTGTGTGGGCCATAGATCCAGCTAAAACTGGTGTACTATGCTGTTGGTCATGTCTTCTGGTGCCTTGTTGCCCAGGGAGCCCCCTTGTGGACCAGTTCAGATTTAGCGTCCTACATCTCTTAGTACAATCCATAACATTGGATCATTTTTGGGGTCTTTCATTTTGCCCAGACTTCTCTGTTTCCTGGTGGCTTACTATGAAGATGTGTGCCTGTGCATGCAGTTAATCACAAAATTTTAGGACTCATCTTTAGTTTTTTTAGCAAAGTGATAACCTGATTGTCTCTTCAGATCCAGCCCCTAACAATTTGATATGACTGTTACCATAATCTTGACATAATTAGTCATGTTGTAGGACCACATCCAGACCCCTTGTCCTGCTCATTACCACAGATATGTGAGAGCACAACACTGCAACAAATATTGGAAAAAGCAAAACCCCAAAGTAAATGGATGGTTGTTGGGATCATGTAGTCATTGGAGCCGGAGATGAGAATGACCATAGGCCAAAGGATTTTCCACAGACAGCAAAAGTTCTTAGGAGTTGGCAGGTGACAGAATTTATTTGCCATGAATCAGCAGAGACTTACTGTATGGGAACCAAACAACTCAATGATAAGGATGGTAGGATATGTCATAGGGGCACTCATTGCAAAGGATCAAAAGGACTAGAGTTGTAGAAGGGGTAAACAAATGATAGGTCAGTCAATACAAAGTGTCTATGACCAAATGGTAACAGAAACAAGAGGGCCCTCTGGTTCCTACAGAGCCTGGAAACAAGTCCCGACCATTCTTCTATATCCTCTTTATGAAGGATCCAGGAGAATCTAATCTGTGTTGTTAGTTCTTACCCTTCTCACCTTAAGCTGTCATAGGAAAGAACAGACACAGTTGGGTTAAGAGAAATTAGTCTTTAGCATGCCAGAACAGAGTGAAGGAGGAAAGACTGATTGAAACCAAGATCCTCGAGCACAAAAGTGGTAAAAGAGAGGAGGAAGTCGCTCTGTCTGGTTGTTGGATAGGCTTTCCCCTTGTTTCTGACTGGCTCACCAAGGGTGGCATGTTTCTGACTGGCTCACCAAGGGTGGCATGGAATGACTGGGTCTGATTCCAGTTTCTGATATAGGAAAGAATTCAATGAAAAGAAAATAAAGGTTATCAGTAGACCCAAATTTATTGTTAGCTAAGCATGCTCAAAAAGAAATGTGGGGGACCTGATGCGGTAGCCTACTGGCTAAAGTCCTCGCCTTGCATGTGCCAGGATCCCACATGTGTGCTGATTTTCATCCCAGCAGCTTGCTTGCTGTACAGCTCCCATCCTGCTTATGGCCTGGAAAAGCAGTTGAGGACAGCCTAAAGTCTTGGGACTCTGAGCCCACATGGGAGATCTAGAGGAGACTCTAGGCTCCTGGCTTCAGATTGGCTCAGCTCTGGCCATTGTGGACGCTTGGGGAGTGAATTAATGGATGAAAGATCTTCCTCTCTGTCTCTCCTCTCCTCTCTGTAAATCTGACTTTCCAATAAAAATAATTAAATCTTAAACAAAATGTGGGGAAACTCAAGAGTGAGCTACACTCAACCAAGTTTGAAGTCATCCTTTTATCTGGACATATGGAGGATGATATCTGGCTTGGGATTTAACTGAATATTCACAGAGCACAGTGCTTGGGGCAGGGTTTCAGCATTGCCCATTTCCTGCCCCCATCCCCGTTTTTGGACATCTTCCAAGTGTCACACAATGGGAATAAGAGTGTCAGCCTTGATAATTTTGTAATGGCATTACCATTACCTGTAGGTCATCAAGGGGACATAGTCAGCATTCATGATTTTTTTAAAATATTTTTTTATTAATTATTTTGCATTATGTGACAGTTTCATAGGCTCTGGGAATCCTCCCACCCCTCCTCCTCCCCTCCCCCCGGTGGATTCCTCCACCTTGATGCAGTATTACAGTTCAAATTCAATCAAGATTCTTTCCTTGCAAACATATACCAAGCATAGAGTTCAGCTACTTATTGTCCAGATGGGTTGAACAGTTTCTTGGGGAGACCATTTCTGGTCTGAAGTTAGAGCTGATAGAATATCATCACAGTCAATTAAGAGTCCCAGTATAACATCAACAGCAATTTGCAATATTATGGAATTGACATGGTTTTGAGTAACCATTATGTTAAAAAAAAAAAGCAAAAAAAAAAAAACAAAAAAAAAACAAAAACAAGTCCTAACCACAACCTATGATTAGCTCATTGACATTTCAATTTTAGTCTATATACAGGACCGGCTGCTATATACCTTAAAATGGCTATAAGGTACCATTCAGCTGTCTCGTGTCTATTTCATTTTAGTATTTAGCCATTTGTTGTGTTGAAGTATGACTTGCTGATCTTGGCAGATTTTAGGATAATCTAGACTGGCTTGTAACTCTAACAAGACATTTGTCGACATTTAAGGTGCAGAACATTTTTTTTGGGGGGGGGGTGTGCAGGAAAATCCTCAACACCATGGTGAGGAGTGACAAATCTTTGTGTCCCACCCAGCGAGGCATGAGCCAATCCACGCCAGCTCTTTCCTGTCAGATTTCAAGCTCTACTTTCTGTTGTTTGTCTATTTATTTTAGTTTTTTTTTTTTTTTTAATTTGTATGATTGTTTGCTGTGAGGGGTTTTCGGAGCGATCCTGATGGTCATTGCGAGGTGCCAAGGTCCGTGCAGTAGGTGTGAATGACACGAAGGTGTGAAGAGAACAGCTCCCCTGCTTGGCAGGGCCCGGGGGAGCTTCCAGCTGTTTGGCAGGGCCCGGCGGATTTCTCTCTGACCACCTTGATGCAGTCTCACCACCCTTTTGCATGGACACTCAAGCACCCCACTAAGAATCCTGTAATCTATTGAGGCATTGTTTGCCCCTGTGAGATGGCTTTGGCAAATAATATCAGCTTGAGAGTTAATGTTACTGATAATGTCCTGGTGAGTGGGCCTTTAACTGCACACAGGAGTACAATCAAGCCCATGCTGTTTCCAGACACCTTATTGTGTACCTACCCATTGCCATAAAATCTGGCCCGGACATTTAGCATGCTTTCTGGGAAATGGCTTGATAAGAATTTTACAAACTAATGGAAATGATGGGAGTATGGGTTAAAACTGCCATGACAAAAAATATAGTTACTGTGACCCTAAAGGCTATCGTGTTACTGGGACCCTAAAGGCTATCCTGCTAAGGCAAAAAATATAGTTACTGTGACCTTAAGGGTTAGCCTGTCCTTGCAACTCTTTAGAACATAGAAACTGTAGTTGCTTTAGCTGCTTTCATAATTTCTAACTAGAGGAAGTATAGGCTGATTTCACTAACATCACAAAGATATACTTTTGATTATTGTTTGATCACTTATGAGGTTGTAGAACCTGCAGTTGTAGAGGAACTTAATGTTTGGAACCTTTTGTCTTAGATCTTTGTTTTTTCTCTTTTGATGTATTCCTCCCATTAAGTGATGGATAAGTTGTAGAATAAGAATTGTAGTAAGAGTGTATTACTGAATAAGATGTGTTGCCTACTGAGAAATTCTTGGCTGCAATGTTGGAATGGATAATGCCCTGTCTTGAGGTGAAACAATTTGTAGAATTATCTTTGGAAACACTCATTTGTCCATTGTAGAATTGAAACATAAATGGAGTAAACTTGGCTCATTGCTAATTACAATTCTTTCTGCCGTTATAACTCTTGCTTTACTTGTTCAGATAACAAACTGTGTGAGCTTGCTGACCTAATGGCCTTTAGTGCCAATGGCCCGTAATCCCCATACACCAAGACCCCGGACTTACTAACCCATACATAATTCAAGGTAGGGGCCTGGTTGTCACAGGTGGCGCCAAGGTTAGAGCCCAGACCTGAGGAGAGCGGATGAAGACTGGCAAACCAAGATAAGCAAGGAATGTGGGACCCTTCCTCAATCATTTCTCAAGAAGTTGTAAATTGTGCCCCCCTGAAGCTATGTCAAAATGCCCCTAAAAGAAAACTTTGTACTGCTTCTGTATAAATAAAGCGGACAGCTTTCTCGCAATGTCCACAATCATCAAGGAATCCTAGTGGTCCGTCTCTCTTTTCTTTCTACGCCTATCTCACGCACCCTTCCCGAGCTCCGAACTCTCGGCTGGAGCTGGACTCCGGCAGCGAGGGAGGGTGGGGGTCCAGAGGTGGAGCCAGGCTCGGACCAGAGAAAGCTCTCCTCCCTGGTCCCGAAGGACATTTATTGTTCTTCTGTTTCTGTGAACCGCTCAGGGCTTCTGGTTGTCTTTCCGATGACGTTGGTTTCTGCGCGGTAGTGTTTGGACTTCTTCCATCCCCTGCGGAAGCTCCGGTTGGGAGTGGGTGACCTCAGAGTTCTCAGCCTCCGAGGGCATCCAATTCCCTGTGGCCTCCTTGGCAGTTGGGATGTAGTCCTTGTTGCTCATATTAATAGTTTGTGGTGAAGGTCTGGGAGTCTTCATGGTTGGGATCCAAGCTTCCTCCTTACCACCTGCTCCACTCTGGTGTGCCCCCCTGCTCCACGCACATGACCTCCTGTTAAGAGGTTGTCAGGATCGCACCCGATTCCCCCCTCATGCATTGGTATAGTAGTTTTACTGTTGTTTAGTGCCGCTTTGAGTCTGTTGTCTATGAATTACCAGATTTGACCTTGATAGGCTATATTGTACTTTTTTCTCACTCTTTTTATGGTCCTGAAAGATTTCCCTGCACTCCCTCCCCATTACCGGTTAACATAGTGTATTGAGGGTATAGTAGGTTTTACAGTTTTTCGATGTAGATCTTAAGTATTCTGACATTAATTGTTGGTTTATAGATTATATCGCATTATCTTATTGCATTGGATACAGGTTGTTGGAGATTGCACTAATATTACAATATACAGGTACTATCTTCCAAGTTGTCATCTTTTCATCTCAAATTAAAGCAAACATGTGGTATTTAACCTTTTGGGATTGGTATTCATGATTTTTTTAAAAGATTTGTTTATTTATTTGAAATGAAAAGCTAAAAAGAGAAGGAGAAAAAGAGAAAGAGATTTTTTCCTCTGCTGATTCACTCCCCAAATACCTGGAGTTGTTGGTGCTGGTCCAAGCTGAAGCCAAGAGCCTGGAACTTCATTCAGGTCTCCAATGGCGGTAGCAGGGGCTAAACAACTTAGGTCATCTTGCACTGCTTTCTCAGGTGCATTAGTGGGTCATCAGAAGTGGTGCAGCTGAGACTTGAACCAGTGCTCATGTGGGATGCTGCAGGTGTTGGCCTAACCCACTGCCCCACAATGCCAGCTCTCATATTGATTGTTTTTGGCTGGCATCAGAAACTGCTTTTCTACAGTACAGAAACGGGGATGGATTTGGGTGGAGTAGATGAGATTATAGGGAGGGGTTGGTGACCTCACTCCTTCTTGCTAATTACCTTCTAACCTGTGTCAAACCTGTTGGTTGAGATATGTAGGTCTTTGTAAACACATTTTAAAATGAAGATCAGACAATTATACTTACTTTGAGATGGTTTATTTGCCCTGATTCTTCTCTTGGACAATTGAACCCTCTGTCCTAGTTTTGTTGGCATTCTGGTACAGATTCTCAGGGGCTCTGATACTCAGATGTCCCAGGGAAATCTTGGAGGATCATGAGTTCTTTCCACCACCTGCCACTACTTGGTGACCAACCCGTGTCCCACTTATGCCGTTGACAATTCTGATGCAGATAGCCAAAGGCAGATGTCTTCTTTCTTCCATATATTTTTTTGTAAAATAGCCTTGCCTATTTCTCCCCCAAGGAAAATGTTTTAGAAAATAACCAACAGGTGGCATTTCCAATGCAATAAAATGAGTGACAGGTCTGGTCTATGCATTCTTCTCAGAGCCTGACATTCCATAGATTCTAAATAATTATATATTCTTTTTATTGGATTCTCGCTAGTGGATGAGAAAATTGACTTTTTGGAAAGTAATGTGAAATGCTCAATGAAATTAATGTTCAGAAAGATGCATTGTGATGCTTGTCTAATAAATAAGGAATATGTGAAGTTCTCTGATATTAATTTTTTGTGAGACATTCCTGCTGCTTCCAAAGAACAAGGGTTCTGTCTACCAGTATTGTGGTACCTAACTTTAGGTGTGCAATAAATTGATCTGTGGAGCTACTTAAAAAAAATGTACCTATTCATGTCCCAACCCTGGAGACACTCTACCACAAGATGTCCAGTAAGGCCAAGGCCTCTGCGAAAAACTGTCTGTGGCCAGATGCCTGGCTTGGGGTGGCAGTCATTGGGATAGTGGGATGGGTTTCCCAGGGGAAAATCTCAACCCTTCCAGATTTGCTGGTGTCCTTCATCCCCACCAAGCTGTCACAGTGGACAGTTCTACCTAAGCTTCTAACTAGAAAACAGAAAGTAGATGGGAACCCTGCTTCTGTAAGATGCAGGAAGCAATAGCCTTGGTGGAATTTGTCAGCTGTCCCACCCTCCACAGAGACTACAGATTAGATGACCATGACCTTGTAGTGATATTTTCTTCCCTGGGAGTGGCGTGGGCTGTTGATTAGATGTTGGCGCTGCTCAGGAGTTTTTTTTTTTTTAATAGTTTTGACAATCTTTACATAGTTAATTAGGGTAAAAAGGTTTAAGGGCTACAGGAAAGTGGGTAAGACTATTATTTCCATATAATTTCCTTCATGTATCTGAGGTAAAGGGGGATATTGAGGGAAAAGCCCCACCCAGTCTCCTACCCACCCCAGGTCCCAGATGTGGGGCATGCTCTGAGATTCTTGCTCAAGTGGTTTTGATAGTTCACCAGTTGTGAATTGCTGCTATTCTCACCACTCCAAGTGTGATAAGGTCACTGAAGAATCCACTGATTGATAGTCCATCATAGAGTCTCCATTTGCCCAGTATTTCGCTGCCAACTTAGAGCTGAGGTGGTCGATTGACTTGGTTAGACTTCTGAGTCCGGCAGTTCGATTGGGGAGATCCTCAAAGAAACTTTGTCTGAGGTGTTCGCAGACCAGATTCTTGTATGTACTAGCAAGTACAGGGCATGGCACAGTCCATCTCCACGATCAGCTGGTGGTTGCAATTGCTGGGTGGGTTCTGTTTTCAGCCCCGACTTCCACTGGAACCAATGGATGTTGCAGTCCAGCCTGGTTCTGCCCAGCGTATACTCGGCCCTCACCTAAACCAGTGGGAGCTGCAGCCTAGTCGGGGTGACCCACAATAACCCCCACTAGGCCTGCCCCCTACCCTGGTTTGCCATTATGTGTAGCAGACTAGTCCAGACTGTCCCACATCCCATTCGGCTCTCATAAATGTCGATGGGTATTAAAGCTTAGTTCCATCTAACCAGCTCAACTATCCAGCACTCACGGATGTTGTTGGGTGCCTCTCTTTCTAGCCACCCGAGCCCCTGTCCTAGTTTTCGTGCCCTCCCGTGGAAGTGGTAACCCAAGAGGGAGGAGCCCACTGTTTCCCTCCCAGGCCTCTCCCACTCCTGGATTATGCACTCTGCAGGTGGTTCTGTGGTTTGCTCAGGAGTTCTTGTCATGTCACCCTCACACCCGTATTGTGGAGAGAGTTTCAGTTTTCCATCTTTCATCAATGAAGTATCTCAGAGACTATAACGATGAATTTCATGTGTACTTAGATGAAGTAACGATGAAAGTTCAGAAAAGGTAAGAACTCTAAGACTACACAGTTGGGACATCAGGTAAGAACTCTAAGACCACACAGTGGGGACATCAGGATTGAAACACAGGGTGGCTTCATATTAATGTAGGACTCTTAACATATATATCCTGTCTAGTGACATGCTTAGGAATGAAGCATTGCTGTATCTGTTTTTCAGACGGTTGGTACCTACTTTGGTCTAGTGTGGTCCAACAGAGGGGGAGGAAACACTGGGGGTGCCTATGTCCTCATGGTGACCTTCCAGATTCCTCTTCCTGGCTATTGTGATCCTGACAGAGAATCAAACACGAGTCTCCTCTGTGCCTAAGTCACTCTTATTCAGGCATTTGTCACCTTGGTCTGAATTGCTGCTGTTGGGTCTTAAATCATATGGCACAGAATCAGGCATTTACTCTTTTTTCCAGTCCTTTGCAAGCTGGTATTTTTGTTTGAAAAAGAAAAAAAAAATCCGACTTGTAAGTTGCTTCAATGTCAGATTACCTCAAAATGCTAAAAATTTTCCAAGCATTTACTCTATTAGTATCTATTTTTTCCTCTCTTGATTTCTGTTTTTGTTGTGGCAGCAAACAAGTTAAAGGTCAGCATTGGTCCACAAACCATGGTTTAAATAGCAATGCCCGAAACATCTCCTCACTTTTACTCTTATCCCTGTAACCTATGCACCACAAAATAGCCATAGTGATTCTTTCAACATACAAATATAGACCACATGCTTTATTAGCTGCTAAACCCTCTAGTGGTTTACCATTGGATTGAAAATGAAGTTCCCGGGGCCAGCAAGGCCCAGGTCGGATGTCCCTGCCTGTGTCCACCCACTCCCATCTCAATCTTGCTTACTTTCTCTGCTGCTAATGGGATGTACAGCCTCGGGCAAAAGTGAGTTCAAAAGGAGAATAAGTAATGATTTAGGATGTGAGCTACATTTTGTTCTGTCCTTTCCTTTCATCTATTATACCAGGCATGAATAAGCACTTCCATGTTTTTCTCTAGCAGCAAGAGCCTTCCCATTAGTTTCAGGATGAGTAAGGTGGTTAAAACCAAGTCCTAGAAGCAATTTGTGAGCAAATACGCCTATGTGGTGTTATCTTTTGCCCCTCTTAGAAGCTCAACCCAAAGATATCTGCTTCCTGTTCATGCTTCTTATGTACTTTTTAAACTCTTTGTTTCCTTTCCAAGAAAATGGGTCTGTTGAAAACCATAATGGATCTGAGTCTAAATACTTTTGAGAATGAAGATCAAAATACTGATAGTGTGACTTTTTACTGTAGATTAGAATTCATTGATGGAGAGCATGACTGCCATTGCTGAATTAATTATTAAATGAATGGAGGGTGAAGCACATATCCTGGGCAAACATTTTCCTGGCTGGTTTGGCTTTGGCCTTGGTGCTTGTTGCCAAGAGAGTGTCTTGTGTGAAGGTATTCAGGATTCCTTCCCATCCTGCCACTGGGCTTTGCTGCGGCCATGGATGAGAATGAAGCAGTTCTTCTAAAAGGCCTCATTGAGCTTGGTGGTGCCATGGTTTCTAGAATACCGGCAGTTGTGGTCACTTGGGGAGTGAATCATCGGACAGAGGATCTTCCTCTCTATCTCTCCTCCTCTCTGTATATGTGACTTTGCAATAGAACACCTAATGTTCTCTTTAACTTTTGTTTATTTATTTATTTATTTTAAAGATTTATTTATTTTTATTACAAAGTCAGATATACAGAGAGGAGGAGAGACAGAGAGGAAGATCCTCCATCCGATGGTTCACTCCCCAAGTGAGCCGTAACGGCTGGCGCTGCGCCGATCCGAAGCCGGGAACCTGGAACCTTGTCCGGGTCTCCCACGCAGGTGCAGGGTCCCAAAGCACTGGGCCGTCCTTGACTGCCCTCCCAGGCCACAAGCAGGGAGCTAGATGGGAAGTGGAACTGCCGGGATCAGAACCGGCGCCCATATGGGATCACAGCGGGTTCAAGGTGAGGACCCTTGCTGCTAGGCCACGCCGCTGGGCCCAACTTTTATTTTTGTAAATCCCTTGCTTACTCTAGTGATTTCCAGGTCTTCAGAAGAGGATTTTATTATCTTCTGTTACTTGTCATGACAATGGCAAAAATATCCAATTTTAGTGGTAAAAATTATAAATTCAATAAGTCTGGGAACATGCTATAGTAAGGTATGTTTATCAAGTATCCTGGGAGATTCAGGTGGTTTAGATTAAAAAGGTTAAAATGTTGGGTGCAAATTGAACTGAATTCTAACGAAGCTCTGTTTTTGTCCAACCTGGTCATAGTGTCAGTCTTATTCTTTTGCTGGAAACAACCACAATATCAGATGAAATATGCAAAGTGACAGTTCTCAGAACACTGCATGTCAGGCCGTGTAGGACTGTGATGTCTATGTAACGTGTACACTTGGAATTTTCAGGTTACTGCCTGGAGAAGGTTCTAGCTTGTGGTGTGGGGAACAGAACCCAGGTAGAATTTGAAGTCATTGAGAGCCAGGTGAGAAGAACCTGGGGAAATCTGAGGGATAGAATTCATAGGACAGAGTGTCAGAAGCCGGAGGGGTGCGTAGAAACCGAGGGCTGCAGACACCAGCAGAGAGGCATATCAAGGAGATGGCATCCTTGGCACTTGCAGGTGAGTAAACTGTAGGAAGCTGGGGGTTGGGATTGGCAGATCCTATGGTTTAAATGTGTCTCCAAATGAATCTTCAAGTTCAAGTTAATGGTATTCACAGGTGGAGCCTTTGAGAAGTCATTGGGATTAGATGAGGTCTTGAGAATAAGGCTGCATGAGGTCATTATTGGTTGTAAATGAAGAGGAACAGAGACCTGAGTGGACCCTTTCTGCATCTCATCATGCAATGTCAGTGCTCTCTGTCATGGGATGATTGGGCACAAAGACCCTCTGCAGATGCTGAACAAATGCTGGTGCTATGCTCTTGGAACTCCCAGCTCCTAGAACTGTGAGAAATGCATTTATTTTATTTACAAATGACTTAGTCTCACATATTTGGTTATAACAACATAAAATGAATTTGAACAGGGGATAGAACAGAGCCTGCGGCTCACAGAGGGCTGGAAATGTTGCTGAATCCTCCCATCTAGATCGGAAAGCTCATAATTTATGGAGGATTAGGTAGAACATCCAGGAAGGTCTTGCCTTAATAGTGTGCTTAACATATTGTAAGAAAAGCAATTTCCAAAATGTCCAAACTACTTCCAAATCACTTAACCTCTTCCCGGGACACATTAAGAACATTTATAGAAATAGAAAAAATATCCAAGGTCCAATATGGAAAAATCCACAATGTCTGGCATGCCAAAATAGTAAAATGGTTGTGTTTAACATGCAAACCCACTATTCCTGCCTACTCTGGAAGTGGATTAACATGCACATTGTTTTGTTCCACTAAAGAGTTGAGTCCTTCAGTGTAATATTTTGTACATAACAAACAAGGGACTGCCAAACCACAGTCTGTGTTGATGTTTATCTTGGCTTCAGAGATAGAAGTTCCTTTTTGACGTCTGTTATTGAAAATATTTGAAAATATTTTCCCTGTGTTTAATACCTCCACTCTTTCCATTTGATTATAACCAGATGACCTCAGCTAAGAATTTGGTCAAGTGTATCAGTGCATCCTTAAGGCTTGGAGCTAGGAGTAGGGAGTGATGGGAAAAGTGATGCGTGCGGTGGGATTAAGTTTCTGAGGCCAATGGATGACTCAGGATCAAAGACCTTGGTGAGCAGTTAGGACCTAACTGGGAGGCCAGGCTCTCTAATGGGGGCTGGCTAAGCCATGGTCCACTATCAGAAGCCTTTGAAACCCAATAAGTGAAGTGAGCCAAGTGCTCTTTTCTGTGGCTGAAGGCTGCAGAATCAGAGCTTGTTCATGATCAGAGGTCGGAGATTGTGTCACAGAGTGATGTGTCATGACAATACATGAACTGTCTCTTCCCTCCCAGAATTGAGAATCTTTCTAATTTGGTTGCCAGCCCTTTTTCTCTGATTGTCCCCATATTCCCTTGTGGAATATGGCTATCACCAGTTAGACACTTTGATGCAGGTGAAAAAGCTCATTTTCTTCAGGTTGGTTGGTGCAGAGATCCTGGACATGCGTTCTCTGCCTGTGCAGGTATGTGACCTTTTTTCAAATCTCATGTATATATCTGCTGGCAGCTGGAAAACAGTCATTGCTTGGAATGTGACAGCTCAGATGAACTTGTAGGAACACTCCTATTTGAGGATGATAAGCAGATATTAATATTACTATTTGGTAGGAATTTTATTTTCTTTGTCAAGAGATAATGCTAGGTATAATTGGATTACTCATTGGGAAAACTGGAAGTCAATTTATTTCTCAAAGGAAAGAATCTTAGAAACCATGTTTTTACCCAGAAAAGAGATTTTTCCTGAGAATCTTGAAGCACTTTAATTCCATGTCCAGTGGTGACGGGATTGCATATCAGGTGATTACTCTCATCGGCAGTCTTGTGATCACTCTGATGATCTTCAGGGCTGGTGTAATTCTCTTGAAATGTTCATTAATTACAACAACACTGGACAATGTCCTTAAAATCAGTGTGAGTTGAAAGAGGGTCTGTTCTGCTTTGTTTTCTATGAAAGAACGAGTGATTAAGAGCACACTTGAGAGTTCTTTGCCTCTCTCTGCTGGTCCTGGGAGTGACTTCTGTCCTCCAGCTCATATCTAGGGCTTTCACCCCTATCACAAAGACCCCGTCTAGGGCAAGAATTTGCTTTTTGGAATGAAGCAGCAGTGAGAAGTTGACATAAAGTATGTTAATTGCAGACAGTTTTGTACTTAATTATTTATGTTTTGTGGTGGTAATGAATAAGAAAGGGTGGAGTGAGTAGATGAAACAGATTAGTGGTTACCTCCTCATTTGTCCTAGCTGGGACTCTAAAACAATGGGCGTGGCATGTGAATCTATTGAAGGGAAGTGTCAAGAGCATTTTACCTTACCTCAGTCTCCATTTGCATTTCAATTTTTCCATTGTTTAAAATCTTTTTTGTGCTCTTATTCTTTCCAAACCCAGGCTTGCTCCCTCTGTCAGTAACTCCTGGTCCTTGTTACGCAGAAATGGCATCAGATTCAGAAGAGGCTGCGAAGGGACATTTTCCCTCCTTGTTTCAGTGCATCTTTTTATATTAATTGTAAATAGAAGTGTTTTTCTGGAATTAAGAGAACCCATTTCCTGTCATAATACCTTGAAGGAAGTAATTTTTAAAAAGTTAGGAATAATGATACACTGAACTAGCAGAATGTTGGACTTGTGACTAAAGAGCTACACTACTGAAATAATATGGGGGAAGTGGGGAAAAACAGGGAGGGAGGAAGAGGAGGGGGATGAGGAATCCCTATACCTACAAAAATGTATCATGGTAAATAATAACAATAATTTAAAATAAGTTAGAAAAAGAAAAGTTAGGAATGGAAAGAGATCAAATGAGAGGCTCCTTTGATTTGGAGGAGTCTGACACTGGCATGAGTTTAGTCCTTGTGAAAACGACGGGATAAGGTTTATTGTTGACAACACAACCGTTCCGTCTCCAAAGAGCATGTGGCTACCTTCTGTGTGGAGAACAGTAGGGACTCTCCCTCTCAGGCTAATAAATGATTGTGTTTTCTTTTGCTGCATTATCAGTCACTAATGGTGCTGAATCATGAGGCTTATTCTCAGCTTTTGGGATGAAATATCATTAATGAAGAACTTGAGGTAAGCCCTGAAAAAGCAAATTTTCAGGAACAGATGGAATTGCATGGTCATCTTTCTTTCACTTTTGGTACATAATCACTTCGCTCTTTCAAATTCAGTTAATGCATAACATTTAGAAATATGATCTTCTTAACTGTCCCCAAAGTCCAGCCTCTGTAGTTTTAATCAACTGCTCAAGGAATATTTGAACTTATGGACAGATCTTTACTTCTACAAGGTACAATTTGAGGATTAATTCATGGGGGAAGGGTGAGAGAAATTATGAGTCCATGGTGAATGAAAGAGTGAGAATAAAGGTAAATAAATATATTTTCTGGTATTCTGAGTCTAGATTTGCTCAGATTTACTGACTATCTTTGGCTTGTGGAAGTGGCCTTGATGTTAGGGTCGGGAGAGCATCACCTTTTCAGGCAAGGCAGTTTAAATGGCTTCCCCACTGACCTTTCCTCTGGACTTCTCTCCACCTCCAACCTACCCACTATTGCTAACATTTCTAAAATTAATTGGCTATAGTAGAGAAACTACTGACTATAGTAGAGTATTTGATTTAGGAGATGAGTGACTTTTGGTTGAGCTGTGGGTGGTGGAGGCAGTGATGTGGTCTTCTGGCTAGTTCCACTAAGGCTCTGGATGGCATGAAGGGGAAGGCTAGCTAAGAAACACAAAGAGGAAGACAGGAACTCTCAGGCCAGTCTTCTAAAATTTTTTGTTATAGAAGATTCATTTTGCTTTGGTCCTCATAAACTACATGGTTGGTTTCAGCTCGAATTAATCCCTTTCTCCATGTTACTGCATTTTACTCCATGTGAAACTGCTGCCCATTCTCTTGTCTTCACTGGCTTTATGTGTCATCTCCTTTAATAGGCGATTTTCAGAGGTCTCTTACCCTTCTGTAACAACTTGCATCCTGATTCAGAGCTTGTACTTACAAGAGTGATTCAGTTCCTCGTGACTTGTAGTACTTTGGAACCTTGAAAAGATTTTTCTAAATTTTTTTGGTTTTATTTATGTTGCACTAATAAGTGCATTCCACATGCAGTCCAGTAAACTTAATTTCTTCTTCTTTTTAAAAAATGGCTTATTTGGGAGTGGTAAGGTAGCCTCGTGGCTAAAGCCCTTGCCTTGCACGCTCTGAGATCCCATATGGGTGCCGGTTCATATCATGGCTGCTCCACTTCCCATCTAGCCCTCTGCTTGTGGTATGGGAAAGCAGTGAAGGATGGCACAAAGCCTTGGGACCCTGAACTTATGTGGAAGAACTGGTAGAGGCTCCTGGCTCCTGGCTTTGGATCAGCTCAGGCCCAGCTGTTGCTGCCTCTTGGGGGTGAACCAAAGGATAGAAGATCTTTCTGTCTCCTTCTCTCTGTAAATCTGACTTTCCAATAAAAATAAATAAATCTTTAAAAATAAAATAAAAATAAAAATAAAAATGGCTTATTTTATTTATTTAAAAGGAATGGCAGAGTTAGAGGGCGAGAGCAAGAGTATGAATGAGAGATAGGGAGAGAGTGAGAGATCAAGACCTTCTATCTGCTGATTGACTCCCCAGATGGCTGCAACAGTTAGGGGTGGACCAGGCTAATGCCAGGAGCCAGTAGTTTCTTTGGTCTCCCACATGGGAACAGGGGCTCAAGGACTTGGGTCCTAATAAGCTGCTTTTCCAGGCACATTAACAGGGAGCTGGGTCAGAAGTGTAGCTGCTAGGATTAAAACTGGTGCCCATATGTGATGCTGGCATTGTAGGTGGCAGCTTAAGCCATTCCACAGCAATGCCAGACCTAGATCTTATTTCTTAAGCAGGAACTAATAATGTTATTGACTGATAGGCCCAAATGCCAAAACCAGAACAAATGACTGTGAATATTCATTCCTAAATCTTTTTAATTTTCACAGATGTAGTTCAGGTGAGAGGTATCTTATTCATCATCGGCTATCTTTATTGGGTTTAAAAAGCTGGATGATTTGATAGGTTGCCTGAGGTGGAGGGAGCAAAGTTTTGGGTAGGCCTGTTTCCTGTAGGAACATTATACCTTTACCATACACACATACTGGACGCTTCAGCTGGCTAGTTTAATACTTTCATAGAAATGATTCATCAGGAGGCAGACTTGGAAAAAGTGAGAAGAAGTAAATGTAGATCCTGAAGAGTTATTGGAGAAATACCTGTTTACAGCGACTTAGGGGGTCTCCCTGATTGTTAATGTCTCTCGTAAGCTGGGAGTATGACTAACGGGTTGACAATCAGAATTGTATGTTTGACAGCATTAATTACAGGGTTCTATAGGACAGGTTTCTGTAAGTCGGGTGGAGGTGGAGGCAACTGGCACTGAGTACAACGCCCAGGGAGAAACATGTGAGTGGGTGGAAGAATAGGTATTTCCCTGAAGCTTATGCAAGGAGGATGCTGGTGAAATAGACTGTTTTTGAGCATTAAGCAGCCTCTGCCAGGCTAGGTAGCTACTGAGTAACACATCTGTGATAGTGACTTGGACAAAGGTAAAAGTGTGGTAAGTTTTAACATAATACTGTTTTCTTAGTAGAATTTGGTGTGTGTGTGTGTGTGTGTGCACGCACGCGTGTGTGTGTGTGTGCTGGCACTGAAGTTAAGTTTCAGGTGTTAAGTTTCAGGATGATGATTTGTTTCAGAAAAATGTTCAACATTAACTAAGAAACAAAGTTTCAATTGTAGTTGCTTCTTTTTTTTTTTTATCTCTATTGCCCTTATTCTAAGGTGCTTAATCCACTGAGACCAAAGATGATGAATCACACAGAAGGGAGAATTGGACCAAGACACATAAAGGTCAGTTGGCCAGTCTGATGTGGAGGGCACGAGAACTTCTTATTCATATAGAACTCATTTTTGTTCTCACTCTGCTGTGTATTTGTGACTTTTGGAAATAATTTAGTTTCTCTAAAGTTTAGTTTCCTTGCTTGTAAGTTGGATGTAATAATACCATCATCCAGGGTGGTAAGAATTTTATGCTGTGATATTAATGAGGCTAGTGCCATGTCTGTCACAGGGTAAAGACCCAATAAAAGTTGAGTTACTGCACTTTTGTCACTCTTCCCCAACCCCCATCGCTGGCATGGGAACCATGGCTTCCATTCTTGGCTTCCATAATCAGAAGTGTTTTTTTGGCCTGCTTATGCCAGCTTGTGGCTGTCTGATGTAAAGTCGAAATTACTTTAATGATCCTGTAGAGGTTTCATTGTATGTGAGAATCTAGCAGTGTGGTTGGACATGCACAGTAGATGCTTAAGGTAAGCATCTTTTCTGTTGACTTATACTTCACTTAATTTCGGTGACATATTTTCCCTGGTGAGACCTTTGAGAATCTGGCAACTGAAGGTTAGCATTCAGTCTTTCTATGTATTTTTTTCCATTCACTCACCTATCTGACACTTTCATACTGTGTCATTCAGTATGTATCACATCCAGTTGTAAGAGCCAGGAAAGAGAAAGTCCCACATTTGTGGGACAGTATTCACAGCATTTTACGGGAAAATGCAGTAAGTGAAATAAATCAGGCAATGATGTGATCAGATTTGGAATGTGTTTTGGAAGCAGAGCCCAGGTGAATTTCAGGTGGATTGGGTATGGGAAACAAGGAAAATATATCAGTCAAGAATGACTAGTATGTTTGGTGTAATTAGGAGCATGCCACTGTCAAAGTGGAGAAGATGATGGCAGAGCAGATGTGATGGGGGATTTTGGGGTTCTGTTTTGGGCAGTTTTGAGTGAGATGTTTGTTGGATATCTGGGTGGAGACGTAGGTTGACAGGTGGACCTATGAGTATGGAGCACAGGGGAGAAGTTTGGAGAAGATAAACGCTGTGAGTCCTGGGCAGAAGACACACAGTTTAAAGTTGTGAAACAGGACGGCATCTCCAATTCTGAAGGAAGACAGAGAGTCCTAAAAACCGAGCCTAGGAAGTCCCAACTTCATGAAACTGGGAGATTAGGAGGGAAAAGGAGGATGGGAAGATGAAGAGGAAAAAATAAAGGGAGAATATTTTCCAGGAAGGAGGTGGTGATAGCTTTGTGAAACTCTGTAGATGGCTTGAGTAAGGTAAGCATAGAATCAGCCATTGAATTTAGCACTGGGAGGTTTGGGGTGGTCTTGATGGGACAGCAAGAATCCTGTAGGTTCAATGAAGGAGGGTGTGAATGACACAGAGAAAGGTGCAAATATAGACTGTTAAACTGCTGCCAGTTTCCCCACCTTCCCCAGTCTAGAAGATCCAAGCCCTTTTGCTTCTCTTTTCTTAAATTCATTTTTAATTTTATGTTGCCAACACTATCTCCTTGGACAATTTTAAACTGGTGGAGAGGGTGGGTGGAACAAGTAGCAATCTGGGATGTTCTCTAGACTGAAGGAGTCCAGATTTTCTGTTTCCCTTTCTGGCTGGTGGCCATGGGGAGCGAAGGGGAATGAATCCTTGTCTCCCCTCAGTGAGGCCTCAAGTACCGTATCTTGTTAGGGCCCTTAAGAGGGCAAATAGAACCCTTAAAGCTGAGCTAAGATGGAGGGATTTCAGAAGAGAATGGAGTGTATATAATGATGGGAAGAAAAAACCCACAGTACAGACCCTCAGGGTTGTGAGGTGCTGGTAGACATGTAGGCATGCAGGTATGCAGGGACTGGCCTGCATTTTAAAAGTGTTTGTGGAATTTGGCAGGTCTTCCAGGAAGGCTGGGCTGAGCCCAGTGGATGACTCAGTTGGCTTAGACATAGTTGCTTTTCTTGAGGCAAGCAGAGAGCTCCCCTGCAGGAGTCTGAACCCAATTTCCAGACAGTGCCTTCTTGTTATTACCAACCAGCCATGCCTGTTGCCTCTTTTTCCTCCCTCGAGTTTATTCTTTGTGGCTTCACCATTCTGAGGCTGGGGCTCTGCTGCTAGCTGCTTCCCCTGCTCCTCTGGGGAGGAACAGGTGGACACAGGCAGCAGTCAACCTAACTTCATTCCTTTGGACAATAGAAGCTTTGAACTTCACGATTTCCTGTCCCAGGATAGTGGATGCAGAGTCATCACCAAGGAAATCTCTCATATTCTCTCTGTTGGTCTGGGAGGTGGAAGAAAAGGGGATAAGTCAAGGGCATGAAGATGTGCCTGGCAAGCTGGGGGCTCGGAGCAGTATTTGCAGTTTCAGCATGGGGGTCATTTGAGAATATACTTGAGTCTTCTTTGATCTGTGTGGTAGATGAACCAGTAGAAGTCTTATTAGCACTCATAAAAGGGGGTTAACTGTTTCCAGAACTATTTTAGGAGCTGCAAGCTGAGCTGAGTTCTACTCTGCTCAAGCCTTTTCATTTAGGACGTGGTAGTGCTAAGTTCCTTCTGCCTTGGGCTGAGCTACCCACTGGCAGTGTGGATGGATGAGGCTCAAGAGATGTCCGCATCACTGGCTGCAGTGGGGGCGTGGTGGGACTTAGCTTTAGTTTCCTCTTTCTGCCTTACCACATCAGGGCTTACTTGGCACTCAGAGGTAGCGTCTTCTTGGCTAAGACTGTGGTAGTCATCTCAGCTCCAATAGGTACACATTCAGCCTGGGGCTGTCCATTGTGTGTTAGGCTGTGCCAGCTGGGGCTAGCCTTCTGCCCACTCAGCTACAGGAAGCTAGGACACCAGTTGGAGCTGCTGTGACAGATGGGACTGCCCTGGTGCCTGCTCGGGTGACTGTGCCTCTCTGCCACCTTTAGCCCCTGCTTCTGGGCCTCAGTATAGCTCTGAGCCAACCTGCTGTGCTTGTGAAGGGTATTTTTGACTAGCGTTGGGGTGATGATTTTTTTCCTTAAGATTTATTTATTTATTTGAAAGGCAGAGTTACAAACAGGGAAATGGAGAGAGAGATTTTCCATCTGCTGATTCACTCCCCAGATGTTCGCAATAGCCAGAGCTGGGCTGGTCTGTTGCCAGGAGTCAGGAGCCACTTCTGGATCTCCTATGTGGGCCAGGGGCCAAAGTACTTGAATAATCATCTTCTGCTTTCTCAGGTGCATCATGAGGGAGCTGGATCACAAGTGGAGTGGCCAGGACCTAAATTGTAGTCCAAATGGGATGCTGGTACTATAGGTGGAAGCTTTACTCATTCTGCCATAGTGCCAGTCCCCTGGAGGTGTTTATCGTTGGGTAGGAGTTCTGCAGAAGCTATGCTTAGTGAATACTCCAAGTCCCTTCTTAGGCTGCATTATGGGTGTCAAGTGATGACCTTGCCCAGCCCTGTCGAGCCCTGTGTGAAGATTTATGCCTGAGAGACAAATTGTAGCGAAAGAGTAATTGGGTAGTGGTGCTGGGATCAGCTCCTCCAGCAGTACCACTCCACTCACACACCTTCATGTTTATCTCAGAGGCTGTTTTAAGGACCAGCTCCTCCCTGGGCAAGACTCTGCTGAGAAAGCAGGTGCCTCCACTGACCTGTTTATCATGGCTGTTTGGGAAATGCAGCATGATTCTCTTGGTTTGCTTATTTTTCCAGAAGTATATTTTATTCAATACTGTCCTCTTGTATATTTTGTTATTTATTTTTAAGGTGCAAGGCTTGAGCATCCAATCTTTCATTTGAATATACAAAAGCACCCACACAAGTAGGCTGACCCTGGCCCATACTTACATTTGGGAGTCTCAATTTTATGACTCTTGAACTAGACCCTATTTGCAGTCACATCCACTAACCCGAATC
The DNA here is from genome assembly GCF_030435755.1 of Ochotona princeps. Lineage (NCBI taxonomy): Eukaryota > Metazoa > Chordata > Mammalia > Lagomorpha > Ochotonidae > Ochotona > Ochotona princeps. Next base: position 67,780,186 of record NC_080834.1, read on the forward strand.
TACTTGGCCACATCAAAATAAAATCCTTTTTTAAAAACTCAGCTCCCTGATGCTGTTGTTCATTTCCTATAGTGTAACTCAGTGCCTCCCAGCCTGAGTCATCTCATAGGTGCACTGTTTATGTAGATAAGAGAGTTCACTCCTAGGGTAGTAGGCCAGTGGGGTCTGGTTATCACGGTCCTTGGCTCCTGTCAGCAGCCTACACCTGTTACCAGGGCTCAGGAGATTTTGTTACCCTCTGTCACACCCATATTCACCGTGCTGCAGCAAATATTAGAAATGTTAGCTAACATCTAGCATAGACCCAATATCAAGATGCAACCAGGAATACTACCTATATACATCTTTTAGAGTGATCCCAGAGGGTGAATATACTTGCCCAGGATATTGTGAGCCAAGGAAGAGAAAGTTGCCATGGCTTGGGGTCATGCTCATTGCTTGGTGTAGTTTGCCATCACCTGCTGGGTGGGGAAGCAGAAAGATGACAACTCCGCAAGTCCCCTGTCCCTTCCAGCTAGTATGATCATGTTCCTTGGCTCTCTGGCAGCACTGTAATACTTAGAACTGCTTTCTCCTCCCCTCCTACATTTTAATAGCTTTCACATGACTTCTACATATTCTTGACCTGCCAGTTTTGCTCCATCCTTTGTATATCTTAGATTATCACTTCTTAGGAAATGGGTAAGAGGTGTCATGTATTGTTTTGTTAGTGTTATCTGCTTGGGATGCAGTGACCCACACCTGAAACAAGGTATATTCTAGTCTTCTTTTAACCCTTTGGAGTCTATGGCACTAGGTGATGCTCACACTTGAATGGGGCTATAGGCATGTACATCAATGCCACTATCCATTTGTTCATTCATTTTTTAAAAAATTTATTTATTTTCATTAGAAAGTCAGATTTACAGAGAGAAGGAGAGACAGAGAGAAAAATCTTCTGTCTGCTGGTTCATTCCCCAAGTGGCTACAATGGCCAGAGCTGAGCCAATCCAAAGCTAGGAGCCAGGAGATTCTTCTCCCATGTGAATGCAGAGTTCCAAAGCTCTGGGACATCTTCCATTACTTCCCCAGGCCACAAGTGGGGATCTGGATGGGAAGTGGAACAGCCAGGATACAAACTAGAGCCCATATGGAATCCTGGCAATGCAAGGTGAGGACTTAACCACTAGGCTATTGTGCTGGACCCTTGTTCACTCATTTATTTGTCTGGCAAATCTATTCAAAAATTGCAGTGTTCTAGGGACATAAGGATAAAAACCACAGTCCCTGCCCTTGAGAAGGTTACAGTCCAGTAGTGGAGAGCCTTCAGCAAACAATGATGGCACACAGGAGAAGTTCCTTCAGTTTGTGTTGAAAATGTAGGAATGATGAGACCCTAACCCTTGGAGAGGAAAGCAGAGGAGACTGCCTTGTGGAGATCAGATGACTCCTGGATTGGTATTTTCTTTCTTTATATTTGAACTGGGTTATGTGAAATACAAGTTAATTTGGTGAAGGAGAAAAGTGGTTTATACAGTTGGAAAACTTTAGAGCTAAGGAACACTGTTACATAGCTTGGCATATTTAGAGGATTTCCAGTGTCACTGTTTTATTTGGTTGTAGCAAAGTCCCTGAGGCAGCATCAAAGGAGATAAGAATCACTAGAGGAGGGGGCAGAGATATCCACATCCAGCTATAGACAGAAGACACTTCTCAAGGGAAAGCATTTGTGGGAGTCAAACAATCTTCTAGGAGCCCAGAAAGGGACACCTGGAGGAGAGAGATTTAGAGACAGTCTTGACTAGATTTGCTGTTATGATTTCTGAGTGCAAGTTTAGGGTGGGGAAGATTACCCCACCATATATATATATATATATTTTAAAGATTTTCATTATTATTGGAAAGCCGGATATACAGAGAGGAGGAGAGACAGGGGAAGATCTTCCATCTGATGTTTCACTCCCCAAGTTAGCTGCAACGAGCTGGTGTGCGCCAATCCGATGCCGGGAACCAGGAACCTCTTCCAGGTCTCCCACGTGGGTGCAGGGTCCTAATGCATTGGGCCGCCCTCGACTGCTTTCCCAGGCCACAAGCAAGGAGCTGGATGGGAAGTGGAGCTGCCGGGATTAGAACCGGGGCATTCAAGGCGAGGACTTTAGCCGCTAGGCCATGCCGCCGGGCCCACCCTACCATCTTTCTTGCACTGAAGCAAGAATGCAATCTTGGGTTAGTCACATGATATTTTCAAATCAGTGCCCTCATTGATAGTTCTAATAAAACCTGTCTTGCTAGAATTGACGCAAGAATTAAATGTCATAGTTTATCAATAGATGAAAGAATCTAGTGATTACTCAACAGCTATTTCTCTTTCCATTCCCTTTATCTCATTTTCTCTTCCCCCTTTCCTTCTTTTTGCCTCCTCTGCCATTTTACATTAACTGATTTTTCTATTAACTGAATAATATACATCAGGTATCCTCTAGGATCTACTTTGTCCAACATGGTAGCCACTGTTAAAGGCAGTACACTTGAAATGTGGCTAGTCACAAATGAGATGTGATAGTCATGCAAAATATACACACAAGTTGTCCCAAACACATTTTTCCCCCATGTCTTACCTTCCTAAAAGCAGCAGATGACTTTTGGAATCTGTGGAGGCATATCCTACAGAAAACCAGTGTTTGATAGATTTATAAGGTTATGTTCAACTACTGGCTGCAAGGCCTGGCTTCCTTCTTGCTGTGGCATCCTTATGAATGGCAAAGTTCTACTTTTAAGTTTCTAATCTGTGGTCTCTATCTACTGTAGTTCAGATATGCTAACCTACCAGGAAAAGAAAAAGAGCACAGACTATATTAATTTCTTTTCTTGATCATGTGTTTCAAAGATAACATTTTGGGTATATCTGGTGAAATAACTATATCAATGAATTCAGTTTCACTAGCTTGTCCATTTTGAAAATGTAGCTACTGAAACATTTCATGTTGCTTATATGGCTTGCATTTTATTTTTGTTGGGGAACACCAGGTTGGCTGCTGGCAACTCTAAGGTGAAGAGGACATGGAGCTTATAGTCTAGTGTGGGAAGGTAGAAAAACATCACGGAAGGACATTTGAAAAACAAGCTGAGAAGTCCAACAAGTGTAAAATTGCATTTCATCATGCATACTGTGCAGACAGGTTTCGTGGGTGAGGGATGTGGGAAGACCTAATGTAGATTTCTGGGCATGGAAGATCACTCTGAAGAGGTTATCTGATATAGTTTCCAGGTATAATTGGAGATAGTATTCTAGGCAGAAGATACAGCCTGTCAGTGAATATTTAACGATGCTATCCAACATCAAACCCATGGTTAGCAAGAGGGAGCTGCTTGGGTTGACAAGCCCAGGAAGCATCCCCGATTCTTTGGAGTTTGGGAACTGATGAGGAGACAGGCTGGAGGACGCTGTACTTGAGAATGTAGGCTTTAGGCCAGTGTGGGTGCCAGACCTCGGAGAACTTTGTCTCCTTTTTTTAAAAGAATGATTTGTTTTTATCGGAAAGGCAGATTTACACAACGACTGGAGCTGAGGCTACCCGAATCGGAGAGCTTTTTCTGGGTCTCCCATGTTGGTGCATGATCGCAGGGACTCGGGCCATTCTCCACTGCCTTCTCAGGCATATTCAGGGAGCTGGATAGGAAGTGGAGCAGCCAGAACGTGAACCAGCACCCATGTGTGATGCCAGCATTGGAGGGGCAGGATTATCCAGTTGAGCCATCATGCTGGCCCCAACTTTGCCTTCTTTCTACTTCCTGTCATACAGCCATCAGTGACCACAGTTAGGGCCACAAGGGTCCCCAGGCCACTAGTCTGCTTTTCCTTCATGGTTGGTAGTAACACGCATGCTTGTCCTTTAAATCCTTGTTCCCGTTCTTTCACTCTGACTCATTTTCTCTGCAATAAACGTCTGCAGGAGCCTGTTAGCCAGTTTCTTTGCCTCAAGCTTCTCTCTCCCTTTCATGGCTGCCAATTTAATCTTACTGAAATACCATTTAAACCTGTAGCTTCCTTGCTCCAAAGCTTTTACTAGGACCCTGGTGCAGGCAGAAGGCAGTTGGTTGGGAATTGCTGCATCTCTCTCTTCTCACCGTTGATTGTTTCAAGTCTATGGTTTATGGACAACTGCAGCGCCAACCAACCCCTTTCGCTCACATCCAAGGGTCGTAAAAGCTCAACTCTAGCCATCTAGCCATCTTCTTACTTGGGCCTGCATCACCTGCCTGGCCAGGCCTGTCAGAGTGCCCACTGTCCTGCGAATGCTGAGGAGCCCAGTCTCCCAGGCGATGAAGGAGGAAGATTTGCAAGAGCTTAAGTTCTGGAGTCAGTCAGACCAGGCTCACATCCCATCTCTTATCATGAAACTGACTGTGGGCACTTCTTAGTAAGTTATCTTTCCTAAACCTTAATTTCTTCATCTGTTCATATTAGGAGGCTAACCGTAATTTGTAACTTCCCTGGGGTAGGGTGGATAAGATAAAGGTTGATAACTCTGTGTAATCATTTCATAAGTGCCTATTTCACAGTGAGTTCTTAATCCATGGCCATTGTTGAAGAGAACAAGAAGCTATGGACATATTGTTTCTTAGAGTTGCCTCCAAGGACTCTGGCCTTGCCTTCTTGGCTTCCCAGTGTCCGTTACCAGTCCTCTTCTGACTGACTATGGGCTGTGGTCATCCACTTGTACTGGTGACCAGAAACCCTGGATGGTAACATTAAATTGTACTGTCATGCAGTTGGGTGGGACCTCTACCACACAGTGTAAGATCCTTGAGATTCCTTGGGCAGTGAGAGTGGGGTGGGAGGGGAAGTAGATTGAAAGAAGTCAGTCAAAAAGCTCCCTGACCCTGCTGGGGCCCCTTAGTTTTCTACTGCTGCACCCCTACCACCAGCACTACCACCGCTACCAGCTGATGTTATTACTGGTGTGCTACTTGCTTTTGGCCATTTTTTGATCATATGCCATTTTCGTTGCTTCACCTCTGCCAATGGGGGTTTAAGCAAAGTCGGAGCATAGTGGCCTGGAGGTCACGCTGCAGCTCTTCTTGCTGTGTTCCTCATTGTATTTCGCATGGTCCTTCACAAGATTCAGTCGGTCAGGTAGTGGACTTGGAAGTGTTAGAGATCTCACCCGCAGTTTAGCCAGTTGTTTCTTGTTTTGTTGTTGTTCTTTGTTTTGCTGGAACTTCGTATTAGGTTCATCATTGGGACAAGGAGACACCTTGAGTCCTTTTCTCGGGAATATTCTTCTGGAGAGCCCTGTGGGTAGACTTAGGTCACACTTGTCATAAAGAACTCTTATTTTAGATGGAAAAAAAGAAACATGTTCTCTGCCAAAAGGTCTGTATTTTTGTTTCCCCTTCCCTACCTCCTGACTAAAGTACATCAGTTTTGGATTGCGGTGGCTGGTCAGAATTCAAACAAATTGAGCTGCAAAAACAGACTGTTTTAGAGTTCCTTAAACAATTAAGCAGGGCTTTTTCAAACTGGGAAGCTTTAACTTCAGTGTTGGCTTTTGTATTTGTGGTCACTGACAAAAGTGAGGCATTCTGGTTGGAACAATGTTTATAGACAAAGATATGAAAAACTCATATCATCAAACTATATCAATATTTGAAGATACATACACTGGTTAAAGTATATACATTTCAAAACTGTGCAGTGTGGGTTTTGGAGGGCATTATTTGCATCAAGAATCATGAACAAGTGACACAATCTTATTTTCTGTTATCTGCTTGCAATATAGAGTATGTGCAGTTAATGAGCAAGAAAAAAGCCAAATGCCTGGCCACTGGGGTTACTGTTGTGCCATAGTCAGTAAAGCTGCTGCCAATGACTCTGGCAACCCAAGTGTGTACTGGTTCATGTCGTGAATACTCCACTTCCAATTCAGTTCCCTGTTAATTATCTTGGTGGAAGATGCTCTCAGTACTTAGGACCCTGCCACCCGTTAGGGAGAGCCAGATGAAACTCCTGGTTCCTGGCTTCAGCCTGGTTCAGCCCTAACCATTATGATCACTTGGAAGTGAACAAGTGGATGGAAGACCTCTCTTTCCTGTTTCTGCCCCTCTCTCCCTTTGTACATCTTTCAAATAAATAAATAAATGATCTCTTTTTAAATGCTTGATCCAAAATTAGTGCACAATAAACATTTGTGAAGTGAGACTAAATAAAAGCCAATCCAAAAGTAAGGTTTTAATGATTCATTTGATGAGACCAAAACTGTCCACAAAAATTACTGCAGTATTTGGTGACAGGAAGAAAAACACCAACAATAGTTGAAAAGATGTCTTCTACTCTAGGTTGTCTGTGTATATTTTTGAGAGTGTTGAAAAGGACAGCTGATTGATCACATGTAAGCATCCCAGTGAGAGTTCTTACTTTGGAACCCAGGTCGTTGTTGTGTTAATATGTTTTCTCAGAATCAGCAGTTCTGATACCAGAGTGCTGAGAATCAAGAGGGTTGGAGGAACCATTGGAAAGCCTTGACCAATGGTTTCAACTTTATAAAAAAAATAAGAAAGGCTCATTTTAAAAATGATTTATTCATTTTTATTTGAAAGGCAGATTTTATAGAGAGACAGGAGAGACAGCCAGAAAGAGAGAGAAAGAGAGAGAGAGAGAGAGAGAGAGAGAGAGAGAGAGGTTTTCTATCTTCTGGTTCACTCATCAAATGGAAAGAATGGTCACAGACTGAGCGGATCTGAAGCCAGGAGCAGGGATTTCCTCAAAGAATCCCACATGCGTGCAGGGACCCAAGGACCTGGGCTGTCCTGTGCTGCTTTGCCAGGCCATAACCGGAGAGCCGAGTCAGAAGTAGAGCCCCTGGGACATATGGGATTTAGGTGCTAGCAGGTGGAGTACCGACTGCAGACCTATTTTTAATGTTGGACAGTTTCCACAATCCTTTCCCGATCTATAATGCAAATTTTGGGTCTGTAGCCAGATTTTTGGTATCTATTGGTTGAGGGGACTAAAAGGGCATATTTAAACCAATGTACTTGGCCTCTTGAAGTGAAACCTTAGCTCAGGGATGCTCAACAGGAGCAGGACACTTGCTTAGCAGGACACTTAGTCTTTTAAATGAAATTTCTAAAGGACTAAATGAAACATAGGGGCAATTTTGATTAAGAAAGATACTAGTTATCATTCAAGAAGGCATAGGTTGTTCATATAGAGATTTGGAAATGGTCAAAAGTCACAACCAAATAAGTTCAGGACACTAAGTAAGAGCCACTGGACATTGCTTGAGAAATCTCCACCCTGATCTGTTGCAACGGTCGTTGCCCCAAGGAAATCTCTTCATAGGTTGCCAGATAAAATACAGAATATTCAATGAGGTTTCAGTTTCAAACAAACAAAGTATGCAATATGCGGTATGCTCATGTGAAATTCAGATTTCACTAGGTACCCTGCACTTGTGTTGTTTATGTGCTCAATGTGGCCATTTTCAGATGCCCACAGTGGAATCAAATACCAAATACTAATGCCAGTAACTGAAAATATGGGTGACATTCCTGCACAGCTGTCGGCATAAATGACTGGAACATTTTTTGGGGGGAGGAACCCAGGTTTCTGTCAGAGGGTATAAGGTCTTGTGTCATGACCCTGTAAACCTGATCTTCAGTGAGAAGGCATAATCAAAGGTGGCGATTTCTTTGTGCTGAATTGATAATTTAAATCTGGTTGAGTCTAGGGGAGAAAAAGAGGAAGAAAACTTTAGTTCACTCAGAGCCCTTGTTTCCCCATAAAGGGCTTAGATCATGTTTCCATGGAACATAGCAGGCTATAAAACTCCTTACATTTTCTTGTTTGAACTTGAATTTCGGGGAAACTGGAATCCACATGCCTGTCTCTGTCTCATTTTTATTTTTATTTATCACACTGTTTCTCTCTTTATATATACACATATATAATAGAATCTCTCTCTCTCTATATATATATATTATACTAAAATAAAAAGGAAAGCTCACATTAGACTAATGTTTTTCACTTATTTTTAAATAAGAGATTCTCAGATCTTTGATTCCGACTTTAAAAATCAACGAATTTGTTCTAAAATCATGCAGAATGTTGTGAGAAAGCCAAAGAAACAATCTTTTGTAATGAATATCCAAATGAAAATTATGTCATCACAAAGCAGATCTGCATAAAAAAATGAATTTTATAGCAGTTCATAACTGTGGGTGAGTGTCCACTAAGAAAGAAAGCACCGCAAATTCAACTCTTATTTGTTGAATGGGCTTTTCCTCTCTTGCCTACAATAGAAACTTTCAACGTCCATTTTCTAAAGTGTTATTGTAGTGAATACTTTTTTCCCTCCCTCATCCTCTACTGCAGCCTTCAGATTTTAAGAGGTTGGTTGGAGTTTTGAAGTAATTAAAAATACAGCAATTAGTTATAGGCCCTAAAATCTAACAGAAGATAATATGGGCTGCAAGGTAGTAACATGAGTTTGAGAAACATTGCTTTAACCCATTCTTGCTTTCATGGAGCTGGTACCTAATTTCACATTCAGCATTGCAATAATTTTTTTATTAAATAGTTTTAAATTAAGGTTTGTGCTTAAATGAGTAAGGAGCTCCTTGCTAACTGGGAAGAAATGGAGAGTAATAGATGTCATCTTGATAATGGGATGGTGGTGGGGAAATGCTGTGTTGAAGGGAGGAGCAGGTGCTGTGGAGGTGGAAATGAGACAGTCTATAGCAAACTGGAAATTCAAGATCAAGGGAAAAGTCCCTGCAAGACCAGCCCTTTTGACCTTAACTGTTGCTTGGGAGTTTTGGGATCACAGTCTTAGATTTCTCAGCAAAGTCTTGGCTCATGGATGTGTGGTTCCGAGGTCAAATCCTGTACTGAAAAACCAGGCTGTTGCTTATTGATTCGATTCCTTTATAATTCACACCTTTTTAAATGAAAATTTCAGGCAGTAATGAACATAGAATAGTGTAACATATCCATTGCTTGATTTTTAACAAAAATTACTAATTTGCCACCAATTTGGCTTTACCTATCTGCCATCTACAACTCCCTCCCTCCAGAGAGTTTTTGTATAGTTTCAAGTTCTCCAAAAGAAATCTAACTGGAAGGATGTGATGTGTGTTACTGATTTATGATGGATCTACTCACAGCTTTTTGACATTACATCGATGTGAAGTGATGTGCTCTCCGTAGAAACTGTGCTTCGAGTTTTGATTATCTTCTAGTTTAACAATGACCAATACTCCACAGTCCCATGTGTTGTTTATAATGTTACGTTTTGCAGTGAATTGGGTATGGTTTATGTTTCAAGGGTTCAGTATTGTAATGGTGAAAGGCGGTAGAACTTTTTTTTTAAAGATGTATTTTATTGGAAAGTCAGATATACAGAGAGGAGGAGAGGAAGATCTTCTGTCCGGTGATTCAATCCCCATGTGGTCACCGATGGCTGGAGTTGCGCTGATCTGAAGCAAGGCCGTTAGAGTTAGAACCGATGCTCATATGGGATCAGATCAGGTGCCCATATGGGATCCGGCGCATGCAAGGTGAGGACTTTAGCCACTAGGCTACTGTGCCAGGCCCGAAAGGCAGAACTTTTAAGAGGCCATGCAAGTCATTAGATCATTCAGTGTGCTGCCTTTAGGAGGGATTCATGTGGTTTTCATGGAACTCAAGTCCAGGAGAGTTATCACATGGCTGCAACAAATAAAGCAGAACTGCTCGAGGCTACAGAGACCTCTCCCTCTAAGCATGGAAAGGTATGCTAGGCTTGGAGCTTAAAAGGTTAATGTCATTCCTGATGGGGTTCAGTCTTGCTTTGCTGGTTACTGCCTTTCTCACTTCTACTTCTTTTTTCTCCCTATTCTAAAAGGAACGTTTATTTTATCCTTATGATACCATTATATGTTTGAAGTGATGGCTAATTCTTTATTTTTTATCTTTTGAATGGAGTTTACCATGATTTTAGATGAAACTCAGATGAACTATGGAATTTTGAATACTGTTGAAAGCTTAAAGATGATTGGGGATGGTATGATTGTATTTTGCATATGATATCTGGCGGTCAAGGGCAGAATGCTATGGTTTAAATGTAGTTTGGTTCTAAAGTGTTTACGTGTTGAAAGCTTGGTTTTCAGTATGATGAGGTTAAAAAGTAGTGTGTGGTGGAACCTACAGCAAGTTGTTAGATCATTAATGGACGGCTTTAATGTTGTTCTTGAAGGAGTTCAGTTAGTTCCCAAGAGAAGGGTTTTTATAAAAGATTGAGGCTACCCCTCCCCTTTCTCTGGCTGTTGTCTTGTAGTATGATCACTTGTTTTCATACATATTCCCACCATGATGCCATATGCCATGATCCTCTTACTAGAGTCTAAACAAAGGAGGCTGCACAGTTTTGAGGTTTCAGCTTCCTACACTGTGAACTACATACATTTGATATGAAGATACTTAAATAAGCTCATGAAAATCAGAATTAGAGGCTAAATTATACTAGTGTAAAAAAATTGATGTCTATGCATAGTTTTCTCATAATATGCATTTTCCTTGAGCTTTCTGAAGGTCTCTCGTACATTACCTAGCCTTGGGCATTTATTTAATGACACTGAGAGAGGATGATAGGCCTTTAAAATATCATAAGATATGTTAAAATGGTGATGAGTTTATCAGGACATAACCCCATTGCAAGTAAGGGATGTATATCTATATCCCCATATCTATATCTACTTGTCTATTGTGGGTGGAGTCATTTTTAAAGAATTGACTTATGATGTGTCAGCTGGTAAATTGAAATCTGTAAAGCAGGCATGTAAGTTGGAGAAACATGAGAGCTGATATTATAGTTTAAGTCTAAAGGCAATCTAAAAGAAAAATTTATTTCTCCTAAAGGTGTCTTTTCTCTTCATGCTTTTGATTGACTAATGATCCATAACCTACACCCTTGCTCTATTCCTATCAGTATGGAGGATGATATAAAAATACCTTCATGGCAATATCTAAACAGGTCTTTGACAAAAAACTAGGGCATGATTTCATGAGTTAGTCAAGTTGATAAATAAATTAACCACTACAATTTTGAGAGACAGCATATTATTTGGATACATGTTTACATATGCATTTATATACATACATACATAGTAAAGAACCTTTTAAAAAGACTCAAGCATAATGAATATTATCTCTCCTATGAAATTTAAAATCTTTAATTATACCTATATGAATTAGGAACAAAATAAAGCCCACACATTACAATTACAGATGTGAGTCAGAAAGCTCTTTTGATATATAGGTTCCTCTTTTATTTTTTTTGTTTATTTTTCTTATATTATCTGTTACAGAAACAAAATGGTAGAATTTCATGTTAACTTTACAGATTGCATCCTTCTGATGTCATTTAACATGTTCTTCTGCCTTTGTGTTTTTGGTGATTTGGTTGTTATATAGATAGACTGGGTCAAACCTACAACTTTTTCAAGAATACTTTGAGCACATCTTACTGGATTGTGCATATTTTGTATGTCAATAGCCTTTGATTAATATTGCTCATAGATACCAATTAGAGTTTGTAAAATTCTAAATTCTGTCATTTTTTCTTATTAGTTGAAATATTTTCACAAAGAAGAATGCACCCTCATTAATTATTTGGGTGCAATGCTTCTTAACTTTTTTTCCAGCGTTGGTAATTCCTAGAAATTTGCTTACATATTCATGTATGGCTTATGTGTTGTCTTCAAGTTTCTGTTATGATCACCATCTACATTTTTAGCTCCACAACGATTGAGAGATATTATAAGCGTATCTGTATCACCTAGATGAGCATTTTTTTATGTACCTGGAATTAACCAATAGTCTTTTAGGACTGTGATCATGGGCAAGTAGCATATCATTAATGAGCAAGTATTTGAGTCATAATTTACTTCTTTTTAAGTTGTGCTTTATCAGCAAGTTAAATAGGAAATGGAGGAGGCAGGACTCAAACTAGGCACTATGGGTAGGGGATGCCAGCATACTAAGGGGCAATTCAATCATTGTACCCTTAATTTAAAACACATTTGTGTTAAAAATGTATTTCCATTTTATTTGAAACACACACACACACACACACACACACACATTTTCCATCAGCAGCTCTCAACAGTAGGGGTTTAGTCTTGCCAAAGCCAGGGCACAGGAACTCAATCTGGGTCTCCCATGAGGGGGAAGGACCCAAATAAAGGAGTCCATGAGCCACCATCTGTTGCCTGTCAAGATGCACATTAACAGGAAGTGGGGATCTGGAAGGAGACAAATGGGACTTGAACCAGACACTCCATGATTTGGGATGTATGTATCCCAATGGGTTCTTGTACACTGCAGCAAATGCTAGCCCCCATTGTTTTCTTTTAGTTTTTGATGCATGGAAAAGCATGAAAATGTTGGGAAGATAGATAAGGATTTAAAGACAAGAAGGGCTCTGAGTTAGCATCTCAACTTTTTCAAGCAAGCATATTATTTCATTTAGCCTTTCCAAATCTCTGTCCTGTAAAATCAGGAGAAAAACATGACTTCACGGAGTGGAGAGGACTCTACAGTGCCTCAAGAGGTGGATACTCAATAAGTACCTCCTCTCTAATCTCCAACTCCTTGTCCTTTTGTATGTAGACTTGGGGTTGACTCTTGGTCCTGACAGACACAACATGAGAGTAGGAGTCCCTATGAAATGCAGCTCTTTATCATTATTTTAAAATGAGGATCATAATTATGAGGATTAAATTAATTAGTGTCTATAAAGTGTCTTGGCACCTAAGAGGAACCTGGTCATTACCATCCTTCCTTCCTGAGCCATGTGGTAGGTGAGACCAGCCAAACCTAAGTGAAGGGGCTGGTGGTTTTAATTTGGGTTGACTAGAATCAGCTTACAAAGGGAAGACGATTCCCAAGCCTCACCCTGAAACTTCTGGTTTAATAAGTCTGAGGATTTTTTTTTCTTTTTTCAGTGGCTCCTCATATGTTTTGCATAGTCTGCAAGTAGACTGGAGCCTAGATTCCTATCAGCTGGCTTCGGGGCGTTGCTCATGCTTCTGCAGCGACACCACAACTTTCCCACCCCTTTCTGGTCTTTCATTTCTGTGTTTTTTCTGCTTTCAATCACAAGATGATCTACAACTCTGTTCCTGCTGTTCCTTTGACACAATGGCGTGAGCACTTTAGGAACTATTCACACCTGGCCCACTCTGGGAAACTGTGCTCAAGACTGCCCCTTAACCCCTTCATACCCAAGACTCTCCGAAATCACCATGGGCTCCTGCTGGAGGAAGGAGACCCTCCTCTGCAGACCTTGGAGGAATTTGAAGCAAGAACAACCTGTAACATTAGGTGTGGCAAGAACTCACTTGTGGTATGTCCATATATCCTTTGCTTTACAAGGTAGTTTTATTAATATCATCATTCCCATTTTATAGAAGATACTGAGGCAGGGTTAAATAACGGCCTTAGGTCAGCTGCATGGTGGTGGAGCTGACCTTTCTATGTGAATTGTCTAATTTCAGGATGCTCCTGGCAAGAATATTAGAGTTCTAATGCCTGAACCCACCCTGATTAATTGAACTGGATCTTTAGGGTTTGGGTACAACCATTGACTTTATTTTTTGTTTTTAATGAGCCCTTCAAGGAATTTGATGTGTGGAGACTCTTGAGAACAAACTAATATGATGCCTTTCTACTCCCACACTGACTGGGGACTTCTTTTATCCTATTTTCTTTTTTCTCCTCACTTGTTGGTGACTTTATGATTTTTAGCTTATGTGATTGTTAGAGGGCCTGTCTCAGACTAGTATATGGTAGGCTCAATAGTAGCCCCCAAAGGGGTCCATGTCCTAATTTCTGGAAATCAAGAATATGTCAACTCACATGATAAAAACGGATTTTGCAAACATGATCAATTTAAACATTTAAGGATGGTGGAAAGGTCTTCAATAATTGAACTGTGCCAAGTGTAATCTCAAAGGGTCCGTATGAGAGGGAGCCTGCACGGGGGAGGGGCTCAGAAGGAGGGCCAGTAATGACAGAGAACGAGGCCACTGTCAGTGGGAGATAGAGATGCCAACGCTGTTGCCCTGAGGATGGGAGAAGGGACAACCAAGGCATGCCAGGGGCCTTTAATAGCTGAAAAGGCAAGGCAAGCCTGGCTGTACCTCAGTGAGACCCGCTGGAGACATCCGATCTGCAGAACATTAAGAACCACCATCCCCATTTGCTTTGGTCAAGCCCAAGCTCTATCACACTGCTCTGGCTTATTTTATCACTTGTTGAAATTATCTTCTTTGTTGACTTTACATTGCCAAAACGAGAACTCACGGTTTCAGAAGCGGGGTTCATTTTTTGAAAAAAATTAATTAAAAAAAAATAAAACAGGAAAACATGAATTTTCTAACATTAAGTGACTGAGAGATAAGTAACTGTGTTAATGGTTTCCCCACCAATCAAAACCGTGTGTGGTTCAAATAGCACTAATCTGGCTTCAGACTCTACTTACGTGATTTATTTATTTTTATTAGGCTGAATCTGAGTATAACCACCCCTAGGTTCACTATCTGAAGATGAACACAGAGTATGGTTCTCAACAAGCTAGTTATTTTAAAAGTGGATATATTTTAGACCTCTATATAATCATATCTAGGGCAAATGTAAATAACTGTGGTAACACCAGTCATAAACCTTTGACCTCATTTGTGCTGTATTTAATTCTAGGTTCCTGTTTATCCTCTGCAATAATATTAAACAGAAAGTCCAAATGATTTTTGTGTGAGAAAACCCCTATGAGAAGTGTATATAGACATCATTCTCCCAAGTGATGTTTTATTTGTCCTGTGTTTTGTATCTTTAAAAGATGGAAAAAATATTTTAAAAGCAGAGTTACAGAGACAGGGTCTTCTGACCTTTGGTGAACTCCCCAAATGGCTGCAATACTGAGGCAGCATAGCTGAGCTGAAGGCAGGGTCCTGGGACTCCTACATGGATGGCAGGAATTGAAGCACATCTTGTGCTGCCTCCCAGGCACATCAGTGTGGAGCTGGATTGGAAGAGAAGCAGCTGGGACTTGAACTTGTGTACATATGGGATGCTAGTGTTGCAGGTGGCAGCTTAACTAGCTGTATGGTAATGCCAGATCTGTTACTTTATCTATGTGAAAAAGTGTATACAATCTTGGTCACACTTACTTTGCGGCAGTAGTTAATAGCTCTTTCATGTATTTTTTTTTCCCAAGAGAAAGAAAATTTTTTTATGTTAAGGGAATTGACCTAGGGGCTCCTAGATCAGTATTTTTTCATTGAGGAAGGGAGTATGATTCTTTACACACACACACCATGCAAGCCCCAGAGACATTCATTATTACGTGTAGATGTGTTGGTTGTCGGTGCTATCAGCTTGTAGTCAGGAGAGGCTAAACATCCTACAAGGCTCAGGACATGTCTCCGATCACCAAGAAAGAATGGTCAGGTCTGAAACATCAGCAGTGCTTTTGTGGAGGAATTCCGTGCTAGTCCAGTGTTTCTCAAACTTCAGTGTGCATGTGAGTCACCTGGGATCTAGATAGGAATGAGGATTCTGATTTAGTGGGTCTGGGTGAATCATGAGATTTTCTGTGTTGCCCAAAGTCCCCTGTGATGAAGACTGACAGTAAAGACCAAGCTTAGAGTACTGATGTCATGTCGTTCTTCTGTCTTCTTACTCCGAAAGATAACTCCTATGAGAGAAGAGACCTTCACTGTCTCATATCCACAGTGGCTGTAACTGTTGTTACAACAAATATGTTGTAGGTACATATTTGCTGAATATTTGGATGGAGGAGTGGGAAAATGAATGAAAGAGTAGTCAGGCAGGTGCACTGATATTTGAAGAACTCATCACGTACTTATCCTAAACAACAACAACAACAACAACAACAACAACAACAACAATATCCTCTCAACAGAATTGGAAACCTGTCAAAAACCTTCCCCAGGACATGATGGACTCCCTCTGGTTGAAACAACCTGCTCACTCTGTTGTTCCACACCGTTCTTTCTGACACAGGGTGAGGGTGCAGTGAATGTTTATCCAGGTTGATTGCCAAGGCTAGACCCACACAGTAGGAAAAAACAGGGGCATACCCCCTGATCAAACACTTGGTCCTGTCCTGACAGAAAAGGACATTGATTAAATATTTCCATGTGTATTATCAGTAGGGCAGAAAGAGAAAGTGGGCAGCCTTAATACCTTCAGGGGAAATTGGGTCAGGATAAACTTCACTGGGTAGCACTGTAGGGAAAAGACATCCTTGAATGAATGCAGGAAGCTGAGGTTTCTAGTCTGTTATACTCATGAGGCTTCAGAGGCTGAGCTTCATTAACACCAGTTGGCAAAACCCATTTCCTTTGTATTTGAGGTTCCCTGGGTATCCAATGCTTCCCTCTGTCTTCTTTCCTTCCCACATAGAAATCCACACCAAGCCAAATGTTGGACTCTGATCAAGGAATGCCTTTCCTTCCCAAGGTGGTTCTAGAACAAATTTTCTTGGAGCCCAAAGACCCTTCCACTGGCCTTCTCAGAATTGGCTGTGATGGGCTAAAGAGAGAATCAGTCAGGGAGAGCAGTATAGCAGGAAGCTGGGCCAAGAAGAGACAAGACAATCAAGGCATGTGAACAGGGCTACAAGGTGCTCTCTGTGGATGGGGCCAAGGAAAGCCAAAAGCTCATCCAGGTGCCATTGTCAGCAAGCACTTGATAGCAGCCACTCCTCCATTAGAAGTGACGCAAGTGGATGTGTCAATATTGTTGATTCAGGTGTGGTCACTGCATTTTGGGACGTGGTTTAGTAAGCTAGTTTGGCCACTGGATACCTGGAACTTTGCCCTGACTGGGTAGACTGTAAGACTGTGCTTGGAGCCCATACCTTCACGGAAGTTAAGACTGATGGAAGGTCTGCATGTTTCCTTGGGCCTCCTGAATTCAAGCTGGCTCAAAGGCCAAGGTTAACAGAGTGAGGTTAGCATGTCTCAGCACAAGCAGTTGAAGCAGTTGAAAGATTCCCTATTGTGGATATCTGTGTTACAGGTAGGTGCACGGGGGTGGGTATTGTGATGTGGCAGTTTAAACTGCTGCTTGCAACACTGGCATCTCATATATGGGTGCCAGAAGTGACTGCTCCACTTTTGATCCAGTTCTTTCTCTCTCTCTCTTTCTTTCTTTTCTTTTCTTTCTTTCTCTCTTTCTCTCTCTCTTCCTTCCTTCCTTCCTTCCTTCCCTCCTTCCTTCTTTCTTTCCTCTCTCTCTCTCCCCCTCCCTTCCTTGCTTGTTAAAGATTTTTTTAATTGGAAAACATTTACAGAGAGAAGGAGATACAGAGAGAAAGACATTCTGTCCACTGGTTCAATCCACAAGTAGCCACAACAGCCAGAGCTAAGCTAATTCAAAGACAGGAGCAGGAGCCTTGTCCAGGTCTCCCACATGGGTGTTCTTGCAGGGTCCCAAGGCCTTGGGCCATCCTCCATTGCTTACTCATGCAACACATCCAGCAGAGAGTTGGATGGGAAGTGGAGGAGCCGGACATGAACCGGTACCCACATGGGATCCCGCTCATGCAAGGCGAGGACTTCAGCCACTACGCTATTGTGCCAGGCCCAATCCAGCACTTTCTTAATGCACTTGGGAAGAGAGAGGAACATAGGTCAAGCTCTTGAACCCTTAGTGTCCATATGGAAGATGCAGATGGAGTTTCTGGCTCCTGGCTTTGGCCTGGCTCAGTTTTGGCCCTTGTGGCTATTCGCAGATTGAACCAGTGAATAGATGATCTCTCTCACTATTAATCTCTCTTTCTTTTTCTGTTAACTTTTTCCCTTGGGGAGGGGATAAAAGTAGGTGTTTTTGTCTTTGTTAAATTTTGTCTTTCCTTCTTATTGTATAAAGAATATAAAAAACTGACATTGAAGGTCCACCTCTATCTGGCTCTGAATCACCTTTTTAGATGTTTTTGTTTCTGTTTCTGTTTTTTTTTAATAACTTGAAACAAAATAAGACAATAAAAAGTAATGAACTAAAGATTGAGGGAAACTTCCTTAACCTGAAACAAAATATTTACACAAAATCTGTAGCTCACATTATACTTAATAATCAGAAACTTGATGCTGGGGCTGGCATTGTAGTGTACCTGGCAGCTGCAATACCAGCTTCCCTTATGGGCATCTGGCTTTTTTGCTTTCAATTCAGTTCTATGCTAATGATCTGCTAAAAGTAGAAGAAGATGGCCCAAGTTTTTTGGCCACTGCCACCAATATGGGAAACTAGAAGAAGCTCCTGGCTTCTAGTTTTAGCATGGTCCATCCTTGGCCATGGTAGCCATCTGAGGAATGAGCCAGCAGATCGACGATCTCTCTCTCTGTCTCTTCCTCTTTTGTAATTCCAGCTTTCAAATAAATTGATTGGGCTTAAGAAAAAGAAAATGACTAGATGATATGCCCTTGAGATTGTGAGTGAGACAATGAAGGATGTTTCTTGTCATCAGTGCCATCCAAAATCATATTAAAACTCATGACTGATTCAATAAGCTAATTAAAAGGAAGCAAAAAGTATAAAATTTTGAAAAAAAGAAAAACCCAGTTCACAGGTAACATAATGGCCTATGCAGAAGGTCTTAAAGAGTAAACAAGAAAATGTCTGCAATTAATGGGTGATCTAGCAAGATTGTCACATACATGCTTAATATCTAAAAGTCAAATGCTTTCCTGTTTACGGCATGAAAATTCCAGTTTGAAATTAAAACCAAAATACCACTTACTTTGCATCAGAAAAATAAAGAAAACTGATACTTATGTAAAAATCTAGCAAAATATGTACCAGAACTCTATCAGGAAAGCTATAAACCTCTGATGCAAGAAATAGACCTAAATAAATGGAAAATACACACTTATTTATTAATAGAATAAACATTGTTAAGATGTCAGTTCCTTCCCATTTTAAGAAATATGTGTCTTATTTATTTGAAAGGTGGAATGACATAGAGGGAGAGACAGAGATCGTCCATGTGCTGGTTTACTCCTGAGATGGCAGCAACTGTCAAGGTTGGGCCAAGCTGAAGTCAGGAGAGAGGAATGCTAACTCGGTCTCCCATATAGGTGGCAGGCCCAAGTACTTGTATCATCTATTACTGCTTTCCCTGGTGCATTTGCAGGGAGCTGGATTGGAACTGGAACTTGAACAGATGCTCAAATGTGATTCCAGTGTTGCTGCTCTTAAGCCACAGCATCTGCCCAATTTTTCCTAATTTAATCAATAGATTTCATACAATACAATTCCGAATTCCAACACTTGATTTTGTGAGTACTGACAACCTGCTTCTGAAATACATACGGAAACAGCAAAGACCCAGAATCAGCAAAGCATTTTAAAAAGAATAAAAATAGAACAAGGATACAACCACTACCCAACTTCAAAACTTTGAAGTTTAAAGCTGTAGTGATCAAGATTGTGGATATTTGTGAAAGAATAGACGAAGCAGCATATTGCATCCAGAAAGTTTCTTGCAAATGTGGTTATCTGCTTCTTAATCAAGTGGAAAAAGTAATTCTGTACTGAAAAGATAATCTTTTCAACAGGTAGCGCTCCATGAGTTGTGCATGCCATGCCAAACAGGATCCCGTAGAGCAACAAAATCAGTAAGACATACGTACAGCTGTAAGAGGAGATTGAATATGTGAGTTGATGCGAGGTTATGAAGGCCAATGATAGGCTCTCTGAAAACTGAAGAAGTAATAGCGTTGAGAATAGAATTCTGAAGACGTGTAACTGGGTCTCCATGATGTAATTCTGAGAGACGGAAGAGCTGAAAACCAGAGTATGTGATGTCTGAGGGCAGGACAGTTATGACCCTGGTCAAGAAGAGAAGTCAAATCCCTTTCCCTCTGCCTTTTTGTTCTCCTTGGACCCTCAAGGGACTAAATGGTGTACATCAGTCCTGTCTTGTACTCAGTCTTCTGATTCAAGTGCTAATCTCCAGAAACATTCTCCTGGATGCACCCAGACAAAATGTTTCACCAATTCTCTGGGTATCCTTAACCCAGTCAACTCAAAACAAACTAATCATCTCACTTGTATGTAAAAAAGTAATATATGCATTTATACTCACATGCAAATACACATACATATAGACCATAAATCTTTTTTTTTTTTCAATGCAAACACATAAAGGCTGTTAATTCAAAACTAACCTAGGCTCCCAGCCCAGCAGGATGAGGGAGCAGTAGCAGCCATCCTGGCAGTGGCCATTGCCGCTAACAAGGTGGCCGGAGCAGAAAAAGCTGCAGCAGAAGTGGCAGAAGAAGGTCCAGAAGAAAACAAACAAAAAAGGGGGCTGAGGTTCAACAGCACAGGGTTCAACAGCAAAGGGCAAGTTGGCTGGCTTCTGTTGGTGGGTTTGAAGCAAGCAACTTTCAAAATGTACAAACTGATGGGCTGTAGGGCAGTGGGTCTTATCTACACCACAGACCTCCTTCCTGAGGCCTCTGCCTGCATGACCTGCCAGGTGTCCTGCCGGGTGTCATGTAGACTGTCAGGCCTGGAGTTCACACAGCCCCCAGCCAAGCAAGTAAGGCAGAAGTCACAAAAGCAGAAAACACTTAGGTTTTTCATTACCCTCCTCACCCCCAGTAACTAATCAAATCTTTGATTTAGTAACATACTTAGTAATACAATTGACAATGTACAAGTAATGTTGGAAATACTAACATGGTGGTTGTCACTAAGGCTAAGATGTTACGTGTATACAAGAGTTTTACTAGGAACAGGATACACTAACTGCCTATCCTCCTTTCTGGCTGGCTCCTACATTTCCAAACAGAGGAATGATCCCCAACTGCTGTTAGGGACAAAGTAGACCATAAATCTTTCATTAAAATATACGCTAAGTTGATTACAGAATTAAGCATAAAATACAAGACTACAAACTTGGAGATGATAATAACAAAATATAGATTACCTTGAGTGTGGAGATGAGTTTTAAAATACAATTCATGAAAGAAAAAATTTATGCATTAAACTTTATTAAAATGAAAGATTTCTCCAGGAAAGATGCTATGCAACAATGCAAAAACAAGACACAGACAGGGGAATGTATTTGTAAAGCACAAATCTGATAATGGGTTTGTATATAAAATAAAGAACTCTTAATATGGATTAATAAGAAAAATAATTCAAAAGTAAATAAAAGATCTGAATAGATGCCTCACCAAAGAAGGTATACCTAGTGGTCAATTAGCATATAGAAAAATGAAAATATGCTCAGGTTCCCTAGCTATTACAGAAATACAAGTAAATACTATAGTGAAGTTCCACCTAACTCCAATGAGAATGACCTATATACAGAAATAGCAAGCCGTAATTGTTGCTGAGGCTGTGGGGATAAAGGTACCCTGATCCACTATTGGTGGGAGTATAGATTAGTACAACTGCTTTGGAAGTCAGTATGGAGAGTACTCAGATTTGATCTACCATTGACCTAGCTATCACACTCCTGGAGATATATCTAAAGGAAATGAAATCTGCATTCTGGAAAGCAACCTGCAAACCTTTATTTAGTAATAGTACAATGTACAATAGCTAAGACATAGAATCAACCTAGATGCCCGTCAGCAGAGGAATGAATAAAGAAACTGGTACATCTATTTGATGGAATACTACTTGTTCATAAAGAGAAATGAAATCTTGCCATTTGCAACAAAATGGTCCCAGCTGGGAACCATTATGTTTATTGAAATAAGCCAGTCCCCAAAGGACAACTATTGTATGTTTTCTCTGATGTAAAACAACCTATATGCAAAGTACAACATATTTAAAACAACCTATATGCAAAGTACAACATATATGTAAACAAATTATATATATCCATATACATGAACTGTATAAGGGTGATTAGCATACCAGGAAGTAAAGGGACAATGCAGTATGCAGCTTTACTTTTGAATAAAAGTAGGACTCCTAATGAAACTTATAAACACACCTGTGCATTATGATGCTAGGTTTTTTTTTTTTTACGTTTGCCTGTACTTATGTCATGATGCCTTTAAACATCAGAAAGTTAAACTTGTAACTTGTGCTAATGGACTATACTATTGTAATAACATGGAGAAAAATGGGGAGAAAGGAAGGGGAAGGGGAGGGGGGATTCTTATTACTATGAAACTGTATTGTGGAAAACAGTAAAACAAATTAATTAATTAAAAAATAAAATGATACTCAGCATCATCTGTTTTAAAATCCTTGCACACGAAAACAATGAGATACTAACAGGTATCTATTTAAAATCACTATGACCCAAAATACTGACAACCACAAAAGCCTGTCAAGGAATGCTCATTCATTGCTGCTGAAAATGCAAAAATGGTACAACTGGTTTGGTAGATAGGTTAGAAAATCGATCTTTTCCTGTGAATTTTGCATTTTAAGAGTTTACCTTGTATTTACATTGTCTATTATTCTCTTTTTAATTTTTATTTTTCATGATATAGCTCCTTAAACACAGGGATTTTTCTTTCCACCTTCCCCATTCTTTTCTCCCCTACTGTTTTCCCCCATATTATAACTAGTCTAGTTCTGCAACAACAGTTACAAGTCAGTCATTATTCTATTTAAGTGTATCATGACATTGTAGGTACAGACAGTGGTAGAGAGTCCAACATTGTATTGTGAAAATGTATTTAACAGTTTCATTGGGGATCCATCTTTGATTCAGAAGTTGAAATGTATACTGCAATGTATTTCACTTTGTGGTATACTTGCCTCAATTATATAGTGGATAACAAATGTATACACATGTTTGCCTATATGTCTATTGATCTTGTATTTTGCATAAAGGTTGCCTTATATCAGACAGAACATATGTTATTTGTCCATTTGGGACTGTTGTATTTCGCTGAGCATAATGGTCTCTAGTTGGGATCATTTTATGCAAGGGTAGGATTCCGTTCTTTTTAATGGCTGAGTAGAATTCCACAGAGTAGATGTACCACAGTTTCTTAATCTTTGTCTATAGAGGGTGCAGTTTTCTTTGAACAAGGATGTTGCATTCTGGTTGCTCATGCTGTCTAATTACATTTATTTCTAATAACTTTCCAGCCTGTCACACACCTTCAGGTTTATTTGTGGCATGGCAGGAGAGAGGTGGAGACTCAGGATGGACTGGGGATGAATCCCAGCCCTTTACTCATCCCCAGCATGACCTTAGATATTACAGTTCATCTCTGACTCCTTCCTTCTCGTCATCTGTAAACTGAGGGTGGGGGACTGGGTGTGAAAACAGGGGCTGATTCAGAGCTTTGTTGTGAAGATTAAGTAAGTCAAAACACAGAGCACTTATATACAATAAAACATACTTTGGTGAGTTTAGACAAAAGTATATGGTTCTGTATTTATTGTCTTAATCGATACACAGAATATCCCTGTCACCCTTAAAGTGTCTTCATCCTCTTGAATTCAGATCCTTTCATCTTACTCTCAAATAACCACTGATCTACTTTCTATCACTACAGCCATCTTTTCTATAATTTCATATAAGTGGAGCTAGTTCCACAGGCTGGAGGATTAACGTGCTACGCCACTATGCCAGTTCCCTCGAGCTTGTTTTTTTTTTTTCAAGATGTATTTATATTTATTGGACAGTCAGATATACAGAGAGGAGGGAAACAGAGAGGAAGATCTCCGTCCACTGATTCACTCCGCAAGTAGCCACAACGGCTGGAGCTGAGCTGATCCGAAGCCAGGAACTTCTTCTGG
Source organism: Ochotona princeps (assembly GCF_030435755.1). Classification (NCBI taxonomy): domain Eukaryota; kingdom Metazoa; phylum Chordata; class Mammalia; order Lagomorpha; family Ochotonidae; genus Ochotona; species Ochotona princeps. The sequence continues at coordinate 67,803,959 of NC_080834.1, forward strand.
GTCTCCCATATGGGTGCAGGGTCCTGATGCCTTCGGCTGTCCTCAAACTGCTTTCCCAGGCAATAAGCAGGGAGCTGGATGGGAAGCAGGCCTCCAGGGATTAGAACCGGTGCCCATATGGGTTCCTGGTGCAGGCAAATTATGGACTTCAGCCACTAGGCTATTGCACCGGGCCCTGCCCCTCAGGTTTTAAGCTTTGAAGTGGTAGAATTTCTCTGTCTCTTTCTTAATTATTTTGCTTTTTTAATGTCTTATTTTAACAAATTTGAGGACCAGCATTGCCGCACAGTGGATTAGGCTGTCATTTTAAATTCCAGTGTCTGAAATTAGAGGGCTGATTTGAGCTTTAGCTACTCTGCTTCCAGTCTGGCTTGCTGCTAGTGAATCTAGAAGGGCAGTGCAAGATGGCCCAAGTACTTGGGAGACCCAAATGGAGAGGCTGGCCCAGCCCAGCCACAGCCAGAGCAACCATTTGGGTAGTGAACCAGTAGATGCATGATCTGTCTCTCTTTCTCCCTTGCTGTCTTTCAAATAGATAAACAGTTAAATTTTTTAACATAAATAATAAAATCTTTAACATAAATAATAAAAATTAAAAATCTTGGGCAGGCATTGTGGGTATAGTAGATTGGGATGCCTGCATGCCATAGTGCATCACTGGTTTGAGCTGACTTCTCACTTCCAATCCAGCTTCTTGCTAAGGTGTATATAAAGGCAGTGAAGGACTGTCCAAGTGCTTAGGCCTCTGCTGCCCTTGTGGCAGACCAGATGGAATTCTCTGCTTCTGGTTTCAGCCTGTCACAGCTCTGGTTATTGGGTGTATCGAGGGAGTGAATTGGGGTATGGAAGATTCTCTCTCTCTTTTAAGTAGTAAAAATAAATAATTTTTTTTAAAGTGAAGAGTCTTTCTGAGGTGAGCATCTGGCCTAAATAAAGTTTAAGATGTCAGTGTCTTCTATTGAAGTATGTACATTCGATGTGCAGCTCCTGCTCCCGACTCCAGCTTGCTGCTATTGCAGACCCTGGGATGTGGCCGTGATGGCTCAAGTAATTGGGTTCTTGCTGCCATGTGGGAAGCCTGGCCTGCAGTCCAGGCTTTGGCCCGGCCTGGCCCCAGCTGTTTTTGGTCATTTGAGAAGTAAATTAGCAGATGGGTATGTTGTCTGTCACATGTTCTTTCTCTGTTAAATAAGTAATTCTTTCTCCTCCCCAAATCATAAAGACATTTTTAAATATTTTCTCCAAAACGTTTTAAAATCTGATTTTCAAAAATCAATAATAAATCTACTTGGGTTCATTTTTTCATCTGGTGTGACTGCAGGTCTGATCTAACTTTTATCTACCATGTCTCTTGTATGTTTCTGCCAGTATGCATCTTTTCATTTCTATTCCATATGTTTGAAGGGCTCCATTTTAACTTGAGCTTTTAAAGTTCTACTCCTTGTTCAAGATCTAGTTCAAATGGCCTTAAATATTTTGTATTATATTTATATCTTTTTCCTTCTCTTGAGTTAAATGAAGGCACTCAGTGTCCCTAGAACATTTTATCCCTTTACTATAAATATTAGCTCATCTTGCAGGTACCACAACCACTATTGTGTCTGCCCTCTGTCTACCAGGTTGTGAGCTCTTACATGTTTTATGGTGGGAAGAATAATGGTCAATAATTCTACCACACACTAATTCCTGGAATGTACACATATATCACCTCCTATGGCAAAAGGAAATCAAGGAGTCTGAGATGAGGTAATCTTTGTTTATCCAAGTAAGCCAGTCTAACTTAATCAGTAGTTAAATTTGGAGAGAATCTTCAGCAGTTGAATTCAGCATTAGTGGGATGTATGGTTGAAGAAGCACTGTCAGACAAATGCAACATTACTTTTAACAATCTTTTTTTAAAAAACACCATAAACATATATAAAATAAACAAATTTATAACTTGTGGTTGGGAAAGTCCAAAGTCAATATGCCAGCATCAGATACATCAGATGGCAAATGAGCATGTGGGCAAGACAGAAAGAGAGATGGAAGAGGAGAGAGAAAGACAGAGAAAGACAGAGAGAGAGAGAGAGAGAGAGAGAAATGAGCATCAAAAAGCCAAGGAAGCCAAACCTGCTTTTATATCAACCCATTCTCTCAATAACTAGCTCAATATCATGATACAAACTCACCTAGGAGTGCTGAGAGAATGAGAGTGTGGTGGGGAAGGGAAAAGTATTATATTCAGAATATTAGGGATGCTTAGGACATTAGGATATTTGAGACCTAGTGGGACTATGGGATTTCCCAATCATCTTTTCAGTTATTAAATGTGTTTCAGTAAGCTAAATGTATGTGGATATAGTTTTATTGATATTTCTATTGTACACATAAGTATCTGTTTTCTTTGTTTTGTACAAGAATCATAGCAAGGTCAAACAGACCAGACAGAGTTGATCAATAATATGTTGAAATATCTTGATCCTGGAGTTTAGGTAGCTGTTCAAACCTTTATGATTCTTCCTTTTCTTCTTTTCAGAGGTTGTCTTATGTGATTAATTTTTAATTGCCAAATAATTACATGTATGTATGGGGTAGAATGTATGTGTTGATACACATTTATGTTGTAGTAATCAGAATGTTTCATATATCAATCACCTCATACATATATGTCATTCATTTGTAAGGAGAACGTTCAAAATCTTCTATAGCTATTTTATGCATTGTCACCTGACAGCAATGGGACTTCCTCTTCCTGTCTCATCCACAGACCACTCTTCCTCTTTCTGCCCCTTTGCTACTTCCTCCACCATTCCTGTAACCACTGTCCTACTCTTCACTTCCATGAGACCCGCTTCTTGGACTCCCAAGTGTAAGGGAGATGTGATACTTGTCTTTCTATGCCTGGTTTATTTTACTTAACATAATGCCTTTCAAGTTCTTCCATGCTGATACAAATTACAGGATTTTGTTTTTGTTACAAATGAGTAGTGTTTCATTGGGTGTCTTTGTCACGTTGTTTTGATCATTCTTTCATTGATACACATAGGTTAATTCTCTGTCTTGGAATCTTTATCATAGTTATACAGTAAATGTGGAATAGAAGTATAACTTCCTCATTCCTCATTTCATTTCCTTTGGAGACATACCCAGTAATGGTACTATCAAACTATAGAATAGTTTTATTTATATTGGCTCATGTTTTTCTGTCAACACGTGTAACTTCATTTTTCTCCACATTCATGCCAGAGCTTGTTGTTACTTGTGGTCTTGATAATAGTATTTCTAATTGCATAGTCTGATTCTTAAAAAAATCAATAGCCTAGAAGTGTAAGCAACAAAAGCAATACTAGACACATTAGTCTATGTTAGACTGAAATGCTTCTGCATAGCAAAGAAAACAATGAACAGAATGAAGACACAACTGACAGAATGCAGGAACATCATTATAAATTATGTATTTGACAATTAATTAAATTAAAATCCAAAAGTATATAAGGAATTACATAGCAAAACCCTGTATTCTTTTTAAATGGGCAAAAATCTTCTAAGATACACAAATGATGAATAGGTACATGGAAAAATGTCCAACATCACATATACCACAGAAATATTTTTTTATTCAAATGGGATTCCTGAATCTTGGCCATATTATCTGGGAAGAGACACTTGTCTGCTCTATGTATTTATTTATTTGAACGACAGTAAAAGAGAGAGGGACAAGGAAGAGAAAGGTTCCATCTGTTAGTTCATTCTCGAAATTGCCACAACAGTTGGGATTGGGCCAGACTAAGGCCGGGATCCAGGAATCCTATCTGGTCTCCTGCGTGCAGGAACCTAAGTGCTTGGATCATCACCTGCTGCTTCCCAGGTGTGTTGGCAGGAAGTGGAGCAAATGGGACACTACCCGGCATGCTGACACAGATGTTGGCATCCCAAGAAGCGGCTTAACCCACTGTACCTCATTGCTTTTATCATTGAGATAACAGCAGCTGAGAGTGAATGAAAAGCCTTGCTACAGTCCAAAACTTTCCCTTCTGCCTCTTTGTTTCCGCTTTGGCCACTGTTGCGGTCTGCCTTTACTGTGTGCCCTGGAGTATGCCTCTGCTACGCGACTTCAGAATGACTTCTCCCAACATGTCGCCTTGTCAGGAGGCGTCCCTCCACATCTTAGGCATGTTAGTTTTCTTAACAACAGTCAACAGAACTTTTAACTAATGTTTCAGGAAGGGACATATTTCAGTATTTCTTTCTCTTTTTAAATTTCTTTGATCTACCGTGTACCTCCTATTACAAACAATATAATATTTATTCTCTGACGAATGTGTGCAGCCGCTGATGTGCTGCGATTCTGTTCTTTCATTTTTCTTCTTATAACTTTGGAGTTTAGCCATGACTCATACTTGACACCTGTGACAATCTCTTGCTTGAGGCACTGCAGGGTAGGAACCGGTTTATCTTCTTAGGATTTATAGAACACAATCTATTATATTACTGCTATTATCATTCCCTTTGTCTTTTGTCCATTTTAATGGCCTGAAAGAAAGGTCATGTGCTTCATATGTATTGGTTCTCAGAGCAAGTGCCACGTGACTGAAGCTAGGGAACTGGCAAGTGGGATGACAATGTGAGTGTCACCTGGAGCTGTTTTGTGGTGTAAGGGTTGGACAGAGTAGCAGAATGTCTAAAAGGGCGTGTTCCCTGGCTTTAAATGCATTGTGACATAGTGTGAAGGTTTGTCTTCTCTATTGCATGTGCCAAAGAGGAGGACATTGGTTAGTCTCAGAGGAGGAGGGGGAGGCAGCATAGATTTAGGGCCAGTTAGCATCTGCTTTTCCCTCTGGAGTCTGAAACTGTTATAAATTCGTGAGAGAAGAGACTTGAATTGGACTTTACATTGAGGTAAGGATAAATTAAGATCACTCTTTACAAAGAGTTGAAATTTGGGAAATAAAGTGCATTGACAGAGTATCCAACAATTTCAAAGCTGCCTGTACTTGCATATATTTTGCCTTGAGTGTTAAGTCAGGTAGCAAATTGAAGCTCAAGAAATGGTTCGCATTTATATTGGAATTAACAAATGTGTTTTAAAAGACAAGTCACTGAGACTTAGAAGTACTTTTTTATGGTGGCTAGAGAGGAAGTATTAATCAAATTTTTCTCAAAATGGTTTTCATTTTAAGGTTCAGTTGACTGCTTGGTTGAGATTCCACCAAGAACATTGTTGAGTCTCTTCTGAAGCTATTTTGAGTTCTCTTGTCTTTCCTCTCTGATTTGTGTGGCTGTAACTTCTGTATTAAGTTATACCCAATTAAGATCTTGTGTGATTTGCCTAGTAGTGTCTTTAAGTGCTGGAATTTAAAAGCATGTCTCTGTGGGATGGTGAGTAAATGTGTGCAGATGGTAGGCAGTGGCAAGTAAGGGGGTACCCTAAGGAGAGTATTTTTCTTGCTTTTTGCTTAGAGCATGCTGGTTAGTGCCATCAGGGGTGAAGGGTTTCTTTGGATGGAAGAAGAGTAAACACTTTTAGGATGAACCACTGTTGGAAGCCAGTGGGTGAAGCTGTCATCAGAAGACTGCCAGTGGTAGATCAGGCAGGCAGGGTCTGGAAGAAGGGCTTGCTGATTTCCTCCCTCAGCCTTTTACCTGGAGATTCTGCAAGATACTGGCCAAGTAAATTCTGCTTTATGGATGAGAAAAGCTCATGTTCTACCAGTGGAGGATGTGTCCGCTCTTTGCGTTTAAATCTCATCAGACTCTGTGGTATTGTACTTGGTTCACCTTCAGAGAATAGTAGAGTAGGGAACTAAAAATGGATTGCTGGATAATGTTTTTTTTTTAAAGATGTTTTTATTTTGATTGGAAAGGCAGATTTACAGAGAGAAGGAGAGACAGAAAGATCTTCCACACGCTGGATCACTTCCCAAGTGGCTGCAATGGCCAGAGCGGAGCCAATCCAAAGCCAGAAGCCAGGAGCCTCCTTTGAGTCTCCTACGTGATTGCAGGGTGCCAAAGCTTTGGACCAACCTCACTACTTTCTTAGGTCAAAATCAGGGAGCTGGATGTGAAGTGGAGCAGCCAAGACACGAAACTGGCGCCTGTATGGATCCTTCTGCATGCAAAGCGAGGATTTAGCCACTGAGACATTGAATTGGGCCAGTGGATATTGCTTTTGAAAACATAAGAGTGAAGTGCAGTTTAAAGATGTAGGCAATTGTCTTCACAATGAAAGTGAAGTAAAAATTCTGAATGGTATTTTCATTTTCTTTGTAACTGGGTTTGTTGTGTCCCTTTGCCAGGAAAATGTGACAGGTCTGCTTTGAATTTATTTTGTGTAGATTTTTAAAATACAGACAAATTGGAACTATTAGATTGTTTCAGATTAAAAGGTAAATGTAGGGTCCTGGTGCAGTAGTCTAATAGCGGAAGTTCTCACCTTGAACACACTGGGATCCTATAAGGGTGCCAGTTTGTGTCCTGGTGGCCTCACTTCCCATCCAGCTCCCTGCTTGGGGCTTGGAAAAGCAGTCAAGGACGGCCCAAAGTCTTGGGACTCCGCACCCAGATTGGAAGAAGCTCCTGGCTCCTGGCTTCAGATTGGCTCAGCTGTGGTCATTGTGGCCACTTGGGGAGTGAATCAGCCAGAGGACGATCTTCCTCTCTGTCTCTCCTCTTCTCTGTATATCTGACTGTCCAATAAAAATCAGTAAATATTAAAAAAAATTAAAGGCATAGAAGTACTAGTACTAAGGCAGCAAGGCTAATTTCCCACCTCCTGTTTGTTGTTACCCTGCTATCTTACATCAAAAGCCTTCACTACTCCCCATTGCTTTGTGGTTACATGCTGATGGAGTGTGGAGATCCACTTGTCCTTTCATCCTTTGGGATTGCACATAATAAAAGCTCACATTGTTCAAGACTAGTTTTTTAAAGCACTGACCTAAAACAGTATTTCTCTTTATTAGCCTGAGGTACTCCAACATGTGGCAGTGGTGTGAACAAAACACTTAATTCGATTTGATTTGGTATCCATCTGGCTAAATGAAACTAAGTAATTTAACCAATTATCCTCAAATTTTAAATATTTTGGCACTTTAGAGGGATTTTCTTAAGTAAAATCTGAAGCAGGCTGGTTGTCGTTTATGTTGCAAATGTGCCATGCTAAGATTGCCAAAGCCAGGGAACAGAGATAAAGGAGTCACGTACGCTGACTCAGCCTGAGAGTGACATGTGCCAATTCTGCACTGAGTTCAGCTGCCAGAACTTAAAAAAAAAGTTCCAATCCAACTGGAGGGTAGGCTGGGGAAAATGCGGGGAAGAACACTATGTTAGTCTCATCCACATACACAACAGTTGATACTTTGAAATGATCTAAAGAAGTTAGGGCCTGGCGGCGTGGCCTAGCAGCTAAAGTCCTCGCCTTGGAACACCCCGGGGATGCCATATGGGCGCCGGTTCTAATCCTGGCAGCTCCACTTCCCATCCAGCTCCCTGCCTGGGAAAGCAGTCGAGGACGGCCCGAAGCTTTGGGACCCCGTACCCTCGTGGGAGACCCGGGGGAGGTTCCTGGTTCCCGGCATCGAATCAGCGCACACCGGCCCATTGCGGCTCACTTGGGGAGTGAAACATCAGGTGGAAGATCTTCCTCTCTCTCTCTCCTCCTCTCTGTATATCCGGCTTTCCAATAATAATAAATCTTAAAAAAAAAAAAAAGAAGTTAGTAGGCAGTTTCTCATCATTCAAGTTTTAAGCATAAAGGTAAAGTTTTCCAATTACTTTTTTTTCAAGTACACTGAAAGAGCAACTGTGTGGCGAAGTACTCTCTGGCATTAAAAGTACCCTTTTTGAACTCTGTGTAAAAACAGTGAAATTTTGCTTGACAGTTGTGAGATTTGGGTAAGTCATTTAACTTCTCTAAACTTGTATCCTAGCTGAAAAGGCTGTGTCCCAAAATGAGATTAGAGAATACATGCAAACACTGACTCAGGGTGCAGAGGCTGCATCCCACAGCCAGGGGATCTGGGTTTGATTCCTGGCACTGGCTCCTCCTGATCCCGGAAGCTGAATGTGAGCCCAGCCTCCTGACAACACAGAGCTTGGTAGGCACTGGTGATGATGCAAGCAATTGTTCCTCCACCCACATGGGTGACCAGGACTGAGTTCCTGGTTCTTTTCCTAGTTTTGGCTTGAATTGTAGGCATTTGAGGAGCAAACCAGGGTATGAGATATATTTGTCTCTCTGCTTCCTAAGTAAATTAATTGGAAATCAAAGAATGAACAAGGAACATATTGACACAAAGTCTGGTACATACTAAATATTCAATACTTGTGGCTTTTAGCTTTCCTTAGATCATTATTGATGATATTGTTGTGGGGTCAATGATTGTCAGCAGTCGTGTAGAGGTCCTGTCTGAGCCAGGAATGGATCTGTAATGATCAGAAGATAATGGACTCTGTGAGAATGAATGATGTTTTGGGCAATTGTAAAAATGAAATATCCTCATCTTTTGCCTGTTTTTTTTTTTGTTTTTTTTTTTTTTAGATTATGGGGAGTTTCAAAGGTCATGCCCTCCCTGGAACCTTCTTCTTCATCATGGCTCTTTGGTGGAGCACCAAGAGTATCCTGAAGCATATCTTCAGAAAGCAAAAGCGGACCTGCTACCTGGGTTCCAAAGCCTTATTCCGTCGAGCAGAAATTTTGGAGGGGACTGTGTTAGTCTGCATGGCCTTAACTGGTGAGTGAGCCATTTCTGTTCTCCTTTCAGATACTTTCACGTGCTGATAAACAAACTGTCATAAAAGCAAGATGCAAATCAAACAACACCACAGTCTTAAAGGTTTACAAGAAAAGATAAATAGGGAATTTGTTAATAAATTAGATTCTCAGAAAAAAAATGAAGACACTTGCCATGATGAATTTTTCATTAAAAATATCTCACCACGTGTTCTAATTTCTACCTTATATATGTTGTTAGGAAGATAATACTTTATGTTCATAAAAAAACCTATTCCTTTATGAATTATTTGATGTAGTTACCTTGCCTGCCAAGCCAAGGTGGATTTTCCTTATAGAGTTTATTGGTATCTTTGAAATAATTTTATATCAAGTGTTCTCACCCATAGAAGAACAAAATCTACCAGAAATAATTTTGTAAATGACACCAAAACAATCAAGTGACTATGGACAAACTTCAGTAAGTACTCATTGCTGATATGTGATGCCTGAAAGGTCAGCGCTGAGAAGACCCAGCCTCATGTACTCATTACTTTCCTTGGTTCCTAAATTAGAGGAAGAGGTTAGGCCAGGTAACCTCTGAGGCCTTTCCTTTTACTTTGTACCTGGATGAAAATCTCCATGTTTTTAGCATTCCTGCCTCTCCTCTTTCTTTCTTTTTTTCTTTTTTTTGTTTAAGATTTGTTTTTATTGGAAAGGCAGGTATACAGAGAGAAGGAGATACGGAGATACAGAGAGAAAGACCTTCCGTCCACTGGTTCATTTCCCAAGTGGCCTCAATGGCCAGAGCTGAGCTGATATGAAGCCAGAAGCCAGGAGCCTCCCAAGTTGGTACAGGGTCCCAAGGCTTTGAGCCATCCTCTACTGCTATCCCAGGCTACAAGTAGGGAGCTAGATGGGAAGTGGAGTAACCACAACATGAACCGGCGTCCAAATGAGATCCTGGTGCATGCAAGGTGAGGATGTAGTCAGTAGGCTATTGTGCTGGGCCCTATCTCTTCTTCTAAAAGATTTCTTCATTCTTTATGCATGGAAATAGATCTCTGCCATGACCCTCAGGTTGCCAAATGACATTCCTGGTTTCTCATTTCACAATAGGATAACCAAAGATAACAATAATATATATTTTCCTAAGAAAAAATGTTTTAGAAGTATTTTAAATGTTTTTGTAATGAAAACATGTAAAATGTTTGAAGAGTTAAGTTTACCCTGATATGAAATATATGAAACATATTACCCTGCACTAAAACATCATATTGCTTATAAATATGTATAATTAAAAAAATACATATAGTTTTTGTGTCACTTAAAATTTTTCTCCTTCTCTCTGTAGATATGCCTTTCAACTAAAAATAAATAAATCTTGAAATAAATTAAATTGACTATCTCCAACAAGATTTTCCCCTGCCAAATTCTGTAGATTGGCAAGTAAGGCAGCATTTCTAAGAATGTTTACCAGTATGCACAACTAACTGAACGATGTACTCTGTGCATCTGGATATCTTGGTTGTCCTTAACTAGTGGAAAACTGAAACCTTCAGCACTGTTACTCAGGACCACGCAAAACCACCTGCTGCTTTGTGGCAGCTACCTAAATGTGTGGAAAGAAGGAAATGTGCAAGTGAACCAGTGGACGGAAGGTCTTTCTCTCTGTATCTCTGAGGGGCTGATCTCACAAATCCAAACTTCCACATCATACAAGATTTATCTGAGCCATTAGAGTGGAATAACCAGTGAAACTAATGGTCTGTATTGAAGACCTGAAACTGATATTTGACTGGTTGCATATGTTTAACTAAAATCTGTTATCCTAATCAGTATCTGAATCTCCAAACAATCCTTAAATGCCAGGGCTCAGTTACCAGGGAATAGTCCAGAGACACAGTAGAGTGGAATAAACAGTGTGCTAACTCTCCTGGACCTTCCTTTGTTTAAGATAAAGTTGTGGGAGGATTACTAACACTGTGGGATGTTCTTCTACAGGCATGACTGGGGAGCAGTTCATTCCTGGAGGACCCTACCTGACTTTATATAAAGAAGGCCAGTGGAACCAACTCATGGGCTGGCATCATTTCACCATGTATTTCTTCTTTGGCCTGCTGGGTGTATCCAACATCTTATGTTTCACCATCAGTTCAATTCCTGTCTCCTTACCCAGGCTAATGCTGTCAAATGCATTATTTGTGGAGGGTAAGTATTAGTATTTTTCTGTTCCTTTCTCTGTTAGTGGATTTTAACCTAGCCCTTTATATCCCTCAGGGGTCTTGGTACACTGTTGGTTGATATCTGGGTCATGGGAAGATGTTTAGATGCCTGGAGCAGAATACCAAAGATCTTCCTTCCTTATTGACTCATTGTGTCAAATTGGGCAAGCACACTCATTGTGCTTTGTTCACATCTAGCATCTGTATTAAATAACCATGGGCTGTGGTAACCTGTCTCTTGTTTGTCCTGGAAATTATTTATTTGGACTTTTAGCAAGTGAAACCTGAACTCAATGAAGCATGCTTAGCCTCATGATGCAACCATTCACAGAACTGCTTCCATCATCTACTAACTTACCTTTTCCATAAGAAGAGAGTAAAAATCTACTATTATCTGGCTAGTAGGGTCTGAAGAATTCGGTCATATGAAGATGTCAGGTCCTAATTTTGGAATATTACTGCAGAGGATGGAACTAAAAAGTGCTGAATGATGAGAAGAGTCATTTCGTAGCTGTTTCCCTTACTTTGTACATTTGAAAAAAATTTGCTTCATCCTCTGTGAGAACAGGACTGAATAAGAGATTGATGTCATCAATGAATAGCAGTTTCTTATTCTCTTACGGTGTTGTATCTCAGGGTGAACATCTCTTTTTTCCTTTTTAAGTGGAAAGGATTAAGACTAGAGTGGGATCCCGACACAGTAGCCTAGCAGTTAAAGTCTTTGCTTTGCACCCGCCAGGGGTCCATATGGGTTCCAGTTCTAATCCCTACGGCCCTGCTTCCCATCCAGCTTCCTGCTTGGGGCCTGGGAGGACAGTGGAGGATAGCCCAAAGCCTTGGGACCCTGCACTCGTATGGGAGACCAGAAGAGTCCCTGGGCTCCTGGCTTCGGATTGGCTCGGCTCCAGCCATTGTGGCCACTTGGGGAGTGAATCACCGAATGGAAGATCTTTCTTTCTGTCTTTCCTCCTCTCTGTATATCTGCCTTTCAAAAAAAAAAAAAAAAGACTAGGGTGGAATTTGTCCACTCTCAGTTAGGTGCACTTCCTGGGAGCTTTCTGAACCTCTTGTCATACTCAATAAAATCAAACTTACGGGTTCTGTCTGCCTTTGCTTCCTCCAATGGACTGACTTCCTTAAGGCAAGGCTTGGCTCATTCATTTGTGTACTTAAAGCACTTTTTCATGACATCACCCTCAGCCCTGTCATGCTTGCTATTCACCATTCTGCACAAAAATGTCCTTGTAGTTTGTTAGACATGCCATCATGTGACAGATTAAAAGTTGGGGAGGGAAAGGGGGGTTACATTTCAAGGTCACGTTCTGATGGCAGAGTTGTGTTTCTGCAGTGGGCATGTGCTCTTTTTGGACAACTGTAGGCATACAGTTACCTGGAGAGAGGCTGAGAGAGCAACAGCTGGTGGTTCCTTGGTTTCATTGAAAAAGACACGCTTTGTTCTCCCCTCCATCAGCTTTTATCTTCTACAACCACACTCACGGCCGGCAAATGCTGGACATCTTTGTGCATCAGCTGCTGTTCCTGGTGGTCTTTTTAACGGGCGTCGTTGCCTTCATAGAGTTCCTGACACGGAACAATGTGATTCTGGAGCTTCTGCGGTCTAGCCTCACTCTGCTACAGGCGACCTGGTTCTGGCAAGTAAGTTGGAGTCACAAGGTATTGTATTTGTGTCTCTGCCTGTAGAGTCTCTGTGTTGGAGGGAGCATATTGCTTTAGCATCTAGTTCTCCAGCGAGAACACAGGCTTTGGGGAGGTACTGTTTCTTTGGGTGGCCTGGAAGTTCTGGTGGGAGAGCTACTGGGGAGGAGGGTGATATGCGCCTGCTTGTTACCCATGGGCACAGCTGCAGTGAGGAATCTAGGAACCTATGCATTTGCATAAAAGTAGTTCCTGATGATAAAGCAGCTTACAGCCTACTAGTTTGTAAGCCAGAGAAATCCTTGGCCGGTAAGAAAATTAGGGAAGTATTATTTATTGAGAAACAGCTGTATGTCAGCCTCAGTACCAGGCTTTCACAAGTATATTGTTTCATTTTGTCCTTGCATTAACCCATCAGTTAAGCATTATCATTCTAGTCTTAAGAATAGGAAGCACTGGGGAGCCCATTCCAGGCTCAAGCAATATAAGAGTTAGGCTCTAACTCTGCGTTTATCTGACCACAAAACCTAAGTTCTTTACCATTTTATGCTGTCAGCTGTAAACTTGATGCTTTTGAAAGTGTGGATTTTGATCAGTGAACATTCATTTTATAGATACTGATAAATCATAAGCCATGATAAATATATGGAAGATATAGAGAAAGTTCAAGATGAACGGTGAACATGATTTAATTAAGAATAACCCCCTCTTTGTTTTTAAGATTTACTTTATTTATGTAAAAGCTATAATAACACACACACAGAGAGAAAAACTCTCCATCTGTTAGTTTGTCAACAATGTCCAGGACTGGGGCAGGCCAAATGCAGGAGCCTGCAACTCCATTTGCGTCTCCTGTGTGGCTGTAGAGGCCCCAATACTTGGCCCATTTTCTGCAGCTTTTGTGGGATTAGCAGGGGGCTAGAGTGGAAATAGAGCACCTGGCACTCATGTGGGATTGCCAACTCCTGCTTGTGTCTCAGCATGTTTACCAACGCCAGCCTCAAAGAAGACTTTTTTGAGGAGATTTTGTTTTAGTCATCAGAGAGCAGAGATTTGAAATGAAGAGATGTTTCAAGGATTTGTATTTCAGATGAGGAATGATAAGAAAACACTAATGCATGTGGAAAAGAGAAACATGATGGCCAAATGACAGTATTAATGAAATATTTAAAACATATTGAGGAGGAGCCAGTGTTGTGCCACAGGGAGTAAAACCACTACCTATGATGGTGTCTGTTTGCGTCCTAGTTTTTTGGATATATGCCCTGAAGTGAAGTAGCTGGGTCATAAGCTTTTTAGTTTTTTTTGAGTAATCCCCATAATGTTTTCCATGGTTTCTCTACTAATTTTCATTCTCATAATACTGTATCAGGGTTCTCTTTTCTCCATATTCTTAGCAGGGCTTTTTTTTTTTTTTTTTAAACTTTTTGGATAATAGCCGCTCTTACTTGAGTGACATTACACCTCATCCTAGTTTTTATTTGCATTTTTTGGATCTTTTTAAAATTTAAAAGGCAAAAGAGACAAAGGCAGGCAGAGGCTTTTTACCTATTTCTATTGTTCACTTTTTGAACAAAAGCCAGGACTGGACCAGGCTGAAGCCAGGAACTGGAAACTCAACCTGTGTCGCACACATGGGTAGCAGGGCCTGGGTACCTGAGAGATTGTCTGCTACATCCCATGCACGTGAGCAAGATGCTGGACCAGAAGCACAGGGGTCAGGACTAGAACTGGCACTCCAATAACAGATGCAGTAGACATCCCAAGGGATATCTTCATTCCAGTCTCTTCATTCCAAATCTCTGCTCTCTGATGACTAAAATAATCTCCTCAAAAAAGTCTTCTTTGAGGCTGGTATTGGTAAACATGCTGGAACATAAGCAGGATTTGACAATCCCATGTGAGTGCCAGGTGCTCTGTTTCCACTCTAGCTCCCTGCTAGCCTTCTCAGGATCAAGTTGGTCTCTGTGCCAGGTGGTACTTCCTGACCTCATCTGCTTGCTGTTTCCATGACTTATGCCTCTTAAAAAAAAAGGTAACAAAGTTAGTTTTTCAATAGATTTTTAAAAATTTAATTGAGAGATAGAAACATTAGAGACTTCCCATCCACTAGTTCACTCCTCAAAAGCTGGGGTGTACCAGGCCAAACCCAGGAGTCATGAACTTGGTCTGGGTCCTCTACATGGTGCCAGCATCCCAACTACTTGAACCAGAACCTGCTGCCTCCCACAGTGTACATTACGAGAAAGTGAAGGTGGGAGCAGAGTCCTTACTTGTTACCAAGTATTGTGATAGAGGATGTGAGTCCCCAAGTGGCACCTTACCCACTTCTCCTGCTTTTCTTTTTAGGAATTATTTAGAAATGTATTTTTAATGTCCCCCCAAGTATTCTTTTTATTACTTATTTTTATTTATTGATTTTTGTGGTTAGAGAATTTGTTCTCTTTGAAATAGTTAAGACTTTCTTTGGGACATGGTCTAGTATCAGTGTTTGTAAATATTCTGCGTATTTGAAAAGGCACTATATCCTTTCTTTGTTGAGTTCAGGATTTTACACGTATTGACTATATCAAATGTGTTAAAGAGCTTATTCAAATACAGTCAGACATGATCAACAAGGGAAACTCAAGGAGAGTGTAAGGATTGAATTACAAAGAGCAGAATTAATTAAATTGAAAATGTTCACTTAATATTTAATGTGTAGGTTCTGACAGAGGAGGCTGAAACTCCAGCTCAACTGGAAATAGATTAGCTCAGTGATGTTTCCTTTTACACAGAAATAATGTTTTTGCATTCCCCCAAAAGCTTTTCAAAGGAAGAGCTGTTTGGTTAAAATCTTGGGGCATAAATCCATGATTACATAGACATTTTCAGCTACCAGTAAGTCTAGACTAGTTTCCATTTTCACCTGGTGAACAGTCTAAAAAATGTCTGGAGTCTTAAAGAAAAATGAACGTTTAATACCATCCCAAATACACACTGGGAAGAAATGAATCCATTCTTGGATTCCTCTGAAATGAAAGTCTAAATGTCAACGTCCCGCAGTGACACTAAATAATGATGACGCACACTCTTGAGGGTCTGGGAAAACATGAACTGCCACCGCAGCTGGGACACCAACGAACGAACACACGAACACGAATGAATCAGCCGAGGAACAAAACGAACAAACCAACAACCAAAGAACTTTCATTGCTGAAAGCAGGCTGCTTATATACAGTTCTCCACCAATCACTTCTCCCCGTGGGTCCATTTGGCGCTACCTGATAGGCCGGTAGCAATGACATAATCACAGCGAGGGCATCAGCCTATCCCCGTGACTTCCTGTTTGCCTATTGGCGGGACCAACCCTGCCTCCTGGCCCTCAGCCAGCCTCCATCTTGTGACGGCCTATCATAGGCGTGGGGTCAACTCCTGGGGTGCTCCCCACATCTAAAACTTAAAAGAGTTTATTATGCTGCCATGATTTTTTTTGATAGAAATAGTATATGAATATTGATGGCCAAAGCTGTCTTAAGCTAACAGGATTATGTTATCATTTTGGGCATTTTTTGTTTTACTACTCCTGCCAATTCTTCATATGTGGTTCCTACCAGTGTATAAACTATGGCTAGATTAAGCACATACCTGTACTCTTAGAACCTATATTTATGGATTTAACAAAGCAAATTAGAATGGCTAATAATAATTCATATGTAAACTGTTGGATAATATGCAAACGGAGAAGGAACCTCTCTCTCATTCTATAATAATTGGTTTCTTTCCCAATCCACATTATAATCAATACTGTTCTTCCAATAACCTAGCTGTATAATGCAGTTTGCAAAAGGAAACAATCGTTCTCTAGGTCCTTTATAGTGAGTCACAGTTTCTCTGTGTCTGTGTGGGAGAAGATTTCAAAAGGGCACCTTGCTCCCAGGCTCCCTCTCATCCTCCTTTTGGCCACAGCCACTCGTTCAGTCAGAGAAAGAGGAAAAAGCCCCTGTTCTCTCTGCTTTTCCTAACTTTTGGACAGTTGCTTCCACTGCATCTCCTGGCTCTATCAATGCTCTTCCCTACCCTGCCAGGAGATGGCCCCTGACTGGCCGGATTCTCTACAATGTCCTGCCTTAAGAAAAAAAAAAAAAGAAGAAAGAAAAGAAAAGTTGATGTCATATGGTGGATCAAACATTTGCTTAGAAGTATTGAAATAAATGCTTGGATAATAAGATGTAAAACAATAGAGAATTCACTCTTAGTGTACATGCCCCTGGCTTGTTAAAGAAGATAATAATTTACCTTTGAAATATAATGCAAATGAGATTTAAACTTAAAACAGATAAGGAGGGCCCTGCGCGATCGTGTAGTGGTTAAAGTCCTCGCCTTGCATGCGCGGGATCCCATATGGGTGCCGGTTCTAATCCCGGCAGCCCCACTTCCCATCCAACTCCCTGCCTGTGGCCTGGGAAAACAGTTGAGGACGGCCCAAAGCCTTGGGACTCTGCACCCGCGTGGGAGACCCAGAAGAAGCTCCTGGCTCCTGGCTTCGGATTGGCTCAGCTCCAACCATTGCAGTCGCTTGGGGAGTGAAACATTGGATGGAAGATCTTCCTCTCTGTCTCTCCTCCTCTCTGTGTATCTGACTTTCCAATAAAAATAAATAAATCTTAAAAATAAAACAAGGAGTCAGCAGCAAAGACAGAACAAGAAAATAGAAATTTATTTTTTTTTGATGCAGTGCTTTTCTTGGGATTGTCTGATAGGAATAAATTAAGACAATGGATGAAAGCACACATTTTTTATAAGGGAAATATTTTCCATAAGGGATTTTTCTGCTTAAAGGAAGAAGTAGTGATAAAGATTGTGGCAATTTCTGGTCCTTAGTTTGGGGTTTGAGCATTGCTGTTTGTCTGGCTTTCAGTAGCTCACATGGCTTTACTCTCCATAAGCGTCCATCATATCTTCAGTTCTTCAGTGTCAGGTTCTGAGGGTTCCAGTGAGTGTTAGTAGTGAGAAGCATGCAAAGTTTCTCTTCTCCTGGTACAAAACAGAAAATATGACTGGCAGAATTGGTGAATACCCATGGAGGCGACTTGAGAGAGATTTTAGTTTGAAACCTCCCAAAAGGCAATTGTGCCTGTGGAATATAATGAAAATTTGGCAGGCCTCCAGGTGGGGCTGACCTAGGTCTGTAGTCTACCTTTCCCATATTAATCATGTGAAACACCGAGGAGAAGACATTCTGGACCTTTGAGCCTCTTCAACTATGAAAGAGAAATAATAGCTCCTGGTGTTGTGGAACTTACAACTTGAAAACTCATGTGGCCCTCTGGAGATGGCTGTTAATTCCATGGTGGAAGGGTAGAGAAATCTGCTTGGAGAATGGGAAGGCTAGTCGGAAACTGAAGGTCCAAGAGAGTTACCAGTTCATCTCAGCGGCAGATTTCAGGCAAAAGATACACTTCTGCTTATTTTGATGTTAGACTGCTGTAGTGGTTCTCTAGGGCTATCTCCACAGGTGGGTGACTTTACATAGTAGACACTGTGCTGAAGGCCAGAAATCTGAAGCCAGGGGTGCTGGAAGCCTTCGTTCCTTCCTTTGTGGGGCCCATGGGGAGAAGGTGTGCCACAGGGATGATCCTTGACATCCTTGAGGTCCAATCTCTGGCCTGTCTTTACGTGGTATTTTCCCTGTGTGTCTTTACCATCCTGTGTTTTTTTACATGGCTGTTTTATAAGAATGTCAATCATTGGAATTCAGGCCAACTATGATCCCTTGTGACATCTTAACCTAATAATATCTGCATGTGTCCTGTTTCCAAAGAGGGCACAGTAATAGGTACTGAAGGTTAGGACTTGAAGGAGCAATATGACCCACGACTGCTGATCTTTACCTGTGGGGGCTGGAACAAGTCACTTCCTAAACAGGTGGATAGCTTATTTGTGCAGCATTGGAGGACCATTGGTAGGCCTGATGGGTGGGAACCAGAGAGCTGGTTCATAGTTTTTTAGATTCTCTGAAAGATCCTTTCTTGCCACAGGATTTCTGATTTAGTTGTTGTGAGTTGTAAGAGAAAGAGAGAGGCAGCCTGTGTGATCCCAACACATCAGCTTTTGCTGGACTGCTAAACTGGGTATTGATAACATGACTAGAATTTTCTTTCTATACAGTGAGCACAAGATGACCCAGACATTCTTGCTGTCTTTCAGGGATTACAGGGACCTGGATTTTGATACCTTTGTTATCTCACAGAGAGCTTTCCCTAGTAGCATATACAAGAAGTGTATAATACAACACCAGTGTATGCAAAGCAACAGACAAACCAGCTGGGTGGCATTTCTGCTTGAGGTTTCTGAGTATTGAGTGTTGGTGTCTCTGAGTTAATAACTGATTTGCCTTCTGCCAGTGGAGTTGAAATGCTCACCCTTCAGAACGTGACTGTGGTCCCTTGTAGCGGCCCCAGCGGTGGGTACTGTAGAGTCATGGAAATGTCTTTGCTTGTGTTTGGTGATGAATGGATAGGATCATGGCATTTTTGAGTTATCCTATGTCTGAAAGAGACAACAAATGAATCCTTTTGCTTGGAAGAGAGAGAGAGAGAGAGAGAAGGATTTTCTTCCATCTGTTGATTCACTCCCGCTCCTCAAATGTCCACAGGTTGGGATTGGGCCAGGCCAAAACCAGGAGGCTGGAACTCAGAATGAGTCCCTCACATGGATGGCTGGGACTTGGGTATTTGAGTCATCACTTGCTGCCCTCCATGGCGATGTGTTAGCAGAAGCTGGAATTGGAAGTGGAACCAGGTCTGGAAACCAGACATTCTGAAACAGGATGCCAGCACTTCAGACATCATCTTAATGCTGTGCCAAACCTGCCTCCGTGCTATTTTTAAATAATGTTGTATTTGGGGAATGTTTATGATTCTGACACTGGTTTATAAATGAAATGCGTAAAACCAGCACAGAAGTAGGAAGCCTTGCTCTGCCTCCCTCTGCTTGGTAACCTGAGTACTTAATCTATAGAAAATGTATACTTCTACTCAAACTGGCCCCTTGGAAACATGCCGAATGATGTCAGCTTTTCTTTTCTTTTCTTTTCTTTTCTTTTCTTTTCTTTTTCCTTTTCTTTCTTTTTCTGTCATTCTTCCTTTCTTTCTCTCATTTTCTCTCTCTCTCTCTCACTTCTTTCCTTGCTTCCTTCCTTCATTTTCTTTCTTTCTGCACAGCTTTTGTATGGAGTTCCCTAATTATTAAGTGTTGTCTTGCTGGGCATTGAAATTGCAGCGTCCCCCAACTCTCCACCCCTACATTCTCATTTGAGAGATCTATGAGTGAGCTTCAGGATCTAATTCTTATTTGCCCCACCTGAGTGGGTAAGTATGCCTCTGAGACAAACTGTATCACATTTCAGTGGTTTTGTGTCTTCATTTACACTGTGTCTGTAAAGGTAAAAACAGCAAGAATCTGTTGTCACATTTCTCGGCTTTCTTAACAATGAGCCCTTGGGGGCAGGCATTTAGCCTAGCAGTTAAAACACTGGTTAAGGTAACCAGGCCCCACAAGGGAGGACCTGGGTTTGATGTTTAGCTCTGGCTCCTGACTCCAGTTTGTAAGGTAGAAGTGATGACTCTGGTAGTTGAGTTGGTGCCGCCCACTAGCAGCCCATTGAGCTCCAGGGACTTCAGACCAGTGGGCAAAAGGAGATCTTGTAGGCAGATGGGAGTGAAATAGCAAGTAAGCTCACTGGTGTGTCTGCTTCCTCTCTCTTTTCTTCTCTCTCTAATAATTTATTTAAAAAATTAATGAACAAAACTATGTCATCTAGCTTCAACTATTCCTACAGCTTGATACATTCTGTGAGCCTCAGTGTATCAGTTCCTGGCTTCGCCAATCCATTGCTACTTCTCTGCTGTCTCCAGGTCCCATTTATCAGCCAAAGCTCCACATTGCACAGCAGTCTGAGAAAATGCAAATCTGTTCATTTTAATCTTATGCCTTAACCCACCAGTACTTTTCCTTAGTGCCCTAATATCAAGTCCAAATGTTTTGTCATCTACCTAGATCCCTTCTCTTCTAACTTTTCAATTGCATGCCTAAGGCTAGCATGGTCCCAGGCACATACTATGCCCTTCAGAAAAAGTGGAATGAATGAGTAGAAGGCAGAGAACCGGAGTTAACTATAATCCCTTCTCCCTTTTCAATGGAGATCAGTTTATGAGCTCTTTGCAGTGTCAAGAAGTCTTAAGAATAGTTCCCCATGCTCATAGAAACCTGCATATCGCTTAATAAAATTTAAACATGTGCATGCCCACATGCTTATGTAGGTGTTATGATAGTATAAACACATTGTATACTGTACTTCTAGAAGGGCATTTATATATAAAGTTTCTGTATATATCCATTCTTTAGTATCTTGGTCCCCCCTTATCTGAGGTTCCACTTTTTCTGGTTTCAGTAATTCACAGTCAACTGCAGTTGGAAAATACGAAATGGAAAATTCCAGAAATAAGTAACTCATCAGCTTTAAGTTGCCTGCCATTCTGAACTGTGTGATGAAATCTCTCTGTCCTCCTTCTGGGAAGTGAATGACTCCTCTGTGCAGGGTATCCATGGTATACACTCATATGCTATTCATCCATTAGTCACCCGGCTACCATCTCAGTTATCTGATGCACTGTTGCAATCTCAAGGTTCTTGTGTTCAAGTAACTTGTGTTGTACTTACTAATGGCTCCCAAGCACAAGAGTGGTGATGCTGACAGTTTTAGTACAATCTATTGGTTAATTGTGGTCATTGTTAATCTCTTACTGCGGCTTAACTTATAAATTAAATTTAATCATAGGTATGTACAGGAAAATATAGAATATACTACAGAGTTTATTATCCAAAGTTTCAATTGTCCATTGATGGATTTACATTCTTGTGGATAAGGGGAGGGGAGTCTACTTTGTACAAGTCCATATAAAAATACTTAAACTTGTGAATGTGCTTACATTTGCATGTCCATTTATAAAAGGGAAAAAATTAAGTGTTGTCAAGGGATTTGGATTTTTTAAAATTTAAATTTAAACTTCTAAAATTTTATAATACAATTCCATAGGCTGTGGGAGTTCCTTTACACTCTCCCAAAATTCTCACCCTCCTAACTAATCTCCTTTATATTATTACAATAGTATAGTCCTTCATAAGCAGTCATAAGTCCATAATTCTGCAGGTATAGACATTCTGCAGGTATTGGCAGAGAGTCCAGCATCTTATTGTAAAGAATTATATAGCAGTTTCATTGGGAGTCTATCTTTGATTTGAATGTGGAGATGCATGCTGCATTGTATCTTCACATCTGGATATGATAGTCTTTATTACACAGTTACTATATATTGAATTGGTTTTTGAAATGTGTCAAAGAATATGGGTGGAATAGATGTTGCTCAGGGCCTGGCCAATCTATATATAGTCTATGCTTGAAGGGTCACACAACACCATTTCTTTATTGGACCATCTTCAATCTCAGTGTTATATTCAACATATAGCAAAACCTCTGAGATGACTTCAACCAGCTTTGCTATCCAGGCCTCCATCCTCTCCATTGTTCCATATAGAAAGGTTGTGTGGTAAGCAAGAGTGTGGAGTCTTGAGAAAGAGCATGGAATTGTTAGAGCCAGACATTCCTAGCTGGGAATCCTTCTTAAGTCACTCAGCTGTTTTGTAATATTGGAGAAATTACTTAAGCCTGTGACTTCCAGTCTTTCTCTCTGGAATATGAAAAAAATGAGGTTGGTTTCTTTTTCTTGGCATTGTTTTGAGGACTGGGGGTTATTGTCAAGTTTATGGGCATGAGTGAAGGCCATGCAGCCAGCGTATGGAGGAACATCCTACAAATGATAGTTTTTTTTTTTCTAACTTAAGGAAACTAGAAATGAGAATAAATGATTAAAATGCAAATGTTAGTTTTCCTTGACTTAGTAAGTTTATGTGACATTTCAAACAAGATATGTTAAGCTTTCATTCAATATTACAGACTAAATTTGTTTTTCCCTGTAAGATTTCATTCATTAAATGTGTGATCCTGAGGCAAATCAACTCAATCATTCTGTTTCTTTATTTGGATAATGAAGATGATAGTACATTAATATGAGGGTAGTATTGGAATGTGCTTCCAGCAGTTCTTGGGAAATTTCATGCAAAATTTAATTTTTTAAAACAAGATTTATTTATTTGAAAGTCCTCTCCCCTCCTGCACAAAAGAAAAACCTGAATAGGGATAGATAGAGAAGATGGAAAGAGAAGACGGAAAGGAGAGGGAGAATCTTCCATTCTCTGGATCTTTCCCTCAGATCGCTATTGACTGCCATGTCTGGGCCAGGCACAAGCCAGGATCTGGTCTTCCACATGAGTTGCAGAAGCCCAAGTATTTGGGCCATTTTCTACTGCCTTCCAGGGCCCATTATCAGGAAGTTGGATCAGAAGTAGATTAGCTGGACCCAAATCAGCACTCCCATAGAGGATACTGGCCTTTTGAAATGTAGCTTAATCCCCTGCACCACAATGCCAGCCAGCCACAGTACAAATCTGCTTAAAATCCCTGCATTTTTTTCTTGCAGTATGTATTTTCCATGAATTTTTGGAGTCCCTAATGCCTACTAGAAAGCCATTGTGGGGAGACTACTAAACATTATAACTTACATATTAATCGATATCTGGTAGACATATGGCCAATTATCCATGGTGCTATTTTGTATTTGTATTTCATTTAACTCTAGAGGCCTGAGATTTTTCTGTCTGTCTATCCATTAGTTCATCCATCATGTTTCACTATTTTTTATTGGAGTACAATTCACAGGACATAGAATTAACCGTTTTAAAATTTGGCAGCATTTAATGCATTCACAGTGTTGGGCATTCTCCTCTTCTTTTAAGTTCTAGCACATTCTCATCAGCTCCAAAGAAAGCCCTGCACAAATTAGGCAGTCACTCCTTTCCCCTGTCTTCTCACCAACCAACAACCATGAGTCTGCTCTCTGTCTCTTTGAAGGTTTACCTATTTGATATAAACAGAACATGCAATATGTGACTTCTTGAGTGTGGCTTCTTTCACTAAACTTTTCAAGTTTCAACCATGTTTTTTGCATGCATTATGAATACTTTATTCTGTTTTATAATTGATTAACATTTCCTTGTATAAATGCAATACCACATTTTTCTTAAATACCACATTTGATAGATGTTTGGCTTGCTTTTATCTCTTGGCTATAACGGATAGTGTTGATATGAATTCTTATATACACATTTTGTTTGAATATTTATTTTCAGTTCTATTAAGTGTATACCTAGAATTGCAAACATTTGTAAGCAAGATATGGTAATTCTATATTTAACATCCTGGGGATTTGCCAAAGTGTTTTTTGCAGTGGCTATATCATTTCTATTTCCGTATCAATGACTAGAGATTCCAATTTATCTAATCTCACTAATGCTTGCCAGTTTTCTTTGTTATTATTATTGGTATCCACATGGCACAATGTAATAGTTCATTTTGATTTTGATTGAGTTTTTCCTTATAAAATGATGCCCATCTTTGCATGTGCTATCAACCATTTGTATAGTTTCTTTTTGGAAAATTTTTTAAAGTGTTTTGACCATAAATTTTGTTGATGTTGTTGAGTTTCAGGAGTTTACATATATATATATATATATTCTAAATACAAACCCTTTGTCAGATATATGAGTTTTTACTTTTTGATACTGCTCTTTAAAGCACAAACGTTTCTAATTTTAATGAAGTTCAATTTGCTTTTTCCTTGAGTAATTGTATTTTTGTTGTCATTGTTAAGAAACCATCACCAAATTCCAAGTCATGAAAGTTTCTCATGTTTCTTAAAAAAGTTTTATGAACTTCCTCTCATACTTAGATCTTCAATCCATTTTCGTTTATTTTCTACCTAATGTGAGGGAAAGGTCCAGATGTATTCTTTTGCATGTGAATAGCTAGGTATCCCAATTAATGGCTGACCAAACCATGGATGATTGGGTTTCTTTCTGGCCTCTCAATTCTGTTTCATTGATCATTGGGCCAACACCACACTGTTTTAAACTATAGCTTTGTAGTAAATTTTGAAATGAAAAAGTGTTGATTCTTTGCTTTTCTTTTTTTTTTTAAGATTTTTTAAAAAAATTTTTATTACAAAGTCAGATATACAGAGAGGAGAGACAGAGAGGAAGATCTTCCATCCGATGATTCACTCCCCAAGTGAGCCGCAACGGCCAGTGCGCGCCGATCCGAAGCCGGGAACCAGGAACTTCTTTCCAGGTCTCCCACATGGATGCAGGGTCCCAATGCATTGGGCCGTCCTCGACTGCTTTCCCAGGCCACAAGCAGGGAGCTGGATGGGAAGTGGAGCTGCCGGGATTAGAACCAGCGCCTATATGGGATCCCGGTGCGTTTCAAGGCGAGGACTTTAGCTGCTAGGCCACACTGCCTGGCCCCGATAACAGAGGTTTTCTAAGTTACTTTTTATTTTGAGAAAAAGTATCTTACAATGCACTCTCTCTCTGGGAAAGTGGTTGGTTATTTCAATATGTATTTTGTTTGTTTTAAATTGCAGATAGGTTTTGTTCTTTATCCTCCTAGTGGAGGTCCGGCGTGGGATCTGGCAGATCATGAAAACAGTGTGTTTCTAACCATGTGCTTTTGCTGGCATTATGCACTATCCTTCATCATCATTGGAGCAAATTATGCTTTCCTCACATGGTAAGTTAGTGATTTTTGTTCACGTAAGTTCTATTTTTCAGTATATGATTGTGAGGGCTCAGTAGTGATAAGCCGAAAATTCAAAATAATATTTCATTCCCTTCCTCCTGTAAGACAGGGTAGCATAGCAGAAACTTTCCTGCAAATGTGGACATTCCCAGAGTAAAGAATTCATGCTGGGTCAAACCTGAACCAGCTCAGCAGTGTCTTTGCTGGGAGTGGCCTCACCCATTGCCCTCAGCACACTGCTGTGTGCCTCCGCATCCTTGCATCTGCAGTTTCCTCTTCCCAATGGTCTGCCCCCAGGTTTGCAGTGAGTCATCCATTTATCAGTGTGCATATAGTTTACTTTTTAAATGGGGATTTCTTAATCAACTTGTATCTGTCCTATTACATTTAAGCACTGGTCAATTGACATTTTGTTTTTTGTAAAATGTGGGTAATAGTAGTAACTAAATAATATCATGCATTTAAACTTAAGACATAATAACAATTTAATAAATGTTACTGTCTTCTTGTTCTCCCCCTCCTTCTTCTACCTCTTTGATATTAAAAAATGAGTTAGGTATGGACTATTTCCATGAAATATTTCTAGTCCTATAGCCAAGACTAAATTAGAGAGACAATTATAGAGCAGCAAGTGGAAACAAGGAGAGAACCAAACCATTGTTAGAGCCCAGAGAGAACTCCCCACAATTAAAAATCATGCTATAGCTTGAATTGAACAGGAATGAAAGGGGATGCTCATGCTTTCTCTAAGGTTGTTGGCATCAACCCACACTTGGCTTTCATGATCCCATTGGCCAGGCATAAAGGCTGCAGAACCTAACCCCTAGAATACAGAGCTGATTGGAGTTTTCACAGTGTTCTGTATCTATAATATTCTTATGGTGGCCACTAGCTAGTGAGTGGTTGAAAGATGGCTAGTGCTGTGTTCATTTGAAGTCAGCTTAGTAGCCATAGTCAGATGTGGAGTGCAGTCACTGAACTCAACACTACACAGCCAGTAGGATCCCTAGCAAGCAGTGGCTGTTGGCAGGCCCAGAGGACTTTGAGCCCTGCAGGAACCAGCTTTCCTCTCCTCTCCAGATGGGAGCCCCACTCAGCTCATCTAGCTTGGTGCTGAAGTAGTGACAGGGCGCTGAAAGAGCAAACTATTTCCTTGTCCAGGCCTCTGGTGTCTGTTAGGCCTTGGATAAGCCCATTTTGATGTGCAGTTGCTTCCTTCTATACACATACAAGTGATTTTGAGAGCTAGGAAACTCTCCCTTTCCACTGGACGGATTTGTGTTGGTCCCTATTCCATCTCCTCCACTCCTGGTCCCCAAAGCAGGTGCATGGGCTTTGGCAGGCTCCACCACTGATTAAAACTTAACTTCTTCCCCTGTTGTTCTAGGCTAACATCTGGGTCTCAACTCCTTAGGGGCTCGACTGCCTCCAAGAAGAGTACCAACATTCAAGGAAACCCAGTACCTCATGTCAGCTCCCTTCCAGAACCAAAAGAAGACTATAGTCTCTTCCTGTTTCAAAATTCTTCAGATCCTTGACAAACCTCTTTCTCACTTCCAGTTTTGTAGAGACTGGGACTCCGTTTTTATGTCTTACCCTCTCATTTTCACCTTCATAAGTCATTTTTTCTAAATAGGCACAACTCTTACCCAGTATAGTCACATGAAATGCATATTTCCCATGAAAAGTCTTGTAGTTCTTCTTGCCCTTGTTTGTCTCCAATGAGCATGTTATCAGTTGTGATACACCTTGGGGTGTTGACGGTTGCCTCATGTGTTACTGGCTAGTTTGTGTGTATCTTCTTGAGAGAAAGACCCCTTGCATTCTCCTCATACTTCTTGGCACACTGCCTAACATGTAATAGCTGCTCAATAAACACTTGTTGGCTCTTTTAATAGATCTGTGTTTCAGAGCTCCTTCAATGTAGGTTTGCATGGAAGTCATGTTGCACACTCCTCATGTTGCTTTTTGAAAGATAAAATCAAGAGTATCAAAATTCTGATGTATTTTGATAGAATTTAAGCAACAGTTTAAACATTATGGAGATTCAGTACTGCCCTTCAGGGAGGTCATGTGGCAAAGTAATTCAGTCCTACATTTCAGGCTAAGCAGCTGTGACAGTCTGTCTCTCAGGAGTTGACTGTGGAGTGGTTTGTAACTCATCTCCATGGGTTGAATTATCATAACATTATCTCAAAACTTGTTTGACATAACACAGTGATCACCAGAGAAATACAGCTGGATTATGGTCCTATTGCTCCCACCACTGCTGAAAAAATGATGCTGTACTGCTCAGATTTCCACAATAAGGAGAAGATGGCTTTGTCCAGTGCCACGCCTTTAGGCTTGGCTGTAATGGCTCATAGGAGAGACTGTTTTGAAAATCTTAGGGTATTTATTGTATTTCACATTGAAACACAACTAGACTGTTTCTAATCCCATCTGGTGGTAGGCGAGTGTCACCTGTTTACAGGTGGATTTTCTAAGCAATAATTTTTTTTATAAATGTATTGTTTTAATGTGTGTGTGGGTTTTTAAAAAAGGTTTATTTATTTTTACTGGAAAATCAGATCTACAGAAAGGAGAGACAGAGAGAAAGATCTTCTGTCTGCTGGTTCACTCCCCAAGTGTCCACAAAAGCCAGAGTTGAGCCAATTTGAACCCAGGAACCAGGAGCTTCTTCTGGGTCTCCCACACGGGTGCAGGGTCTCAAGGCTCTGGGCTGTCTTCTACTGCTTTCTCAGGCACAAGCAGGGAGTTGGATGAGAGGTGGAGCAGCTGGGATTAGAACTGGCACCGTATGGGATCCTGGAGCTTGCAGGGAAAGGATTAGCTTTTTGGGTCATTGTGCTGGGCCCAAAACAACAATTCTTGTGAGTCATTTTGAAAGACAAAATCAAGATGCCCAATGTCAGGCATGTGAGCTCCTGGAAATATACCCATTATTCAGCTCTGTGGTTTCTCACATTAATTGAAGAAAACATTTGAGAGCAAAAGAGCATTCACCCTGACCATACTTCCTGGTATTTATCTCATCCCAGTCAATAGCAACTATCTGTACTTTCTCAAATACTCCAACTCTCAGTTGGCCTCACGTGCCCATATCTAAAGTTACTTGCAGCAGACAGAGCCTTGTTAAGGCTCTGTCTTAGCTTGGTGGCTTGCAGCAAATGCAGACACAGCTCAGAGTGGAAGAAAGGGGTGCAGAAGCAATCACTAGGGTGTACCTTAACCATTAATTTGGAATAAGAAGCCATGTCTTTGTTTTATTTTCCACAGTAGGTACTGAGAATAAAACTAATCGGTTACTCCCTTCCATTTCATCTTGTATGCGTTGAACTTCTGCAATGTGAAAATCATGTGCAGATGTAAAACAACGACACATGGTCCATCCTTTAGAGTTGAGTTACTGGGGAGCACCATCCATAGTTAATAATCAAGGCATATGATCTTGAGGAGTTTCCACAGGCTCTTGAGTGAATAGATGTTATTGGTAGGTCCAGTTGTTTTTGGAGGAGTTAATGTTGAGTTGAAGAAGTAGCCTCTATTAATAGGTGATTTTCATAGAGATAACTCTCTGCTCCAAAAGTCACTGCTTTAACAAATTTGTGTGGCACTGCTATTTAGCTACTCCACATGGATCCATGCTGGGCCATCCTGCCCAGTTGAGCTGTCCATGCCTTACACAAAAGCACAAAGTTGGGCAAGGAGGGGCTGAAGTTGAGTCCAGACTTGACATGAGGCTGGACTTGAGCTGTCAAACCCAAGGCAGCCATGGCTTCCTGCACTTCCTTAATAGAGGAGAGCATCTTTTTGCTAGGCCTGGCTGGTGGCTTTCAAGGAGAGATTCGACTGATTTTGGTTTTCTTTGATTTTGTAACATCTCAGAAATCCTCTCATTTGTTTTAGAAATGATAAAATGGCACCTGATGTTTCATTAAACAATCATGTCATAGCAGAAAGCAACATTATGTCTGTTGATGTAACAAAAATAGTTTTAGCTATTTCTAAAGCCAAATGAAAGTGTTTTTCAATTTTGGGGCTGCTTTTCTGATTTGTATAAATAATACAGAGTTGGTCGCATTTGGAATGCATGTTGCCCTGGGTTTCTTTTTTCAGCATCATCTACTTAGTGATGCTTTCTTATTCTCCTTAGGTTTGTGAAATCAAGACTTAAGAAGCTTTGCCCCTCAGAAGTTGGACTCCTGAAAAATGCTGAACGAGAACAAGAATCTGAAGAAGAGATGTGATTGGGGTGGCTACCCACTCTTTCTAGATAAACCTCTTTTTTGCATGGTCTTGGTTCCTGGTTTTGTTTCTTGGCCTTCTGGTTGGAGAACAACCACTGAGGATGGCTCTCAGTGTACTGTTTGTATTTCTAACTCTGTTAAAAGGATTTGAATTTCAATGTTTAGTTTTAGCTTTGAAAATACTTTGGGTGATGAATTCATTTTGCACATCATGTACAACATGGTTTTAGGGGCTAGGGTGACTTTTCTCATGTCATCCAGATTCTGAGGCCAATACTAAGATAAATAATGGTTTAATTTACCTTGTATAGATACTCAAAGTTGTTGGGATTGATATCATTTGTAAGTTGTTGGGCATGGGATTAGACGTGTGTGTCTTATTGCTGCAATGAGAAATAAATAAATACATGCACCTTGGTGCAGGAACCTCAAATCTTTTTTTTTAAAACTACATTCCACCTCATCTCATGCAGAAGAAGTGGTCTGATAGAGATTTCTTTTGGTGAGATGTCTATCTCCAGAGTGCCTGGAGAACACCTTGGGGAAAAAAAAGTAGTCTAAAAGTGCTCCTAAAGTTTGTGATCTTTCAGAGAAGATAAAAAGGCCCATCCCCAGGACACATTCTAATAAGCCACCAGAAACAGTTACTGAGCAAAGAGGTCCTTCATTAGCACAACATGGCTACAATGCCATCCAACTTTAAAAGCAGGTGGAGGATTTGCGTAAGCAAAACCCTTTTTGTGGAATACCTGGTTGAAAAGTTAGAATTCTGGCCTTGTCTATGGACTAGGTTGCACCACTGGAGAGCCAAGAACTCTAACTCTCCCTTTACCTTGTCCAGTCTCTGGGTCTCTGTTATTCATCTTGTTTTTTTTTGTAAAGCATGAGAATTGAGTTGGGGGTCAGCATGATGGTGTAGCATGCTCATCCTCAGCCTGTGGCACCAGCATCCTATATGGGTGCCAGTTCATGTCCCAGATGCTCCACTTTTGGTCCAACTTCCTGTTAATGGCCTGGGAAAATGGCAGAGTGTGGCCCAAGAACTTGGGACTCTGCACCCACATGGGAGACCCAGAAGAAGTTCCTGGCTCTTGGCTTTGGACCAGTTCAGCTCTGGTCTTTTGTGGTCACTGGAGGAGTGAACTAACAGATGGAAAATCCCTCTCTGTTTCTCATCTCTCCCTCGCTTTGTAACTCTGACTCTCAAGTAAAATAGACTTTTTTTTAAAAAAAAAATATTTGCTTTTATTGGAAAGGCAGATCACATTTACAGAGAGGAGAGACAGAGAGAAGGATTATCTGTCCACTGATTCACTCCTCAAGTGGCTGCAACAGCCAGAGCTGAGCTAATCCAAAGTCAGGAGCTTCTTCCAAGTCTCGCATACATATGAAGGGTCCCAAGGCCTTGGGCTGTCTTCCACTGCTTTCCCAGGCCACAAGCAGGGAGATGGATGGGAAGTGGAGCAGCCGGGAAATGAACTGGCACCCATATTAGATCCCAGCACACGCAAGGCAAAGATTAAGCCACTAGGCTATCATGCCAGGCCCAATTTTGTTTGCTTATTTGTTTAAAGAATTGAAGGAAACATGGGATCTTTTTCAGATGCCGTGCTTCAAAGGTTCTAGAATTTGAAGCCTTAGGGTAGCTACTTTAGCCCAATATTAAAGGCCCATCTTGATGCCATAGAAAAGCGAATTAGGACTGTGGGAATCCTTGATGGATGGCCCAGATGTGGAGGAGAGGAGGCAGGTGCATGGGCCGCTAGATCTTTAGAGTTAGCAGTTCGATCTTGAAAACTCCTTGGCACAACAGCCCTCAAAAGTACAGAAGCTTCTCCCTTAACCGTGGAGAGTGAATTCTTCAGGTCCAAGCACTGGAACAGTGATTTTGTTATGCAAGGTTTGAAAAGAAGGTTTGAAAAGTACAGATGAGGATGAGCACAGGCTTAACGCATGACCCTTAAGTGCATATGTACCATGTGAAAGGTCTACATGCCACAGTTCTTTAGGGATCATGGCATTGTGTTCTAGGTGTGTCTTGGATCTCGGGTTCCTTGCTAATTCTGCAGGATTTGATGACTCTGGAAAGTTTGAGTTTCAAGAGGGAGAGGACATGTCAATTACAGTTGCAGTGGCCTGAGTTGTATTGAGGGGAACTCGTAGAATAATTAGCCAAATTAAGTTGGGATTTTGAAAACTGATAAATACACTTGTTGTTCCAGTCAGAGAGCAGCAGCATCCGCCTCTCCAGTGTCTGCACAGAGTCCAGCAGTCAGATGCAACCCAGTGAGCTCTTGGAGAAAGTTCAGTCTGGGGCCATGAGCCTTGAGTCCCTGAAATAAGCAGTGAATTTGAACACCATTATTCTACTTTGTCAGTGATGTTATTAAATTCGTATTTCATTACCAACATCTTTGTGAAATGACATGAAAAATTTGGAAAGCTGCAAGTCTGGGCAACAATGGGATAGTATGGTATTGTTTTAACATTTTACTACTTCTAGGTCAGTAAGTATGCTTTGTAAAGGTTTTGATTTATAATGAATCACAGTTCAGTACATCTTTTGAAGCCATGACAAATATAACAAAACTATAAAAGGTTGCCAACTCTAGATCATGGGATGAGGAAAATTAATTTTAGCCTGTGCTTATCAGTCTGTGGGTACCAATGGAATCATTCTTTCAGTACGTGTTTATTAAGCCATTGCCAGGGTGCCAAACAATGTGAGATAAACTAAGAATGCAATGGCTTATGAGTTGCTGTTCTCATCTGACATACTCCAGGGAGAGACAGACAATGACAAAGTTAAAAAAATTAATCATTGCAGAGCCTCTCCTCTTCTGCCTGAGGCACAGAGGACCTGTCTGAAAGGAGGGACCATATTCCAATGCTCATAACTCTTAACTATCACAGCCCCGCGGCTCCCGCAGCAAAGATGGAGCAGGATGTAGAAATATGATTAATCATTTGACTTCAAGAACCTAAAGTGAGACACTACATGATCGACGATAGGTAGTTTGATAGTCACAGCTGTGACTGCCTCAGATTCTTGGAAAATTATTTGGAGATGTTAACTATCCTTTTTTTTTAATATTCATTTATTCATTAATAACATTGCATTACATGACACAATTTCATAGGTACTGGGATTTCCCCCCCCTTCACCCCAAACCCTTCCCCCATCATGAATTCCTAGATGTTAACTATCCTTTTAAGATTCAAGATCAGCAAGAAGCAATAGACAGACTGGTTTAGTGATGTAACAGTTAATCTTGAGTATGGGATGCAAAAAAACACAAGGTCATACTACCTGGTAATGTCCAAAAAATTGATAACACTGCAACCAAAAGTTTAGAACCATTGATCAACTTGAATTAACTAATATTAACCTTCAGAAGAATCCCAGAACACTGATTCATGTTCTAGAGATCCCTCACCACTGCTTGCTCTTTAGTAAAGTTTGGAAAAGTGGGAAATTAAGAAAATCCTCGAAATGCAGGCAATAAGTGACGGGGAGAAATCAGAGCTAGGGCAGGACAAGGAGTGATGAGTTGGTGAGTGCCTCTTTCCAGAGCAGCCCCTTCCCAGAGGTGCGCCTGCCCATCCCTCCCCAACAATGTCTACCATGACTGTGTGTTTCCAGGAGCTCTTGTCAAACAAGGGGAGAATGAGACTTCTCTCTTTCTTCATATTTTAATTTTGTCTCAAATCCTCAAAAAGCCTGAGAGCTCTACTCAGCAGCTCTTTCCAAACCTTCTTCATGCCACATTTGCCATATTTACAAAGAAGAAATACATGAAAGAAGCCAGGGCTTGGTTTCCAGTGCAGTTGGCTGTGTAGGATTGAAAGAGGAACCTTTTATGAAGTCAACAAAACCCTGTGGCTGCATACGTGTGAAAGTGAGGGGTGAAACTAATTATTAAGCAACATCAGCTGTGACTGTGGATATTTCACCAGAATCTCTTTTGAAAGGGAGGCTGGATCCTGGCCATATAATGATATACTCCTTCTCATTGTTTCATCACCTGAGAGCCTCATCCATCAAAGCCATACTAATTGTATCTTGAGCTTGCTTTAATAAGGGAAAATAGAAATCACTGGTGCTGTGGGAAACAATGAGAATAAAAGAGAAGCAAGACATTCTCAGTGCATACAAGGGAAGGATGGGTAAGAGTACGAAGAAAAATTTGAAATACATGATGAATAGATGTACAAATTCGTTATTCTGTCTAATGTGAATTTCAAATGGAGATAATTGGGAAGCCAGAAGATAGGTGTGAACAAATGCAAAGAATCTCTTCTGAACAAATGGTAATGAAGGGAGACTTTTGCTATGATCTTGGGAGGATGCTTTTGAGAAACATGTAGTGGAGGCAAAAATGTATTTCCATACTTAACCAGCAAAAATTTAAAAATGCAATCAAAGAAAAGATTACAGCAAAATACTCAGGTTTAATTAATAAATATTATTGTAATTTTAAGTTCAATACATTTCAATAATTTGAAGGATACTTTAATTGGGGGCACAGTTTAAAACTTAGACAATTATATTTCTCTTTGACATTTTAAATTATACTTGTGAATGAAATGTTTTTTTGTTTTGTTTTGTTTTTAAAATATTTATTTTATTTTTATTGGAAAGGCAGATTACAGAGAGGAGAGACAGAGAGGAAGATCTTCCATCCAATGGTTCACTCCCCAAGCGGCCGCAACGGCTGGAGCTAAGCCAATCCGAAGCCAAGAGCCTCTTCCGGATCTCCCATGCTGGTGCAGGGTCCCAAGGCCTTGGGCCATCCTCGACTGCTTTCCCAGGCCACAAACAGGGAGATGGATGGGAAGTGGAGCTGCAGGGATTAGACTGGGTGCACTCAGGGCAAGGACTTTAACTGCTATGCTATCACGCCAGGCCCCATGAATGAAATGTTTTTGATATTATTCAGAAATACTTCAATTAAATGACACCCAAGTTTACTTAACTCCTAAGCTTTTAAGATATTCTGGCAAATCTCATCAACTAAACTTGTGGATAGATGTGGCAAGAGTTCAAGTGTTTTAAAATATTCCAGGAAATTTAGCGAGATTTCATAAAATCAGCAGCCTAAATTTGCTGCT
Organism: Ochotona princeps; assembly: GCF_030435755.1. Taxonomy (NCBI): domain Eukaryota; kingdom Metazoa; phylum Chordata; class Mammalia; order Lagomorpha; family Ochotonidae; genus Ochotona; species Ochotona princeps. The sequence goes on from NC_080834.1 coordinate 67,838,630, forward strand.
TCATTACACATTTACAAATTGAACTTACAAGAGGCAAACTAATTTTAAGAAGCATAAATACCTGAAAGCCGAATCCAGCACAACAGCCTAGTGGCTAAAGTCTTCCCCTTGCTTGTACTGGTTCATATTCCAGGGGCCTCACTTCCCATCCAGCTCCCTGCCTGTGGCCTGGAAAAGCAGTCGAGGATGGCCCAAAGCCTTGGGACCCTGCACCCATGTGGGAGACCTGCAAGAAGCTCCTGGCTCCTGGCTTAGGATTGGCTTAGCTCTGGCCGTTGCAGCTGTTTAGGGAGTCAACCATCAGATGGAATATTTTTCTGTTTCTCCTTCTTTCTATAGAGCTGACTTTCCAATAAAAACAAATAAATCTTAAAAAAAGAGAAGTACTTTAAATATCTAAATGCAAAGCACAAAATATTAATGTGATGATTTTGATCCTGTTAGGCATTTCTATACTTAGTTGTAAGTCTTTATATGTCAAAATAGACTTATTATTAAGCAAGCAACTTGCTTTTGTTAAGCAATGGTAAGGAATGCCTAGCTGGCTGATGAGCTGTCAGATACAGAGCAATGGGATGGGACAAGATGCTGGACAGTGGCCCCTAAGGATGCACATGAGTCTTACTGTAGTCACTTAAACCCGCCACACAGGTTGGGTCCCCGCCTTCTCTGCCCAGGGAGTTTACCTTCCCGAGTTGCAGTCTTGCTTATAATCACCTGACTTTTCTACCTGCTCACGAGAGTCTGCAATTCCTACCTGGGTTGTCATATCATTTGATGGGATTTCATTATTCTTTAGCTCTCAGGAGATTTACATATATTTCCTCCTAAGTATAAAGCACTCAGAATCCTGCATTTTTCCATGTTTGCTTCCTGATAAGACTACCTGACTTTTATAGCTATTAAGATGATATCCTATTGAATTCCAGGTCATTCTGAAGGGTAATTCAGCAACGCTTCTGAGATTGGACCCAGTTTTGTTTCTTTCACCTGTAATGTCTTAAGGAGAGGCCGTGTATATGCATATATGAGAATTCTACAGAAAGCCCACTGAAAGTGTATATTATGAAAACATTATGCATAGATTTAAAAAATATTCTGCAATACAAATTTCTAAATTTACTTTTCCATGGACTTTTTGAAGTAACCCTTGTCTCTGTGGAATAGGTGTATGAATTGTGGGAGGAATTATATGACCAAAGAAATCTTTTTTTTTATTGATTACATTGCATTATGCGACACAGTTATATATATATATATATATATATATATATATATATATATATATAATTATTTTGCATTATGTGACAGTTTCATAGGCTCTGGGAATCCCCCCACCCCTCCCCACGCCCTTCCCCCCTGGTGGATTCCTCCACCTTGACGCAGTATTACAGTTCAAATTCAATCAAGATTCTTTCCTTGCAAACACATACCAAGCATAGAGTCCAGCTACTTATTGTCCAGATGGGTTGAACAGTTTCTTGGGGAGACCATTTCTGGTCCGAAGTTAGAGCTGGTAGAAAATCATCACAGTCAATTAAGAGTCCCAATATAACATCAACAGCAATTTGCAACATTATGGGATTGACATGGTTTTGAGTAACCAGTATGTTAAAAAAAAAAGCAAGTCCTAACCACATCCTATGATTAGCTCATTGACATTTCAATTTTAGTCTATATACAGGACCGGCTGCTATATACCTTAAAATGGCTATAAGGTACCATTCAGCTGTCTCGTGTCTATTTCATTTTAGTATTTAGCCATTTGTTGTGTTGAAGTATGATTTGCTGATCTTGGCAGATTTTAGGATAATCTAGACTGGCTCGTAACTCTAACAAGACATTTGTCGACAATTAAGGTGCAGAACATTTTTTTTTGGGGGGGGGGTGTGCAGGAAAATCCTCAACACCATGGTGAGGAGTGACTAATCTTTGTGTCCCACCCAGCGAGGCATGAGCAGATCCACGCCAGCTCTTTCCTGTCAGATTTCAAGCTCTACTTTTTGTTGTTTGTCTATTTATTTTAGTTTTTTTTTTAGTTTGTATGATTGTTTGTTTGCTATGAGGGGTTTTCGGAGCGATCCCCTTGGTCATTGCGAGGGAGGGCGGGGGTCCAGAGGTGGAGCCAGGCTAGGACCAGAGAAAGCTCTCCTCCCTGGTCCCGGGGTATGTTTATTGTTCTTCTGTTTCTGCGGACCGCTCAGGGCTTCTGGTTGTCTTTCCGATGACGTTGGTTTCTGCACGGTAGTGTTTGGACTTCTTCCAACCCGTGTGGAAGCTCCGGTTGGGGGTGGGTGACCTCAGAGTTCTCAGCCTCCGAGGGCATCCAATTCCCTGTGGCCTCCTTGGCAGTTGGGATATAGTCCTTGTTGCTCGTATTAATAGTTTGTGATGAAGGTCTGGGAGTCTTCATGGTTGGGATCCAAGCTTCCTCCTTATCACCTGCTCCACTCTGGAGTGCCTCTCCCCCCCCCTCCCCGCTCCACACAATGACCTCCTGTTAAGAGGTTGTGTGACACAGTTTTATAGGCACTGGGGTTCCCCCCACCCCTCCCCAACTCCCCCCATGGTGGATTCCTCCACCTTGTTGCATAACCACAGTCCAAATTCAGTTGCGATTCTTTCATTGCAAGCATCTACCAAGCAAAAAGTCCAGCATCTTATTGTCCAGATAAGTTCAACGATTTCTTGTGGAGACCATTTCTGGTCTGAAGGTAGAGCCAGCAGAGTATGATCCTGATCAATTAAAAGCCCCGACATTACATCCATAACAATTTGTAACATTATGGAATTAGTTGACATGGTATTGAGTAACCAATATGTTAAAAGAGAAAAAAAAAAAAAAAAAGAATGTAAGTTCTGAACAACATCCTGTGACGTCTACATTGACATTTCAATTATTAGTTTATATACAACCGGGTTCTATACACCTTACAATGGCTATAGATTACTATTCAGCTGTCTCATGTCTATTTTAGTTTTAGTATTTAGCAGTTTATAGCGTTGAAGCATGATTTTGCTGAACCTGGCTGTTTTTTGGGTAGTCTAACTCTATAGCAGTTTTAGGAGGGGTGTGCAGTGAAATCTTCAATACCCCAGTGAAGAGTAACTAATCTTTGTGTCCCACCCGACCAGAGAAATCTCAAAATGGAAGCAGAAATGTGCCTGGGGACATCTGCTGTGCTACCATGCTGGCTCCATCAGGGTTCTTCCTTAATCTGTAGCCCTGTATGGCAAGCTGTAAAAGCAGAAAGGAGAGAAAAAAGTTAGAACGAGATATTATGTAGAGCAAACAGTACTAAGAAGTTGACTGCAGGTGAGTAGACCAGTTAAGAACCTGTGCAGTCAGAGGCCAGGCTCAGGGTGAGCTGTAGACCTCATGAAGTCATAAGTGAGGGTTCTTTCTGCGTTAAAGGCTACACTATTGCAGAACAAATGGCCTATGTTCCTTGCTCAGAGGAGCTGCCTTATTCTTAAGCCCAAACATTTCGTTCTTATCTCCAAGGCCCACTCACAGGAAGAGATGCCACCTTCTGTTTTAACATCCCTAATGACTTGATTCTAGGTAGAGATCTACAGGAATGGCCAGAACACAACAGCCTACCCAGCATGTGATACATTCTTAACTTCTCGTTAAGAAATATTTCTTAAAGTTATTGTTTCTCTGATGTGTCTGAGTTATGAATGAAGGACTGTACATAGAGCAGAATGAATTAATAGCATAAAAGACAACAGTGGCAATTCTACCCTCTAGTGGCAAGTCATGGAAATAATATTACCTAGCAAGAAACAGGCTCACAAAAAGGGGTGCTTAAACCAGACTACAAAAGTAGTTGGATAAAGTGTTTTGAGTTGTTTTTTTTTTTTTTTAAAGATTTCACAATTTGACTTACTGGTATTATAATTTTTATGGGTCAAATTGTGTCCTTGTTCACAAATTCATATGTTGAAGTTATATCTCCAGGATCTCAGAATGTGATATTGCTTAGAAACATCAGTGAAGATGAAACCATACTGGGATAGGTACATTGTAACTAGTGTCCTTGTAAAAAGGGGAAGACTGCACGTGCAGGAGCACACACAGAAATATCAAAGAATATCAAGGCAGTGCTTGGAGGGATGCATGTAAAAGTCAGGTAATGCTGAAGACTGACAGTGAACCGCCAGAGGATGGGAAGAGGAATGGAATAGGTCTTTCTGTAGCATCCTCAGAGAAAGCATCATTCTGCCAATAACTTGATTTTTAATTTCTTTTTTTCTGAAGATCTACTTATTTATTTTTTAAATTTAAAATGTAGATTTACAGAGAGACAGAGGAGAGAGGAGAAACAGAGAAAGAGAGATCTTCCATCTGCTGGTTCATTCCTCAAATGGCTGCAACTGCTGGAGCTGGGCCAGTCGGAAGCTAGGAATCTGGAGCTTCTCCAGGTCTCCATGCGGGTATGTGGGCCCAAGGTCTCAGGTGCTCTTCTGCTGCTCTCCCAGGCCATAAGCAGGGAGTCGGAGGAGCAATAGAGCATCCGGGACTCAAACTGGTACTCATTATGGGATGGCAGCACTGAAGGCAGAGGTTTAACCTACTAAGTTATCGTGCCGGTGCCTGGTTTTGAATTTATGCCTGTTAGAATTGTGAAGCAATGCATCTCGGTCATTGAGCTGTTCAGTTTGTAAGACTTTGTCATAACAATCTTTGCAAACTAGTACAGTCCCATTCCATTAGCAATAGTTGCTTTTTTTTTTTTTTAACAGTAACTATTTGTTTATTTGAAAGGCAGGGTGAAAAAGAGGATGAGAGAGAGAGAAATTCTTTCATCCACTGGCTTACTTTCTTAATGCCTGTGACAGGACCAGGGCAGGCCAAAATCAGGAGCCAGTAATTCCATCTGAATCTCCCAGCATGGGTGGCAGAAACCCAAGTCCTTGGGCCTTCTAGTTGTATTAGCAAGTTGAACCCAGGAATCCTGACAGGAGACGTGTGTGTCCCAAAAAGCAGCTTAAACTGCTGCATCATAATCCTGCCTCCAGTACTCATTCTAAGCTTGATGTTTCTTTATTTCAAAAATGGGACATGATATGCTAAAGATAATACATAGAGTGAATGCCAGTGATGAAGATAAAACTTGCCCACGTTTATTGCCAACCATAAAATACTTTATCTTCGTTGTGAAACTGGTTTGGTTATTCACTTGATACCATTTTATGGCTCCACTTTGTGGGCTGTTTCCTCAATCAGTCTTTGTCATGTCAACATTTCTCAAGAAGGTGGTTTTTACACTTGTGAATCATTTGTCAGCTGGTGGCTGCTGCACCTGTTATACTTTTTCTATATTCTATAAACCTTCTCCCTAACCACTTCATAGACTCCTCCAGCGTCCCTGGGCATCATAAATTATCATTCAATAGTCTGGGCATTATGGGCTTTTCTGACTTGGCACATGCAAAGTGCTTACTGCAAAAAGGCCCCTGTGTTAATTATCCAGAGAACTAGAGCCTATAGAATATATGATTTTTGTGTTTTTTTTCCTTCCTTCTTTCCTTCCTTCCTTTCTTCCTTCCTCTTTTTCTTCTTTTTTTCTTTCTCAAAAAGGATTTATTTATTTATTTTATTGGAAAGTCAGGTAATCTGGGCCTGGTTAATACTACATTCATGTTAGCTATATCAGTATGCCAGCAGAAATTCTTGGATTCTGTTTGTTTGTTTAAGATGAGGGGGAGTTCAGGGAATGCCAGGTTGGGACATGCCACCCTGGCCCTGAGGTGAGGGGGCTGTGTATTCCCCCAGAGAAGGGGATCTGGGAGCATAAAGAGTGGGAGCATATGAGGACATGTTTGATAGGGGATGAATAATTTGGGGGAATCTTCCTCAGACCAGTCCACTGTGATTGCAGGCAGGCAAGGAAGCTGAAATGGAGTAGTTTAGAGGGGGAAACCAGAGGGCATTTCTGGGCAGGCCAAGGCAGTTGCCCACAAGGCAGACCTGTGATGGGCTAAATGCCACTGCCTGCATATATTGCTGGTACAAGCAAAAACCAGGGCTCGGGAACATCCCTGGCCCGACTAGGCTACAGTAACTACCCACGAGTGTTGGAGCAGGCAGTGGGCCACATCAGGCTGGCCACAGCACCCACCAGAATAAAGAACCATGAGAGAACTGGATCTGGGGACAGATTCTATTGGGGACTTGTGGGCTCACCTCTGTGGGACTGCAGCACCTGCTGGTTTGTGTGGAGAGTTGGAGGTGGTAATGAGCCAAGTCAGGTTGGACCACAAAACCCACCTGACATTTGTGGGAGCTGGGGCTGGGAGGAGGCCTGGTGGGGCCAGGCTGAAGCACCTGCCAATGTTGACATGCAAGGACTAGCACTGAGGGCAGACCATTCCAAGCAAGGCCATGGCACCAACAGGCTTGTTGAGATCTAGGGCTTGGAGTAGGCCTGGTAGGGGAACTTGGGAAACTCCTTTAGTGGGCTGTAGCTCCCAATGTGGAACACAAGAGCCTGGCCTGGGGGGTTGGCAAGATGGCATGGTTACAGCTCTCCTCAGCATTTGTGTGGGCTGGGTCTGGGGGGTACAGGCCAGGCTGGGTTAGGCTGTAGTACCCATCAGTGAGAGCCAGAATGGGTAGGCTAGGCTGCAGTACTTACTGGTGAGTGCCAGGAATGGTGATTGGTCATGTAAGTCTGGGTGGCAGCACCCAATGACACACACAAGATCTGGAGCTGGGAGTGGACCTCCCATTCCAAGTACAGGGTATCGGTTCATGTCCAAGTTGCTTCCACTTCCCATACAGCTCCCTGCTTGCAGTCTCAGGAGGCACAGAAAAATGACCCATAGCCTTGGAACCCTGCATCTGCATGGGAGACCCAGAAGAAGCTCCTGACTCCTAGCTACAAATTGGCTTAGCTCCAAGCCATTGTTGTCATTTGGGAAGTGAACCAGTGGATGGAAGATTTTTCTGTCTTCCTTCTCTCTGTAGACTTGCCTTTCCAATGAAAATAAGTATATATATATATATATATATTCATTTATATATATATATATATATTCATTTATATATAATATGTGTATTTTATATCACACACACACACACACACACACACACACACACACACTTCTTAGAGATCCAGGGCTGGGAGAGTGTCAGGTAGGGAAACTATGAGCACTGCCCTTATATGCTGTACTTACTGCTGGTGAGCACGAAAACTGGGTTTAGGTGCTGGCCAGGCTGAACAGGGTGGCAACACCTGCCAAATACTTGAGGGTTGAGTCTGGGGGTGGCTCAGGCTGTCCAAAGCCACAGCACTCGTGGGTGTGCACAAGAGTCAGATGGGATGTGGGCTGGACTGGGCTAGGCTGCAGCACATACCAGCACACACAAAAACCCAGGCTGGGTGGTAGGGGACTGGTAGAGATTATTATGGGTCACTCTGAGTAGGCCAAGGCACCCACTGGTATGTGTGACCACCGGCTCTGTGATGGGCTGGCTGAGCTGGGCCTCGACATCCACAGGTTCTTGTGAGATATGTGGTTGAGGCAGAACTGACCAAGTTGCAGCCAGCAGTACATGTGTTGTTTAATGTAGATGACAGGCCAAACCTGATGCTGCACTGACTGACTGGCGCACACAAGAGTCAAGTCTGAGATCACCCCAGGCAAGGTTTTTGGGGGGACTCCCCAACAAGATCACTATACTCAGAGCCTGGCCACAGACAAAAATCACACAATGTGTGGTCAGATGTTGTAGCGCAAGTGTTGGTGGATACCATGCTCAGATACACACAAGGGACATGGCAGCCAGCTCATCTAGGCAAGCAGGGGATTTCCTCATCAGAGAATGGAAAGCAGAACAAGTTGGGTGATTCTTCTGGTCAAGCTTTGCAACATGTGCTTGGGTCTGTGGATGCACTAAAGTGGACTTGGCCAGCCAAACGACCTAGGAAAGGTTTTCTCAATCCCAATCAATAAGCTGACAAAGTCTCAGAACTATCAAAATCACTCAAGTGACGCCCTGGGAACATTTTTCCCCACAAGAGGGTTTCTAGGGAGTCATCAGATGACAGTTCCCCATTCCCAGACGTTGATGTAGTCTAACAGCAAGGAGCAGCCTCTCCCCTTTCTCCTCCGCGGACACAGGAGTAAAAAGAAAAGCTGAAACATTTTTGTCCCACCCACCCACCTTCCTCCATACCTGATGCTCCCTTCCCTAATTAGAGTCCCACATAGGCATGCATCCCTCTCAACTGTGTAAGCAATGTTTCTTTAAAAATTTAAAGTTTAAATAGTTATATTTTATTTGAAAATCGGAGTTACAGAGAAAAAAGGAAAGACAGATAGAGGGGCTGGGGTGGTGGCGTAGCACATTAATCTTCTGCCTGCAGTGCCAGTTTTTTTATGTGGGTGCTAGTTTGTGTCCCAGCTCCTCTGCTTCCAACTGTGTACGGCCTGAGAAAGAAGCAGAGGACTGTTCATGTGCTTGTGCCCCTGTACTCATGTGGGAGACCTGGAACAAGCTCCTGGCTTTAGATGGGCTCCGTTCTGGCCATTATACTCATTTAAGGACTAAACCAGTGGGTAGAAGATCTTTCTTTCTGTTCCTTTTTTCTAGGTGTAACTCTGCTTTTCAAATAAAATTAGAATAAATTGTGTGTGTGTGTGTGTGTGTGTGTGTGTGTGTGAGAGAGAGAGAGAGAGAGAGAGAGAGAGAGAGAGAGAGAGAGAGAGAGATTCCATCCATTGATTCACTTCCCAAGTGGTCATGATGGCCAAAGTTGAGCCAATCTGAAGCCAAGAAGCCAGGAGCTTTTGAGTCTCCCACCTGGATGCAAGGGCCCAAGCACTTGGACCATCTTATGCTGCTTTTGAAGGCACATTAGCAGGGAGCTAGACTGGGAAGTTGAGCAGTCAAAACTCTAACTGGGGCCCACGTGGGATGCTGGTGCCACAGGCGGCAACTTCACCTGATACGTCACAGTGCAGGCCCCAGCAGGACAGTTTCTGAGAGTCCTGCCATGAGCAGTCTCTCCGGGAAATCCTGAAGAAGAGAATTTTGTGGTCAAACAGTCTTGGAGTTGGCACTGCATGGTGCATGTGAGCATCCTGAAGTCTCTAACAAATCCTGGTGTTGGGGTGCATCCAGTTAAGCTGCTACCCACGATGTTGGCGTCTCATGTGAACACTGGTTCAAGTTCTGCCTGTTCAATATCCACTCCAGTTTCCTTCTATGTGCTTGGAAAGACAGTAAAAGGCAGCCCAAGTCTTTGGGTCCTTGCCACTTACAGGGGAGACCCAGATGAAGCTGCAGGCCTCTGAGCTCAGCCTGGCTTAGTCCTGGCCATTGTGGCTACTTGGGGAGGAAACCAGTGGATGGAAGGTCTCGCCCTCCCCACCTGTGATGACTGTATCTTTCAAATAAGTAAATAGTGAGATTTTTAAAAGACAGAGATACCCAAGCAGAGAAAAAAACCGTAGAACACTGTTAAACTTTGTGCCATCTAAAAATTCATCAACACACTTTTCTCAGTTGTGTGATAAAGAAAAGCCCACAGATTGTGGGTGCATAGTAACCATGACTCCTTTGTTTGGGTTTATCAGTTATTGTAAGTTCCTGTTACTGAAAAAATAATTTTTTATTATATAAAAATGGAGTTAAAATTTTTCATAATATGCATCTTCCATGAAATTTTTGAAGATTCCACAGATTGTGGGTGCTCCTGCTACTGAAAAAATAATACATATTTGTTGTTATAATACTTACAAACACAAATACACAAGGCTAAAACTTCGAACCATAAAAGGACATAAAATGCAAAGTAGATCCCCGGGATTTCCAAGAAGAATTTTCAGAATGTCCTTTGGCATCTGGGTATACACATGTGGACATATCAGAGATAGATATGTTTGATCATAGTAAATGACGTGGCAGGCTTGCCTTCATTTGCTTTGCACTTCCACAGGGCTGCCTCCAGCTTCTTTCATCGATACTTCAAGTCTGTCTGAGACTCCTGGGTGGGGTAAAGCAATCATGTTATACTTGTGCCCCAAGAACTGCCCTTTCATGAAGTGTTATGGAGACCTGGGAAAAACATGTAGCTGTTGGAGCTTGAATACAAAACTTATTTTGTAAAACCTATTTTGTAAAACCTTGTTTAATATCCTGAAGGGGGTGGGGCTTGCGACATTGGTATCCCATATGACTGCTAATTTGAATCCTTGCTGCTCCATCATATATATACACATATGGGTGAAATGCTCATTCTTCCATTCGGTTTTTGTTTATGGACTCTGCCGAGCTGATCTGATCCAATCCAAAGCCAGGAGCCAGGAGTGTCTCCCGTGTCTCCCACGGGGGTGCAGGGTCCCAAGGCTTTGGGCCGTCCTCTCCAACTTTCTCAGGAAGTTGGGTGGGAAGTAGAACATCCAGGACTAAAACTGACACCCATATGGGATCCCGGTGTGGTCAAGGTGAGTATATATTTTTCAAAGATTTATTTTTTTATTGGGAAAGGCAGATACACAGACAAAGGAGGAGAGACAGAGAGGAGGGACAGAGAGGAAGATCTTCCATTTGATGGTTCCCTCCCCAAGCAGCCGCAACGGCTGGAGCTGAGTCAGGAGCCAGGAACCAGGAGTTTCTTCTGGGTCTCCCACACAGGTGCAGGGTCCCAAGGCTTTGGGGAATCCTCCTGTGCTTTCGGAGACTACAAGAAGGGAGCTGAATGGGAAGTGGGGCCGCCGGAATTAGAACTGGAGCCCATATGGATTCCTGGCATGTTCAAAATGAGGACTTCAGCTACTAGGCTATCGCACTGGGTCCACAAAGCAAGTATTTTGCCACTGGGCTATTGTACCTGGCCCTATATACAACATTCTTAACCACTGGTTTGAGAAAGGTGTAAAACAAAACTTTTCAAAATTATATTTGCAGTAATACTGATACACATAGGTATTTCTGTTTTTTTTTTTAATTTTTTTTCCTACACTTGATCTTAGCCAAAAGGCCAAGAAGCAGTGATTTTTTTTTTCTTAAAAACATTTTTTAACTTCCACAAAATGGGAAGCACATGAGAAATTTGTCTTTCTGTACCTGGCTTATTTCGCTCAACCTGATTTCTACCAGTTGCATCCATTTGGATCCAAATAGTAGGATTTCATTCTTTTCTTAAATAGTTGAATAATAATAATGATTACAAATAATCATAATAATATTCTTTATTCACTCATCTGGTGAAGAACACCTCGGTTGATTCTGAAGTTTGGCTATGGTGAGCAGTTCTGCTATAAACATGATGGTGCAGGTATTTCTCTGATACAACGTGTTCCTGTTTTTTGGGTATACACCCAGTAGTGGGAATGGTGCATCCTATGACAAGTCTCTTTCTAGCTTTAAAAAGAAATTTTCATACTGTCTTCCATAGTGGCTGCATTAATTTATACTCCCAACAGGATATAAGTGTTTTCCTTTCTCCATATCTTTGCTAGAATTTGTTATTCTCTGTGTTTTAGAATTTAACTATTCTTAACAGGATTTGTTCCATTTCTGATGCAGCTCCCAGCTAATGTGCCTGGCAGGGCAGCAGAAAATGACTCAAATGCTTGGGTCTCTGTCTTCCATCTGGGATACCCAGACTGAGTTCTTGGCTCCTTGCTTCAGCCTGGTCCAGCCCTGCTTGTTGCAACCATTTGTGGAGTGAACCAGTGGAATAAAGATCTCTCTCTCGCTCTCTCTCCTGAAGGAATAAATGGACTACAACTTTGTAATACTTAAATGTAATTATCCTTCATTTTCATATTTGCTGCAAATCTTGTAGGGAACTTTGAAGACCCTCTCCATGTCCTGTACCAGTCCTGGCACACTGATGGTGCTCATTATGAGCTGGTTGGATGCAGGGCACAGCCAGAGGAGGCCATCACACCTGCTCTCCCCACCAGAGCAGAGAAGAATGTGCATTCTTCCTTCTTGTCATAGAGGATAGCAAAAGGGTGGTACCCTCAGCAGGAGACCCAGAACTGCAGGTCCAGAGAAACCTTGGGTAGCAGTCAGAGAGACTGTGGACGTCCCAGGGGTTGCTATGACAGAGTCATGTGTCACTTACCCTGGGGAAACATCCTGAGGAAAGCATAGTTAGATGATTTCACCATTGTGTGAACACCACAAAGTGTGCTCACACAAGCCTACATGGTAGAGTTGTCTCCACATCTAGGCAATATGGCATTTATATGGTAGATATACGGTCCTACTCCTAGAACTACGATTAATTCCAACACAATGGAAATGATGTAACCAAGGGGTGGAGTCATTACGAGAAATGTGAGGTTGTTGCTGGCATCACATATCTATTTCCCAGCAACACTTTGCTTAGTAAGTAGAAGGAGTATACTCTGAAATAATGACGGAAGTATGGAAAACTCTAAAACCAGTAACAGTCATTTATGGTCATGATCAGGGATTATGGTATACATAATTGTAGTGTTATGCTTGGTGGTTAGCCAGGCAGTAGGTTTGTTGACACCGGGAACACCATGATTAATCATTTGACTTCAAGAACTTAAAGTGAGACACTACATGATCAATGATAGGTAGTCACAGCTGTGATTGCCTCAGATTCTTGGAAAAGTATTTGGAGATGTTATGGTGCCTGTGACATCACTATGTAACAGGAAATTTTCTTTTTCTCTAAAAATTTTATTTCATCTATTTGAAAGGTTGAGTGAGAGAGAATTACAAAAACAGAGAAAGAGATCTGTCATTAACTGATTGGCTCCCCCAAATAACCTAAATTGGCCTCAAATGGCCAAGGTAAGACCAGGTTGAAGTCAGTAGCCTGGAATTCCATCTGGGTCTCCAACATCGCCCCAGGGCACTTGAGCCATCGTCTGCAGCTTTCCAAGGCACTTTAGAGGGAACTGGATTGAGTGGACCAGCTAGGACTAAAATTGGCACTCTGAAATGGGATGGTGGCATGGCAGGGGGTGGTTTAACCCCGGGTGCTTCAACGTTAGTCTTGATGGTAGTAAATTTTCAATGCTAAATCTTATTAGACTACTGTCATACATTTGGCCCTTGACTTAAACTTTGCTGTGTAGCTTGTGATGGGACTGTGCAACAAACTTGGCAGTATAAGGGACAGAAGTATCTATCATAGTGCAGAAGTCCAAAGGTACTGGTTCCTTCTGAGGACCCTGAAGCCATCCTATGGGTTGGATATGTGTGTCCCTCCTAAGGTCTGTATGAATGAAGGTGCGGTCCCAGTAGCAGCAGCAGTATTGGAAGGTGGTAGAAAGTTTAAGAGGTCCAGGTCTTGGAGGACATGCCTCTGGGAAATAGACCTCATTTCCTCGGGCCCCTCAAACTCCACGCAGAGGGTTGCTATAAACCCTCTGGTAAGGCTAGCCTCACTCATATCCCTCTCTGGGTCCAAATGTTCACCAGTCACTGCTCCTGCATGCACTCTCACTCTTACCCTTTGTGCCATGAGGTGATGCTGTCTACTGAATGGCCCTCACTGAGCCTGCACTACGCTGGTTGGGCTTGGAGCTTCCAGAACTGTGAGCTAAATAAATTTCTTCTTTTTGTAAGACGTTTGACTCAGGTATTTTCATTTGGAAGCTGATGGATACACCAGCCTTATCCCCGTGTTTCTTCATTTCCTCTCGGCATGCTTGTGTTCAGATTTCCTCTACTTACAAGGACAGCAGTCGGGCGGGAGGAGGGCCCCTGCTCAGGGTTTCGTTTTAGCTTGATTGTGTCTATAATGATCTTATCTCCAAAGCTGGTCCCATTCAGTTACACCGGGGGTTAGGATCTCTGACGATTGAGTTTTGGGGCCTGCAATGTGGTTTGTAACAGTTGGATTCTAACACTGAGATTTAGTGCTTTTCAAAATTCACCTGTGCCCACAGGCTTTTCCAACAACCACAGCTGTCAAAATTCAGGCTGCTTAAAGAAACATAAGCACCAGAATGACACATGGCTGTGGCTGCTTATCCTCTCTCAGGCAGCCTACTGGATATCCCCAAGAAAGTAGTTACGCGACCTGAAACACCTGCTGGTCTATCTCAGCCTGTTCCTCTAGAGCAAAAACAGAGAATGCGCCACAGACGACCACCAGGACCTGCTCCTTCCTATTCCTCACTCTGGTTTCTTCTGTTTTGTTCCCTTACTTCTCTCTGTTGCTTGGCTGCACATTGCTCACCCTTTGACCCTATTGATAGGCCCCTCCCCTTGTTTATTGCCCTATATTATCTTCCTTTTCCCTCTCTGCCAATTCACCTCTTTTCTCTTTCGGGAAAGCATGAGGACATTGCAAGCAGACCAGGCACCTGCTATCAAGTGATTTGAACCTCAGCCTGCAGGATCAACCTCAAAAATCCAAAAGAAAGGGGATGCCTGCCTTACTGTGTGTGGCAGAGTATTGAGAAGAAGGATGATTTTCATGTGTTACAGTTGTTTCTGATTCAACTTGTTGGCTTACGGAGAAGTGATACTGTGTTTCACAAAGAGTGGCCTCACTATGGTTTCCTGCCGTGCCGTCAACCTCAGGCTCCTGGTGGTTCTTGTGTTCGCGTTGCTGGTGACTATCATTCTGGGCCTGGCCATCTGGAGGGTTGTGATCAGGATCAACGGAGGTAATGTCTTCCTGCTATAATTGTCCCAGGGAGGAAGAAGGCATGGGGCCTCTCTCCCACTCAACTGAGCACTAGTACTGGAAAGCTGGTTATGTCTTTAAGAATGCATGTCTGCATGTGAATGGGGAAGAATAACATGTTTGCTCTTTTAACTCTGGACTGAACTGGCAGCAGAGAAATAATAATAAAATGTTAGGAACACATGTTTGGGCCTGTTTAGCAAATGCAAGAAAGGTAAATAGTTACCTATTCCATACACACATTCAAATGTGCAGACTAGAACTGCATTTCAAAATAAAAAGCTTAGCCATATTATGTTACAGCTGCAAATAATTTTTTTTGCTTTTCCTACAAATCCCCCCACTTCTCAGTTGTAGAAAATTACTTGAAAATTAAATTATTAAACAATGATTTTTGACCCCAAATGATTTAAAAAATTATTTTGTTTCCTGTTTTGTACCAGAGCTGATGTAGGAAGGGCAAACAAAAGAGGGGCAGTTGTGTGATCAACAATAATGATTAGGAAAGATCCGGAGAACTCATAACAGAAATTTTTAAAAAATCCCAGTGCTGGTTCCCTTACATTGCAGAGGTTCTCCACAGAGGGATCCCAGTTGAGTGTGCTAACCAGCCCTTTTGTAGAAAGCCATTTCTGCAAAAGCTGAGTGCATAGAGGTAAGGCATGCCAGTCAGAGGCTACAGGACAGGTGCCCATCCTCTGGGTTTATGATCGTGGGGGTAGAAGGTCAGGGTAGCTGAGAGGTGTACAAGGTTGTGGTAGCAGACAGCCACTGCCGAGGACAAGGGGGCTAGATCCATTGATTGCTGATTGGGTGGTAGCTGGGAAATGGTCTGACCTTTTTCCTTTCGCCTGAATAGCAATATTTAGAGAGCTCATATCAATAATACCTAGTAAAGCAGAATATGCATCAGAACCAAAATAATACAATTTAAACTCAGGAAAAAATGTGATTCTCTTTGTTAAAGGTTTGCGAAAATAGCTTAATGACATTTAGAAAAAAAGGTGAACTAGAGCTTTACCCTCTGAAGGAGGCTAGATTTGTGAGGTCTCATTTAAGGGATCCTTATTTATGAAGTCTTTCCTTCATTTTTCCTTTCCTTTCCTCATGCAACATCTACTTACAAAATACACACAAACAGCGACCAAAGTACAGAAACCACATCAGGAAGAGGGCAGGGTGAGAGAGGGAAGGGCGTATTAGTCGGAAGTTTATTGGAGAGGTGCTTAATATAAATTCCAAACATATCCGTGTGTTTTTTACTTTAAGGAAGAAGAGTTGGTGGCCAATGTCCCTTCTTCACCAGCAGAAACACACAAGCTCCTTAGGAAAGAAGCTTTTCCCTTGCTCTAAGTTTTTCCAGTTGAATCTTTTAGAAAAGTTTTCTCTCAGTTTTTAAGTAAACTCAGTGGAAAAGGAGACAATTATAATAATCATTAAAAAAAAAAGACCAGTACTATTGACTTTTGCTATTGACCCTTGTACATTTTGTTCAGAGTGATTTTAGCAAGTACATTCTCTTCCGGGCCACTTTATTTCCTTCAGCTACTCCTGTTCTGTCTATTCTACTGCTTTCTCCTCCCCCTCCACCAAACCTCATGTAATTGCCTAATGTTCTCACTTCAGTCTCTTTTTTTTTTTCAGTTGTTTCCATCTCAACTTTTCTTTCTTTCTTTTTTTTTTATTGATTATTTTGCATTATGTGACAGTTTCATAGGCTCTGGGAATCCCCCCACCCCTCCCCATGCCCTTCCCCCCGGTGGATTCCTCCACCTTGATGCAGCATTACAGTTCAAATTCAATCAAGATTCTTTCCTTGCAAGCACATACCAAGCATAGAGTCCAGCTACTTATTGTCCAGATGGGTTGAACAGTTTCTTGGGGAGACCATTTCTGGTCCGAAGTTAGAGCTGGTAGAAAATCATCACAGTCAATTAAGAGTCCCAATATAACATCAACAGCAATTTCCAACATTATGGGATTGACACGGTTTTGAGTAACTAGTATGTTAAAAAAAAATGCAAGTCCTAACCACAACCTATGATTAGCTCATTGACATTTCAATTTTAGTCTATATACAGGACCAGCTGCTATATACCTTAAAATGGCTATAAGGTACCATTCAGCTGTCTCGTGTCTATTTCATTTTAGTATTTAGCCATTTGTTGTGTTGAAGTATGATTTGCTGATCTTGGCAGATTTTAGGATAATCTAGACTGGCTTGTAACTCTGACAAGACATTTGTCGACAATTAAGGTGCAGAACATTTTTTTGGGGGGAGGGTGCAGGAAAATCCTCAACACCATGGTGAGGAGTGACTAATCTTTGTGTCCCACCCAGCAAGGCATGAGCCAATCCACGCCAGCTCTTTCCTGTCAGATTTCAAGCTCTACTTTCTGTTGTTTGTCTATTTATTTTAGGGTTTTTTTTTTTTTTTTGTATGATTGTTTGTTTGCTGTGAGGGGTTTTCGAAGCGATCCCGATGGTCATTGCGAGGGAGGGCGGGGGTCCAGAGGTGGAGCCAGGCTCGGACCAGAGAAAGCTCTCCTCCCTGGTCCCGGGGTATGTTTATTGTTCTTCTGTTTCTGCGGACCGCTCAGGGCTTCTGGTTGTCTTTCCGATGATGCTGGTTTCTGCACGGCAGTGTTTGGACTTCTTCCAACCCGTGTGGAAGCTCCGGTTGGGGGTGGGTGACCTCAGAGTTCTCAGCCTCCGAGGGCATCCAATTCCCTGTGGCCTCCTTGGCAGTTGGGATATAGTCCTTGTTGCTCATATTAATAGTTTGTGATGAAGATCTGGGAGTCTTCATGGTTGGGATCCAAGCTTCCTCCTTACCACCTGCTCCAGTCTGGAGTGCCCCCCTGCTCCATGCACATGACCTCCTGTTAAGAGGTTGTCAGGATCGCACCCGATTCCCCCCTCATGCATTGGTATAGTAGTTTTACTGTTGTTTAGTGCCGCTTTGAGTCTGTTGTCTATGAATTACCAGATTTGATCTTGATAGGCTATATTGTACTTTTTTCTCACTCTTTTTATGGTCCTGAAAGATTTCCCTGCACTCCCTCCCCATTACCGGTTAACATAGCGTATTGAGGGTATAGTAGGTTTTACAGTTTTCAATGTAGATCTTAAGTATTCTGACATTAATTGTTGGTTTATAGATTATATCGCATTATCTTATTGCATTGGATACAGGTTGTTAGAGATTGCACTAATATTACAATATACAGGTACTATCTTCCAAGTTGTCATTTTTTCATCTCAGATTAAAGCAAACATGTGGTATTTAACCTTTTGAGATTGGTTCATTTCTCTTTGCATGATGGATTCCAGTCAGGCCCATTTGACCATAAAGCACTGCATTTCGTTTTTTTAAATATCTGAGTAGTATTCCATAGAGTAGATGAACCATAGCTTTCTTATCCAGTCTTCTATTGATGGGCATTTTGGTTGGTTCCAGGTTTTTGCGATTGTAGATAGTGCTGCTATGAACATAGGCGTGCATGTTGGTTTCTTGAGTAGAAGATGTTTTGGATATATCCCTAGGAGTGCTATTGCTGGATCATATGGAATGTTGATTTTCAGTTGTTTGAGTATTCGCCAAACTGATTCCCATAGAGGCTGTACAAGTCTGCAGTCCCACCAGCAGTGGAGAAGGGTTCTCTTTTCCCCACATCCTCGCCAGCAAGTGTTGGTGGTATTATGTATGTGTGCCATCCTTACTGGAGTTAGGTGGTACCTCATTGTTGTCTTCATTTGGATTTCCCTTATTGCCAGGGAACTTGAGCATTTTTTCATATGCTTGTTTGCCATTTGGGTTTGTTCTTTTGTGAAATGTCTGCCCATTTCCCGTGCCCATTTCTTGAGCAGTTTGTTTTGTTCTGGTGTTTTGGTTTCTTTGGAGATCTTTGTATATTCTGGAGATCAGCCCTCTATCTCCTATGTAGTGTGCAAAGATCTTCTCCCATTCTGTAGGTTGTTTTTTTACTTTGTTGATTGTTTCTCTAGCTGTATAGAAGCTTCTTAGTTTGATGAGGTCCCAGTTGTTTATTTTGGTCTCGATTTCTACTGCTTTTGGAGTCTTTTTTAGGAAGTCAAGGCCTACCCCTAAGTGTTGCAGTGTGTTTCCAACATTTTCTTCCAAAAGTTTAAAGGTTTCTGGATGTAGGTTTAGGTCTTTTATCCATTTAGATTCGATCTTGGTGTATGGTGAGAGATGTGGGTCTATCTTTTTGTTTCTGCAGGCTATCAACCAGTTGTCCCAACAGCATTTATTGAAAAGACCTTTCCATTTGCTTGGATTGTTGTCTGTCATTTTGTCAAAGATTAATTGACTGTATCTCTGTGGGTTTCCATCTGTTGTTTCTATTCTGTTCCACTGATCTTCCTCTCTATCTTTGTGCCAGTACCAGGCTGTTTTGATGACCACTGCCCTATAGTATGTCCATAGATCCGGCACTGTGATTCCCCCTGTTAAGTTCCTGTTCTTCAGAGTGGTTCTGGCTATTCGTGGTTTTTTGTGTTTCCAGATGAATCTATGTATCATTTTTTCCAGTTCGATGAAGAATGCTGTGGGTAATTTGATTGGGATTGCACTGAATGTATATATTGCTTTTGGTAGTATAGACATTTTGATGATATTAATTTTGCCTATCCAGGAGCATGGGATGTTGTTCCATCTTTCGAGGTCTTGTTCTATTTGTTTTTTGAGTGTTTTGTAATTTTCCTCATAAAGGTCTTCTACGCTTTTGGTTAAATTTATTCCCAGATATTTCATGCTTTTCTCTGTTATTTTGAATGGTAGCTTGTTGGTTAGATCTTCTTCCATCTTGTGGCCATTTGCATACACCATGGCTGTTGATTTTTGTTCATTTATCTTGTATCCTACCACTCTGCCAAATTCTCATATGAGTTCTAGGAGTCTTTGTATTGAGTTTTTTGGTTCTTCTATGTAAAGAATCATGTCGTCTGCGAATAGTGAAAGCTTGACTTCCTCATTTCCAATTTGGATTCCTTTGATTTTTTTTGTCTTGTCTTATGGCTTCTGCAAGTACCTCTAGGACTATATTGAATAGCAGTGGTGATAGTGGGCAGCCTTGTCTTGTTCCAGATCTCAGTGGGAAGGGATCCAGTTTTTCTCCATTTAGTATGATGCTGGCATTGGGTTTTTCTTCAGCCTCTTGATATGGATTTAGAGACTAAATGGTTTTAAATTTTATTTATTAATTCATAAAGCCTATTTTTAAAAATTTATTTGGAATGCATAGTTGTAGAGAGAGGTGGGGAGAGACAGAGACAGAGCGAGGTCATGCATCTGCTGGTTCACTCCCTAAATGGCTGCAGTGGTCAGAGCTGTGATAGGTCAGAGCCAGTAGCCAGGGGTTTCTTCCAGTTCTCCCACATAGGTGCAGGGGTCCAAGTACTTGGGATATCTTCTGTTGCTTTCCCAGGCCACTAGCAGAGAGCTGGATTAGAAATGGAGCTGGATTAGAATGTTCACAGAGTGAACATTAATGGGACAATATTATGTATTTACAAATTTAATCATACTTATAATTTAAAATATTAATTCAGTCTTCTAGGTACTGTACTAAAGCCCTCACAAATCTTGTTGTTTGTCATCTTGATGATAACCCTTGAGGCAGATATTGTATCTATGCTGCCAATGGGGAAACTAAACATTTTTGTGTTTATATAGTATCTAGAAGGCATTGGGTCCAGATTGGAACTGGGTTCATTCTGACCTCAATGTCTTTGGTCTTCATTCCCATGCTATTTTGCCTCCCTACAGGGAGGTAACTCCTATCAGTCAATTCACATTTTCTTTTCATGGCAATGATGGGAAACCTTTATGAATAAGAATCTGTAATAGGCAGAAGAATCAGAGGGCTCTGTGGTTTTTGCAGGGCTAAGTAAGGCTGGGAAGTCACATTGTATTCAAGTGAATGAGATCTGCATTATTTGTAGGTTTTATAGGCTATACATTCATACTCATACTTCAGTCTTAAAGTTTTGTGAGTCTTAAAATGGTATTTGTAGTTCCCTACCCACTCCCTGGGTTAACAGCCATGGCTTTCCCAACTTCTCTAAGGTGTAAATTGCTTCCTCTAGCTTTGTCAGCTTCTATGATTGTATGGTCTTCTAGTGTAGAACAATGAAAGAGATTGTCTGACATTGCTCATCCTGGTGACTGCCTTTAATGGGAAGAGTTTGGAAATCCATTTAGCGTCAAATGTCTACTAGCTATCAGAAAAGCCAATTGGGGCTTATTTTAGACTTAAGAATTGTAGCTTTAATTTTTTGTTTACAAACGGGTTATTGGTATAAATTTCAAACAAGCACTTCAAGACATGCCCTACAGCATGCTTCTGTGTAGTACTGAAGAGCTTTATATTGTGTTCCTACTTCTTAGTAAGGTCTCTTATTATAAGACCATAGTTTAGGGTATTGATAAATCATGGGGGTAGACAAGACTTAGAATTGCTAGAATATACTTGATATTTTATATTTTGCTGATAGGAACATGTTCCTAAGTAACATGAGTTACATTGCCAAGCACAACACTTTCTTCTTCTATGCTCCCAGGAATAAGATATCCTAGTTTCTTGGGAGAGAAATATTTAAGCTATTCATGAGATGTTCAATTGTCAAAGATTCGAAGCTATTCTTTGATGATGTCACTTTACCAAGAGCACTCTTCATTCAGAATGTCACATGGCTGTGTCCTTTGCTGATTTAGGTTTTAGATTAAATATTGTTGGTTTAAACAGCCACCTCGGTTTTTTACTCATTCAGAGTCGCATTTTCCTTGTCTACATGAATATTTAATAGCTTTTATCACTGCTCATTTATTTATCATGTCGCTGTTATTTTCCGCAGTTCTAGAATGAAAGCTCCCAGAGGATATAGAGCTTATTAGTTTGATTGATTTTGGTTATGTATTATTATAACCAGATTAGAGTTGCCAATACATGGCTAACAAGAAAATGGTACAATCATGTGAAAAACACAAGCTAAACTGTTCTAATCTGTTTGGGCTGCTACAATACAAAACCATAAACTAGGTCTTGGGGAAAAAAAACCCAAACCTTCTTTCTATCTATCTATCCATCTATCTATCTATCCACCCATCTATCCATCTATTGGAAAGGCAGTGAGAGGGACAGAGTTAGAGTTCTTATAACTACTACTTTTTTCTTAACAAAAAACATTTTATTTGAAAAGGAGATTTTACAAAAGGAAGTAGAAACAAAGAGAGAAGTCTTTCATTTGCCATCCCAAATGGCTTCAAAAGCCAGAGCTGAGTTGAAGCCAAAAGCTTCTTTTCGTGTCTCCTACATGTGTGCTGTGTCCCAAGGACTTGAGCCATCCTCTGCTGCTTTCCCAGGCCACAGGAAGGGAGCTGGATCAGAAGTGGGGCAGCTGGAACTTGTACTGACACCCAAATGAGATGCCTGCACTGCAGGCAGAGGATTAGCCATGTTATGTCACCATTCTAGGCTCAATAAATTAGATCTTTCATGAACAACAGAAAATTATTTCTCAAAGTTTTGGAAGCTGGGAAGTCTGAGGTCAAGACACTTATGGACTCAATGTCTGGTGAGGGTCTACTTCTTTGCTGAAGACTGTATCTTACTTCTTCCCTGTATGGCAGAAGAGAGGAACTCTGGTCTCTTCATCCCCTTAGGGACGGAGTTCCACTCATGAGGGCTTTACCCTCATGATGCAATCTTCTGCTAAAAGCTCACCTCCCAACCTCGTCACGTTAGGTTTCAACCGATGAAGTTTTGGAAGGACAGAAAAACAGAATTTGTATCGAGGACCAGGAGTTGTTAAGTATTTGGAGGTGAAATAACCTATCTGTATACTAAGTGAAAATAACATAATAATAATTGTTTCTAATTTTCTTCCAAATATTAGCAGAAATGCAATTCTGTGTTTGATAAGAAAGACACTACTTTAGAAGAGTAGATATTTTTGGTTCACAAAAGCCATATCAGTTTTCTTCATTTGCTCCAGGCTCTATGACACATATCTAGGATTGTTGTTTTAAGGTTTTTTTGTAATTTGTATATAGCCTCTGTTTTTAACTCTGTGATCAGCAACCTTGTGTGATGCTGCTATGTGGAGGTGAATCTGTTTTTCAGGCAAACATTATTTTCACATTGGGCATTCTTCCTAGAAAAGAAAATCCATTGCTCTCCAACGTGTTTTCAGAATAGATAGAGGTAAGGTGCTCCATCTCTGGCAGCTTTGTGCTTCCAATTTTATATAGATAGATAGATAGATAGGTAGATAGATAGATAGATATAGATATAAAATAGTGAGGCTCTTGGGTGTCCCACCATGCTTGATGATGAAAGCAAAATGCAAATATGATTAAGCTTTGGTGTATTTCTTTCCCCGATGCTCTCCAACTTGAACTAAGCCTGATGTAAACAGAGGTCCATGATCATAATGGAGGGAATGGCTTCTTCAACTCCTGTAAAGGAGACACATCTCAACCTCAAAATATATAAGCCACACTATTACACTTTTTTTTCTGTCATCAGGCACCACTGTTTCTCAAACTACTCAGATTCCAGCAGGTACGAAGTTCCCAAACTCCAAGGCCAGACTTCATAGCACTGAGAACTGTTGTGCAAGGTTCAGTGTGGGTTTCAGGAAAAGTCTGAGTTTATTGTTTCTCAGGCAGCGATCAGTTCACAAAGACTGAGCTTTCACTGCACTTACTTCCGGCAGAGTCAGACTTGATAATACATTGAACTCACGTGACTTTTCCTGGAGGATAGCACACTTGGAGGTTAAAGAAAAGTCCAGGGAGTGTTTTCTGGGTGGTGGACGTTAGGGTTTGCTGCAGCTCTTGAGTTTTTCAGCCTTAATCCTAAGGTTGTGGACTTCTTTTCTACCCCTTTTATCTCTTCTTGTTTCCTCACATGATCATACCCTCAAAAAAATACTAATGTCTGTGAAAGCGAAGGGATTATGCTCTCAGATTAAAATCTCATGCAAAAAGGGGGATGCTCCGTTCTTGTTGGTCACCTTCCTCACAGCGGCCAGGACTCTGCTCAGCTCCTCCACTTCCTCTTGGCCTAGATGTGCGCGTCCACCCTTTCCTTGATGAGCTTGATGGACCTGATTGTGCTCATAGAGGGCAAAGCGGCACACCTCCCAGATCATGTCCCGCGGGTACTTGATGTGTTTTGTCAGGTGCCCACAGAGAGAGAGAGAGAGAGAGATACAGAGAGAGAGAGAGAGAGAGAGAGAGGGCTGTCTTCCATCCACTGGTTTACTCCCCAATGGCTGCAATGGCAAAAGCTGAGCCTGTCTGAAGTCAGGACACAGGAGTTTCTTTCATGTCCCCCACAATGGTACAAGGGCCCAGGGACTTGAGACATCCTCTGCTGCTTTTCCAAATGCATTAGCAAAAAGCCGAATCAGAAATGGAACAGGTGGTGCTTGAGCTATGTTCTGTGGGGGATGCTGGCATGACAGGTAGCAGCTTTATCTCACACCTCAGAGTGCTGGTCCCCAGAGCGTCAGATTTAGCATCACGCAGTCTTTTTTTTTTTTTTTTTAAAAAAACAACGTTACACATTTTATTTTTGTTATTGTTTACATAGTTGAGAGGGATTCACGACCATGTGGGACTCTGATTAGGGTGGGAAGGGTCGAGGTACAGAGAAAAATGGGTAGGAGTAATGTTTCAGTTCTTTTATTTTCTTTTTCTTGTGTGTGTAGAGGGAAAGGGAGGGGGCTGCTCCTTGCTATCAGACTACATCAGCGCCCAGATATGGGGGATGGTCATTTGATGACTCCTTAGAGACCCTGATGTGGGGAAGAATGTTCCAAGAGTGTTACTTGAGTAACTTTGATAGTTCTGAGACTTTGTTGACTTCATTGTATCAGGGTTGAGAAAATCTTTCCCAGGTCTGCTGATTGACTAAATCTATTTTAGTGCATCCACAGACCTAGGAATATGTTGCAAAGCTTGGCCAGAAGAATTATCCAAACTCTTCTGCTTTTCATCCTCTGACAAATAACCCAATGTCTTCTGCTGGCCTAGATGAGCTGTCGTGTCTCCCATGAGCATACCATGGCATGGTACCCACTGCTCAGGCATCAGCAACTCAGTAGGCCCAGTCCTGATACATGCCCTCCAAGATCGAACTACATACATAGCTTGTGAATATCCCTGTGTCTGGGGTTTGAGTCCAGTGGTCTAGTTAAGGAGTCCCACAAGAAATCTTGCCTGGGGTGACCTCAGACTTGATTGTTATGTGCTCCAGCTAGTACAGGGTCAGGCTTGGTCTGTCACTTGCATGAACCAATGCACATACCAGTGGAGACAGCTTCCTCTTCAGTTCCTTCGCTAGCCCCATCTCTCATGCCAGCTTATGGGTGCTGTGGCCCAGCCCAGCCCAGCTGACCGTAGGCCCATGCATACCAGCAAGTGCTACAGCCTGATTGGAGTGACACCCAAAAACTCCCACTAGGCCTGCCCCAGCTGCATTTTTTGTGTGTGCTTATATGTGCTGCAGACTAGCCCAGCTGGTCCCACATCCCATCCAGCTCTCATGCACATTCAGGTGCTGTTGCTTAGCATAACTCAACCTGTTCCCAGACCCGAAACACACATCAGTTTAGCCTGAATCCTCTCCCAGCCCTGGCTCTTGTGCTCATCAGTAGAAGCTGCAGCCTAGCAGGGGTGTTCCCCAAGTTTTCCTGCCACACCAGCTCCCAGTCCCAGATCTTGCTTGTGCTGGTGGGTCCTGTGGCCCAGCCTGACAAGGCCTGTCCCCAGTCCTGGAACTTATTGTTAGGTACTGTGGTCTAGCATGTTGGCTACAGCTTAGCCCCTCCCAGACCTGGTTGTCATGTGATCCAATGGGTTCCTTGGTCTAGGTCAGCCTGTCCTGCAGTATTCTAGATTTTATGAGTATCGGAGGGTGCTGGGTCATTGCCTAGTCTGGCAAGCCCCCAAAACCAGTCTATACACATGCTGATGGGTACTGCAGCCTTGCCCAGTCTGGTCTGCCACCAGCCATCTCTTGCCCAGCAGCGGGTGCATAGCAGAGTCCCCAAAGTTTCTGTAGCAGAGCTACTGCCAGCCTAGATCATGTGAATGCTGGTGGTGCTTGGACCAAGCCTGGCATTGTTCCCCTACAGTCTTAGCTCTTGCTGGTGAGTGTTGAAACAGTCCCCACCTAGCATGGCCCACATCCCATCCTGGCTCTTGCATGTATCAGTGGGTGCTGCAGCCTTGCCTAGCCTGCCCTTAACCCTGGCCCACACAAGTGTCAATGAGTGTTGCAGCCTTGCCTGGCTTGGCCCACCCCAAGCACCAGCTTTGTAGTAGGTGAGTGCCACAACTTTTTTTTTTTTTTATTGTTAATTATTTTGCATTATGTGACAGTTTCATAGGCTCTGGGAATCCCCCCCTCCCTCCCCCTCCCCTCCCCCCGGTGGATTCCTCCACCTTGATGCAGTATTACAGTTCAAATTCAATCAAGATTCTTTCATTGCAAACATATACCAAGCATAGAGTCCAGCTACTTATTGTCCAGATTGGTTGAACAGTTTCTTGGGGAGACCTTTTCTGGTCTGAAGTTTGAGCTGGCAGAATATCATCACAGTCAATTAAGAGTCCCAATATAACATCAACAGCAATTTGCAATGTTATGGAGTTGACATGGTTTTGAGTAACCAGTGTATTAAAAAGAAAAAAAAATAAAAAATTAAAAAAAAAAAAAAAAAAAAAGGAAAACAAGTCCTAGCTGTTGTGGGCTGTGGAGCTGATTTACACGCCTTAAGCTGAGCACTCAGGAATCGGGCCTAAGGCAGTAGCACCTGGCCTTTGCAGACTCAGTGGCGTCCTATTGTCCTGTTGATGGGCTTGGAAGAAAGAGGAGATAATAGGGTAATAAAAGAGGCTTGTGAGGACGGCTGAGTGAGAGTCGGCTCCCAGCACTTGTAACACCATCATGGTCTCCGTGTGTCGGTGCTTTTCGCTCGGTCCTTCGCCGTACCCATGATAGCAACTCCAGCAGACCGCAACACCTAGCCACAACCTATGATTAGCTCATTGACATTTCAGTTTTAGTTCATATACAGGACCGGCTGCTCTATACCTTAAAATGGCCATAAGGCACCATTCAGCTGTTTCGTGTCCATTTCATCTTAGTATTTAGCCAGTTGTTGTGTTGAAGTAAAATTTTGCTGATCTTGGCAGATTTTAGGATAATCCAGACTGGCTTGTAACTCTAACAAGATATATGTCAACATTTTAGGTGCAGAACATTTTTTTTTTTGGGGGGGGGGGGTGTGCAGGAAAACCCTCAACACCATGGTGAGGAGTAACTAATCTTTGTGACCCACCCAGCGAGGCATGAGCCAATCCATGCCAGCTCTTTCCTGTCAGATTTCAAGTTCTACTTTCTGTTGTTTATTTATTTTAGGTTTTTTTTTTTTGTTTGTATGATTGTTTGCTGTGAGGGGTTTTCGAAGCGATCCCGATGGTCATTGCGAGGGAGGGGGGGTCCAGAGGTGGAGCCAGGCTCGGACCAGAGAAAGCTCTCCTCCCTGGTCCCGAAGGACGTTTTTTGTTCTTCTGTTTCTGCGGACCGCTCAGGGCTTCTGGTTGTCTTTCCGATGACGTTGGTTTCTGCACGGTAGTGTTTGGACTTCTTCCATCCCCTGTGGAAGCTCCGGTTGGGGGTGGGTGACCTCAGAGTACTCGGCCTCCGAGGGCATCCAATTCCCTGTGAGTGCCACAACTTTTTATACCACACTAGCTACCTGCCTCGATTTCAAGCATGCTGGCAGCTACAGAGGCCCTGCTGGGCTTGATCTCCCTCAGTCCCAGTTTTTGCATGTGCTGGAGGGTGCTACAGCCTCCTCCTAGCCCCAGCTTCCATATGTATTGGTGCAGCCTGGTTTGACCCATCACAACCTCTAGCTCTCATGTAAGCTGGTGGGTGCTGCAGTCCCACAGAGGTACACCCACAAATCCCTGCAGAATCTTCACCAAGGTCCAGTTCTCTTGCATTCTGGTAAGTGCTGTGGCCTAGCCTAATGTAGCCTACCCCCTGTTCTGACACTCATGGGTGAGTACTGTTGCCTAGTTCAGCCAGTCATGTGCCCAAGCTCCAGCATCCATGTGTGCAGGCAGACAGCAGGTTCTAATACTCAGTGCAGTCCAGGTCTCCTATGTGGTTGGATGACTTGGCCCAAGTCAGACACACCCTCTGGGTTCCCATCTCTGAACCACTTACCTCAGCTTTTTGGCCTACTTGCAGATGCAGTGATCCAGTCTACAGAATACCCCAGAAGTCACCTCTCACCCTGTCAAACATGCCCTCAGTGGCCCCCACTCCAATATGTCCCCAGACCTCTTTCCCCAGGCAATCTACAACCCCTTCCTCACCATGTAGCAGCACAGGGTTCCTGAGAGCTGGGGTGGCACGTCCTTGCCCAGTGTTTCCTGCCTTCTTCACATACCTTAAAAAAAACAGAATAGGAAACTATCCTGGTACATTGGTATAGTTAACATGGATTTGGCATTATCCAGACCCAGAATGCCCATCAAATATTGGCTGCTTTTCTATGAGAAGTGTACTACTTGCCTAGGTACAAGGCAAGCTACACAGTTGCCTAGAGCTAAAGTGCACCATACAGTAGCCTTTTTGGACATTCTCCTTTTATCCAGGTAAATGTATTTAAAGCTTCCTCCATGCAGCATTTTTTAAAGTGTCTTCATAGCTCATATATTGTATAACTCATGGAGTGTATGTATTATAGGGATTTTTTATCCATTCACGTATTCAATGATATTTTGATTGCTTCTAATTTTTGTTGATTGCATATAAATCTGATGTAAATATTCAGGTGGTTGGCATGTATTTTTACCAATTGGGTGA
This sequence comes from Ochotona princeps, assembly GCF_030435755.1. Taxonomy (NCBI): domain Eukaryota; kingdom Metazoa; phylum Chordata; class Mammalia; order Lagomorpha; family Ochotonidae; genus Ochotona; species Ochotona princeps. The sequence continues at coordinate 67,867,194 of NC_080834.1, forward strand.
ATTCCTAGCAGCATAATTCCTTGATAAATGGTAAGACTCTGTGTAGTTTTAGAAGAAAGTGCCAAACTCTTCCAAACTAATTATACCACCTTGCATTCCGACCAGCAGTAAGTGAGGGTTCTTGTGTGACATCCTCAGTAGCATTTTGTGATACAGTATTTGGGTATATAACAGTATATACTAATATGTATATACTGGTATTTATCTCATTACTTTCATTTACAAATCCCTAATATCAGATAATATTGAGCATGTTTTGTATATTCATTTGCCATCTCTTTTTTTTTTTGATGAGGTATTTAATTGTGTTTTTTTTCCCCAAGCAAAAGATATGCTTAAATGACAGAATAGCAAAGAGAGAGGGAAAGGCAGATGGGGGTGGAGAGAGAGAGAGAGAGAGAGAGAGAGAGAGAGAATCTTCCACCTGCTGGTTCACTTCCTAATTGACCAGACAGAGACCAGGAGTCTCAATGTTCCACATGGGTAACAGGAGTCCAAGCATTTGAGCAATGTTCCCTCTGCATTTCCAGGCATGTTAGCAGGAAATTGGGTGGGAAGCATAAGAGCGGCTGCTTAACTCACTGTGCACAATACTGACCTCAGTTTCTCACTTTTTAATTGCAGTGTTGACTGTATTTTTGTTGAGTATTAAGAATCATTTATGGGCCAGGTGCATTGGCCTAGCAGCTGAAGTCCTCGCCTTGAGCACATCAGGATCCCATTTGGGCGCCGGTTCTAATTCTGGCAGCTCCACTTCCCATCCAGATCCCTGCTTGTGGCCTGGAAAAGTGTCAAAGATGGCCCAAAGCGTTGGGATCCTGCACCCGTGTGGGAGAGGAGGTTCCTGGCTCCTGGCTTCAGACTGGTGCAGCACTGGCCGTGGCAGTCACTTGGGGAGTGAATCATTGGATGGAACATCTTCCTCTCTGTCTCTCCTCCTCTCTGTATATCTGACTTTGTAATAAAAATCAATCTTAAAAAAATCATTTATATAATTAAAAATCAAAGTAATTAATAAATGTACCCAGAGAATATGCAGAAAAAAGAATCATTTGTATATTCTACATTTTTGATGCTTTAAGATATTTATACACTTTAAATTTTATATAAATAGATATAGTAAGAAGTGAAGACTCACATCTTATATGATAGTCTCCATTGCACAGTTACTTTACATTGCCTTAAATGAAAATCTGTAAATCAAAATCAACAGGAAAATAGTTAAACCTAACTAGGTTTATTCTTCTCTGTTATTTCAAAAGGTGCTGATTGACCAGTTATTTTTCAGACCTGGAGTAGTTTGCATACACTAGGGCCTTTGACTTGCGTTAATTTATTTTGTACCCTGTCACCTTACCAAACTCTCTTATAAGATTTAGCGGTCTCTTTATTGAGTATTTTGGTTCTCCTATGTATAGAATCATGTCATCTACAAACAGATAGTTTGACTTCCTCTTTTCCAATTTGAATTTCTTTAATTCCTTTTTCTTGCCTAATATCTCTAGTGAGTACTTCCAGTACTATGTTAAATAGCAGAGCAGTAGTGGACATCCTTGTCCAGCACTAGAGCTTAATGGCTTCCAATCTGTCCCAATTCCGTATGATGCTGGCTTTGGGTTTTTGTAATTTGCTTTGATTATGTTATAGAATATTCCTTCTATGCCTGTATTGCTTAGAGTTTTTAGCATAAAGTTTTTAGCATGAAGTGCTCAAAGGTTTTCTCTGCATCTATTCAGACTGTCAGATGATTTTGGTTCTTCAATTTCTTGATGTGGTGTGTCACATTTACAGATTTGCATATGTTAAATCATCCCTGCATGGCAGGAATAAATCCCACTTGGTCCACGTGAATGATCTGATGTCTGATGTATGGTTGCATTCAGTTGGCTAGTATTTTGTTGAAGATTTTAGCGTCTGTGTTCATCAGGGAAATAGGTCTATAGTTTTCTTTCTTTGTTGTTGCTCTGGTTTTGGAATTAAGGTAATGTTGGCATCATAGAAACTGTTTGGAAGGATTTCCTCCCTTTCTATTGTTTTTGAATAGTTTATGAAGAATTGGGATCAGTTCTACTTGGAATGCTTTGTAGAATTCAGCAAAGGATCCATCTGGGCCTAGGCTTTTTTTTATTGGGAGGGATTTAATTACTGATTTGATCTTTGTCTCTATTATAGGTTTATTTAGATTTCTGTTGCCTCATGACTTAGTTTTGGTAGGTGGTATGTGTCCATGGATCTATCCATTTCTTGAAAGTCTCGTTATATGTTGGCATTTGTTGGCTTGTAGTAATTTGTGATTACTTTGTGTGGTTATAGTATCTGTTATATTATGTTCCCTTTTTCATCTTTGATTCTATAATTCTTGTCTCTTCTCCTGCTTTTTTTTTATCACTAGGGCCAGTGGGGTGTCTGTTATGTTTATTTTCTCAAAGAACCAACTCTTTGTTTCATTGAGTTTGTGTATTGTTCTGTTTGGTCTTTGGTTTATTTGCTCTCTGACTTTGAATTTTTTTCAGTTGTTCTTGGGATTATTTTGCTGCTGTTTCTCTAGTTCATTCAGGTCTGTGCTCAGCTCATTTACCTGCTGTTTTTCTTATTTTCTAATGTAGGCACTGATTGCAATAAATTTTCCTCTTAACTCTGCCTTGGCAGAGTCCCATAAATTTTTGTATGTTGTGTTTGAGTCTTCATTTGCTTCAAGGAATTTTAAAATTTCCTCTTTATTTTCACTCTAATTCATTGTTCCTTCAGTAGTATATTGTTTAGCTTCCAAGAACTTATAAATTTTCTAGGGTATTTTGGTTTACTGGTCTCTAGTTTCACTCTGTGGTGGTCTGAGAAGATGCATGGGATGGTCCCAGAGCAATAGCCTAGTGGCTAAATTCCTTGCTTTGCAAGAGCTGGGATCCCATATGGGTGCCAGTTTGTGTCCTGGCTGCTCCACTTCCCATCCAGCTCCTTATTTGTGGCCTGGGAAAGCAATATTTTCTTCCCTGACAGAATTTGCATAACACTGTTATTTCTTCCTTAGTTCACCAGTAAAACTATGTGAGCTGAATAATTGCTTTTAGGATTTTCTTGCCTTGGGATTTCAGCAGGTTGACCATGATGTATATAGATGTGTTATTCCTTGTGATTTACCAAGATTTTAGGATCTACAAGCTAAAGTTATTCATCAAGCTTGAGACATTTTGATCATCAATTCTTCAGACATTTCATCTGTCCTGTTCTTTCTCTATTACCTTCTGGAGCTCCCACTGATTGTATACTGAACTGTTTATTTTGTTTTGCATAAATATCGCTGAAGTGCCGATTAGTTTTTCTTCCAAATTTCTCTTCCCAGCCTCGACAGGTAATTGATATGTAGACTTTGAGGCACCTCCCCACGTGGCTGTCTTCATGTGGGAATGTCCTTCAATTTCTAGTCACTCGTCATTATATTCTGTTTTCTGCTTGAGTTTCAGTTACTTTCATCATATGAACTGTGTTAGTGTTAATGAAAAGACTAAATGAACTTGGATTATCTTTTGTTTCTGATTGTTGTCCAGTGCTTTCAAATAATCATTTTTAAAAAAATTGTCAAGAATCTAAAATTATTGACTGCAAGAAGGCTAGTATGGGACAATGCACACTGTTATTATTGGAACTAGAACTTGTCTTCCCATATTGTTCTGTTTAGCTAATTTGCTCACTATTCACTCTGTTGACCATTCTAGAAAGCACAGCTTTCAGCTGGTAGATCCTAACAATTCTACCTTAGGTATGGCTCCTGAATCTATTGACATTTGTGTTCCTTAGGGCCACAGCTGTAGTTGGTGTCACTTAACTGATCTTTCTTGTCTCCTATCCTTAAGATGCTTAAGATAGCTCCCTAAATTAATCCGTTAGTATTTCACCATCTTGTTTTAACACCTGTGTGTGTTCTTTAAGATGAAATCTCAGCTTGCTCTGAAAAGTCCTTCATGATTTACTTTTTGCCCTTGGTTGTTCCTTATGAAACCAACTATTTAATAAATGCTTCTCTGCTTCTTGGGTAGATAAAAAATTTCCATGTTTTTGTGATTTTTGTACTTTGTATCATACATTCTTGGGTCACCCATTTTCTTTTTTTTTTTTTCTAGATTTAATTCTAAAACTTATTTCAAATACCATTCCTGGAAAGTCAGCTCTGGCTGGGAGATCTATGGTCACAGAATCTCCATTGCATTCTTGTTACATAAAATCCTGTGTATTGACTTGATCTATCTGTCCATCTATCATCTAACTGCAATAATTTCCTCTGTCTCAAGGGATTTTTAATCTTCCTGGTCAAGGTGCTGTGGCTTTCCAATATGTGTTTTTGATATCCATAATATCTACTAAACACTGTGCATACATTGTAGACTTTCAGTGTACTCTCATGGAAATTAATAGTAGAAAGGACAGTGCTCCACAAGGATACTCAAAACAGCAATTATATATATATATAAAATATATATAAAACATATATAATTTTATATATCATATATAATATATTATAATAGATAATATTATAACACACAATATTATCATATATAATATTATATATTACATATAATATATATTTATTGCAATATTACATATATTTATATATAACATATCACATATAATATTATAATATGTTATAATATTTTATATATGATATATTATATATAATATTATAACATATGTTATATTATAATATTATAATATTATATATATATATAAATTAAATGCCCGCTGCCCTAAAAGGAGAAACTAACTAGAAAGTTCACGCAGTATTCTGTTATTCTGTTATTTATTGTTTCTTCAGGATCCCTTGCTCCTCCTTCAAGCGTTCCTATTGAATTTTGCCAGAATGGTGGAACCTGGGAAAACGGCAGATGCGTTTGTACAGAAGAGTGGAAGGGATGGCGATGTACAATTGGTAAGGTATTTGTGATAATATCAGCTGTGAATCTCAAGTGAAGCTTTTGTTGCTAACGAAAGCAGCAAGACTTCCATAATGTTCAGTTGATGAATGTGGAGATGTGGCCATAATGGTGCCAGCTCTAAGAAGCGTCTGTTGGCGCCACAGTAAAAGCCAAATTTTTCTCTAGGGTTATTACCTATAATCACTATATCTATCTATTTCCCAACTCTCACATTTCCCTATGGTAAAGTGCAGTTTCTGTTACTATAAAAAATACCTGCACTTCTATACTTTATAAGGAAAAGAGGTTTATTTAGTTCACAGGTTCTAAAAGCAAAAAGTCCAAGATTGGGAGACCCTGTAAATTTGGTCTCTGGTGAAGGCCTTCTGGTTATATTATTCACTGGGGAAGGCATCATGGTGGAATCGCATGTGACAACGTGTAGTCAAATTCCAAGTCAGAAGCCAGGGTGATTCAGAGGTCACATTTACACTTTGGTTAGTTCTCATTAGAGTGAGTTATTATATAGAGTCCGGTGATAACCTTAGTATGCCCTTCTGAGGATTGTGTTAATAATATGATCACCTTACACCTGGCTCTACCTCTTGAAGTGCCACTATTTCCCAGTTTTCACATTGGGGAATATGTTTTCAGTACATGAATCCTTGAGGGATACACTTATACCATGTCTAAATCATAACACCCTATGAGCTCATAGTTAGAATTTCATTGGCTACAGTATCTAATCAAAGACAATTGGTAATACAGCTTCCTGAATTCCTTTCAGTTGGTGGCAGACCTAGGATACTACAGTTTTAACATTTTTGGAAACAAGATGTATTTTTCTATCAGAGTAAATGCTTAAATAAATTTTTCCTTTCTTTCTCTTGAATAGTTGTTATTAAATTGGTAGTTTGATTTTAATCAGAAGCAAAGCTTACAGCAATTTCTTGATCCAAGCTGAGCTTCCACACATTTTATGCTGCCTGCTTAGAATCTGGAGACCTGGAAACCCACTACAATCATTTTCCATATGCTATCAGCCAGAATTTCCTGTACACTGACTATAGGCTCTTATTTTTTTTAAGATTTATTTATTTTTATTACAAAGTCAGATATAGAGAGAGGAGGAGAGACAGAGAGGAAGATCTTCCATCCAATGATTCACTCCCCAAGTGAGCCGCAACAGCTGGTGCTGTGCCGATCCAAAGCCGGGTACCAGGAACCTCTTCCGGGTCTCCCATGCGGGTACCGGGTCCCAAAGCTTTGGGCCGTCCTTGACTGCTTTCCCAGGCCACAAGCAGGGAGCTGGATGGGAAGTGGAGCTGCCGGGATTAGAACCGGCGCCCATATGGGATCCCTGTGCGTTCAAGGCAAGGACTTCAGCTGCTAGGCCACGCCGCCGGTCCCAGATAGGCTCTTATTTTTAATTCCAAATAATCTGATGCATTATCTTTGCTAGTATGTTAATGTTCATATCCTGTATCTCCTTGAGTATATATTATGCATGTTTGAATTGGAACTCGTTATCCAACATACTCGCTATTCTAATTGGGGTAACATAAATAAATTGGGACGTATGGAAGTTCTAGGCAGGCCAGTGAGTTCTCAAAGTCTTGTGTTATCCTTCAAATGATACTGTGTAGGTTCTGAACTTTGATTTATCTGTGGTTTAAAATTTAGAAATATGATTTATAACAAGAAATATTTTTCTTTGCATTACAGCTAATTTCTGTGAAAACAGTACCTATATGGGTTATACTTTTGCCAGGATTCCTGTAGGCAGGTATGGACCTTCTTTGCAAACGTGTGGCAGGAACACTTCAAATGGTATGTACTTTTCTAAACATCTCCTCCGTTTAGGGCTGAGATACCTGAGCTAAGCTATATCTATCATTCCTCCAACCCTAGAAGGTTTTGTGGAAGGGCATTGTGATGACAATCCATAAAGTTTAGGTTGATACCTCTCCTAATCCTTGTTTTCCTAAAAACCTTACTATGAACCTAACCCATATTTAATTGGCTTATTTTTCCAATTCATGGTTGTGTCTTAGAGTTCAATCAGCTTAGCATTTGCTCTTTAGGTTATATGATTTGTCCTGATTTCTAAAACTAGTCTAGAATAGAGACTCCCTTTACATATATTTTGAGGCTTCTTCATGGATAAAGATGTATAGTCCATTCTGTCTTTAGGTGTAGACTTCCGTCTCCTTTGTAAGTTTGTGATCCATTTTAGAGCATTCAGCTTGATACAACTTTCCTGAACACAGCAATCTTGCTTCACAGAAGCACTTGAAGAATGCAAGAGCAAGTAATATTCCTAGTCCTACTATTTTCCCTGAAACTATGCAGCAGTTAGGTGGCTTATTTTATGTCAGTGCCACTTTGGGTAATATCTTTTGGCAGTAAACTTTAGAAGTTCATAGGTCCCTTTTCTGATATGTGTAGTCTATTAAGGCGCGTAATTTTTCCTAAATGTTTTACCGGTCTCTTGTTTGCTTTGACTTTTCTCTGACCAATTTTCCTACTTAATATATGTTCCTGTAGCTAATCCCTCCTTTCCTATAGAACTGGATACTTTGAGAAGACAGTTCTAGATCATTTAGCCTGTGTCAGCAATGATGCTAGGAAGAATTATAATCTAATTTAGACATTTTTTGTGTATGCCAAGAGTACCATTAAACACTAAACAAATTATGTGAATTGTTCTTTCCTATATGAGAGAGATGATGTAGTTCTGCATTCCATTTGCAGAATCAAAATCAGTCCTTCCCACATCCAGCTAATTCAGGTATTCATGATCCAGTCCCTCCCATAGGTCTTTCCAGCCTCTTGATTCAGGCCTCGGAAGTTAAAGGGGAGCTTCAACAACACTGATGCTTACCAAACATATCATGTATACCCAAAGTACCTGTTGTTTTAATTTTACTTCTGTGTTTCTCAAGTATAATAATTATCTCAAGATAATGCTTATCTAAACAAACATAAGCTAAGAAATAGTTTATTACTGAATTAAGATTACAAAAGGTGTCAGTGATATACCAAGGAAAGATCATCACATTTGCTGACATGCATTATACACTTTGATATAAGAGGAGCACTGTTTTCCATTTGGTTATTTAGCCTTTTCTGGGAAACTATTACAAAAATGTTTATTATAGTTACCTTTGAGTTTCAGGCTGAAATCTATAAAGGTACATACAGATTTCAAATGTTGCCACTTTTGCTTTTATTTGTATGCTAAGAGTTACTTCTAATTACTTAGTTTTATATAGTAAATGATCCAACTGTTTTTCAATTATTTTCTAGTTGTAATAAAATATTTGTAAGTAATATGAGGAGAAGATTCATTTGGCCTCTTAAAATTTGCTTACTTTATGTAGATAAATAGAAAGGTTTTTTAATTTCTAAATAAATGTTATCCATACTATATGGAAATAGAATAGCATATATATTATATATAAATAAATATATGCTATTTATATTATAGATACACCGGAATATGACATGTTTATTAAAGCATGGAGTAGAGATGGAGGCTCCATATAGATTAAAAGTGACTCCAGGGACAGACTTTCTGGTATTGCTAATTGAGACCTCATTTGGAAATCTTGTTTCCCATGTCAGAGACTCACCTGTACTTCTAATCCAGCTTCCCACTAACGAGAATTCCTTGATGACTCAAGTATTTAGGTCCCTGCCACCTACGGGAGCTTTTCAAATGTTTTTCTGGCTCTTGGTTTCAGCCTGGCCTAGCCCCAGCTGTTCAGGCACTTGGGAGAATGAGCCAACAGGTAGAAGATCTCCTTCTGTCTCCACCTCTCTGCCTTTCAAATAAATACATAGAAATTTCTCAACATCCACTAAAAGGAAGGACTTGGTCTTTCAGGTTAAGTGTTGTTGAAGAACTCTATAATTTCTATATTTTTAGTTGTTATCCCAAAAAGGAGATACCCAAAGCTAGCCCTGAAGAAAATTCAGCTGTCGTGCCAATAATAATTTTTTTTCTAAAGGAGCTACATACGTGTTAACTAAAGGTTGAGCATGAGGAGCAGAGGCTTTGGTAATAATCCTGTGAAATGAACCAAAGAGTCAGCAAGTGTTTACTGACAGTAAGACACATATCCAGAAGGTGCTACCATACAATAGAATTTTTTACCCTTCATATGTTAACCAGACTGACACAAACAAGGAAAGATTCACATATAAGTTAATATCTATATTATATTAATATCTATATTTTCTATATTGCTTCTGGTCTTCTAGCCCAATATTTTTTTTGTCAACTCCAGTTTCAAATCCATTTTGTCCCTAATTATTGAAAGCAAATTTTCCTTGCAGATATCAAAGGAAGGATATAGTCAACTGTCTTTTTGAACTCCATAGTTAAAAAAAAAAAGCAAGAATAAAAACAAAAAACCAGATAACAAGTGGTATCTGCCCTAATTTATAGCTGTAAAAAAAAATAGTAATTCAGATTTCTTATAGCCCTGTGAGTTGACTGGGGCAACCAAGTTGTGCTGAAAAGTCCCTAGTGAACTCACTCTCTTAATGGGACATGGTGCTGTTGGTTGGCTGGTATGTTCCAGTTTCCCAGCTGACCTCTGATCCTCTTGTAGGTCACACCTGTTTCCTTCCATAAGCCTCAAGACATCACTCCAAGGGGTGAAGGCTGAAATTTCAAAGTGTCTCAATATCTAGGCTCTGGAACACATATATTTTTTTCCTACCATATTCCATTGGTAAGAACCAGTCACAAGCCCAGCATAGATTCAGAGTGAAGGATTTACAAGCCCAGCATAGATTCAGAGTGAAGGATTTATGTATGCATCTATTGTTTTATTTTTGCTTGAAAGGCAGAGAGACAGATTGTCCATCTAGTGGTTAGTTCTCCAAACACTCCCAACAGCTGGGAGCCTGGGTAGGTCAAATCCAGGAGTCTATAACTCTGTCTGGGTCTCCCACATTGTTGTGAGGGACTCAAGTACTTGAGGCATCATTTGCTGCCTCCCAGGGTGTGCATTAGCAAGAAGCAGAATGGAAACAAAGGAGCTGAGACATGAACCCAGACACTCCAAAACTGAATGCAGGAATCCCAAGCAGTATCTCACCTGCAGTGCCAAATGCCTCTCCCTAGACTCTACCTCCTGATGGAAGGAACAGCAGAGTCATGCTGTGTAGGAACATGGCTGGGTGCAGATGCTGGTAATTACTAGAATCATCTTTGCAAACACTGTCTTTTCTTTTTCCTTTCTCTTAAAGCGGGCAGTCCACTGGCAATCCGACTGTGCGGTCTCTCTGTGTATGGAGAGATAGAATTACAAGATGTGAAAGTAGGAAATTGTGATGAAAATCTGGAAACCCTGGAGGGGAAGGTATGCTGTGTAGTCCATCTGATGAGCAACTGGTATAAGTTCTGACTTGGTACAAAGTCTTGTTCTTCAGAGACCTGGTAGTCAAATCAGTGCTTTTACCATTCTCAAATCAGACATGATAAAAACTAGTAAAACTGAAACCATTGTTGTTTCTTTGAAGTTGACATCTGTTTAGGAAAAAAAGACATTTCAGCTGTGTGAACTTGAACACATGATATCTATAGCATGTTATAAATGGCTTTATCTTTGTAGAGTAGTGAAGTTTTGGTTGTAAAGCAGATCTCTGGCATTTGAGACCAAATGAAGATTTTTTTTTAATGGTCTACCAGATCAGAACAAAGTGGAAAGGAAACTATGGTCAAAGACTCTTTCAGAAAGGGAACTACACCTGCTGGTCTCAGGGCTGTATTCTTTTGACTGAGGATGTATCTGTAGGTACATGTATGCAGCAGTTATTACCAAAGGCTAAACACAGGGAAGAAGAGGATTTATAGCTTTTTGTAGGGCTTTTTATTTACTGGACATGATGCATATGTTCCATTAAATCTTTTTAAAACCTCTGCTAATTGGACATTATTCTTATAGATAATTATAGCTAATAGCATAATTTGCAGAACACTAATTGCTTATCCATCCTTATCACATAGATGATCAGTAGCTGGAGAAACAACTATGGATTCTGGAGTCTGTCAGCCAATGTCCAGTTCTCAGCTTTGCTATTTCTAAGCAGTGTGAACTCTCACTGAGTCCCTTAACTTCCCTGAGCCTTACATGGGGATGGAGATGCTAGGCTCACAATGTTGTTTTGTGCTTACATGTGCTAACACCTGTAAAGCATCCATCAAGCACAATGCACAGGGCAGGGCCCTGGCAGTCAATTTGTTTTTCAATTCCATACTTTTTGTGACTTCCCTATCTGAATAGCATGCGACATTGCCTTGAATTTTGAAATATGCTGCCCTCTAGTGCCAAACCTAAAATCCCACAACCACTTAGTTGACATTTAGCTGCACTAACAAGAAGGATTTCCTATTGTAGCCTCACAGACCAGAATCCTGAGACCAATTAGTTCCTAAAGATGTAACCCTGGCCTGGTCTTCCCAAGTTATTTGGGCTAAAAAGTCAGTTCAAAAAATTTTCTGATCCATTGCAGACCAGTAATGTCGCAAAACACACTCAAAAGAAATAAGATCTAAAAATGTAAAATCGTTTAAAAATTTATGTTCAGTGACATAAAAATACTATATAAATTTCTGACCACTTACATTTATTTCTGTGCTTATCTCACTATGAAATTTGTCTCAAAGAATGAGCCAACATTGGCCCCTGGCTGCCAATTGAGATATCCTTATCTAGCTAAGGAAACCTGTTCTAGTGCATCAATCTTGACAAACTGTAAAGGCTGGGAAAGCTGCTAACCTGAAGGTGCTTTGCCCTTATCCAAGGAAAGGGACAAACTTGGGAAACTTGGTGGTTGTGCTGTTTGAGGAGATTGAGACTCGGTCAAATTTTTGTTTCTTTACCTGCAGTTGTTTGTAAAGTGTTCTGATTTGGTTATTATGTAAAGCAGGATTGATGTGTATGTATGTTGATTTTTTTTATAACAGGTAGATGATATACCAACAGAATCTGAGAATATTTCCAACCGTGCCCAGATTCTAACATCTGATGCCAGCAAGCTGACTGCTGAGAACATCACTTCTGCCGCTGAAGTGGTAGGACAGATCTTCAATGCATCCAGAAATGCTGCACCAGAGGTAAAATTTAGATTTCAAGAAAAGGCAGGAAGGAGAGAGAAAAACGTTCCCCCAATTCCACTCATCATATGGTATGGTTTGGGCAAAATTTAGGCTGCTTAAACCCAGTTTGCAAAGTACTCTTCATGAGAAGTAGTCAAAATAGTTAGAAAAGGGATCCTTGTCTAAACGTTTCTTTTGGAGATAGTCACAATGATCGTTATCAGGCCAAAACTTCCAGAAAATTCTGAGATGAACCATTTTATCTTAATGTTAATAATTTTCTTACCTGCTGCATTTTACCTCATCATCCTCGTTTTATTGCAAATAAACTGAGTTTCAAAGAACTTATTCTAGAACATGCTATTTTAAACTACAACCCATTTCTAATGGTTATGAGGGCACCATTCAAAAGGTTCATGGAAAATGGAATTAAAGGATAAGTTTATTTTGGTATAAAAATGTTTGAAAGCAATATTTATCAGGGGTCTTCAAAATATTCATCTAAAGTAATGATTTTGAGATGCAATGGATTAGACTACTGTTTATGACACCAGCATCCTATTTGGAAGTGCTAGTTTGAGTCCTGGCTGCTCCAGTTAAGATCCAGCTCCTTAGCATACACATAGGAGACTATGACAGAATTTCTGGCTCTTGGCTTTAGCTTGACCCAAACCTGGTGGTTGTGACCATTTGGAGAGTAAACCAGCTGATGAGTGATCTCTGTTTTCACCTGTCACTTTCCTTTAAATCAATCATTTTTTAAAGAAAGATTATGGAAATACATGCCATACAAATTATGCATGTATTTGGTAATCTTTTTGCATTGAAATAAACATCTTTAATTTCATCTCTTCTGAGCATTTAAAAAATTCAAAAAAATAATTCATTAAACTGTGCGTGGAAGGGGTTGAATGGATGTTGCACAACACTAGAAAGATAGAGCTTCTAACTGCTGGTTCATCCCTCAGATGCCCATACAACTCAGGAGCTGGAAACTCAATTTGGATCTCCATGTGGGTGGGAGGGACCCAACTACTTGAGTTATCACCTGCTTCTCGTGCACATTAGCAAGAAGCTAGATTAGAAGTGGAACCAGTTATCTAACCCAAGTACTCTGATAGGGGATATGTGGATCTTTTATTATTATCATTTCATTTATTTATTTTAAAGGCAAAGAGAGGGAGAAGTGGGGGAGAGAGAGAGAGAGAGAGAGATAAGGAGCTAAAGAGAGAGAGAGAATATCTTCCATCTGCTGGTTCACTGCTCAAATGGCTGCAACAGTGGGAACTGAAACAGTCCAAAGCCAGGATCTTCTCTGTACCTAAGAACTTGGGTCATCCCCCACTGCTTTCCCGGGCTCATTAGCAGGGAGCTTGATGGGAAGTAAAGCAGTTGGGGTTCAAACCAGCACAGCCATATGGAATGCCCACACGACAGGCAGCAGTTTTACCTACTATACCACAGTGTGAGCCCCCTGGGATATGCAGATCTTAACTGACCTCTTAACTTCTTAGTTAAAATGACCTATTAGTCAGATGTCCACATCTCCATGAATTTTTTTAAGTATCTTTGTGTTTTTATTTTTGTTTGGCTTTTTTGAAAACTTATAGTATGCTTTTCACTTATGGCATCATAACCTACTGAACTCTAATATATGAAAAGAAAAAATATACTCAACATTTACGAATGGTACAGCTTGGGTACTGGTTAAGCTGTAAACCACCCTTCCAAAAGTACCTATCCAATGTCTGAAGTATGATTTGAAAATAGATACTCTTTCCTTTCATGTTTATTTAAAATGTCTTATTTTTTAAAGTGTTTTATGTTGTTAGAGATCCTTTGGGAAGTAAGTGGGATTTAAATTTTTCAAATTAATAAAAATGAAATGAATAGAGAAAAATATTGACTATTAACTATAGATTGGTCAGGAAAAGACAGATGGCATCAATATCTTCAATATGACTTAAATAGTAATCAAATGTCATATAATCATGGATCTGCCATACTCTTGAATTTTTGATTAAAAAAAATTAGAACTCCTTTTTATCATGTCTGATTGCTATCAAGTATAAAACAACAGTAATACCAAGTATAAATACCAAGATATGTAAAGTCTTTTGATCTGTATGACTTTAACAATCAGAGCCCTGCACTGTTCTCATCTTATTTTAGCTCTTCTAGCCAAGTATTTGCTTTTGTGTTCCTAGGAATGGGGTGACTTTTCTGTGAAAGATCTCACTTTGAGTTCAAATTTAGAGATTTAAACCTCTTTATTCATTGCCTCTTTTATTCCCTTGCCTAGACTTGCTTCTCCCTGCCATCTTAAAAAAAAGGTTTAGTTATTTATTCAAAAAGCAGAAGATTGAAGGGGAGAGGATGGTTTGGGAGCAGGGGGAAAAAGAGATGTTTTTTCCATTTGGTCATTGCCAAAGTGACTGTAACAGTTGGATCTAAGCCAGCCTAACATTGGTAGACATTGATTCCGTCTGGGTCTCCACACATGGGTGGCAAGGGTCCAAGTTTGATCCATCTTCTACTTCTTTCTAAGGTGTATAACCAGAGAACTGGATGGTAACTGAACAACTGGGGGTGGGAGGATGCGACGAGGTATGTTGTAAGTAGCAGCTTCATCTGGTGTTCTACAATGCTGTTCCTCTGTGCATCTTATGCAGATCAAACAATGAGACTGTACTGTCTCTAGATTATTATACCAGTGGTGCCGCCTGCTAATATAATAGTCCTTAATGACCATAGTGGTGATAATGTGTACGTGTTTTATATGAAAATAGGTGCCTTTCCTTGGCAGGCAAAAAGGGTTGCTGTGACAACAGTGAGTCAACTCCTAGATGTGAGTGAAGAGGTTTTTCAAGAAGCTGCTGCTGATGCTGCTGATACATTTGCAACGTAAGCACAGTTTCAATTTGGAAAGACTGAGTCCACAAAGTGGCAGCTGTTCTGGGTTAGAGTATCAACAGAGGTGTCTTCAAATCTCTCTTGGAATCCAGACAGCAGTCTGACTTTACCACCTTGTTTTGTTACTAGATGGAGTGGCGGGATGCTACTTCCTGGTTCCTGAGATGATCAGAGCCTGGGAACTAGAGGAAAAGATGGGATGGGTTCAGTTTGAACTTGTTCTCCAAGGCTTACCTAGGAAAATATTGTATAAATGCACAATAGAATTTAATTGAGCTGTAATAAGAATGGAATCCTACCATTTACATCAAAATGGCTACAACTAGGGGACAACATGGGGCATGGACTGATATGCACATTGATGGAACAGAATAGAAATCTCACAAATCAGCCCACACATTTATAGCCAATAAATTCATAGCTAACTAATTTTTGACAAGGGGACTGCATCCATTTTGATGTAAATGGTAGAATTTCATCCTTTTTCTAGATAAATAATGTTCTATTGTGTACCTAGACAATATTTTCTTTGTTCATTCATTTCATGATGGATACCTTGATTGATTACAAATTTTGACTATTGTGGATAATGCCGCCGTAAACATGGCAGTGTAGATATAATGTGGTCTTTGATATAATGTAATTATAGCTTTTGCAAATATATCTAGTATTGGGATTGCTGCGTCATATGGCAGCTCAATTTATAGTTTTTAAATAAGTGTGCACACTGTCTTCCACAGTGGATGACATCAGCAGGGTATAAGTATTCCGCTTTATCCACACTAAGCAAAACATTTTAAAAAACTGATTTGAATATTTTCCCATGAATACTGATTACATCTACATAGTAGTTCTTATTTATTTTAAATTTCCTCTCTTTTAAAAAACAAGATTTTTAGCAAAAGACATAATTTCTTGACTATAGAACATCGTATTTTGATGAAAACTTTTTATTTCGGGGCAAATAAGACTGATTATATATAGTGCTTTTGTTTTTTCAAGTACAGAAATGAAACAGATATTTCTATAGAAAACAAGAAAACAAAAAGTTCTTCCAACTTTTCTTTGGAGAACATCAAATTGACAGGTCCCCCCACACCTTCCCACCTTTCACCTAATTATCTTTGCACTTCTTCATAGTAGAGGAAACCTGAGGTGTTTTATTCATGGTTGAAGAAGTGAGCTCAGACCCTTGCTCTTCTGTGGTTCCATATGAATGGTCAGCTCACTAATTAATGTTGTGGAAGAGATGTTTTAGATGCAAAGGTGTTTGAGTGGGAATTGATTCTCATCAATGGAAAATCAACTAGAAGTGCACGACTGGCCAGTAGTGGGGAGTATTCCTTCAACAGGAAGAACATTATAGCAAAGATTGTTTTTCTTGGGAAGTCCACTATTCTTGTGTTCTAGAGTTTGGACATACATGTCTAAGGTACCCTTCAGTGATAGCAAAAAGTGGAAAAGTGTATATAGCAAAACAAGGCTCTGGGGGGAACAACTATTTTGGGGCACTTGTCTGTGTTGTTACTATATTTGTTCTGTGCTCATGACTTTCTACTGTAACACGGGGCAGAGTACACTTCTCGTTTAATAACAAATTCCTTGAAATATTATGCTGCTCTGTATCGTATTCTATCCAGGCTTATTGAGCAAATGGAGAACTATTCCTTATCTTTGGATAATGAATCAGTGGTGGAACCCAATGTAGTGATACAGTCAGTTAACATCTCTTCAGAAAGCTCTGTGGGCTCCACAAGCATTCTCTTCTCTGTGCTAAAAGGTGAGCTATCCATGTTGTGTGCTTGAAATAGTGAAGAACACTCTGCTACCATTGTAACCAGTGCTCTATTCATAAAAATGTAGATTTTTATAATGCCATTTTTTACTCTCATAGGAACTAGCGATTCTCTAGTTTCTGGCTCAACATCTATAAATACAAATGTGGACAGCCTGAATCCTAGTGACAGGACTGAACTTCAGGTCTTGCTCAACACAACAAGTAGGTATCAAATTTTGTTGCATGAAAATGCATTCAAATTCATGGAATTAACAACTCAAAATCTGCCAAAGGAGAAATTATATATATATATGAAATTATATATGTATATGTTTCATATATTATTAATATATAATATATGTATATATATATTTGTTTTATTCTGAATGGTTCATGTTTGAATATGGTTAAGCTCTTACCATAACCTTAGTTTTAGATTCTAGAATAGGGAGATGATTACCTCTTTTTTCTTTTTTTCAACTTTTCAAAAACCCTTTGAAAAGTAGAAAAATTACAATCTTTAGGTCATGATCACAAATAGTGGTTTTTTCCCAACAAAAATATTTGAGATATGTACATACAAGGGAACTTCAAAAAGTTTGTGAAAATATGTTATGAAAAATTTGTGCATGGATTTAAAAAATTCTTTACAACTAAAAAAATAAATTATTTGCAACTGATCTAATTCAACATCCATTAACTTTAAAAAATATCTTGGTATTTTACAAAGTCTAAAATTAAAGTTTTTTTGTTTTTGTTTTTCTGGGTTTTTTTTCCAAAATAACACAAAAATTGCCTTTCTTCTCTTCTCAAATAAAAAATCCAATGCTAGAAAGGACATATTTTGGAAAGAATAAATTCTTAATTGTCCCGAAAAAGAAGAGTATAACATTTGAATTTCACTAGTGGCATTGTGCTTCCATTTGTCTTGGCCATGTACTTAGTTAGGATTTAGACTAAGTCATGTTCATATATATATATATATATACACACACACACATATTTAAATTTAAAAACACTTCATGCATGTAGAAAAGTACACAAAAGGTTGAAAGTGGCACCTATGTGCCTATCAACCAGGTAAGCAAACAATGTCAAGTAGTGCTATATATTTGTTTCTCAGTAAGTGTGAAGCACTGGTTCCAGGACCCCTGAGAATACTTCAGTCCGGAGATACTCGAGTCCCTTATCTCAGAGTACTTGTGTCTGAGTCATCAACATCCTCTTGTTACTTCAAATCATTTCTAGATTATGTATAACATCTATTAAAATGTAGTTCTCTACAAATAGCTATTATGCTGCATATTAGGGACACATGATAAGAAAAGTAAACCTGTACATATTCATTACAGATGCATTTTCCACAAAGCATCTTTGATGTGTGATTGGTTGAATCTGCAGAAGTGGAACTTGCAAATATGGGAGGCAAACTCTATTTGATTCAGACCTGTTAAGAATAAAACAAGAATGTATTACAGCTACTCCTGAAGCTCTCTGCCTTGCCTCATGCCCATGTCTCCTTCTCAGAAACCTTATTTCTGAAGTTGGCCTATATCATCTTCTTGGTTGTTCTTGAACTTTTGATACTTATGTGTCCATTAACAGTTTTGTTATTTATGTTACTGTTGGAAATGTTTTAGATACTCTCATAAACCGTATCTTGTTGTGTGGAATTGGTTTCCACAAACAGCATCCTTTTTCAGAGGGTGATTCATGTGTGTCATCAAGCTTACTAACTTTTACCTGTTTGATAAGTCTAAAATAGGTATTGTTATTTTCCTTTTGCAGCAATTTTATTAACTATAGTTACATATCACCTAACAGATCTAGTGAACATATTCTTCTTGTCTAGCTGAAATTGTGTCCTTTGACCAATATATCCCCAGCCCCTCTCAACTCAATGAGCCTGGGACATAATTTTATTGATTAAAAAATAAATCTGAGTCTACAAAGAAAAAAAAAATCTGTATTTTACTTCTTGGTTTCCATAAAGTCACATCATTGAAATTTCCAAGCAAAAGTTACTAGAAATAGAGAGGAAATGAAAAAAAGCACAGTATTAGGGAGAAAGTGTAATATAACCAATACAGAAATTGAAGATAAAGTAGAAAAAATTACTGATAAATTCAAACATTAAGCAACCACATTGCCCTAACAATGACATCGAAATTTTTATCTTGATTGCTCTGTGATTCATATATTGATTTTAATGTTTTCTTCCCCCACAGAAAATGCCAAGGCATGTGGCTTTGTAGTGTATCAAAACAGCAAGTTTTTCCAGTCCAAACGGTTTACAACAACATCCAATTTTAGTCAAAGAATTGTCTCATGCACTACGGATGAAAATGAGCAAGATCAGAGTGCTTCAGTTGAAATGGTCTTTAGTCCAAAGGTGAGAATTCCCAATACGAGACATTGAAAAATCCAGATCATTCTTAATTACAAAAGTGGGGACAAGTTGGGCAAAAGGCACCTAGAGAAATACTCTTTGAAAGAATCTTGAAAGTATTCACATAAATCTTCCTCTCACCCATATCTTTTACCAAATTTGCTAAATATACATTTAAGTAATTTGAATTTATATCCTTGTTTCCTTCATCTATATGGAAAATAAGAATGCTTAAGTACACAGTTAACTGATTTCTCACATGACTACTGTGTTTGATTTGAATTTTCTACCAAAGTAAGCATTAAGAATCAGTAATTATAGTAATTGCCTTATCAATTCACAGTACAACCAGACAATGTTCCAACTCGATTCCTATGCCTGTGTCTACTGGAATTTTTCAACAAGGGATTGGGACACATATGGCTGTCACAAAGACAGGGGCACCGAAGGATTCCTGCAATGCCGCTGCAACCACACTACTAATTTTGCAGTGTTGATGGTAAGGTCTATGTAGTGACCTTTTTCAGATGTGAAATTTCCTAGACACACTTCTAGTGTGTGCCTGCAGGAGATAGATTTGGGGTTTTGTTTTCACAGATTCTCCATTCAGCTCGTATACAAAGACAAACAATGGAGTGACAGAACGAATGGGAAAGAGCTAGTAAATACAGGTTTTACCATCCGGTGGTCTTAGGATGAGTTCAGTGAAGGGGATCAATGTGCACAAGAGGGGTGGACAGGTCCCAAGCAGCTAACTTCCATGTGCTAAAACGTGAAGTTGTTACAGCCAGAAAAAGGGTATATGTGATGATTGGCACAGGTTCAGTACCTTTTGTACTTACCCAAATCTATTTAGAACAAATACCCAAAACTTCTTGCTACCAGAATCATCAAAGTTACTACTTTCGCCTAGAAGACAGAGCTGGAAAAGGTCTTGAATTCGTTAATTTTGTCCTTAGCTCCTGTCTGTGTTACTTCTTTTAGTGCCAAAGAGAGACTATATAAGTAACTGATAAGACTTAGATTAGCTCTGGTGTGTGGCTGGAATTGCATGTGTAAGCTTTGGGACTGGTCCTATTAAGAGGAGGGGCTTGTGTGTGCACGATTTCCACACACGCCTTTTTTTTTTCTTTTCTTTCTTTCTTTCTTTTTTTTTTTTTTTTTTTTTTTTTTTTTTTTTTTTTTTGCTGAAACTAGAAATGTGATTATTTGATGAAGTGTTTTTCTAAACAATGAAATGAGGAAGTATGTGTTGTCTTCCCTTCCGTTTATTCATGGACTGTTAATGCTGGGTTTTCCAACAGAAAAGCAGATATTTTCATTTGCCAGTGGTTGTGATGTAGCCATACAAAAGAGATCAGTTGAACATATTAGCACAATAGACTATCAAAGGATAGAAGTTGGCTTTAAAAAATAAAAAATATAAAAATCCAGTAACCTGCAGGTTTCTGAAAGTGTAAACTTTTAGAGAACATAAATTTTTTCCTTTTTTTCAATTCTTATTATTCATTTTACAATTTTGCAGGCATAAGGCTTCTTCCCTATCTCTCCTACCATCCCCTTCTATCTCTCCCTCCTTCCATTGTCCCCTGTGTTTTGTATCAAAATAGTCTATCATGTGTAGTCTTGACTGCAACTTTCTACTATTTTTGTGGGTCATGACACTGTTGGAATAAACAATGGTAGAAAGTTTAATATTTGCTGTCTAGGTATATTAAGAAGTTTCATTGGGAGCCTACTTTTATTCAGTAGTACAGATGCATTCTGTCAAGTTTCTTTGATTCCTGGTACTCTGGTCTCCATTATATCCTTCAATTGAGTGATTACAAGTGTGTTTACCTTTATTTTTTGTTTTGTATTTTTGGTGGATGTTGTGTTATATTACAACAAACATATGATATTTTTTGTCCTTTTGGGATTGGCTCTCCAATTGGGACCACTGGGTGCAAATGGTAAAATTTCATTCTTTTTAATAGCTGAGTAGTATTCCATAGAGTTTATGTACCACAGTTTCTTTATCCAGTCCTCCTTCAATGGGCATTTAGGTTGTTTTCATGTTTTTGCAGTTGTTCATTGTGCTGTGATGAATACAGGGATATAGGTTGCTTTCTCATATCTCATGTTTATGTATCAGTTTTTTTGATATATTCCAAGAATAGGATTGCTGGGTCATATGGTTGGTGAATTTTCAGTTGTCTGAGTATTCTCCATACCAGCTTCCATTGTGGCTGTACCAGTCTACAGTCCCACCAGCAGTGGAGGGTATCTTTTTCCCCCACACTGGGGTTGATGTCATTATATGGCATAAAAATGAAACCTACTTTCCTAAAACTCCGAACAGTATTGTATCTATGGTTTTTATTTCCATAAAGATATATCTACAACTCTATTTTCGGTGAATTCACTTATGTACCCTTCTAATTATATACAAAAATAATACAATGGATAAATGAAGCAACTGTTGCCAGTTTGGATCTAATCTAAATAGTTATGATGTAGACAATGTTGAATAGTATATATATTTTCCTGTAACTGAATTATGTAACTGTTCTCAGGTTTTTACAGTGCATATCAGGTTTTTACAATGCATAAACTGCTTAGAGATATGGAACTAGTTTACTTTATTTAAAAACATATCAAACACTTCATATCAAAGAAGACATATCTGGCAACTATCTGATTGTTTTGACCAGTGTATCTCTTTGTGATGTTGACTTTGACATTTCAGGAATGCTTATTAAAAAACATGAGTGTCAACTTATTTTTCAGAGTTTCAGAAAGAATTATAATTATCCCGAATCACTAAACATAATATCCAATATTGGATGTGCGCTATCCATTGCTGGTCTGGCTATCACAATTATTTTTCAGATTGTCACCAGGTAAGAGCAAAATAGGTACTTTCTTCATAACAGAAACTGCTATACTGATATAATTTTCTCTGAACATATTCTTATAAAAACACAGTCTCTTTGAATTAGAAGAAGAGTTAGAGATATAGCTTGACAAATTTATTTTACAGAGAGGAATATTCAGATCTGAAAGTTCTAAGGACTAATCACAAATAAATACGTAATCACAAGTTGTGGCACATGCCTTAGGGGAAAATTACCAGTGATTGTGATTGTAAGTTTATCAGGTAAAATTAATGTGGTCCTAAAGACCGTGCAGACTTGCTACACTGGTGTTGAATTGAACCATGCCTACCAATTTGTATTTGTAAAGCAAGAAACACTGCTAGACAGCAAACTTTTTGCAAATAATATGATCTTCAAGTGATGATTTTTAAATGCTTTTAAATTACACATTTTAAAAAAATCTAACTTTCGCTAATCGCCTGTAAACATGTATGTCTCTCTGTCTTGACCACCTCAGTCAAGATCCAGTTTTGTATACTACTTGCTATTTTTGTCACACACTGCATTTTTAACAATCTGTAATTTCTTATCATCTTATTCATCTGTTAGCTTTGTTGTTTACTGTCTGTTTTCCTCATCAGCTTGAAAACTTGAGAGGACAGGGATCCCATCTAATTTTGTGGATGCTGTTTGTTTTGCTTTGCTTTCTTTCCTATATCCATCCGACAGTGCAGATGTGCTCATGGCTGGAAGTTATCTGTGTAATAGATGGTTTATTGAGCATTCCTGCTTGGCTTTCTTCTTGGACTGAAGACATCTTGAGATAAAACTATCTTTTTCCCCCAGAATTATTTATTGTAACTATTCTTACTAAATTCCTTTACAACTGTTTTCTCAGAATTAGTCAGAATTTTTTTTATTTTAATGATACTGATATCACAATTTTCCCCATTGTTTCTTTTTTTAAAAGATTTATTTTTATTGGACAGTCAGATATACAGAGAGGAGGAGAGACAGAGAGGAAGATCCTCCATCTGGTGGTTCACTCCCCAAGCATTCGCAATGGTGGGAGCTGAGCAATCCAAAGCCAGGAGCCAAGAGTTCTTCTGGGTCTCCCACACGGGTGCAGGGTCCCAAGGCTTTGGGCTGTCCTCAACTGCCTTCTCAGGCCACAAGCAGGGAGCTGCATGGGAAGCGGGGCCGCCGGGATTAGAACTGGTGGCCATATGGGATCCTGGTGCGTGCAAGGTGAGGACTTTAACCACTATGCTATCGTGCTGGGCCCAGCCCTATTGTTTCTTTAAAGATTTATTTATTACTGAAAGGCAGAGAAAAGAAGGGAGACAGAAAGAAAGATCTTTCATCATTGGTTCACTGCCCAATGCCTGCAATGGCCAATGGCCAATTTGAAACCAGGAGTTTCGTCCAGGTCTGTTACAGAGTCCTGGGCCACTCTCCACTGCTGTTCCAGGTGCATTATCAGGGAGTTGAATTGGAAGTGGGGCAGTCAGAACTCTAACTGGCATCCATATGGGATGTCAATGCTGCTGGTGGAAGCTTAGCCTGCTATGTCTCCATGCTCACCCCTATTGTTTTATTTTTAACTATTAGAAGCCCACAGAAAAGTTGAGAGAGAACATTGAACACCTGTAGAGTCTTCACCCAGGTTCACTTGTGATTAATACTTTGCTTTGTAGTTTTTCTCCTTAAGACTGTGAAAATAAGCTGTGCATATAAAGGTCATCTCTAAATTCTTCAGACATTCTTCTCCTAAGAATTAGAGGCTTCTTCTATGTAGCATAACATTATTATCTTCTGTCATGAAATTTGAAGATATTTAATACTTATATAATATATTCATTTTAATGAACATGAACGCCACTTATTTTCTAGGTCATTCGGGTGTTCTTTTCGCTAATTTAACCTCTGGTATCCTGGAAGGATACATGTGTCTCTTTTTGTCTGTAGATTTTGGTCCATCATGACATTAAAATCTTGGAGGTTTCCAAAACAGCTATTTTGGAGAACGCTCTATCATTTATGATGTATCTGGAATTTTCCTCATGATTAGGTGAATTAAATATTTTTGATGAAAATATTCCAGGATTTAATCTTTCTCAGTGTGACCCAGTAAGACAGGTGTGGTATCAGTTTTCTCTCATACCAAATTGGAGGTATGATTTCTTGTTGAAAGTGGTGTGTTTCTATATTGTTGAAACTCATTTTTTTTTCTCTTTGAATGTAATGGATAACCCATAGAGAGCTGCTGTGAGACTGTGACATCTTGCTTCCTAATTATTTTTTGCTCTGATTTTTATATCCATTGATGACCCTTGCTGGAAGAAATTGTTGCATTTGCATTTGAAAACCTCTGATTTTTCTAATCCATCATTATCTCCTTCTCTTATGTGCTGTATCTCCTGTGCTCTCCTGTACTCCTCTAGATCACCAGAGGGAGCACCTGCCTGATGGTCAGTGTCCCAAGCAGTCTTTTCAGCTCCTCTTTCACTTTCCTCACCCTGTGTCGGGACCAGACAGCATTTTCCCAAAGAGCCAGAGTCGCTTTGATTTCTCTTTTCCACTTCTTGCACTGAACAAGTCTCTTGGCATTCATTACAAAATCTTACATTGTGTGCTTGCTCTGTAGCAAGCAGTGTGGGAAGAACTGAATAGAAAATGAGTCAATCGGATCAGTTCCTTGTTTCCCATGGAATTTTACCTGGGAGTGGGTAGAGGTAGAACTACAAATATGCATTCAAGTAAATACATTATTACAAATGGTAGCAAATGCCTTGAAGGGAAATTGCATGCCTTGCAATACAAGTTTGTCATGTAAAATTAAAGGCCTCTTGCATTTGTCCCTTCAGTTGTATTTCTGCCATTAGCAAAGTTGTAGCAACAGACTTTTGCCCCATACAGATTAATTACTATTATAACATAACTACTGTCTGCTGCCTCCACCAGACCTGCCCCAGCCATGGTTTTTGCATGTGTCAGCCTCTGTTCAACTTAGTCCTGGCCAGCCTGCATCTCATCTAGCGCTTGTGCACATCCACAGGTGCTATGACTTAGTTCAGACCGGTCCTCAGACATGGCCCTCACATGTGCTGACAGCAGCCACTGCCTTGTCCAGCATGGCCCACCACCAGCTCCAGTTCTTGTGCTCACCAGAGATAGGAACAGCCCAGCAAGAGAGTGTCCACAGGTCCCCTGCCAGGCATGTTCCCAGTTCCAGATCTTGTGCCTGCTGGGAGGTACTGTGGTCCTGCCTGACATGACTCATGCCCAATCTGGCACCTGTTAGCTAGTGCTGCATCCTAACCTGACTGGTTCAATCCCATTCTGGCTTTTGTGCACACCAGTTAGTGCAGCAGGCTATCCCAGCCTTCCCTACTCCCAGACTGGCCTGTCCCCAGTCCTGGCTGTATTGTTCACCTGTGAAAGTAGGAGCTCAACAAGGGAGTCCCCTAAGTTTTTCCGCCAGACCTGCTCCTAGTCCTGGGTCTTGTGTGTGCCTGCGGGTGTTGTGGCCCAGTCTGAGATACTGTTCTCACTCCCAGCTCTTGCTGATGGATGCAGCAGCCTAACCCAGCCTGGCCTACCCCCAGCCTTTGTGTGGACTGCCATGTGTTGCAGTAAAACCTAGCCTGGTCTGCACTGCACTCTGACCCTCAATTGTGACAGTGTGTGCTGTGGGCTGACCCTGCCAGGCCTGTCCCAAGACCTGACCCACACAAATACTGATGAGCGCTGTAGCATTTTCGAGCCTGGCCCACCCATGGTCCTGGCTCTTGTGGTTTCTGACGGGAGCTGCAACCTAGTAGGGAAGTTCCCTAAGTGCCCTTATCAGGCCTGCTCAGCCCTGGATCTCACTTGTGCAGGCAGGTGCAACTGGATCCTGGTTTGAATTGTCTGCCCTCATTTCCAGCCCTCGAATGGGCTTGCCGGTGTTGCAGCCTGGTCCTGCTCAACATATTCCCTGCCCCAGCTCCGTGAGTTTCAGGTAGATTCCATGGTCCAGCTTGGCTCTTCCAGTCACCACCTCAAGTCTTCTGCTCAAACTGGCAGGTGCTACATTCCCACATAAGTAAGCCCATAATTCCCCCACAGCATCTGCACCCAGATCTAGTTCTCTTGCGTTCTTGTGGGTGTTGTAGCCCAGCCTGCTGTAGCCCAACCCATACTCTGACACTCGCATGTGGCTACTGTGGTCCAGCCCAGCCAGACACACCACAAGTCCCAGCTTTTGTGAGTGCCAGCAGCTAGTGGGTGATGCTTATCAGGGTCCCTCGTCCTGCAAGCAAGACCCCGATATGACGTGATCTCTTCACAAAGCTTTATTAATTAAGCAGCATAGATAAAGTAAAAGAACAGAAAATCCAAGTGCAAAGCAAAAAGGGAGTAGCCACAGCATATTGTCCTTGAACATCAAAGAGAGCTGATTGTCCTTGAGCAGCAAAAAGAGAGCGAGAGCCAGAGAGAAAGAGAGCAAGAGAGCTCCCTTCCCCAAATCCTCACAGAATATTCTCTTTTCCAGCCAATCCACTTAAAGGTCACCAAGGCACACAGTAAGCACACCAACCACAACTCTGATCACATGCGCACCACGCAGACTTCATGAGACCTTGAATCAATCCTCTGCAACTTCCTGAAACCTGTTTACCGCCAAGCTCCGAGAGGAGCAACGGTCTCGGCACCATCTTAGGCCAGGGCACTTGTGCAGTGCTCCCAACAATGCTTTTTAACCAATGCCAGGTCTCCCATGTGGCTGGGTCTCTGGACCTGACCCAGGCATGCCCTTTGGTTTCCCCTCTCTAAATCACTGTATCTCAGCTCCCTCACCTACCTGTGAGTGCAATGGCCGAATCTGTGGAATCCCCCGGAAGTCATTCTTCTGTTAAACATGCCCCCAGCCACTCCCATTCCAATGTGTCCTAGATTCCCTTCCCTGGAATATTTTACTGGGGGCCAGAATGGCCTGTCTAGCCTAGAATTCCCTGCCTAAATAAATAAATAAATAAATAAATAAGAATAAATAAATTAAAAAAGAAAAAGAAAAAAAAGAGAAGAAAAAGAATAAGCGACCATGCTAGCATACTGGTGTATTTAATGCAAATGTCATATTAACAAGGCGCAGAATTCCCACCAGCTCCTGGCCGCTTTTCTCCCGGCAGTGTAACACCTGCCTAGATAGCAAAGCAGCTCCTTATAGCTGGGGCATACTACATTTTTTATATCAATTTTATAAAGAGAAAATTTGTCTTCACTGCCAGTGTGAAGATGTACACATAGAAGAAAAAAGAGCATATAAATGGCCCATGCATGTGTCACGCTATCCATGCCACACATGCACATACAGTACACCACACACATGCCACAGCTCATTATGCCCACAGCACACACACACTACCTTCTGAAGATAGGTTACCCTGCAGACAAAATCAGAGAAAAAATATTCCTTTAGAGCAAAGACAATAGGCAAAGAGGGGACAAAAAACAGTTTTAAAGAACACCTGATTCTGCAAGTCCAAACTACATCTGCAAATGAAATAACTTATCTACTGCTGTATTTTTTTTAAATCTACTCTTATAATTTAGTGGCTTAAATTAATTACTTAGTGGGCAACATTGTGGCACAACAGGTTGAGCCACTGCCTGCAATGCTGGCATCTCATTTGTATGTCTATTCCAGTCCTAGCCACACTACTTCCCATTCAATTCCAGATACGTACCCAAGAAAACTGCAGAAAGTGGTCCAAGTGCTTGGGCCTCAGCCACCTGTGTGGATGAAGTTCCAGGCTCCAGGCTTTGACTTGGTCCAGCTTTGGCTGTTTGGGAAGTGGCCAGCAGAGAGAAGATATCTTTTTCTATTGACTTTCTCTGTCACTTCTTCTGTGTGTCTGTGTTGGACTTGCTGATGTCTCTGGTGACACTGAAGTCAGGTGGTGGCTGGCTCTGAGGTCATCAGGAGGCTTACACAGGCTGCTGGGACAGCTGGACATTTCTCCCTCTCCATTTGCTCAGAGCATTTCCATGTGGTTTCTCAGCAGGGCATCTGGCTTCTTCAATGAGGCTCGTAATTTCCAGGAGCTCAAAAGCAAAGTGTCAAAGGGGCCATGTCATGATTTGTATGACTTAGGGACTTGTGCTTTTTGAGATTCTCCCTTTACTAGACAAATTAAAAATTGTGTCTTATGATTACATTGGCATAGAGACAAATATAGTCATATTCTTTGACCTAAAAGCATATTTACTTGTTTAGTCTTCTAGTGTTAAAAGAAATTAAAACATTGTGTGGGACTTGCAAATATCATGGTCCCTAATTACTGTTGTGTTTAATGGATAAGTTGATCCTGATTGCCATATGTTCTGTTATATTCCATTATAAAAATCGAGGTATCATGCACCAAGATGAGGCCACACAGGATATAAATACTGTTCAAGGTTCACCAGGTGCAATCTTTGTAGACTTTCTGTCACTTTTGATGAGAACCCAGCTGTATGAAAAGACCTCTCCCACTTTATTCTACCTAACAAACTTGTAGGAAAGACATGAGAGGAGAATCTTTTGCTGGTGTGAGTGGGAAGGTAGATTTAGTAGCTGTCTCATTGGGCTATAAGTTGCATTCACATTGGGTAATAATATCCTTTACCGTCTCACATCTTCATTGGAGTTCTTTTTTTCCTGGTTGTTTTATTTCCATTTAATTATTTAGATCTGTTTCTTTTCAGAAAAGTCAGAAAAACCTCAATAACTTGGGTACTGGTCAGTCTGTGTACATCAATGCTGATTTTCAACCTCCTCTTTGTGTTTGGAATTGAAAACTCCAATAAGAACTCGCAGACAACAAACAGTGGCACCAATGATAATAATTTTGATAATACAATACCCACAAAGGATATTACTGACACCCTGAATTCCACATGTACAGCGGTTGCCATCTTACTGCATTATTTTCTGTTGGCGACATTCACCTGGAATGCACTCAGTGCTACACAGCTCTATTTTCTTCTAATTAGGACCATGAAGCCCCTTCCTCGACATTTCATTCTGTCTATTTCATTAACTGGTTGGGGTAAGTGTTTTCATCTCGCCTTAGGATTCAATTTCCTTAAGATAATTTACACTGATACCTATTGAATGTCTAACAGTTCAAGGCCATGTTCTAGGGGAGATTCTGTCTAGTAGCTTATACTCTAGTGAAGGAGGCAATGGTGATCCATGTAGATATGTTATACATATATCAGTTAACTTAAAGATCCTTCCGGCCCAACATGATGGCTCAAGTCACAAGCATCCTATATGGGCACCAGTTTGTGTTCCAGTTTTTCAACTTTCCACCCAGCTGCTTACTTGAGGTTTGGGAAAGCAGTGAAGCTTGGCCAAAAAGCCTTGGGACCATGCACCTGTATGGGAGGCCTGGAAGAAGCTCCTGGGACCTGGCTTGGGATTGGCTCAGCTCTGGCCTTTGCAGCCATTTGGTGAATAAACCAGCAGGTGAAAGATCTTTCTGTTAAATCTGCCTTTCTAACAAATAAATAAGTAAATCTGTTTAAATTAAATGAATAGACCTATTAACAGATGTTAGCAATTTATTTATTTTAAAAATAGATTTACTTATTTATTAGAAAGGCAGATTTACAGAAAATATAATAGATTTACTTATTTTTAAAAAGATGTATTCATTTTTCTAGTTGTTAGAAAGTTTTACGAGAGAAGGAGACACAGAAAGATCTTCTGACTGCTATTTTAATCCTCAAATGGCTACCATGGTCAGAGTTGAGCCGATCCAAGCCAGGAGGCAGGAGCTTCTTACTGGTCTCCCATGTGGATACCGGGTCCCAAAGCTTTGGGCCATCCTCCACTGCTTTCTCATGCTACAAACAGGGAGTTGGATGGGAAGGGGAGTAGCTGGGACATGAACCAGTACCCATGCTGGATGCCAGCACTTGCAAGGGGAGGATTTAGCCACTGAGCCATTGCACCAGGCCCAACATCTTATTTTTTGCTACATTAATTTGATACTTGAGCCTCAAATAATCGACTTCCTAGATAGTTTAAAAAATGTTACAAGAGAGACAATGAGAATAACTCTTCAAGAAAAATTATTCCAAAAACTTGTGATTATAAAGCAAATTGAAAATATATCATTGTAAAAATTAAAAGAAAATTTAAAAAGAAGGAGGGAGGGTAGAAAATATCATGGATATGAGATACATGAAGCTCATTCCTTTCATGCAAATGAAATTTTTAAATATGAAAAATTTTAAATCATGGCAAATACTGATTGCTAACATTTTGCCCATGATGAATGAATAATGATTTTTGGGAAATAAACAAAAAGGAAAATCTGTTGTGATCCAGTAAAGTGAGAATTACATGAGTAATAGCCAAATAAAAACAGAAATTGTGGTAAGAGTTACACAGAGATCAGAAATGTGTACAGAAAACAATAAAAGGAAAACATTTAGAAGAAAAGTGGTATTTATTATTGACCTATATGCATGGGATCATTGTCTTTCCTGGAAAGAACCATGCATCCTGAAAAGAATGAGGTGTATAATTCACTCATGGTTTTTTATAACTAATCATAATCTTGTATAAATGATTGATTCTGTGCCTTTCTTTTATCATATAGGAGTTCCAGCCATCATAGTGGCTATAACTGTGGGAGTTATTTACTCTCAGAACAGTGTTGATTCACAATGGGAATTAGACTACCGGCAAGAGGAATTGTGAGTCTGTGTTTTCTAAACTGCCCATTTCTTTGAGATATGAGAGTATAATTCAATGATGTTGATTCCAAAATGCATCTTGTTTTTAGTTTTCATGTTTAGTGGTAGGTATTGCAGTCTCCAAGAACATACCATACTTTAAATGTGGGTCATGAAAATTTTCTATATATTTTCTTGTAAACAAGCAGTGAATGTCTGAAATTATACATCTGAAATTTATTTTGTTAAATTGTATTCTTTCATTGTCTGAAAAAATCATAGGACGCTGGCATATCACTAATGGTAAAACATATTCTTGGATTATCATAAGAAGTCTGGTAAGAAGGAGAGCACTTAATAATTGGAAGAGCATTTAATATGCATGCTGTCTTACTTCCATGAGCGTATTCTATATTGAAGTTATCGTAATGAAGATTTGCCAACAAAATAGATTGTTCCTGTGACCCAGTGTGAATAACTAATTGTCATTACAGCAGTATTTCTGTGATGTTACCTTTTGCTGTGTGAGGAAGAGAGGTGAGCTGGGCTGAACTGATAGTTTTTCTGCTGCCAGTCAGTTGCTGCTTAATGTAGACTCCCGCCCCATTCTTTATATCTAATCATTTTGTTTTAGCTCTGAGTGAGTTCTTTTATTTCACATGACATACAAACAACTGAAGCCTTCAAAATAAAACATATCAACTCACTCTTACAGCATAAAATTAATTTTGCCATGTCTTTATTGTATGCCTTAATTGATAGTTAATAGAAAGTAAGGACATTCAAAGCTCAAAATAGCAAATAAGCACGATTTCTCTGACAGAACTGGGAAATTTTAGCCTCTGTATATTAATAGAAAGTTCTTATTCCCAGATGCTGCTTAAGTCCCAATTGAAAGCCAAACTCTTGGAAATATTCAACAACTCACAAAGGCAGGCTGTGGCATCAACAGACAGCTCTCCCTGACTGACCATATCTAGCTCTAGATTAGGTGGCTAATGGTCTGGCTGGATTTTCTACTCCCAAAACTACATTCTCTCCCACTAATTATGGTTGAGTATCCTTTCAAATTTAAACATTTTAATGATACTATTAGAGATAAGGAGCAAGTTGCAAAGTTCTCATGTGGGATGTTACTGACTTCAAATTTCATTATTAATATTCTATGCTAACCCAAGCAAGCCCACTCTTAAAAATGAAAAGGCTTGGGAGAAAGAAGCCAACTGACTTATATACCTAACCTACTCTGAGTTATAAGCAATGAGCAAATCCTGTCCTGCATACAGTGTCAGATGTTGGGGAAGACACTAGGTAAGCAGAGATGTTGGGAAAAGAAGGAAGGATGTGAAATGTCATTTCATCTTTGGTCATAGAGGCATCCCTGACCCCCACTCTCTGGTCCCCAAGCCATCAACACTTGCATTTCTAAAGGAAATGTTGAGATGTTTGTATTGAAATAGACATACACATTTTTAGTAGAAATATGAATTCTCAGAAATTGCATTTCGAAACTTTGCATAGCTCATGAGTTGCAAGTCACCCTTTATGCAACAGAGTTGAATCATTCATTTTCTTTATCCTTTCTGCCCCCTTCTAAATGTTTCTCACATTTACATGGAGAAAAAGTGGCTCCATCTTGTTTCCTAAAGTTATTATGTATTTGTTTTTCATTAAAATTTAAAATTCATTTTATCTGAAAAGCAACTAGCTGGAGGAGGGAGGGAGGGAAGAAAGAAGGGGAGTAAGAGAAAGAAAGAGATTGTATCTACTGGTTCTGTCCCCAAATGCCTGCAGTGCCAGAGGAGCTGGATAGGTCAAAGCCAGGAGTCCAGAGCCTCTTCCTAGTCTCGCTGCTGTGTGCTGAGCAAGGACCTGCTGCCTCTGAAGGTGTGCATTTTCAGGAAGCTGGATTTAAAAGAGGACTTGGGACTGAAAACAGATACTTCTATATAAGTTTCAGATATCCTAAGTGACATTTTAACTATGTGTCCAATGCCCATTCCTCAAAGTGGATCTCTCAGTTGATCACCAAAGAAGCTTCCAGAGTCCCTAAAGTAGGGGACTGGAGTTGTGGGGCAGATTAAGTCACCTTCTGCAATGCCATCATCCCTTCTTGGTGCCTGTTCCTGTCCTGGCTGCTCCAACTTCCATGCAGTTCCCTGCTGATGCACCTGGGAAAGCAGTGGAAGATGACCCAAATGCTTGGGCTCCTGCACCCACGTGGGAGACCCAGATGCAGTTTCTGGTTCCTGACTTTGGCTTGGCAAGCCCTGGCAGTTGCTGCAACTCTGTAGCTATTTTTCAAGTAAAGAAATGCATTTTGGGCCTGGCGGTGTGGCCTAGCGGCTAAAGTCCTCGCCTTGAACGCCCCGGGATCCCATATGGGCGCCAGTTCTAATCCCAGCAGCTCCACTTCCCATCCAGCTTCCTGCTTGTGGCCTGGGAAGGCAGTTGAGGATGGCCCAAAGCTTTGGGACCCTGCACCCGCGTGGGAGACCCGGAAGAGGTTCCTGGTTCCCGGCTTTGGATCGGCACACACCAGCCCGTTGCGGCTCACTTGGGGAGTGAAACATCAGATGGAAGATCTTCCTCTGTGTCTCTCCTCCTCTCTGTATATCCGGCTTTCCAATAATAATAAAATCTTAAAAAAAAAAAAAAAAGAAATGCATTTTGGGGGCAGGGATGGAGGTGGGGTAGGGCCTGAGCGGTAGCCTAGTGGCTAAAGACTTCACTTTGTACATCCAGGATCTTACATGGTTCTAATCCCGGCAGTCCTGCTTCCCATTCAGCTCCCTGCTTGTGGCCTGGGAAAGCAGTCGAGGACAGCCCAAGGCCCTGGGACCCTGCACCCATGCGGGAGACCTGGAAGAACCTCCAGCTCCTAGTTTCAGATTGGCTCAATTCTTGTTGTTATAGCTGCTTGGGGATTGAGCCAGCAGATGGAAGATCTTTCTCTCTGTCTCTCCTTCTCTCTTTGAATCTAACTTTGTAATAATAATAATAATAATAATATAATAATAACTGGTTAGCTTTGTCTTACAGTTAAATAAAGCAAAAGATTGTTTTTACCTGCTCAAACTGGTACATGTCCCAGTTGGTACAATGGATACTGGTACAATGAAACTGATTGGCATAAGTTAAATAATAAGTGAGAACATCTGAGGCATATGTTGCTTTGGAGATACAGTGAATGTGTTTACAGAAGCTTTCAGTCTTAGCTATATAGAATTAGTGTGATGCTTTACTATTGGGCAAATAGCACCTTTTTTCTATATTATAAGTTGTATGCATAAATATTAGCTTTGTAATGTTTAATTTATAAACTGCCTTCTTCAATATATGCTTACCTGTTAATAACATTTTCTCCAAGTTTGATAGTAAGTCTTCCAGAAGTTCATATATGCTTACAGTAAATAGTTCCTAGCCTGTTGAAATGTTAAATTTCTTTTTTATTTTTATGGGCATATAGCAAGCCTGAATGACATTGTAACCATTTTGTACAGGGTGAAAATTTAGAAAGATTGTGTATGAGAGCTTTTATAGTTACTTTATCCATTATTATCTTTGATTAAGATTTCTTTTTGCTTTGTTTTTAAATTGAAAAAAAAATGTCACTTTGAGTTAATGCATTTGGCCCTTATAAATTTTGGGGACCAGAAAACTTCAAAGTAAAGGTTCTGCCTCTTAACAATCATAACTAGTAAAGTGTCAGCTTGGGATTTTTGTAATTTTGGGGATTTCCTTAAAAGCTATTATATATAGTTGGCAAAATCTCCAAGCTAAAAAGTTCATTTTGCCTGAAAGAATTTGTATGTGAATGTTAAAGCAAAACACATATAAGTAAAATAAAATTTAATGTGATCCAAAAAAAAAAAAAAAAGAAAAACCAGAGAGGAGGAGGATTAAAAACAGGTGGCTGGAGACAAATGTCAAATGTAGAAGGAATTCTTTCTATTTGTGATCATTTTTACATTTGCTATTGTAACCCATCCAGATGTGCTGCATATTGAAGAACAAAATAAAACAATGATTTGCCTAAAATCAGCCACCTTGTAGATCACAGGTTTTGAAGCTTAAATTTAGAACTGCTTGATCCAAGAGCTCATTTTTTCCCCATTAATTCTAGAGAATTATAGCAGACTCTGACCATTTTGCTTTTCAACTGGACTGGATTTCTATAGGTCATGTCACATGCAAAATGATAATGAATTTTTGCAGGACTTCCTTTGAGTGAACGTCAATTATATTAATAATACAGAAAATCTGTTGATATGCCTTTCTTGGTCTGTTGAAATAATTTTTTTCTTTTCCAACAGCTGCTGGCTAGCAATTCCAGATGATAATGATTATATAAGAAGTCCATTTTTGTGGTCATTCATCCTACCCATGACCATTATCCTCATTGGCAATCTTATTATATTAATTATAATAACAGTCAAAGTGCTATGGAAGAATAACCAGAATTTGACAAGGTAAGATTCCTTAAGAAGAGGAAGTGGTCAGGCAAGACTCATCTAGTTCATGTTGCAGCACTATAATATAGCTGTAATTCCTGGGAAGGTTTGCAAATGCCTTCATAATGGCAGAAGTGGGACAGAAAGTAGATCAACTTGCTTCCAATATCAGCACTGCAAGGTGAATATTCTGTATTACATAAAATGTGTTTCATACATGCCCAACTAAAAACATGAAGATATCTAGAAAAAATGTAATTTATCATCCCCAAATATTGAAGACATCACATTTAATTGATTAAAGAAGGTTGTGAGGAGATGCTGTATTACATTTTCAGTTCATTAACAAGTACTGATAGACCAAGTTTTACACATAGTGCTTGGATTATTCAATGGCCTTATAATTTTTAAATGCAGTTGCAAACACATACAAATTAGAGATTTTCCAGAAAATTAGATTTTTCCTTTGAAAAACTGGAGTATTGGACAGTGTCTGGGTTCATTTTTCTGCACATGTGACATGGGCTGTCTGGCTTATCAGATCTCCCCAGACTGCTTCTCTTTCCTATAACTTATCTGATTTCACTAGGCATTTTTATTGTCATACCTGGCATAAAGCAAGAGCTTTCAGGTGTAGAAGCAAGGAATAGAAACCATTAAGTACATGTACTCTGGACCCCACCTCCCATAGCACAAAATGGGATGAGGCAATGAGTTCTAGCTTAATTCTACAAGATTGTAGAATTATAAATTTTCTATAAATACATCTGTGATCCAATAGTAAGCTTACAAATGGATTTACTTAGTATGAACATATGAGTGAAAACTACCATCATTAGGGGGAATATAATCTTAGGTGTACTTTTTAGATTAAGGGCTTCCCATATGAATAATTCATATTCAGTGTAAATACAAAAGAAATATTTTTGCTGGTAAACATTAAAGCCTATGTTTTAGTAGCAAAGCAGCAAAAACTTGAACACTTCTGAGTATAGTTGCAAAGTAGATTCTATTTCCTCTATACAAAACAGTATGTTTTTAGGTTTATTTATTGACTTCTTTTTGAAGATTTGTTTGAAGGGGTTACAGAGAGAGAGAGCTCTTCATCTGTAGGTCCACTCTGCAGTTGTCTACAATGGCTCCAGGGCTGGGCCAGGCCAAAGCCAGGAGCTTCATTTGGGTTCCCTGTGAAGTTGGTAGATGTCCAGGTACATGGACTATCTTCCATTGCTTTTCCCAGATCTTCAGCAGGGAGCTGGATCAGAACTGGAATAGCCAGAATACAAGCTGGCACCCATATGGCTGTTGACTCACAGGTAGCAGCTTTACCTACTATGCCACAATGCCAGTTTCAAAGCAATACCATTTCAATCACAGAAATCAACCGAAAATGTATTTCTAAATCATGATAACTCATGAACCTTTAATTGGCCTAGTTAAGTTGAAAATGATGTTATAATTTAATTGCCTAAAAAAGCAATCTTTCATGTTATCAGTTAGCCATGTACCAAAGCACCCCAAAACTTAGGAACTTCAATGATAAATATTTATTATTTGTAATTAATTTGAGCATTGGAGAATAGGTGTTTGGTCAATTTGAGCTTTGGAGGTAGGCTCTTAAGTGATGTATAGGAACATGTGCCAAATATTATTTGGCTAAAGAGTAAGGAAAAACATGTATCTGCTGGTGTATGCCTTGCTTTAATCTGGAGGGAAACAGAAGAAATGTATGGGTGGGTTAAATAGCAATGGGAGTCTACTCCACCATGCTCCACTTCCATGTTTGGCAGCTGGTGATTGGTTAATCATGGGTGCAGCTGTTGAGTTAGGAGATGTTAGGAAATCTCATCTCTGCTCCACATAATCTCTTAACATTTTGGGGGCAGGTAAGGCAGAATTCCAAACAGTAGCGGGAAATGGTATACTCTAACAAGCAAATGCCTTCTGTTCTTATTTGAAACATTTGTTAATGTCTCACTGATTAAAGTTAAGTCATGAGACCAAGCTCAGATTTCAGGAGTATAGACTTACCATGAGAAGGAAGAGGATCATCCCACATCTAAGTAATATTTTCTGGGATTCCCTTTCTCCCTGCCCCAAATCCCCATCCAACCTCATTGACTTCCCCTTAATTATTATAATAGTATATTCCTTCATAAGCAGTCGTAAGACCATCATTCAGCTATTTAAGTGTATCCTGACACTATAGGTATGCACAATGGCACAGAGTCCAGAATCCTATTGTCAAGATATATTTAAAAGTTTCATTGAGAGTCCATCTTTGATTTGGAGTACAGATGCTTAGTTCATTTTATCTTCACATCTGAATATGTCATATAGATTTAAGTAATCTATTTTCTTCTCTATCAATCCAAGACATAGGAAGGTTCCAGATGCCCAAAAAAGAATTCCTTACTGACTTATCCTGTAGTGATGCTTATTAAATGTAATTCCACTGAATAAGTTGATTCTTAGTTCAATTTGTCCCCAATAATAGTAATTAAGCAATGCTTCTAACATGATGTGATATCAATGTATGTTTTAAGTAAACTTTGCTAATTTAGTTTCTCAAGAGTGACATAACTTCTAGCATCACTGTTAATGAACAATGTATACATATTTTTATGTTCTGAATAAAATAGTAACAATATTACTAATAAATCAAAAGCTAATTAGTAGTGTTTTATTTCTTGCTTTCTCTTCCCTAGCACAAAAACGGTTTCATCCATAAAGAGGATTCTTAGCACATTATCTATTGCAGTTATCTTTGGAATTACCTGGATTCTGGCATACTTTATGCTAATTGAGGATACTGAAGTCAGACTATTCTTCAACTATGTTTTCTGCCTTTTCAACACTACCCAGGTATGATGTGCATTTGTCTGAGAGTGGCAGAACATTGTGCAGTGAAGAAGACATCACCTGGCTCAAAGGTTTTTCCCTTTAAACTTCCTGGAGATCATTACTACTTGCTCTTAAAAATCTCTGGGCTTTTTCCTTATTATTTTTATTTTTAAAATTTACATCAAATGAGTTGATTTCACATTTTCAAGATACAAATTTAGAAGTGTATAGGATCCTCAACCTCCTTCTCCCTTTCCCTTCTTCTTCCCTATATCCCACTCTTACTATTTTTCTCCGAGTTATTACAATAGCATAATCTTTCATTTCACAGTTACAAGCCTAACTTTCAGTGATGTATAAATGTATCATGACACAGAAAGAAGAGGAAAAAGAAGACATGCTAACACAGCATGAAAGTATAATGAAAGATAAAAATGCAAAATGTACTATTACTCAAAAGTAAAGATTCATGCCGTATATAGCAGTTAATGCCCAGTATGCTAACTTCATTTATAAAGATTACTCTTTTGTGTCTGTGTGTAAGTTGTTGCAGGTGCAGATTAGACAGGACATATGATATTTGTCTTTTGGAACTGGCTTATTTTGCTAAGTATAATGGTTTCCAGCTGGGTCCATTTTGTTCCAATGATAAGGTCTTTAAGCAACAATAAACGAATGGGATTCCATCAAGCTAAGAAGCTTCTGCACTGCAAGAGAAATTATCAATAAAATGAAGAAGCAACCAACAAACTGGGAGAAAATATTCACAATCTACTCATCAAAGAGAGGATTTCCAAAGAATTTCAGAAAAACAAATAGCACAGTTAAGAAATGGACAAAAGACAGGAACAGGATTTTTCAAGAGAGAAAATTCAAAAGGCTAGTGGACAAATAAAAAAAATCTCAGATTCTCTAGCTATCAAGAAATACAAACAAAACCAAAATGGGGTTTCTTCTGACCCCAGAGAGAATGAGAAACATATAAAAACCAAAAAAAAAAAAAACCCAATAATTGGTAATAAGAATCTGGGGGAATAGGTAGCCTAACCCACTGTTAGTGGAAATGCAGACCAGTGCTATCATTAGGGAGATCAGTAGGGAAATTTTTCAGACACATGGGTATGATCCAGCCATACCACTCCTGGAAATATATCCAAATAACATGAAATCTGTGTATGAGGGAGTTAACTAAAACCACATGTTTTTAGCAGTTCAATTCACAATTGCTAAGATTTGGAACCTACCCATAAGCCTGTTTATGGATGAAGGGACAAAAGAAATGTAGTACATTTACACTATGGGATACCATTCAGCCATAAAAAGGCTATCTCTTTTTAAGGCACATCATGGCAAGAGGGGAGAAATGTCTTTAAGACTCATGTGCTGTGTCCTTTTCTGAATTGTGGTTGGGCCAACATTATTTCTTTTCCTCTGTGTAGAAAAGATGTTCATCAAAAACATGTTTTAAGAAATATATCCTTTTCTCTCATGCAAAGGTTCATGAATTAGAGATTCTGTTGTATTCTTGCTGGAAGTTTGTTTTAAGTCTGAATATTTTATCTCATTCTCTTGTGGCATATAAAATTTCAGCTGAGTAGACTTCTATTAATCTAATGGAGATGCTGTTTTAAATGACTTGATGCTTTTTCTAGAATTCTGTTTGTGTTGGATTTTGGATAATTTGGTAATAACACCATGGAGCAGATTCTTTGTTGCCACTAGATCTATTAGGGATGCTTTGGGCTTCTTGGACTTGGGTATCCATTTCTTTGCCAAGATTTGGAAAGTTTTCAGTAATTGTTTAATGAATAAATTTTCTACGCCTTTTCCATGTGTCCTAGGGTAGTGGCTGGATAGGCTTTACTGGCTTTGATTCTAAGTGGATGCTTTAGTTAAGCACCATGTAACTTCTTTAGCTGCAATCAATGTTGCTGATATCTGCAGATGCCTCAGTGTCCTGGGCTTCATGAGTTGTAGGACTCTATCTCCACTAGGGATGCAGCTCCCTTAGATGGTGTAGGTTCACTCTCAGCTCTGTGTGTGTGATATGCCTGACTGCAGGTGTAGGGCTTTTACAGTTTCTGTGGGTCATGTGAGTATTGGCTACCCTATGGGCCTAGGTTAGTGTGTTCTAGCATACTGATTAATGGGGTAGGGCAAGTTTCAGTATCTGAAGGTTGTAAAAGCAACTTCAGGGACTGAATAGCACAGGGATTTCTGCCCAGCTGCTTTCTTGGGATTAAGGATGGGTGGGTGAGGTTAAAAGCTATCTCTCACGGCTTCAGTAGATTGAACTTCTAAGAACAGGCTGCTCAACTTCTTCTTGGGGACACCTTGTTGTTATTCAAGGGCCTCAGCCAACTGAGCCCCTCGAGTTAAACCACTTGGTTGCTTTCCAGTATTGTAAGTATGTGGGCAGGACCATTTATATGCTTGCATGAGCCTCTATGGGTTGAGCTATTCAGAATTGGTTGTCTGGTGGCTTCCTCGGGCTGACAGTACACAGGTGGAACCACTTAACTGTTTCTAGGAAAGTGATGGGGACACCCAATGTGTTCTCTAGGTGTCTGCAGGTTGTCTCTCAGGGTATTCTGCTCAAGTCCTTGCCTGTGCCATCTGGGAGTAGACAGGACCCATTACTTGCTTATAGATCTTTGTGCTGCAGAGATGGTGAGAGTAACTGCTTCACAGGACCCTCAGTAAGAAGGGGTCTCATGAGGGCTCCATGAGAGCAGGAGGCTAGGGGAAGACACAATGTGGACTGGGGTCTTTCTTTGGGACAGTGCAGGAGTCTGGTAATGCAGAAATTCCTACACTGAGTACAGGGTTTGTGAATGCCACATGTCCCCTTAGAAGTGAATACCTCAGGTACCTGTCACATGAGGGAAGACTGTGAGGAGACTACTGTTTAACTTTTTCTTGCCAAACAAAGTCTTTCATGATTTGGGGTTGACCTTGGGATATGGAATGGCAGGTACTGTATGCTTAGTTCTCTTCTTCATAAGCCATAGTATGTATTCTAGTTCTGCAGTGCCTAGTTCTGTGCTTATTTTCCTGCTCCCACTTCTTAGTGCCATCTAAGACTGGGGCAGGAGTGTTGAAAAACAGTCCCTTGGCTACCTATTAACACAATTCCAGATGTTCAGTTCACAGATACTGAATTGGGGACAGGGCTGTGGAGTTCTGCCTTGCATTGGATTTCATTGTGGCAAGTCTAGTTCTGGGCCTGATACTCCCTTTTCCAAGTGGGAGGAAGAATTAAACATTGGCATTCCTGGGTTTGAGTCCTGGCTCTACTCCTTATTCCAGCCTTCTGCTAATGTGAATCTTGGAGGCAACAGGTCATGGCTCATATAATTGGGTTCCTGCCACTCACAAGAGAAATCTGAATTATGTACCTAGTCCCTGGCTTTGGTTTTTGTGGGCATGTGGCAAGTAAACTAGTAGATGGGAGATCTCTCTGTCAAATAAATCAATCAATAAAGACTTACCTATTCATCTGAAAGGCAGTTACAAAGGAAGAGAGGGATGGGAGAAAAAGAGAAATCTTTCACTGCTGACTGAAGTTTCAGATGGCTGCAACAACCAGGGCTGGGCCAGGTGAAAAGCAGGAACATGGAATTTCTTCTAGGTCTCTCAAGTAGCTGCAGGAGCCCAAGTACTTAGCAATAGCCCTTTGTTTCCCTAGGGACATTTATAGGGAGCTAGATTAGAAGAGGAGCAGCTGGGACATGGTGCTCATATGGGATGCTGGCATTTCAGGTAGTTGCTTAGCCTGCTGTGACATTATGCAGACCACAAAGGTAGTATTTTTTTTATTAATTATATTTAGTGTGTATGTTGTAAACATTAATAAGTACTTTCTTGTTGAGAGTTATCTTAACAATAACAGAATAATTACAGATTAGTTTGGCATTTAATTCTTGGAAATGAATTTTTTCAAGGAAATTCTATAGACTTGCTGAAATTTTATATTACAGAAAATGTTTGAGATGAAACCAAAATTCTTATTTTTCTCCATTTATATGCCATCCTGTTTTCACTTTTTACAATAATTTTGAAATAATTTTCTAATAATTTTCTACCCATAAAGAAGTTGTAAAATTCAGAGTAGAGAGTTCCCAGGTACCCTTTATCTAACTTTCAAGTTAAAAAATCTTGAATAACTGTATTATATTATCACACTTAGGAAACTGATAGTGATACAACCCACATTGATTGTTTATTGATGGGCTTTATACCCTGGAAGTGATCACTTTGATTGTATTTAAATATGAGTTAAGTAAATATAATTTATTGCCAAAATAGAATTGTATTTTTAGCTTCATTTGTTCATTTCAGTTTTTGTACTCTAAGATTAAACCTTTGTACATATAAACATCTTCTTTTTGACTAGAATATCAGTTGTCTGAGTGCAAAATCTTAATTGTGTAGATGTTATAGGTAACACCCAGTTTAACATCTGGTTCAGTATCAGGATGTGCT
This sequence comes from Ochotona princeps, assembly GCF_030435755.1. Taxonomy (NCBI): domain Eukaryota; kingdom Metazoa; phylum Chordata; class Mammalia; order Lagomorpha; family Ochotonidae; genus Ochotona; species Ochotona princeps. The sequence continues at coordinate 67,909,650 of NC_080834.1, forward strand.
ATACTTCTAATATTTTGTGAAGATACTAGAGTTTGATGACTGAATGAGTTGCTGAAAGTGAAACCCTCTATGTGAAACTGGTGTCATGTTAGTTGTCTATGGTTGATGAGGGAAGTCTTTGATATAATGTTGGGAAATTGTTGGGGAGGGCATTAGGTAAAATGGACTTGACCCAGATGATGATCAGTTCTATAGTGCAGTGTCAAGAACTGCTTAACTGTATGAATTGCTACCACTATGTTTCTAAGCCTCTCAAGTTCCTTTTAAGATTTATTCCCTTCGGCAATGGAAACCAAATGAAGTGGACAAAAGGACAAAAATGAAGTCCACCAAAAGAGGGTCCCATGATTCCTCATGGTCTAGAATTAGTTCTTAATTATCATGCAGACAAGCAATTTGGTTCAGTCTTGTGTTTTCTTTAGGATCTATTTTTTGCTTTAAAAATTTACTTCTTTTTTATATAACTTACTTTGAAGACAGAGAGACAAAGGGAACAGAGATGCTTATCTGATGGTTTATTCTCCAAAAACCTACAACAGTTGCTTCTGGGTTACACAGAAATGTGGAACTAGATTTGAAACCATGCCTCCAACATGGATATTGGGGATTCTACCACTTTGATACATTATCTGCCTCCCAGAATACTCATTACCAGGAAGCTGGATTAGGGAGCAGAACCTCTACTTGAACCCAAACATTATGATATGGGAGGTGTAGGCATCCCAAGTGATACCTAAACCCTTATGTCAAATATCCACTCTTTCACTGGAAACATATTTCTCATATGCCCAAAATAAACCTCTCTTATTTGAACAAGCAGGAAGTCCAAAGACGACTTCTCGCCTTCTGAAGTCTTTGTCATTGTGTCACAGAGCTTTTCTTCTTATGACTTAGATACTGCCTGTGTGGGAAAAAGAAGTTACTCTTCCTACTTTCAATTAGAGATCTATCCCATGCTACTTCCTTCAATTGCGTTAGTCAAACTAATGGAGTCTTTGAGTTATTGTACCTTAGCACCAGGGATCTTCTACAATGGTGCTCATAGTACATGATTGTTGAGACAAATATTTATAAGGCTGGGGGCCCAATAAGTGACAGTCTCGGTGAGATCTATGGATATTTATTTGAAAAAATATTTTAAAGCTTGAAATAATTTGAAACAATAATTTGGAAAAACAGCTCATTCCTCACACATTTTTTTGCCCTGCTATTCCTGATGATAGTATCATACATGAACATAATACATTACCAAGATCAGAAGAAACTAATATTGGTACAATATGATCAACTACACTAGCCATAGATGCTACTCAATCTGTTATTTTTGCAAAGGATATTAGTGAGGAATTAGTAGAGGTGTCTTAGAAGCTAATAATATATCCTACAGTATCTTTCTGTTAAAGCTATAAGCAAGGAACAGTACCATATATTGGAAATAAGAGAGGTTTTGGAGCCAGACATTTAAGATTCCAATTCTAGAATCTGCCGATTACTTCCTGAGTAACCTTGAGGCAGTTATTTAACTTATCTGGATTTTAGCTTGCTTATCAATCACATGGGGATAGTAAGACATATTATAGGACTGATTTAAGAATTAAATCAGAAGAATCATGATGAGAATTAAATAGAAGCAACTGTCTGCTCCTAACAGAACTTCAATGGCAGTTTCAATTAAAAACATGTAGAAAGTATCAGTTGCAGCTTCATTCTTCACATACATCTGATTTTCATTTGTGAAGTACACAGAAATTGTGACTAGAAGGACTTAGAAAAAGATTTTTTTTCCTGTACAGCCACCAAATTTATAGTTATATTGCCAAAAAAAATCTGTGAAACCTAAAATCATAGATTATTAGAAGTGTAAGTAAAACTAGGTATTCCACAGTCAATATGTCCCCTTCAGGAAACTGAAGACAGTAGCAATTAGGATGTGAAGTTGTTGAGCTAGTTAGCAGCAAGCTGAGACTAAACTTAGTCCTTCTAAATGTGTTGCTATATATACATGTCAGTCGAAGCATGGGAAGGTCATGGCTGCAACCCTCAGCTATGAAAGCTCCTGGCAGCCGCTGTGCACAATGTAAAGATGGGGTGGCAGGGCAGAGAAAATCTTACTCCTGATCCTGTACTGCAGCCCTTACCTGTTGTGCAACCTCTTCTTCTGTTTGCAGGGATTACAAATTTTTATCCTCTACACTGTCAGAACAAAAATCTTCATGAGTGAAGCTTCCAAGGTGTGGACGTCATTGTCGTCGTCAATGGGGAGAATGAAGCCTTCTGTCACTCAGCCCAGGCTGCGAATGAGGATGTACAACATGCTCAGATCCATTCCCACCCTCTATGGACGATTCAGGCTGCTGGAACCATCCGAGGACATTGTGTGCTCTGAAGAGGATCTGGCAAACTCAAGTATCTAGGCTACCTATTGTCATCTTTTTATTCAACATTTGTGAGTTTTGTATTTCCTACTTTTCAGTCCACCCAAAAAGACTTCTTAATATATATTTTTGCTCGGGATAAAAAATTAGAAAAACTTGTTATTTTTTAATATTATCCAATGGATTTTTACTCAAAGGAAGTGAAGGAATTCACACAGCATTTGTGACTACCATTGTTTCTTATATGATACACCTTGACAAAAATACAAAACTTTTTAAAAAAATTTACTAAAATGGACATGAGGGCAAAAATGTTCCTTCTTGGGTCTGGCATGATCGCTTGATTGTCTAATCCTCCACGTTCAAGCACCAGGATCCCATATGGGCACCAGTTCATGTCCTGGCTGCTCCATTTCCTTTCCAGCTCCCTGTCTGTGGCCCAGGAATGCAGTAGAGGATAGCCCAAAACCTTGGGGCTCTGCACTCATGTAAGAGATCCAGAAAAAGCTCCTGGCTCCTGACTTCGGATCCTGACTCCTAACCTTTGGCTGTTGTGGGCATTTGGGGAGGGAACCAGAAGATGGAAAACCTTTCTGTCTCCCCTTCTATCCATAAATTTGCCTTTTCAATAAAAATAAGTAAAATCTTTTTTAAAGTATTCCTTCTAAAACAAAATGACTCTTGTTGGACAGGATAGGAATTATTGATATGTATTATATTTTTGATCTCTGAATATCTGAAAGTTTCATGTGCATGACAGTTTTATTTTCAAGGAATAATTTTGGCACCAGTTTAACCTCTGTAAAGGGATTTTTTAAAAATGTATTTTATAATCAGAAGAATCAGCTCTACAGCTTAGGAGACTTATTAGTTGGTTACTAAATCCTTTGGATATTTCTTAATATATTTCTTAGTATATAATCCTTTGGATATTTCTTAATATATTTGCCACATTGGTAATGGGATGGAACAGAAATTCAAAAAATGAAAGGTATAATTATCATTTATGGCTTTTAAAAAATCTACTTGCTCATGGAATTTCAACCATTTCAATTGTGAGTGGTTTCCTAGAGTAAAAAGTGACCTCCATTGGGATGGGATAACTACTCCACTGAACCTGGGAGACACGGTTAGAATTGGTGGTTCTGTTTTGACATAAACTAGGCAGTCGCTGTGGGTGCATTGAATTAAGAGATCAGCAACTGTCATGTGACCTTGGCATACTCTTCTTAACACTTTCTAAAAAAGATGTGTTCTTATGGCAATAGTTGTAAATAACCATTGGATTCTTAGGCAAGCTAACAAAAGCCTATTTAATCTGTAAGACCTTATGGTAGAAGGGAAAAAGTATGGAGAATGAAGAAGAAAAGCAACTCCCGAAGGCTGGTGTTCTTAACGGAGTTACAGTGGATCATAGATAGAGGTTGGACACTCGAAGTGTATAATATGTGGTAGCCCTAAGTTTGTGTTTGAATGAAAATAAGCTTCCATGGGAAAAAAATTATCCAAGTGCTATGTTTAGCCTGCGAGTATGAAATATATATTCTCCTCTGTGATTATAGCTGTTTTCTCAGCACTATTTGTAGCAGTCTAGAGCTATATAAATTAACATTCCATATAATGTTCCAAAAATAGCTGTGCCAAAGATATGCAAACTCTCCATGCAGCCTTCTGAATACTATCAACAAAAAGTCATTCCTGATTCTGTGGTGTTTAAAATGTTGAGACAGGCTGAGCATGACCGTTCAGTGGCTAAATCCTCACCTTGCACACACCTGGATCCACACACATATGGGCACTGGTTTATGCCCTGGCTGCTCCACTTTCCATCCAGGTCCCTGCTTGTGACTTGGGAAAGCAGTCAAGGACGGCCCAAAGCCTTGGGACCCCCATACCCACATGGGAGACCTAGAAGAAGCTCCTGGCTCTTGACTTCAGATTGGCTCAACTTTGGCCATAATGACCACTTGGGGAGTGAATCAGCAGATGGAATATCTTTAGGCTGTCTCTCTTCTCTGCAAATTTTGACAGCTTAGATAATAGAAAATGGCAACAGTAAGGTTAGGTCTTCTGAAATGTTTCTGGGAATTGTTCATGATCTGACATTGTAATAGCCTTGCATTCCTACAAAGCCCCCAAAGGGGAGTGAGAGTGCTTATCACAAGAAGGTATCTCATTCTAAGATGAGCTCTTGCTTTTGTTTTACAGCTCAGGCAGTAAGCTAATGCAAGTAAGTTGATGCAAATGTTTTCTGTAAGTAGAATTGGAAGGACGTGCCTGGTTCTGTTGTTCGCTACTAGGTAGGATGTGACTCTCACTGATGGGATAGTTTAAACTGGGTATCTGTGTTCCACGCCACTACAGTTGATTGGATCAGTTGTGCTGTGCACTGATTAATGTTTGGTTGATTCAATGATTCACATCATATGCCAGTGCTCTTACTTGATTGAATGACCATTGCTTAAGAACCCCCAAAACATGGCTGGTTGAGGCTGTTCCCCTTTTCTATGTGTGGTGGAATGGGACAGTCCACCAGTCTGTGCCAGTTGGTGATAAAGACTCCCGAGGTTTTAAGAGTCTGCTTCTGATTTATTTCTGGGATAGATTTGGTCCACTTACAACATTTTTTTAAAAGTTGATACATGCGGGACAATGTTGCTGTGTAGTAGACATAGCTTCTGTCTGTGGTACCAGGATCCCATATGGGATCCATATGTCCCAGTTGCTCCACTTCCAATCCATCTCTTAGCTTGTGGCCTGGGAAATCCCTCAGGCCCTTGCACCCACATGGAATATCTGGAAGAACTCCTGGCTTCTGGCTTTGGATTGGCTCAGCTTCAGCCATTATAGCCATTTGGGGAGTAAGCCAACAGATGGAAGATCTCTCTGTCTTTGGTAATCTGGGTGTTCCAGGAGTGGGAGCCTGAACAAGAGCAGAGAAGGACCCTGGCTTTAGCTTTCCTCTTGCCTTGCAGCCTCACATCATGTCTCATGGAGTGCAGCCAACCAGAAGCTAGCTTCAGAATCCTGCTGTGATCCAGGGCATGCCAGGCTCAGGCAGAAGAAAGGACCCGAGGTCAAATACACTCAGAATTGGAACATCCTGCTTGGGTTACCTGCCCACAGGCACTGTGTTTGGTAAAGATTGGTCTGGTCTGGGTTACATACCTGCTGAGAAGTAGAGGGATGGATATTGGATGGCTTGGTTGATAAGATGTCATGCATGGAGAATGAGCCATCATACTGATGAAGTATTGCTGGTGTGTTAAGGAAGTTTTATTCCATTTGATGACAAATGCAAGTACTCATTTCCTAATGAGCTATTTTGAGGCTTATAATTATTGCCCTTTGTTTAAGCTGGGTATGGTATGAATGGGATTGGTTACAACAGTAAAAATTACTTGGTGTCTTAGAAGTACAAATAGTAAGACAGGCTGCCATTCCCGAGCTGAGGTGGTCAGCGGGTGGCCGTGGCCCATAGAGGCCTGAGGATGCAGGCTTGGGTGAGGGAGAGGGATAAGAAATAGCACCAGTGCGGCTGTGAGGACCTTGGAGCTCACCTCTATGCAGGTGGAGTGAACCTGGGAATTTCTCCATGTGCTAGGTCTTGGGTGAGGTAAGGAGAAGGAAAAGGTGGGGACAGCCCCAGGTAAGCATGTTGCCCTGGTGTGCTGCTGGACCAGGCCTCAAGAACTTCAATGGATCTGGATCTTTGCTGTGTGGAGGAGTAAGGCACCAGGCCAGCACATGTGCCAGGAGCTTGGGACTCTGGTGTGCAGGCAGAGCTCTGGACCAGCACACCACCCACTGGGCGGGAGAACCCATGTGATCCTGGGCACAAGGATTGTGGATTCATATTGGGCTAGGGTGGACCACCATGGGAGTATGTTGCAGGTGAGGAATGACTCCCAAAGACAAGACCACTGTTCTTGCAGGTAAATGAGGGGACTGAGACCTGATGGTTTGGAGGGGAGAGGCTGGAAGACCTTTATGAGTCAGACCAATGCACCAGCCCACACAGGCGACCTGAGCTAGGCTTGTTAGCATAGAACACTGTTGATTACCACACATAAGTCCACACGAAAACTAGGGCTGGGGGCCTATCTGGAGGGCTAGATCCCAGTACCTGACAGTGTTGGAACAGGGGACAGGTCACATTAGGCTTGGCCATCACTAACCAGCATGCAAGAGAACCAGGTCTGGGGTAGATTTTGTGGAGAATATGTGGTCCCACTGGTTAGCTTAAGAGTTGTGGTAACGATGGGCTGAACTAAGCATGACCATGGAACCCGCTGACTCTCACAAATACTGGAGCTGGGAACAGGCTGGGCAACACCTGTATGTGCACCCTAATACAGAGTCAGGGTGCACCAGGCCACAACATCCACCAGCTCATACAAAGGCTGGGATGGAGTGGGCAGGCTATGCTGGGTAAGGGCCTAGCACCCACTGGCATGTGTGAGATTTGGGTCTGGATGTGGGCCTAGTGGGGAACTTGGGAAAATCCCCAGTGGTTCATAGCTCCCACTGGTGAATAAGTGGTTCAGGCCTGGGTGTTGGGCAGGCTTGGCAAAGTAGATCTACTCACTGGCAAGTGTGTGGGTTGGTTTTGGAAAGGGGTAGACTGGGCAGGGCCGAGCAAACCTTAGCCCACTGGCAAGTGCAGAAGCCAGGCTGGAATACAGGTCATTCTGGGCTAAGCTACCACACCTTTCAGTTTGCATGAACCAGAGATGGGAGCCAACTGACCAGGGCCAGGTTCCAGCACCTGTCAGTGAGAGTTGGGACTGGGGACTGGCCAGTTCAAGCCAGACTGCAGCATCTGAAGGCCAAGACAGGTGATGGGCGGTGCAGAGCTGGGTCAGACCTACCACTGACATGAATGAGATGTGTGGCTGGAACAAGCCTGTTTGGGGAGCTAAAGGGTACCCCAACTGGGTTGTGGTTCCCACTGATGAATATGAGGGCCAAAGTGGGTGCTGCGATCTGGTTTGGACATGGCTGCAGTTTAGCTCAGCATGATTGTGGACTGAGTATGGGGTGCACCAGACTGGGCAAGACTCCAATATCCACTGATGCTCATGAGAATCAGGGTGGGTGTAGAATGGTTCGGGCCGGGTCCCTGCCCCTGCTAAGCCATGCGTGAACTGTGTTTGGGTATGGACCAGGCTTTGCTGGGCTTTAGCACTCAACAGTAAGAATCAGAATGAATGAGGACCAGTCAGGAAAGGCCACTATTTCTGCTAGGACAGAAGGTGGATTAAGTTAGGCTGGGACATGGACTTACCAGTGTGTGAGAGGTCTGGCATTTGGAGGGGTTCTGATGAAGGAATTGGGGAACTCCTCTGTTGGGACACAGTTCCTGCAGATGAGCATAAGAGCCAATACAGGGAGCAGCCCAGACCAGGCCAGGTTATGGTACCCAGAGGTGTACATTTGGCTCAGGTCTAGGGTGAGCCAGGTTGAGCCAGTTCATATCACCTGCTGGCAGTTATGAGAGCCAGAATGGTGTGTGGGACATGCCAGGTCGGGCTGCAATACTAGTCAGTTCACATTAGGGCCAGGACTATGGGCTGGCTGGGTTGGGCTAAGCAATGGCCCCCACCAGTGTGAGCTGGAACTGGGGGTGGGTCAGGCCAGGTCAGGATACAGGCACTCATTGGCAAATGGCGAGGTGAGGCAGGTCATGCCAGACTGGACCAAAGCACCCAAGCAGCACACATGAGACCTGGGGGGTAGTGGGACGAACCTGGTAGGGGAGTCTTGGGTAAGTGTGAGAGTTGGGATCAGGGGAAGACCAGGCCCCTGTTGGCCTGCATGTGAGCTGGGTCAAAGGGAAAGCCAGGCTGGGCTACCTGTTCCCACTGGTGCATGTATAAGTCAGGGTGGGTGCGATTTGGTTGAGCTTTACTACAGCATCAGTTGGCAGATGCTGGCACTGGGGGCCAAGGCTGTCAGGCTAAACTGCAGAACCACCTAGAATACAAGATCCAGGAGTGGGAGTGGGCCCATTAGGGAAACAGTGGGCACCTCCTTTTTGGGTTTGCCACTCTCCCTGGTGAGCATGAGAACCAGGACAGAGAATGGCACCTGCCAGCACCAGTGTGGACTGGATAGTGGGGCTGGTTGGATTGAATTAGGCTTCAATGCCCATTGACCGGTACAAGAGCCTAATGGGAAGTGCGATATACTGGACCAGTCTGCTGTGCATGCTGGCAAGCACGGGAACCAAGGCATGAGTCAGGCCTGGTGGGGATTGTTGGGGATCACTCCAACTAGGCTACAGCTCCTGCTGGTTTATGTGAAGGCTGAGTGTGTGGTTTGCAAAGAAGACAAGGCTGGAGACAGAACTGACCCAGCAGTTTCAACCACCAGTGTGTGGGGGGGCTGATTTGGGTGATGGACAGTGCTGGACTAGGCAAGCACAGGCAAGAGTCAGGTGTGGGTTCACCTCAGATGAGGTTTCTTTGGGGATTCCCCAACTGAACCACTGGACTCAGATCTCCAACCATGAAGAGAATTGCAGGTTCCATGATCTGACTGTGGAGTGCATGTGTCAGAACTTGACTTCCTCAGTGGCTTAGACAGAGCAGTGGACAGCATATCCAGATGCAGATGGAGGATATGGCAACACATTGAAGCTTGCAGAGGACACCTGGTACTGGAGAACAGAACAAATTGATCAACCACCCCATCCAAGCATTGGCAATGAATATCTGGGCAAATGGAGACTCTAAGGTGGACTATGTCAGCCAGTAAATTCTGGAGAGCTTTCATCATGCTTGGAGTGGTGAGGTCATCAGCAATTTCGAACTGTTGAACTATCAAAACCACTTGAGTGGGACCCTTGGTGCATACCCCACATCAGGGACCCTGGGATGGCATCAGGTGGCTTTCTCCATCCCAGGCGATGGAGGTGGTTGAGAGGCTGGGTGTGGCTTCTCTTATCTGTTCCCTTCCCCCACATACAGGAAGGGAAAAAGAGAATGTGGAAACAATGGTATCACCCACTTTCCTGTATCTCTTGACCCTTTACACCCCAATCAACTATGTAAAAACAAACAAATTAAAAAAAAAGACAAAGGAATAGAGGAGTAGAGGTAACTTAAGAAAAAGAGGAATTATAGAAAAGGGAAATGCAGAGCTCTGTAGATCTATTTTCATGATATTGGGCATAACCAGCTCTGACTCCAAGTTTTCTGGCAAATTTTGCGTGATCCCAGTGCCCTGTATCTTTCTTACTGTGGAAACACATGTCTTGTCTTTGCTTAGCAAACCGTCCTGACCTTTGGATTTCCTTTTTGGATCTTTCACAGGTCAGAGTTCACTGGTCAGTTGTTGGAGTCTGGAATGCTTTTCTCCTTACTTTTATTGTCTGAAAGTCTACCTTGCCTCACTTTGCATCACCACTTTGCTTCACCAAAGAAGGGACAGCATTATCAAACCCATTGCTATCAGTTTGTCATTGCCTCATTCAGACAAGGTTGGCATTTTTTGCAGGCATCTGGGGAAACTAGGCCATGTAACAACCAGTACACACCAATTTATCAACCACTGGAAATTTTTGTCTCTGTGGAACCCCCTTGAATATGCTACTGGACCCTTTAGTTCATGGCTCCTGAGATGAGGCCCAAGACAGAGCCAACAGGATTAAATTTCCAGAGTAGGGAGAGATGGTAGATAAGGAGGAAGGGTCTTAATAGAAGGAAACTGTTGTAACAATTTCAACTTAAAAGATACACACATACAACTCCATATCCAACAAAACAAATGGACTGGCCAAAAATTGACAAAAGACCTGAACAGACACTGTCCTAAAACAATGTTCCTCCCAATTCTGCAATTGTCTAGTGAGTACTGGGTCAGAAATACCACTTTCATTTTTGTTATTTTAATTTTCCTAAACATGTCAACTGTTACATTGTGATTTAGTAGAAGCTCATATTAAAGTTCAGCAAATTACAAAGGTCATACTTCCACGTGTACCAAACCTCCATTAGGGAAAAATGTAGATTAGAATTAGACTATAGTTCCCTGAGAAATAGTTTGTAAGCGATACCAGCATTAGATCATACCACTTCGTTTTGCTTTTTCATCTTCTTTAAAATAAAGGGTTAACAAATTATGCAAGGGGAGTGTTCAGAAATACAAAGAGTACTCAAAAAGTCCATGAAAATATGTATTATAAAAAAACCCTCAGAGATTTCAAAAAATTTTGTGCCAAAATAAATTTATTTTAATTCAATTTCTATCAACTTTTCAAGTATCTTTATATTTGTGAATGATATCAAAATATTTTCCACTTATCTAATACCATAGTATATTCACCCTTTAAATAAATTAATAGGGCCTGGCGTTGCAGCCTACCTGCTAAAAAGTCCTCACCTTGCATATGTAGGGATCCAATATGGGAGACGGTTCATGTCCCAGTGCCCCACTTCCCATCCAGGCCCCTGCTTGTGGCCTAGGAAAGCAGTCAAGGATGGCCCAAAGCCTTGGGACCCTACACCCACATGGGAGACCCAGAAGAGGCTCCGGGCACCTGGCTTCAGATCAAAGCAACTCTGGCCATTGCAGCCACTTGGGGAGTGAATAAACAGACAGAGGATCTTCTCTGTCTCTCCTCCTTTCTGTATATCTGACTTTCCAATAAAAATAAATATAAATCTCCCAAAAACAAAATAAATGAACAAATGAGTATAGCAGATACAGCTAACAAAGCCTTAACTATTACTATTATATCCATGCTGCTGTCTATTTCTTTTCTTCCCCATAGTTATTGCAAAAAGTTTCATGTGTACCAGATCTTTTGTTATATGCAAAAGTATTTACCTACAGAAGCTCATAGTCTTGTTTGTGTACTCATTTTTTCTTTTTATGTAAGTGATATAAAGACCTGTGTTGGAAGTTCCTAAGACAACAGTATGTATGATGAGCATTGAAAGTCACAGTCATAGCTATGATTTACAACAGAAGGACTTGAAGCCAAACCACCAAACGAAGAGTCACATGAGGGAAACCAGGACAAGCATCCAAGAGTCTCTTGTAGTGGGCTTGCACAGGCTGCACTTGATGCTTCCAGCAACAAATTCTGGCAATGTATGAAATATTGTCTCCCAGAAAAGCTCACTACAGAGTCAGTATTCAGAACTTGTACTGGGGATTGGTCACACAGGCACCCATTGCCAGGCATGTTACAAGGACTGCAGACTCATAGAAAGGAACAAGCTTTCAGTGAAAAACCAATTGTCCATACAGTCTAGACATAATACACTATTCTTATAAAAGATTGGTGGAATGCTTAATTTCTCAGACAGTAACCAAGGGCAAATCTTGAGATTTTCCTAAGCTATCTTTCTCTCTTTATGTGCTGTAACATATATTTTTGAAATATGACATTTGCACTTGAACAAAATCTTTTCTTGAGATTAGTGTACATATTCTTGTTTTCTATAATGTTTCACTTGAAAACATAAACCTGAGAATATCATTGTGGCAGGTTGAGCTGCAGACTTCAGCAGCGGCATCCCATGTCAGAGAAGTGATTCGATTTCTGGATGTTTCTGATACATCTTTCTGATAATTTGCTAGGGAAAGGAGATGTGATGGCCCAAGTGCTCGGGTCTTGGCTACCGACACGGGAGACGTGGATGTAATTCCAGGTCATTGGCTTCAGCATGGCCTAGCCCTGACTGCTTAAATGACTATTTGGGAGGCGAATGAGCAGAGGGAAGGTCTCTTTCTCTGTATCTCCCTCTTCCTCATTTTCTTTGAATGACAAGTAGATAAAACAAAATCCTAAAAAATAAATTGATAAATGTTTTCATGTACGATGGCTTCCCTCGTACACTAGAAATGTCATTGTTAGGCTAGAGGGCATTTTAGAAGCTGATGGAGTCTACCGGACCACTCTTTAAGTGGTTTTTATCAATTCATGACACAAAGAATATGAATGTCTACTTAGCTCTACACTTTTTTTTTTACCAACTGTCATAGAGGGTTCAGTGCTGTAGTCTAGTTGCTGAAGTCTTCACTTTGCATGCTCTGGGATCCCATGTGGGCGCCGGTTCCAACTCTGGAGGCCTGCTTCCCATCCAGCTCCCTGCTTGTGGCCTGGAAAGCAGCTGAGGATGGCCCAAAGCCTTGGGACCCTGCACCCATGTGGGAGACCTGGAAGAGGCCCCTGGTTTCTGGCTTCAGGTTGGTTCAGCTTTAGCCATTGTGGGCACTTGGGAAGTGAGTCAGCAGACAGAAGATCTTCCTCTCTGTCTCTCCTCTCTCTGTATACCTGACTTTCAAATAAAAATGAATAAATCTTTAAAAAGTTATAGAACCTTATCAAATGAATATGTAAAAAATGGCTCCTTGTTAGGGTTTTACTTTGCATATTTTAACATGAGTGAATTTATCTTTTATAAATTGGCTTTGAGAAGTCCCCATTCAATGATGCATTTATTTATTTATTTTTAATTTTTTATTTATATTGACAATCTTTGCATAGTTATGGTAAAAAGGTTCAGGGGCTATAGGAAAGTGGGTAAGACTATTATGTCCATATTGTTTCCTTCTTGTATCTGAGGTAAACGGGGATATTGAGGGAGAAGCCCCACCCAGTTTCCCACCCTCCCCAAGTCCCGGATGTGGGGCATGCTCTGAGATCCTTGCTCAAGTGGTTTTGATAGTTCACCAGTTATTATGAATCGCTGCCATTTTCGCCAGTCCCAGCTTGGTGAGGTCGTTGAAGAATCCACTGATTGTCAGAGTCTTCATTTGCCCAGTATTTCGCTGCCAACATATAGCTGAGGTGGTTGATTGACTTGTTCTTTCCTCTGTCTTTTCTTGGCTAGGGTTCTGAGTCCAGCATTTCGATTGGGGAGATCCCCACAGAAACTTTGAGGTATTCCCAGACCAGATTCTTGTATGTTCTAGCAAGCACAGGGCATGGCACAGTCCATCTCCACGATCAGCTGGTGGTTGCAATTGCTGGGTTGGTTCTGGTTTCAGTCCCGACTTGCACTGGAACCAATGGGTGTTGCAGTCCAGCCTGGTTCTGCCCAGCACATACTTGGCCCTCACATAAACCAGTGGGAGCTGCAGCCTAGTTGGAGCAACCCACAATAACCCCCACCAGGCATGCCCCCTACCCTGGTTTGCTATTATGTGTAGCAGACTAGTCCAGTCTGTCCCACATCCCCTTTGGCTCTCATACTTGTCAATGGGTATTGAAGCTTAGTTCCATCTAACCAGCTCAACTATCCAGCCCTCATGGATGTTGTTGAGTGCCTCTCTGTCTAGCCACCCCACAATGATGCATTTATATACAGGACTGAAAATAGGACCATAGGCAGAAACACTAGGGCATATATGTGAATGCCTCCAAGCGCCCAGAATTTGATTTTTCTCTGTGAAATGCATGATATCTAGAGTCTGGTAAATAGATTTCTTCAAAAAGTTGAGTAAGCTTCATCTTGCTGGAATGAAGACTGTTGTATCTTGCTGTTCATAATGTGGCATTTGCATTAGTCTGCTGGAGCTGCCATACAAAATACCAGAGACTAAGTGACTAGAATAACAGAAATTTATTTGCTGACACTCTTTTTTTTTAAAAAAATGCTTCAGAAAAAAATTTATATATGGAGAAAACATTTTTTTCTGTATCTGGAGTAAGGGGGGAGATAAAGGGAGAAGTCCCACCCAGCCTCCCATCCATTCTAGGGTCCCTGATGAGGGACATGCTCCAAGGGCACTGCTCAAATGGTTTTGATAGTTCAGCAGTTCTGAATTGCTGCCAATCTCACCATTCCAAACACAATGGAATCTCTTCAGAGTCCAATGGCTGACATAGTCCACCTTAGAGTCTCCATTTGCCCAGATTTTCACTGCCAACACATGGCTGGGGTAGATGATTGTTTTGTTCTGTCCTCTGTCCTCTGTTGTGGTGCCAAGTTGCTGACACTCCTTTTTGTGCTGGGAATCCTAGACAGCGTTGGTTTCTTCTGAGGGTTCTTCTTACAAGGATCATGATCATATTGGATCAGGATCCATATTTATGGCTTCATTTTAACATAGTCCTTTCTTTAAATCCTTACCTCTATGTATAACCACATTCTGAGAGAAGAGGGCTTAGAATTCCAACACATTTATTTTGGAGGAACACGGTTCAGCCTGTAACAGCCTAATGCCTTCAATCTAACCCTCTGACAGACAAGTCATCACAGAGGTAAGCACTGTCTTGAGGGGACACAAGCAAAGAAAAGTCGATGATATCCAATTATTCACAGATAAAATTATAAACTGTTAGTGAACCAGGAAATTGTGAATGCTTCCTATTTTTGGAAGTTTGCTCTATAAAATGGCAGAAAAAATTTAGTTTACACTTTTACCCATCAATTTATATTGAATACCTAGGAGGTGCCAGTTCTAGAGATACATCTGGAAAGGAGCTATTTTGCTAAGTGGAGGTTGGACCTGGGCCTTATAGCAAGGCAGAACCACTTCTGGGTTCCAGGAAGTGTGCAGCTGATGGGACAGGTTAAAGCATTTTACTTAGCTGGTGCTAAGAATTATTCACTATCCTCTCTGTATATCCGGCTTTCCAATAATAATAATAAAATCTTTAAAAAAAAAAAAAGAATTATTCACTAAAGGATCACAGTAAGGATACCATTCCTTTCTCCTCAAATTTCTCTGCACGCAAGGGCATCTTCCTTTGTTGACACAAGTAGATCTTTAGCTAGTGCAGGAGGCTGGGTTCCTATTGTGTCTTCATGGTTCCCCTTCTGTTGGGTGTGGTTGACTATAGCCACAACAGCCTGTGTTTCTCAGGGAAGGAAATGGCTTCTTTGACATCCTCAACAAAGGAGGATCCTATGTCCTTTTGTTGGTTCTCCTGAGAGTGGATGAGATAGACTGGATTTTAAAAAAATGGTTTATATTAGCCACTAAAGGAGAGCACGATGAAACTCAGGTGTCTTCCAACTTGATCTCAGGCTTATAGATTATCTTTGTTCCATTTCCCAACCAGTCTGAGAAACTCACATTTCCATCCTTAGGATATCTCCACTTGCCAGCACAGAATAGAAGCTGGGGAGAAAGAGCAGGTGGCAGGCAAGTAAGCTGATTGCTTTTTTTAAAACTACAGTCGAACTCTGAACCTTTCTTCGGTTGTTCGTGAAAACTGCAAGAATCTTTGAACTGCAGAGCTTGATGTTCTCCCTTGCTATAAGATAGGTCAAAGGTATTTCCTTAGTCTGCTTTTCCTTGCTCCACATATTTACTGCATTCATTTACTACCGTTAACTGGTATTTTATGATTCAAGACTATTTTCAGTGTTCATTTCAAAACCCAATTCACCAAGACATATGTTAGAAGGTAGGCTGACTCTGTTTATCTTTCTAAAAATTCAGTACTTTTCCAGGTTTCACACACACAAAATGAGGGTGAAGTGTTTCTTCTCTAGCAGCACTTTAGATTAACTGGGTCCCATGTGGTGGCATATAAGCCTCTGCCTGCAGCACCGCCGTCCTGTAACAGGCGCTGGTTCTGATTTTGGCTGCTCCACTTCTGATTCAGCTCCCTGTTTATCAGCTAGGAGAGCAGTGTAGAATAGCCCAAGTTTTTGGGCCCCTGTACCCAGGTGGGAGACCAGGAAGAAATTCCTGGCTCCTAGCCCAGCTCTGGTTATTGGTGGTCATTTTTGGAATGAACAAGTGGCAGGAAGAAACCTCTCTTTGTCTGTTTCTGTAACTTTGCTTATCCAATAAAAATAAACTTTAAAAAAATGTGATTACTTTTAGAATTTTGAGAACAATTAAGGGCATGCTTGATCTTCAATAAATATAACTATAAGTGCTTAGTGATAATTGCATGAAAGCTTGCTTTGTTTGGCCGCACTAATAAACAACAGCAAATAAAATTAATGTCTACACAAATTGTGGCAAAATCATGTTTTTCTGAATAACAAAGTAATGCTTGAGTTCAGGTTATCTCCCTGTGGGCAGTTACCACCTTCATTTCCTAGGAGCCTCAGAACACTGGCATGTGTGAATAGCTATAAGACATCGCAGGACTAGTAATAACCAATTCATGACTCCGCAGATATTCACTGACGTCTACTATATACACATAGTACTCAATGCTGCCTGTTGGCAGTGATTGGAAAAATATAATCACTGACCTCATGATGGGTGTGGTGGACCAGATAAACATAGAAAGACAAACCAGGGTACAGCAAATACATGAGATCAAACAAGGAACTAAATGTCCATTTGTCAAATGCTTGGTATACAAAGTCAGGGTTATGCTATGGTCTTTACTGTCATCAGTGGGTCACAAAAGATACCATTCATGGCCCTTCCTCTCTCCTAAGTCTTAATAATACCAAGGGCTGGCATTATCATCTCCAGCTAAATATTTGCCAAAGCTACCATTCAGCAATATATGAATTGGTATGTATCCAAGAGAAACTCCATGAGAGACATGTATAAGAATGTTCAGAGAGGCACATAGTAACAAAGTAGAAACAGGTACACTTTGATGATTGAATCGATAAAGGAAAACTTGTAGTATACTCACCCAAAAGAATATTATCCAAGAATGAAAATAATTGAATTCCAGCAACATGGTTATATTTTCCATAACGTTATATCCCAGAAAATTCAACTCACATGATACTCTGTTGTGTCTATGAAAAAGTAAAACCAGAGAGCCCCGAAGAGCCCCACTGCTGCTGCTGGCCTAGTTACCATCAAACCCCAAGAGGAGCCGAAGCTGTCACAGCCCACTCCAGTCACCTCACCTCAACTATGAGCAGCATATATATATATATATATATATATATATGCTCTCATGTGACTTAAAGGTAACTCAAATATCCCAGACTTCATGCTGAATCACAACATTAACAACCTGTATCCAGTTCAACATCAGAAGGCATTCTTTTATAAAGTTTAAATCAGTCAATCTTTTTGGGGAGTTCTAGGGAAGCATTTTGATGTTCTGCAGATGTTCTTATCTCACGTGACTCGAGTCTCTGACCTGACTCGCACATGATGCTTTTACTTTCCTGGTTCTTACTTCCCATCTGAGGCAGCTCCTGCTTCTGCTTGGCTTGTGGGCTCATCCCAATCCCAGTTCTCCATGTCTGCAGTGGTAGCTGGGGACAGGTGATTACATGAGACTTTACTGTCACTGGAGATGAAGTGTGAGGGAATATACGTTTTGGAGTCTGTCAGCCCCAGCCCTCCTGCAAGGTCACCTAAGGCCTCCTCTCTTCCTACATTGCAACTAGCCACAGTGTCATATAGGCCAGCTTGTTTTTTTTCCTAGGGATATGATTCCTGAGTGAGTGCCCCTTTCACAGGGATCAAGTGAGACAGGAAGGTTCTTTCCCCTTTCACCAGGTTATGGTTTCTCTTTACCTTTTGTCTCAGGGTCTGAATTTCTTTTTAGGAAGATGGTACATGACATAATCCACTTCCTTTAGGGAATGTGTAAATTCTGCCCTGATCAGTGTGGTTTTACCTAATCCCAAACAATCTCAAATACAGTACTGTTGGAGAGTGTTTCCTTTCCCCAGTTTGTAATACTCAGGTCTAAATAACAGGCAACAAAGACTATTCTTTGGAAAAAAGCAGGAACTTCTTTTTTTTTGTTGTTGTTGCTTCTGCAGTCCTCAATCCCTGCAAGTGATTGTTGTAAGGCTCACACAACTGTTGAGAAATACATTTCATAGGCAAATTCACCTGTAATTCACTTGTAATTCACTCTCAAACTGAATTTTCAAACATAAAACCTCAAAAAGATGCCATACTGACAGTACTAAAAGGACACCTTTTCACCCAGAAACATCTGAATGTACCTGTCAACAGGTTTCCGAGGAGCCTCCAGTGAACAACTGGGAATCAGGTGGGTCTGAAATGTTTCACCTGTTTGACCAGTGGGTCTGAAATGTTTTCACCTGTTTGCCCAGTCTCTCACAAGAGAGATTTTTTGCTTGGCTAAACCTCGGTCAGCTTGGCTTATCTTCACACTTCCTTATTAAGTCCAGTTTCAACAGAACTGCTCCATCTTCACTACCTGAACAGGTTTCTTGGCCTGCACTAGCCCCCACCCCCAGGGGATATTTGATCATCCTGTCCTCTGCTGTTATGTTGTTGTGCCAGAATTCCCCTTCTGTTTCCTCTTAGTGATTTTTCCTCTATGAACATGCCAATCCTACAAGGTTGGGTCTGCTTTCTTGTCCCCCAGCAAAATTCTGATGCAGATGCTGTCGGCCCGGTGTCTGTTATGAAAGTTCTGACTAAAGTGCGCCCTATCATGTTTTGTCAATTATTTCTTAAAATCATAAGGTAAAAGCTACTTGAAACCTGGAATAACACTTCCCTCCCTAACTTCCCCAGTGTTCACCATATCTCCCCCAAAATCCCGTTCGATAAATATGTCCAAAACAAACGCTTTAAGCAAGGGAGACGGAAGGGTTATTTGGAGAATGCTCAAATGCCTCAACGTTTTAGGAAAAAGACTTCTGGAATCTTCTTCCCAGCATTTGCCCTTCACACAACTAAAGGTTTGTTCTGCCTTGCAATGCCGTCGGTTTTCTCCGTAGCGTTGGAGACTCCGCACTCAAAAACTGATTCATCAGCCCCATTCCTAGCACTGAGTTCTGGCAAAGTGTAGGCAGGCTACAAGGAATGAATGGATTCGCAGGAGGCGGGGGGGGGGGGTACGTTAGTGTTGCTGAGACGTGACAAGGAGAACCACCAACGGCCACTCAATAAAATCCACCCGATTCTCTCTGTAAATCTGCCTTTCAAATAAAAATAAATAGATCTTAAAACAAACAAAAGCCACCGAAACTAGAAAAGACGCCCAAACTCGGCTGGCTCTGACGGTCCAGACTCTCACACCAAGCCACGCCCACGGGCGAGAAGCAGGAAATACGTTTTCAGGAAAACCAGAAGGTCCCGGTCACGCCGTGCGCATGCGTCCATCCATTCCTCTGGCAGTTCCTCCATTCCTTCCTCCAGTAAGAGGGCCGGGGCGCCTCGCCTCCCTCCGCTGCGCATGCGTGCCTAGGAAGGCCCGCTGGCTCAGAGGCGGAACGAGAGGACGGGATTTTTTTTTTTTTAGCTCTTGCTCCGCCCTTCGCCTTCCCCCACCTGCCACGTACTGGGCCCGAGCTCTCGCTAGGCTTGTTGGGTCTGTGCGATTGGCCCGGCCCCGCGCGAGCCTGCCAACCGAGTGCGGCGGCCGCGGAAGGCGACCGGCCCGGGTCGTGAGCGCAGCCCCGCCGCGAGCCGCCACGAGCTTCCCCTCACACCGGCCCGGCCAGCGCGGACCGGCGGACAGGCGGCGGCTTCGGCCCGCTGGTACGGCCCCGCAGGCCGCGCTGTGGGAAGGCCGCGCTGTGGGAAGGCCTCGCTGGAACCTGCCGGCGCCAGGCGGGTGGGGCCGGAGGGGCCGCGGACGGGGGAGCCCCAGGGGCAGCGGAGGGGTGGGCCGGCGGGGCGTAGCTTGGGGATGGGGAGGGAGGTGACTCTCGGTGCCCGGGGCGCAGGACCGGCTTGGGGGTGGGGTGGGGAGGACGTTGAGGGTAGCGAGTACCTCTGGTGCTGGTTCTCCTTTGCCTCCAAGAAGTCCGTTGTCCGAGAGAGGAGAGGCGCTCTGGGAGGCCTGGGGTCGCCGACACTTCACCCCAGAGGGCCTTGGAATGGCAGGGAGGGTGGGAAGTGGCGGCTGTGGGAATAGCTTTGTTGGCGGTCGCTGGAGAGGACCCTAGTTGTTGGCTGTGTCAGTGCTTAATCACGCGCCGCCTGGAGGCCCAGCCCGGGTCTCCAGTGAGGACGACTGCGAACTTTCGAGTTTGCTGTGGCCTCGAAGTGTTGTGGATCTCATGTATTCATCGCAAGAACTCATCCCAGTCGAGACGTGGATATATCCCGGGATGAAATTGGGCCTTCGAAAATTTGGGGTCACATAGCCAGTATCAGGAATCTTTAGATTCTTGGATATAGAGTGTAGGCAGGATTTCAGGCCCCTGCATTCTTTGGAACAATCGAGGGCTGACGTGGCGAGGATTTCTGCAAGGGAGCTGCTACCCTTCTCCCTGATTTTGAGCTGGTCTTTATTGTAGGGTTAGTGGAAGCCGAGGTTTGGTAACGAACGTGGATACGTGGATGCTGGTTCAAGGAGCAGGCTTTTTTTTTTTTTTTTTTTTTTTTTAAAGAATACCTTGACTCCTTGGGCATATCTGTTTATTTTGGTTGCTGACAAAAGTGTAGCTGTTGGAGAGCTCACAACGTAGTGATCAGGTCGTTTCTGGACATAGGGCTGGAGTGGGGCAAATTGGGAAAAGAAAATGTGAGGATTTCACTTTCGGGTCTAGTAAGTAGTGGCTTAGCTCTTAGGGGAAAAGAGAACCAGATTTCTGCCATTATGTAGAGAAATTGTTTTTGGGAAGCTAATGTGTTTGTCTTAAGGAGATGACTATGAAGCTACATTGTTAGGAGGGAAGCTTGGTTCTTGACTGCAGGGGATTCATGGTCAGTGGGAAGCGTTGGAAGTGAATTTGTGGGAAACTTGGTAGAAAGTATGCGCAGCTTCAAGGTTGTAGAACTGAACTACACCCCTCCTCATCCAAATTATCAGTTACATTTTGTGTTGATGAGATTTCCTCTTAATTAGCACATCTGATGTGAGGAACCACTTGCTCACTGCCTAGAGAAAGTATTTAGCTACCGGGTGAAAGTCTGAGTTGAGAACTGACCTAATATTAGAGTGTTCTTCTTCCACGCTCTATATCAAAAGTGTTTTATTCCTCATTACTATGTGCAGGGAAAGAAAACAGTCCTTTGAATACTTGCTGTAAGGCTGCTGAGAAGAGGTAATAACATCTGACTGAGCCTAAACCCTGGTCCCTGTAGACATTGCTGGTTTACATATCCTGTAAGGTAGAGAAAGGCAGCAAGCACATTGATTTACTGAAAGGACTTTATTGTGCTCAGGCTGCCAATACAGACAGGATGGAATATTTGCCATTGTTGAAGTAATATATTTTAGAGCTCAGAATGTAGTAGGTATTCAGCAAGTGCTTCCTGAATGGGGAGGGCAGGTTTGACCAACAGGTGAAGTGATAGTTCATAGAGGTCCTTTTTGGTTTAGATTTATTTTTTTATTTGAAAGGCAGAGTTACAGAGAGGCCTTCTGTCTGCTGGTACAGTCCCCAAATAGCTGCAGAGGTTGGAGTTGAGCTGTTCTGAAGTCAGGAGCCTCTTCAGGTCTCTCACATTGTCCAGGGGCCCAAGGACTTGGGCCTTCCTCCACTGTCTTCCCCAGGAGTAAACAGGGTGCTGGATGGGAAGTGGAACAGCTGGGACTGTACCCGTATGGAATGCCAGCACTGCAAGGCGGAGGATTAGCCTGTTGAACCACCACACTTGCCCAGCAGAGGTTTTAATTACAGTCTTCATGAGCAAGCTGTTGTGGGAATTGGCAGATAAGAAAGCTAACTGCATTTTGCATTAAGATAAGCATCCAGATAGTGGAACACAGTCTGCTCTGTTCTGAACTGACTTTAGAGTGATACTTAAAAAAAAAAAATTGCTTTTTTTTTTTTTTGAAAGGTAGAGTTACAAACAGAAGGACAAAGAGATCTGCCACTCTACAGATGGCTACAACAAGAGTGCCTAGCCGATCTGGAATCATAACTTCTTCCAGGTTTCCCACCTAGGTGTAGGTTCCCAAGGACTTGAGCCACCTGCTGCTGTTTTCCCAGATCATAAACAGGGAGCTGGATTAGAAGTGAAGCATCTGGGACACATGCTGGTGCCACAGCTAAAGGATTAGTCTGTGTCACCATTGCACCAACCCCTAGAGTAATATTTTTAACGCTTTGTTTCATTAAAGCTTTATTGAGATGCAGTGTGTCTAGACAGTGGTGAAGCCATCTAGAAACATTCATTTAAGGCTGGGTTGCTGAACCTTTTTTTCTGCCAAGGGCATTTGGGTTTTTAAAACATTGCTCTCAGTCAGTATGAAATTATCAGCTTAAAAATTAGCCTGTTACAGATTTATTGAATTTGGAGTCCCACCTGCAGTTGCCTTGAAAGGGCCAGGCCAAATGATTTTACTCCTCATCCCTCACCGCTTCTCAGATGAAAAGACCTGGGGTGTTTACATAAAGAGCATTAGGGTATTTATATTTAATATTCATGAGATGATTTAGGATTCATAGAATGTTTTTTTCAACTATTTGAAGGGTTGATTTGTTTGAGTGAATTCATGCATAAACACCAAGGTGGAGAAATGGCTGCAAAGAGATGTCATGGTGTTGCCAGTGGGAAACAGAAAGGTCCCAGCAAGAAGGCCGAGTGGCCTCTGGGAGGTCGTCACCTTCATCAGCCTGGAGAGGGGGAACAGCTGTGTTAAGGAAATGCTCAGTGATTATAGATAACACAGGGAACATCCTGGCCTTGAGAAGAAATGTTAAGCATTAGTAGTCATGGAATTGCAGGAGAAGTGGAGTGTACGATTTTAAAGTATTTTCAGGCAGTCATACTGAATAACCCCCTCATAAGATTAAATTAAAGCTCAAGAAGGGAAATTTTGTATGACAAATTATTTAGTGACTAGTTCTGATACTGTCTTAATTTCTGTCTTAAAGTATACAGTCTGCTCGTAAGCACCCACTTGATTAGGTGGGGTTATGGGCTTTGTAGCATCATTGTAGACAGTCTTACTAGAAAACGTGGAGGCTAGGGGAGGCATGCATGTGTTCGACAGAGCAGTTAAGGTGCCATTTAGGACACTTGCAGCCCATATCAGAGTTCCTGGCTAGAGTCCCACCCCGCTTTGGTCCAGCTTTCCAGCTGCCTATGGCCTGCAAGGCAGCACGAGATGATGGCTCAGGTTCTTGAGTCCTGCCACTCATTTTGGGAACTTGGATTGAGTTCTGAGTTCCTGGTTTTAGCTTGGCCCAGCCCCAGCTCCTGTGGGTGTTTGGGGGAGTGAACCAGCAGACTGACATCTTTCTTTTCTCTCTCTCTCTGTCTCTCTGTGCTTTTCAAATAAAAGTGATAATAAATAGAAAGCGTGTCAGGTATCACCCATTGATCCTTTCTCAGAATACTTAACAAATCTTTCTTTGGAAAATGGGAGGTTCTGTTGTAGTGTTCACATTGTTTTTTCTTGGTTAGCTTTTAGATTTTTAAGCTATTAGAGTTTTGAAGTCAGTATTTGTTTTTCTCTTTAATAATTGTGCAATGATTATTATATGCTGGGCACTATTTACTTCCTACCTTTCATTGGGGAAAGTGAAAATAATTTTTAATGTCTGATAAAATTGCTAAGTGATTTGAAGAAAAACAATGCAAGGTGGTAATATAGTAATAGGGGAGCCTTTACAAAATACTTATTTGAAAGCGGATGGGTAGTTTGCTGTCTGCTGGTTCACTTCCTAGTTGTTTGCATGTTATAGGGCTGGGCCAGAAGGAAAAGCTGGAAACTCAGTCCAGGTCTCCCAGGTAGATGGTAGGGACCTGGCTACGTGAGCCCTTAGCTGCCACATCAGCAGGAAGCTGCAGTCAGGAGTGAGAATTGGACTTGGACCCAGGCACTCAGATAGGGGATGCTGATGTATTAATTGTTACAGCACATGTGACCTAAGGGAAGCCATTTTATGTATGTATGTGTTTTTTTTTCTTTACAGATTTTTTCACTTTTAAACTTTAATTTTATTTGAAAGAGAAGCTCTTCCATCTGCTGATTAACTTCCCAAATGCTTGCAGCAGTTGGGGTTAGGGACTGGGTCTGGCAAAAGCAAGGAGTTGGAAACCCAGTCCTAGCCTGTTTCTAAGGGTGACAGGGACCCAAGTACTTGAGCTGGCAGGGATGTTAACAGGATGCTGTATTGGAAGTAGGGTAGCTGGGACAAATCAGGTACTAAGCACAGCACGTCAAGATGGTTAGGGAAAACTTTGGTTAGTGGCCTGAATCACTGTAGAGTTGTGTCTGAAAATGTTCAAAACAAAAGGAGTAGTAAGTGCAAAGCTTCAAGAAGAGGAGTATCAGTGTAGCAGGGATGGATATTGGGGACATGTAGAAAGTGAGGAATTCATTGGAAGATTTTGAGTGACATTAGGTCTTATTTGGCAGGATATGGGTGTATTGAAAAGCAGTTAGCAGTCTTTGTAATAATTTAGGCAGGAGTGAAAGTGAGTTGGATTGAGTTCATAGTGAAGGCATAGTGAGGTGATGGATTCTGGAAAGATCCTTAAAGTAAGTTTGAAATGTAAGGTATGAGAAAAAGGAAAGACCAAGGTTTTATTTTGCTCTGTTTGATATTGAGCAATGGAAAGGAAGGAGCAGTCCCTAAATGGGTTGGGGAAGTTGCAATTTTAGGTGGAAGATCAGGAATTTTTTTTCAGACCTGTTAGCTATCTAGAGTAATGTCAGAGATTAGCAGTTAAATATGTGGAGAAGATAGTAATAGACTTAAGAAACATAGTAGAATTGCCTTCATATCAGTGTAATGTGAAGATGGTAACATTGGCACAGTAATTCTGTTTTGGAAACATTAATTTCTTAGATCCTAACAGTAACTGCTTTCAGTTTTTAAGGTATATTTTATTTTTTAAGAAGTGTCTTTTATCAGTTTTTCTCTAGACTTACATATATAAAACATCCTGGAATCCACCATGAATGGACAGTTGGATCTAAGCGGGAAGTTAATCATCAAAGCTCAACTTGGGGAGGATATTCGACGAATTCCCATTCATAATGAAGATATTACTTATGATGAGTTAGTGCTAATGATGCAACGAGTTTTCAGAGGAAAACTTCTGAGTAATGATGAAGTTACAATAAAGTATAAAGATGAAGGTAAGAGTCTTTTTGAAGTTCATTTTTAAGAGGCAGTCCATAGGTATATGTGTGTGTTTGGGTCCATATTCATTGAATTGTGTTTTCTCCTTTCATGGTACTTGAGTGGCCTCCTTTTATTGAATGAGATATTTGGGTTATTAATATAATTGTTTTATAAGTTAAAAGTAGCTGAAGTTTATTGTTACAGATTTTTTGGAATTTTTTATAAGCATTTTCCTTTCTGCTCATATATTACTTGTTTTCATTTTTTAAAGTATACATGTATGCATATAGTTGTATATTTACTTATATAAAGGGATCAGATTTCATGTATTTCGTATATACAATTTTAAGAGCATAGTGATAGTTCCTACTCTACCCTCGCTGTGTTCCTCCCTTGCTCCCACCCTTCCTTCTCCTTCCTTATTTTAATTTTTACAGTGGCATAGTTTGAGTGTACTTTATAATGACAGGCTTAATCCTTCACTAAATAAAGAATTCAAAAAGTAAGAAAAATGTCATTATTTCTTAGGCATAATCTAGAAACAATAATGAAATAAAGTGCCAATTTCACTTATATTATTGTATATTACCTATGTAATTTCTGTATTCTGTGTATGGGTTACCTCAAAGTAGAGAAACTGTGGTATTTATCTTTTTTGGGTGTGCCATTGAGTATAACGATCTCCAGTTGTGTCCATTTTGTTGCAGAACACAGGATTTTGTTCTTTAAGAGTAGTCCTATATCATGATACACATATATATACATATATATGTACACACATTTCTATGTGTATATCCCAGAGTGGAAGTGATATTGGTGTGTATTCAATGAATAAGGATTTTATGGTGAACTCATTACAGAAGCTGGTTTAAATGAAGATGTGTGTTTATTGCAGAAAGTTTTCAGGTAGTGTAATATGCTTATGTACAGGCTCAGTTTATAGTATGAAAATATATTTGTATGTTATATATATTTACATGTATATTTATTTATCAAACGGTTTATAGGAAGGGAGAGTCAGAGTGACCTTCCCTCCTCTGGTTCATTCCCAGGATGGTCCCAGTAGCAAGGACCTGGACTAGGCTGAAGCCAGGAGCCCTGTACTGCATCAGTGTCTCTCACATGGCTGAGATGGGCAAAGGCACTGGGGCCATCTTCTGCTTTCCCAGGCCTTTAGCAGGGAGCTAATTAGGAAGTGGAGCATCCAGGACTGCTGATGATGCTCATATGGGATGCTGGCATAGCAGGTGATGTCCTAACTCAGTGTACCACAGTATTTTCTCTTAATCACTTAAATTGGGCACACGTGCTGATGTTGTGGCATAGTGAGTAAAGCTGCCACATAGATGCCAGGATCCCATGTTCTATGGTTTAAATGTCAGCCATTCTACTTCTTATCTGGCTCTCTGCTTAATGGGCTGGGATAAGCAGTGGAAGATGGCCAGAGTTGTTGAGCCTCTGCCAGCCATGTGGAAGACCTGAAAGAAGCTACTGGCTTTGACCTGGCCAGCTCCAGCAGTTGCATCCATTTGGGAATGAACCAACAGACAGAAGATGATCAGCCTTTCTCTTTCTCCTTCCCTCCCTCCCTCTTTTCTTTTTCTCTGTAAACCTGACTTTTGAATAAATTTACCTCTGAATAAAAATGGGTGCAACAGAGCATCCCTGGAGCAGCTTGTTGGCCTGCCCAGGGCAAAACTCTACCCAACTCTGTCAAGATACCTTGTAGAGACCCTGACCAGCTCTGTCTCTTGGCTTCTTTTCTGGTTTTGCTGTCTGAACCTGTCATGAATCTCCTAGACCCTAACTCTTTGAAAGCTTTTCAAAAACACAAGTGATACAATATTTAGTACTCTTTTATCCTTGGAACTTTTCAGTCTTTTATATGCTGTTTTGTGAATAAATATTTTTCTGGAGGAGAGATTATAGTTTTTATTTGTATATTTGAAATGGTCAGAACCCTAAAAGCTCCACTTTCTGCTTACTAATGCAATTCTGGAAAATCTTGGTGTTTTTTTGCAGGTCTTTATTGTGTGATTTCACCTCCATTTATGTCACTGCTTTTTGTTGTATTAGAATTAAGATTTGAACTATGAAAGTCGTTATTAATTTAACTGGATAAATATATTTATGTTGCTTGAATTTTTACTCTAAGCCAGTATTTTGTGATATTGCTACCAAGAATCTAATTTAATGCAGCTGTGTTTTCACTTGAGTATATGATAAATACCTGATTATGAGTATGAACAATAATAGCTTGATTGTTTTTAAACAAATATGATCCTTTAATGTTTGCTTAAGGTTTTTATGGGGGATTCTAATTTTCTAGAATTCTGGTTATTAATTTTATCTATGTCCTAGTTTACTGCTAAACTAAATGTGAAATTGATTTTTTTATTTTTAAATTCCAGATGGAGATCTTATCACAATTTTTGATAGTTCTGACCTTTCCTTTGCAATTCAGTGTAGTAGGATACTGAAACTGACATTATTTGGTGAGTGATAAACTTCTGATAACTTTAGAATTTTAATTGCATTTTAAAGACTATAGCTTTTTTCTTTTAATGACTGAAGTGATACCTAATTCAGAAAGTGCTGAAATTATTTTGCATTCAGGTACCTTAAAATTACTTAAAGCTTTTGGCTGTGTATATTTTAAAATATTTAATTTTAAAAAATTATGCATTTTACCAAAATTTGTTAAAATTTTGAAATCAGATATTACTTAGCTATCTCTAATATAGTAATGTAGCTTTAATTTTGTTCTGTTAGAATTGGGAATTGCTTATGTATTTGCATTTTCAAAAGTATAATAAACATGTCTTAAATTCTACATCTGCTTTGTTACACTAAGTAATATATGTAGCACTTCCATGGAGTATCAAGGTTAAAAATGTCAGGGTTGTAACTACCTCTTGGTTTGCTAAGAATTTGTAATCATTCTTTAATCTGGTCTAATGTGACTTATTGTCAGGGCTTAACATATGAGTCTGTTACTTAAGCCATTGGAAGAGTATGTTAAGTACTGTAGATGGTTGTGATAAAAACAAATAAAAGTAAATGTAATAGTTTAGCTACAAAATACTGCAGATCTTACTAGATTTGTAAGGCAAAGCACTTAAGGAACAAGATAGAAATTAATACGGATTAACGTGGTAGCATGATTAGGTAAAAATAGTACTTATTCTTTATTTTGGGACCTCTTAAACCAAGATACTACCATCAGAACAGAGAGGCAGTGTAAAATCTGGAGATGGTGATTTTTTTTTTTTTTTTGAGATTTATTTCTGTTGGAAATGCAGTTAGAGAGAAGGACAGGCAGACAGAATTTACAGCCACTGATTCACTCCCCAGGTAATTGCAGTGATTAGAGCTGGACCAGTCCAAAGCCAACAGCCAGGAGCTTTCTCTGCGTCTCTGACTTGGGTGCAGGGCACAAGAGTCTGGCCATAAGAAGGGAGCTGAATGGGAAGTGGAGCAGCCGGGACTCAAACTGGCATCCTTGTGGGACATGCCACCACGCCAAATCCCTATAAAGGTGTATTCTAATTCAGGTCACACAGGTTTTTCACTGACAAAATCTGTTGATGAACTTAGAGTTCAAAATTGTAAAACACACAAAACAGAGCATATAAGCAAATAACAAGACACAAGGAGCAGCATTAAGATGCCTAAGAATTTGAGTTAATAGAAATGATAATCTACAAAATGTATTTTGATAGTTATCCAGGAAGAAGAATAGGAGTACAGTACTAAAAGGGATTTTAAAAAGAACTTACGGCAATGAACTGGAAAATACAATGAGTAAAATTAAATACTACATGATTAGGTTAAATAGTACCTGGCTCTGCTGTTGATTCCAGCTTTTGGCTGTATGCACCCAGGAGGCCGCACATGCAGGCTCAAGTAGTGGCTTTTTTGCCATCCATGTTGGAGACCTGATTGACTTACTGGCTCTCAGCTTCCACGTCCCTGGCTGTTGCTGGCATTTAGGAAGTAAACATGTGAATAGAGCTCTCTCTTTCACTTTCTTTTAAGATTTATTTATTTTTATTTGAAAGGCAGATTTATAGAGAAAAGGAGAAACAGATTTTCCATTTGTTGGTTCACTCCCCAAATGGCTGCAGTGGCTGGAGCTGAGGTGATCTGAAGCCAGGAGCTTCTTCTGGGTCTCTGACATGGACATTGGGTCATTCTCTACAGCTTTCCCACACCATAAGCAGGGAGCTGGATGGGAAGTGGAGCAGCTGAGACACAAACTGGCACTCTTAAGGAATGCTGGCACTTGGAGGTAGAGGATTAGCCATTTAAGCCAAAGCACTGGCCTCATCTCTGCTGCTAGTAATAAACAGATAAAATGAAAACAAAACAAAAAACCAATATATTATAAGAGGTTAAAAGAATTAGAAAATGAATTAGAGAACGAAGAGTACAAAAACAGAAAATGAAAGAAAAATTGAAAATAAGAAAGCCCAATATATTTCCATTAAGTTCGAAGGTAGAAAGAATAAAAATATACTCAAATGTAATAGACTTAAATCAGGGAAAGCATATTTGTCTTTTTTGGGACTGGCTTGTCTCATTAGCCTAATGGTTTCTGGTTGTATCTATTTTACTGCAAATGATAGAATTTCATTTTTTTTTATGGCTGAGGGTGTTCCATTATGTGTATACTCCATAATTTAATCCAGTCATTAGTTGATGGACTTCTGGGTCTTAGCCATTGTGAATTGAGCTGCTATAAACATAAGGGAATAAATAACTCTCTAGATCGATTTTGTTTCCCCTACCACTCAAGGTGTGAAATTTTTGGGTCATAACGGTATATCTCAGATTTCTGGAATCTCTATACTGCCTTCTGTATTGGTGTATGCTCATACATTTCTACCAGTAATTCAGTGGGGTACTTCTACCCAACATCCTCATCAACATTGGCTATTTTTTGGAAAATAGCCTTTCTGGTGGGGTGGAGTGAAACCTCATTATGGTTTTTATTTGCATTTCCCTGAGGGTTAGTGATCCTGAGCATCTTTTCATGCGTCTGCTGGTCATTTGTATTTCATCCTTTAAAATTACGTGTTTGTATCCTTAGCTCATTCCTTAATTGGACTGTCTGTTTTGTTGTTTTTAAGTTTCTTGAGCTTCTTATATATTCTGGATGTTACTACCTGATCAGATGTATGTGAAACATTTTCTCTCCTGTCAGTTACATCTTCGTTTGTTTTATAGTGTAGAAACTTCTTAGCTTCATGTAATCTCATTTGGCTATTTTTGCCTTAATTGTTTGTGCTTTTAGAGTCTTTTCCAAGAAGTCTTTGCCTGTATCACTATTTTGTAGTATTTCCCTAATGTTTTCCTCTAGTGATTTGACAGTTTGTGATCCATTGTTAATTGATTTGTGTTAAGATTGGGGTCTGATTTCGTGCTTAAAGCATTCAGATTTCCAGTTTTCCCAACAACATTTGTTGAAGAGGCTATCCTTTCTCCAAAGAGTGTTGTTTTTCATTCATTTGTCAAATATTTATGTGTTGATTAACTTCCTTTGGTTCGTTCCATTGGTTGATGTGTATATTCTTGTGCTGGAATAAAAAAATTTTTTAGTTCCGCTTTATTTTTTATTGTTATTATCATTTTATGATACAGTTCCATTGCCCTTGGGATAAACCCTCCCCTTCCCCTGATGTCCCCCGTCCAGTGAGTTCTCCCATAGTTCCTTGCAGCTAGTCTTAAATCCATCATTGCGGGTATAGACAATGGCAGAAAATCCAGCATCCCATTGTCAAAACACATGCAACAGTTTCACTGGGAATCCATCCTTGATCCGGAATTAGAGATGCACACATCAGAGTATCCTCACATAAGGACATGTCTGTCTGTACTACGCATTCACTATAAATTCCCCCAGGTGAAAAGCTGTAAGACAAAAACAATAACAGGAAGGAAAAGAGAAATTTACAATGCCATGAAGTTAAACAACATGCCACTGAATGTGATAGTCTCCATTACACAGTTACTATGCATCCCC
The DNA here is from genome assembly GCF_030435755.1 of Ochotona princeps. NCBI lineage: Eukaryota > Metazoa > Chordata > Mammalia > Lagomorpha > Ochotonidae > Ochotona > Ochotona princeps. Next base: position 67,940,915 of record NC_080834.1, read on the forward strand.
TTATATGAAAAGCCAAAAAACAAAATCAATAGCAAAAAGAAAAAAAGAAATTAAAAATGCCATGAAGTTAATTAACATGCTACTGAATGACTAATGTCTCGCTGAAGAAATGAAAAAGGAAGTCAAAACCTTTTTGAAGAAAATGATGCTTCTGTATGATATGTCATTACATAATTTAATGGAAAAAAAAGGGTTTTGAAGAAATGAAGCTAAAAACATCAAAATCCACGAGACAGATCTTTGTTGGTGAGATGTATCTCCAGTAGACAACAAGTAGTTGGGTTTTGCGTTTTTAATCCAGTCTACTAATCTGACATTTGATTTATGAGTTTAAGCCATTATCATTCAGGGTTAATATAAATAGGTGGTAATTTGTTCCTGTCATTTGTTAGTGGGTTGTTCATTGATTTAGTCTTTTATTGTTTCTTCACTGGGTTCTTCACATTTGCCTTTGGTTTTGGTGGGTGCTATTCCTTTTCTCTGTGAAGAGAACATCTGTAAGTATCATTTGTAGGGTAGATTTGGAAGAGGCCTTTTGTTATAACATTTCTTTACTGTGGAAGAATTTTATTTCATTTTCAAAGCAAAGAAAAGCTTTGTTGGGTACGTTATTCTGGGCTGACAGTTTGTTCTTCTAGGATCTGGAATATGTTGCTCCATTCTCTTCTGGCCTGTAGAGTTTTCTGTGAGAGGTCTCCTTTGAATTTAATTGCCATTGCTCTGTGTGTCAGTTGATTTTTTTCGCATGTAAATTTAAGGATCTTTTCCTTAGGTTCATTGAAGAAACTTAATTATCATGTGTTGTGGTAAAGATTGTTTTTGGTCAACCCTGTTGGGAGTTGTGTGCCCCTCCTGGATGTTGTTTCCCAATTCTTTCTCCAGATTAGGGAATTTTTCCTTCATTATTTGATTAAATACAGTTGTAAACCTAGCTTCTCTTTCTGTACCTTCTGGGACTCCCATAACTTTTTTTTTTCCTTTATTTTTGACATTCTTTACATAGTTAATTAGGGCAAAAAGGTTCAAGGGCTACAGGAAAGTGGGTAAGATTATTATTTCCACATTGTTTTTGCCATGTATCTAGGGCAAAGGGGTAGATAAAGGGAGAAGCCCCACCCAGTCTCCCACCCATCCCAGGGCCCGGATGTGGGGCATGCTCCGAGATACTTGCTCAAGTGGTTTTGATAGTCCAGTAGTTATGAATTGCTGCCAGTCTCACCATTCCAAGCACGATGAGGTCACTGAAGAATCCACTGATTGATAGTCCATCATAGAGTCTCCGTTCGCCCAGTTTTTCACTGCCAGCATATGGCTGAGGTAGTTTATTGACCTGTTCTGTCCTCTGTCTTTTCATGGTTAGGGTTCTGAGTCCGGCAGTTCGACTGGGGATATCCCCAAAGAAACTTTGTTTGAGGTGTTCCCAGACCAGATTCTTGTGTGTACTAGCAAGTACAGGGCCCACCACAGTCCATCGCCCAATAAGCTGGTGGTTGCAATTTCTGGGTCAGTTCTGTGTCCAGCACTATCTTCCCCTGGAACCAGTGGGTGTTGCAGCCCAGCCTGATTCTGCCCAGCACACACTCGGCCCTCACACATACCAGTGGGAGCTGCAGCCTAGTTGGAGCGACCCACAATAATTCCCACCAGGCCGCCCCCTATCCTGGTTTGCTAGTATGTGCCCCATACTAGTCCAGTCTGTCCCACATCCCATTCAGCTCTCATACATGTCATTGGGCATTGAAGCCAAGTTCAACCCAACCTGCCTGACTATCCAACCCACACACATTGCTGTTGGGTGCCTTTCTGTCTAGCCACCCGATCCCCTCCTGGTTTTTGTGCCCTCCAGTGGGATTGGTAATCCAAGAGGGAGGAACCTACTATTTTCCTTCTAGGCCTCTCCCACTCCCAGATTATGCACTCTCCAGGTAGTTCTGTGGTTTAAGTTGACAGAAATAGCCCCCAGTGCTAGCTTCTGCCAGCTGATGCTATGGCTAAGCCCAAACAACCCTCACCCACTCTAATTTTTCTTTGTACCAGTAGGAACAATCAGCCCAGCCTGGCTTTTCCCTGATCTAGTCCACATGAGGCCCGCAGGTGTTGTAGCCCTGCCTAGTCTAGTCTGCCCCATCTCAGCTCATGCCCTCCAGTGGGAGTAGCTGTCCAGCCGGGGGGACCCCCTACATTCCCCCTGCTGGCTCCGCCCCTCCCTCCCTGGTTCTCACGTGTGCTGGTTGGGCACTGTGGTCACATCCAGTACAGGTCACTTCACCTTGGCATTCTGTAATGTACACTGGTTTTTTTGTTGCGACCAGACCTGGCTCGACCCACACTCTGTTCTAGTGCTCGCATTCGCCAGTGGGTGATGTGAACTGGTTCAGCCTGATCTGCCCCCGACCCATGCCACATGTATGCCAGTGGGAAACTTTCCAGGGCCTATTCTGGGCTGTTAACTATTATGCTTCTTGCGCTTACTTGCAGGGCCTATGTCCTGCCAGAGGAGTTGCCCAGGCTCCTCCATCAGAACCTCTCCCAGTGCCAGGTTTTGCGCATACCTATGGGTCCATGAACCAGCCCTACTCAGTTCACCTCCTGTCCTAGCAGGAACAGTGGCTTTTCCTGACTGGCCTTCAACCCAATGTGGTTCTTACTGTTGGATGTTTCAGCCCAGCCACGGCTCGTCCATACCCACATGCAGCTCACACATGGCTCAGTAGGGGCTGAGACCTAGCCTGGTCCTTCCTGCATCTACCCTAATCTTGCAAAGCACCAGATGGTGTTGGAGTCTAGCCTGGCTTGGTGTGTCCAGTCTTAGTCCACATTTATGCCAGGGGAGACTACAACGGTATCCTGATCAGAACACAGCCCCCATTCCAGCCCTTGTGCTCCTTGGTGGGAACCTCGACCCATTTAGGGTGTCCCCTTAGCTTCCCAACCAGGACTGTTCCCAGCCATAGATCATGCATAGATCATGTGGTTACTCTGACTCAGCTTGGCACAGCCCTCATCTGTCCTGGTCCCTGCCTTAGATGCTGTGGCTTAGCGTCCCTGACTCACGCAGACCTTGCTTGTGGGCTTAGGTTAGTTCAGTCCTGCCCGGTCCACCCCGTTCCATTTCCAACCCACACATTAGCCAGCCATTGGAGCTACTTTGCCCAGCTTGTCCGACCCTCAGGTCTGGATCATGTGTTCACCAACGGGAGCTATGACCTGCCAGGGATTCCCATAAGTCTTATATTTGGCCTTTTAGTAGTGTCTTTCAATTCTTGAATACTTTTTTTGGCCTGATCCAGCTCTGCTTCCAGCTTTTTGTTTGTTTCCCCCTGGTGACAGGAAATATCTTCCGATTTTGAGATTCCTCCTTCTGCTTCATTCATTCCATTTTGGAGACTCTCCACTGTACTTTTAATTTGCTGCACTGTATTCTTCATTTCTGATATATCAGCTTTCATCTGATTCATTTCCTGTGTGACATACTCGTTAAATTCCCTGAACTCCTGTATTACATGCTTCTGGTTGTTAAGAAGCTTTATAACAAGTGTTTTGAATTCTGTATCCCCCATTTCCTTGTTGTATTCTGTTTACTCTGAGGTTGGCAAAGGATTTTGTTCCTTTGCAGGGTAATCTTCAATAATATTCATTGTGCCTTTGTTGCTTTTTTTGCTCTTGGTCATTGTACTTCTAGTTAGATTCTTCTCCTTAGGGCTGGTTCCCAAGCTGTGTCACCCACAGGTCTGCAGTTTGCTTACTGTGGTTGGTACACAGTTCTTTGTTTGCAATCAGTTGTGCCACTCCCTATAGAGAGTTTCAGATCTGGGCTCTTAAACTTCCACCATGGTCTGCATAGCCCAGGTCCTGGCTCACCAGTCTGCACCTCCTGTGATCCTGTGCGATTATTACACTGTTGTCTGTACAACATTTCTCCCAGTTTCAGTTCACGCAGTTCCCAGGGTGATAGCGCATGCTCACTGTTGTCCCTACAGTGTCATAGCCTTTGCCACACTGTACAAAATGGTGCCTGATGTGAAACTCATGGAGTTCTTGATCTGTTGGCTGTTGGGTCTGGCAGCTGCCTAGACTTCTTTTGGGTGAAACCTAAAGAATGCCACATTGTTGCAGTTCATTGAGCCTGAAATGAGTTCTCTTCCAGCTTAGTGCATGTGCAGTCCTGTCCCAAAGTCATTGCCTTCCTAAGCAAGATGGTGTCTGATATGGCTCTAGTAATGATTTGGGCTGTGATTTCCACCCTGTGCCTGCACCACCTGTATAGAATCTGCTGCTCTGTCTCTGCTCCTGGTCAACAGGATGGGCAGTTCTCTCTCCTGGTTCTCCTGAGTTCCCCGTGAGCTCCCTTTCCCACCTGGTTGCTGATGGAGTTCTAACTGACAGTGAAGTTCAGATCGTCATTTACTGAATGCTGCTGGCACATTGGGTCACTGCAGAACCACACCGTTGTCTCTACTGTTTTCCTGTGTTCATTACTCTCCAGGTGCCCCTCTGCTGTCAGCCTGTTCTCTCCTATTTGTAATGTGCCCTCTTTGCTTCATCCTGGCTAATATTTCTCCGTCTGTTTAAACATGTGCTTACCCTGTTCTATTATCTTGATTCTCTCCAAACTGTTTTGATTATAACTGCCACGTAATACACTTCGAAATCAGGTATTATAATGCTTTTGGCCTTATTTTTACTGGTTTGGATTGCTTTAACTGTTTAAAGTGTTTTGTGATTCCATATGAATTTTATGGGCAGGGGAGATTTTTCTTCCAGATCTGAGAAGAACATCTTGTATTTTGATTGGGATCACATTTAATCTGAATTGCTTTGGTTAGTATGGACATTAGTATGATACTAATTCTTCTAACCTATGGATATGGAAGTTTCCCATTTTTAATGTCTTCAAGTTCTTTAACATTTTGTAATTTTCATTATGATCGTAATTACAAGATGTTTTTTAATGTTCGCGTCTTTGTTTAATTTTACCCCAGGGTATTTACATTTTTTTGTAGCTGTTGTGAATGGGACTGATGTCACAGGTTCTTTTTCAACTGTGACATTGTTTATGTGTACAAAAACTATTGATTTTTGTATGTTGATTTTATATCCTGAAACTTTGCTAAACTCTCTTATGAGTTTCACTAATCTCCTAGTGGAGTGTTTTCATTCCCTTCTGTATTTGTAGACCTTTGATTTCTTTTTCTTGCCTAATATCTCTGGCTAAAGCTGTGAGAACTCTCTTCAGTACTAAGGAGGAGAGTGCTCATCCTTAATCTTGTAGAAATGCTTCCACCCTTTCCTATCCAGTTTGTTTTTGGGTCTGTTGTTGACATGTATTGCCTTGATTGTGTTAAAATACTCCTGCTTGGTGCACCAGCGGAACAGGATTGGAAAGGGGGCAATATGGCCAAGACTACGAAAGTGAATGGCCAGAAGGAAGCCCTCCTCTGTGGAGGGAGATTGACCTAGAAGGCTTGCTACCTCAGTCTTACTGAAATGCTTGGGAGTTATATTACGGGAGTTGATGTGGCACAAACTTTGATAGCTACATCCCATATTGATGTTAATCAGCCAGTACTTAATGATCAGAAAGCAACAGTGTTTACCCAATACAGGAATCAGTCTATTTCAAGGATATCTTAAAGCAAACAGTGTATGGTCTTGGACCATTGCCCAACTGTAGACCCTCATCCACAGACCTTGACTTTGGTCTTGGACTTTTGCCCATATGCAGACCATTGCCTGCAAAATTTGACCTTGGTCTTCAGCATCAGCAGTCTGTGAGCTCAAGATTCTAGGCACAGGCTGTCCTGCTATTCTTTATCAAATGACTTAATTTTTTACAATTTGTGAATGAGAGAATGTTCTTTTCTTTTTTTATTTTATTTGAAATGCTAAGTTGCAGAGACAGGAGAGGTAGAGAGATTTCCCATCCTCTGGTTCACTCCCAAAGTTGTTGCAATGGCTGGAACTGGGCTGACCCAAAGCCAGCAGTCAGGAGCTCATTTTGGGTCTCCCTTGTAGGTGCAGGGGCCCAAGTACTTGGGCCATTCTTCACCTCTTCTAGGCTGTCACCAGGTAGCTGGGTTGGAAATGAAGCAGCTAGGGTTCAAACTGGCCCCTGTATATGGTATGTTGGCACTGCAGGTGGAGGCTTAACTTTCTAAGCTACAGTGTGGAACATCCTTCTGTACTCAAGTTACCTAAGATTTTTGTCATGAAGCGATTTTATATTTTATCAAATACTTTCTGTGCATCTATTGAGATCATTTTTATTCTTTGTTTCATTAATGTGATGTGACAGACTTATTGATTTGCATACCCTGAACCTTTCCCACTTGGTACAGGTGACTGATTTTTTTCTGATGCGTTGTTGGATTCGATAAGCTAGGGTTTTTGTTGTTTGTTTTGTTTTGTTCTGTTTTTTTAAGGATTTTGGCATGTCCATCATGGATGTTGGTCTATAGTTCTCTTTATTTGTTGTTTTTTTTTGGTTTTGGATTTTAAAGTGATGCTGGCTTCCTATAAGGCTTTTGTAAAGATTTGCTTTCTTTTAGTTGTTTTGAATAGCTTGAGAAGAGTTTGGATTAGTTCTTTAGAAGTTCAATAGAAATCAGCAGTGAAGCCATCTGATCTTGGATGTTTCTCTATTGGGAGGGCCTTTATTACTGATTTTACTCTATCTTGGTTATTACTCTGGGTTTTTTTAATGTCGTCATAGCTCAATTTTGGTAGATTGTATGTGTGTAGGAATTGTTTTATCTTTTCCAATTTGTTGATCTATAGCTGTTTGTAGAAATCTCTTAGTGATTCTCTTTATTTCTGTGGTGTCTGTTGTAACATTTCCTTTTTCATTTCCAATTTTATTAAGTCCCTTGTTTTTGATTAGTTTTGCCAGTGGTGTATCAATTTTATTTTTTCAAAAACCAGTAGAGGATGGCCCAAGGCCTTGGAGCCTGGATGAGATGGTTTTTAGTTGCACTTCCTGATGGCTGGTGAGCCTAAGCATTTTTTATGTCTGTTGGCTTTTTCAGTTTCATCCTTTGAAAAATGCTTGTTCATGTCCTTTGCCTATGTTTTAGCTGAATTGTTGTTGTTGTGGGTTTTTGAGCTCTTTATAGATCTTGGATATGAATCCTCTATCAGTTGTATAGTTTGCAAATATTTTCTCAGGTTTTGTTGGCTTCCTCCTTATTTTGTTGATGGTGAACTTTGTACTGAATTTTTTTTTTCTTGATTTATTTTTATTTTTGATGATATTTACATAGTTAATCAGGGTGGGAAGGGTTGAGGATTAGGGAAAAGTGGGTGAGACTATTGTTTCCAAAGATGTGTTTTCTTCCTCCTGTATCTTGGGGAAGGCAGGGAGATAAGGCAAGATGCTGCACCTAGCCTCCCATCTGCCTCAGTATCTAGGGATGGGGAACGGCCATCTGATGTCATCCTGGGTTCCTGATGTGGAGCATGCTCTGAGGGTTCTGTTTAAATGGTTTTGATATGCACGAAATTTCTTACTTCGATGTTAGCACATTTGTGTATTTTTGCTTTAATTGTCTGAGCTTCTGGGGTCTTGTCCTTATATCTTGCGAAGTGTTCCCAATTGTTTCTCTAGTAATTTGATGGTATCTGGTCATAGATTAAGTCCCTTAATTCCTTTAGAGTTTGACTTTTGTGTATGATATAAGGCAGGAGTGTTTTATATTTCTATACCTGTAGATCCAGTTTTCCCAGCATAATTTCTCCCTGGATTGATATTAGTTCACTTGTTAAAAATTATTTGGTTGTAGATGTATGGGCTTATGTCTGCGATTTCTATTCTGTTGAATTGCTGTTTATGTCTGTTTTTGTACCAGTACCAGGCTGTTTTTATTATGACTGCTCTGGAATATGCCTTGAAGTCTGGTATTGTGATGTTGTGATGTCTCTAGCTTTTTTTGTTTGTTTGTTTTTGGTACTTATTTGAGGGTCTCTTGTGTTTCCATACAAATTTTAGTACCATATTTTCTAGATCCTCAAATTTATTTGAGATCACAATAAATTTGTAAATTGATTTTTTAATATGGATGTTTTGATGATATTAATTCTACCAATCCATGAACATGGCAGATTTTTCCATGCTTTGCTGTCTTCTATTTCTTTAATGTTTTGTAATTTTCATCATAGAGCTCCCTCACATCCTTGGTTAAATATATTTCAAGGTATTTGAATTAATTTTTAGCTTTTGTGAATTTGATCTTTTAAGTTCTTCCATTGTTGTGGAATCAATATAAAGGTGATTGGTTTTTATGAAATATTTATTTTTCTTGAAAGAGTTAAGAGAAGGAAAGGCCAAATAATAATAATAATAATATTAAAAAAGGAGCGATGGAAAGGCAAAGAGTGATTTTCTTGTCTGGTGGTTTACTCCCCAGTAATCACAATGGTCAGAGCTGTACCAGTCTGAAGTTGGGAGTTGGGAGCTTCTCTGGATCACCTATGTGTGTGCAGGAGCACAAGGCCTTGGGTCATGCTGTGCTGCTCTACCAGACCATTAGCGGAAAGCTGGATTGAAAGTGGAGCAGCTGGGACATGAACTGGCTTCCCTATAGAATGCCAGTGCTGCAGGTAGAGGATAGTTTGCTATAGCCGCCATGCCCATTCCAGTTTTGTGTGCTGATTTTATATCCTGTAATTTTGCCATAGTCTTTAATGAGTTCCTATAGTCTTAGTAGAGTCTTTGGCTCCCCTAAATAGAGAATCATGTCATCTGCAAGCAGGGATAAGATTTATTTTATAATTTGTATCCCTTTCTCTTTATTTCCTAATGTGTCTGGCTAAAACTTCCAGGGCTATATTGAGCAGCTGTGCTGACCGTGGACATCCTTGTTTGGTTCCGGGTCTTAGTGGAAATGCCTCCAACATCCCCCCATTCAGTATGATGCTTGCTATGGGTTTTGCATGTATTGCCTTGATTGTGTATTCTTTCTGATCTTAGTGATGACAGATTGCTGCTGGATGAAGGATTTTATTTTGGATAAAGTGGATAACTAAATGGGGTAATATTGCCTTCATTAGAAAAACAAGCAGTACTGCTGCTTCTGGAGGTAATTGCTTTAAGGATATTGGTGAAGCGGTTTCCTGGGTCTAATCTCTTTTTAGGTCTACTATTTTGTTAGCAACTTTTTTTTTTTTTTTTGATCAGAAGTAGGCAGGAGAGTTAACAGCACTATCAATGATTCTGTGTTTTGGTGTTTTTGTGTTTTCTTATGAATATTGAAGTATGAAGTCACTAGAGCTTTTGAAGTTACTTGAAATTTGGCTGAAAGTTGAAGTTTCTGTAGATTTTACTTTATTAATTTAAATTTAATTCTTTTAAGCTTTTTTAAACTAGTAACGTCATAGGTAAGTCTGATATCAAGAAAGACTGATGGAAGTTTCTTTTCTTAGAAAATTAATTAGTGATGAAGACTTCCTTCAAAAGAGTTATTCTAATGGCATCAGTAGGTATCTTACGTAATTTTGTTTCACTTTTTTTTTTAAGGAATTATGCTGATATTTCTCTTTTTGCATATTATTCTACACTTCTTTCCTAATTTTCATGTTTTTATTTCAGTTAATGGGCAACCCAGACCCCTTGAATCAAGTCAGGTGAAATACCTTCGTCGAGAACTGATAGAGCTTCGAAATAAAGTGAACCGCTTGTTGGATAGCTTGGAGCCCCCTGGAGAGCCTGGACCTTCCACTGGTATTCCTGAAAATGGTAAACCATGAACCATTTTATTTTGATTTTTTTATGATGTCTTTTCTTGGAGACTTTTTGTAATATTTTAAAAATTTAATTTTATTTATTCTGCATGAAAGTCAGAAATATAGCAAGAGGGAGAGATAGAGATCTTTGCTTGCTGGCTCACTCCACAGGTGATCGGCATGGCCAGAACTGGGCACATGTAAAGCTGGAATCTAGGAGACTTTGCGGTTTCCACGTGGATGCAGGGGCCCAAGCACTTGGGCCATCCTCTGCTGCTGTCGCAGGTCACCAGCAGGGATCTGGTTTGGAAGCAGAGCAGCTGGAACTAGAACTGGCAGCACCCCTATGGGATGCTGGCACTACAGGTGGAGGATTAGCTTGCTATGCCTCTACACTGGGCCGACTTTATAAAACTGATGTAGCAATAAGGCAGCACCGTTGGTGTCACTCTGGTTTCTATTTTTGCATTGGTGTTCCTTTTCTTTGTGTCCCTAAACTGTGCTAGCTGTTTGCCAAGCTTGCTGGGGGTTTCATTATGATAATTCCTCCCTCTGAGCACAGAGTTTATGGGGGATGGACTGGAATCTCGTTTTCTAATGTACTGTTTGAATGAGTCTTCTGTAGCTAGTCTTGGACTGTTGGGTTTATAATACATGTATATTTTCAGATCTAACTCATTGAACCCTTTTCAGAATAATAATAGGTAGTTATTTGTACCCGTATTTGGAAATTGGAACAATATTCATGTATTATATATTTATTTGCCTTTTTTAAAATTACTGAATATAGATCGAGTGAACATAATTTTTTTATTTATTCCCGTGTTCTTGTAGATGCTGTGGATGGGAGAGAAGAAAAACCTGCTGCCTCTGATGCTTCTGGAAAGCAGTCGACTCAGGTTATGGCAGCAAGTATGTCAGCTTTTGACCCTTTGAAAAACCAAGATGAAATCAGTAAAAATGTCATGTCAGCTTTTGGCTTAACTGATGATCAGGTTTCAGGTAAGTTAATTCCTGTATCTCTCCCATCCTTCAGTTTCTTCCCTTTTTTCTCCCTTTCTTTAATTGATTATTAACTTGGACATAATGAAGTGCACACATGGTTAAGAGTTCAACCTGACACATTCTGATATTTATACATCATGTACAATAATAAGCAGCTCAAGATATAAATAATTTCTAGCACCTCAGGAAGCTTGCCTTGTGCCTTTCCCAGGTCAGTATCATTCCCCTTCAAGGAAAAACACACACACACACACACACACACACACACACGCACTATTGAGCAAAGTAAATTTTACTGAAATTGAAATTTCAAGAATTGTGTTCTGGAAAAAAAATTCTTATGTTTTTTTCAGATTTGTTACATGGCTTAAAGTTACATATGATGTATTCTATTATTCTTCTGATCCGACATTCCAGAAATTGAATGTAGATTTCTGGTTAACTTGCTTTACTGAATACACAAGCTTTATGTTGTCATAATTAGAAACCTGAGAGTCAGCTTATTTCAGTAAAGATAAAAAGTCCAGCTCATTGTTTAGGAGGTTCAGTAGCGTGTTGTCTGTGCTGGTTCAGTTCTAATAGAGATCCCATGATGGAAATTGTGTGTAGAAGACAGGAATTCTGAGAGATGCAGATTAGATCCTGTGGTCCCTGAAAAAGGGCTTGCCGCTGATGGTCTGTGGACCACCTGCCAGGACCCACCTTCCAGAGATCAGCCACTTCACAGTTGTCAGCCTGGTGAGCATGCCTGGTGAGCATGCTCTTAATTGTGCACATCTGGAGGACATGCAAACTGTTCCAGTATGGAAAGTGTTCTTATATTAATTGGCTGTGAACCTTAAAATAGCACCTATACTGTCACTGCCACTTTGTGTGATTTTTTTTTTTTTCTTCCATCGTGTTTATTTTTCTGCTTTGCATCTTTGGGGATTCTAATTACACACAGAGGGAGTTTGATATTGTCTGTCAGTTTCAGGTTTATTTCTCTTCTCAGTTCTTTAGATTGAGCAATTTCTATGGAACTCTGGAATGTTCGTCTAGACCCATTAGCAATCAATTTCTGTTGACTGCTTAAGACTCCTGTGTCCATGCTATGGTCGCTGTTTTCTATGTTTGCATGTCTGATACTTTTGGTTGAAAACTGGACCTTGTTTTTAATATGTTGAGATAACTTGTGATTTTTTTATATTCTCTCATTAAAGGTTTTTTTCTTACTGTAGCTGTAGCAGGGAGTTAATTTGTGTGGGTCTCTTTTCTTCCCATGGAGTATCTGTTCAGTCGTTTTAGCTCTAGCTGCTCTCTTCTGCAGTTTCTTGGGGTGTCTCTAACCCTTTCCCAACATGGTAGTCAGCTGGGGACTTTTGCCAGTTCAGATTTGTGGGGCTTATTCTTTCAGTGGTACTCTCAGTCTAAGTATGTTCTCTGGGGTTTACAGCTGCTTGTCCAGCCACAAAGTTGTTACAGTGGCTTTCTGCCATTGCAGCTAGAGGGATACTTGTGACTTTTGTTCATCATAATTCCACTGGAATGAATTCTCTTCTGGTTTCTGTGACAGTTGATTAATTTTATTGTTTAAGTAATTATTTTATTTTTTTCAGGTTTTTGTTACCTGTGGGAGGGTTTGCAAGATCAATTTGCATTATTATTATCAGTGTTTGGAAATATATTATTCAAGCTATTTTTTCTTTGAAATTTTTGTGAAATTTTGAAAAGACAAGTGTTTATGTACAGTGTTCTTAGCAAAAGAACACACAGAATGTGTGATACACTGGAACAACATTTTTAGAGCAACTGAAATGAGTTATTTTAGCTACTTACTATTTTAGACTATAGAAAATGCAAATTGTGATGTGATCCAGCTGTACATGAAGTCAGGCTTGAAAAGTTATATTATCTTATATACATCAGACCAGAATAATTTGATTATGATTCATGTAATTGGAAGACAATTTTTCTAGTAGTCTTGTATTTTAAATTGTAGTAGGAAAAAACTGTACCTTAGATAATAGCCACAGTGCTTTGTAGTTTTTCAGGTGTGATATAAAAATTCAGGGCAGGAGGATGAAGGATCTGTTCCACAGACTCAGCAGCATAACTAGGTACATACAAGGGAGGAAATAGGAGGTAAAGTAATACATGTATTTGAAGATAATGGCACAGTGTCTTGTAGGAGGAATATGTGTATCTGTTAACAGTTATATAAATGTAAGTAAATGTAAGAGCAGTGGTCCCATTTTATTCGTGTTATCATCAGTCTCCTGCATTACTACTATTATAACCTAGTTTAATTCCCATTAGCACCAATACTGCTGCTTCAGACTAGCATCTACTACAGTGGTGCATTCTGGAGCTGTACCAGTGCAGAAAATAGAAGCTGGTCCTCTGGGACATTAGTCTACTAATAATAGCAAATAGTTGAACGAGATTTTCAAAGTGGTAATCACTTTTACAAGATTTTGCTGTGACTTTCGAAAGCATTTCTATAAGCTCTTACCTTGTGAAGTAGAAAGTAGCATATACTTTATACAGGTGAGGAAACTGGTACACAGAAGATTAAGTCACATGCTCAGAGTTAACATAGCTAGTAAGTGGCAGCTCTGGAATTCAGAGTTAGGTAGTATGTCAAACACAGGTGCTTTGAACCACTCTTCTGCATTACCAAAACAAAAAGCATTTCAGCAGTAAGACATCATTTACAGTTTTCTGTAGGTTATCTTCTATTGTTGTAGTATTATCGGTATAGCTTGTTTTCTCCTTTCACTTCTCTGCTTATATTTTTTGAGATTTATTAATTTGAAAGGCAGAGTTAGACACACACACACACACAGAAGGATCTTTGATCCAGGGCTTTACTCCCAAAATAGGTGCAAGGGCCAGGACTGGGCCAGTTTGAAGCCAGAGACTTCATTCAGGTGTCCTATGTAAGTGGCAAGGACCAAGCATTTGGACCATCGTTTGCTTTCCCTTTCCCAGGTCATTCGTAGGAGCTAAAGGAAGTGGACCGTCTTGAACTTGAACTGGCACATATGGATACTAGTGTTGCAGCTGGTGGCTTGATGTGCTATGCCACAGTGGTGGCCTCTCTCTGTTCATTATTTTTGAAAGAACTATTTTGTAAATTACAGTGCTAGACCTTGTGAGGCAGACAAAAAAGAAGCAAGAAACAGGTGTTTTGCTGAAAGATCTCACTGTTAAATATTGAAGATGGAAGATATTAAGAAATGTAAAGTATAATTTGGATATAATAAAAGTAAGCCATTGAGAATCAATAGTGGAAGAAAATATGAGTAACAGAAAAAAATCTGTGAGTAAATACTTAACAAAAGTATTGACTGGAAGTATCGAGTTACAAGTGGGCTTTAAAAATGACCCTTAAATATGTGTGTGTGTGATATCTTCAAAGATTTTATGGAAAACTTGAAAAAATTGTAGATTTTGAACCCTTTTATTTGCTTATTAAATAAACTCTTAATTCCATTTTCTATTATTAAGTAATTTCATATAGAGGTCACAGTAGAGATGGTAAATAAAACCAGCCCCAAAATACTAGATATATTGTAGAAATAGGGAATAGGTCTTTTTAGCTGAGGGGGGAACTGTGAAGATTGTGAGAAATGTTTGATTCCTCCAATTCTCAACTTATGTGTTGTAGAGACTTAAGAATGAAGTAATGCCTTTGGTTGATCTACAAAGTAGCCTGCATGAGGATACAGATGTTGGTATTGCAGACACAGGTTTGGTTTTTACAGGAATTAGAACTCAGGAAATACAGTGCTCCTAAGTTTATAGAGGATGATTTCCAGTTGTAGATCAAGGAACATGTAGTTAATGTGAAAGGTTACCTTTATGGGGAGATGTTTACCCTGTAGTGCTTTTGCTTTATTTACTGATTTTTTGTTGTTGCCTCTCTCAATCAAACTTAATTCTTGGGTTTGCTGGGCAAAGACCTCAGATTGGGTACTAAACTGACTTCATGACCATCCAGGGCCACCCAGTGCGCCTGCCGAAGACCGATCAGGCACTCCTGACAGCATTGCATCCTCCTCTTCAGCAGCTCACCCACCAGGAGTTCAGCCACAGCAGCCACCCTACACAGGAACTCAGACACAAGCAGGTCAGAGTGAAGGTAAAATAGAGTTACATATGCAGAAGTGTTCATTGCAGCTTTGGTGGTAGTGGCAAAGTTTACACATGCAGTTGTACTGTGAAAGCAGCTGAAAAAACCTTGGATTTACTGACTTTGCAGGATTTTATGTTAAAGATACTCTTTGTTTTCAGTGAGTTGAAGAGAAAATAAAACTATATAAAACTAAAATAAAACTGGAGCATGGAATACAGAGTGTAAGGCAGGCAAGTATTCATGCCAGTCACTAGCAAGTAATAAACTTGGTAAAGAGTGAAATTCAGAAACATGACTTCACACTTTAGTTTGCATAATGCTTTGGTGTTACTATATTTCCCTTTTCCTCCCCCTCAGCATCTGAGAATTATTTTTGTAATTTAAAAAGATGTTAAAGTGTAGCTATTTCAGTGTACTTTTTTGGGAAAGCTTTTGAATGTTTTTATGCAGTTGCGATATGAACTGTTGTAAACAGTGTATGCCACATGAGCAGCTCACTATCTCTGTGTTTAATAATTTATCACAGTAAAATAGGAATACTGGACTAAACTAATGGTTTCAAATGGATGCTTTGGTTCTGAATGAAAGGTAATTTGAAAGCTCACACTTTGAAACATAAATAAGGCATGGTTGCAGCTTAAAAGGATTGAGAGGCCAGGCCACAAGCTTAGAATGCTGTGCATCTGAGAGCTCTGAGGCGCTGCACAATGTGGCAAGGCCAGTACTTAATACTTGGCTTTAGTTGCCTTCCATATACTGAAACAATATTTTGGTGAATTGCCCTTGGATCCTGAAAACTAGTTTCCACTTTTGATCAAACACCAGGTGGTGCTCTAACTATTTGTATCATGTATTTTCAGCACCAGAAGCAAGCGGTTGAGGTTATCCCTAGAATGGAGGTTAACCTAATACCAAGGTTAACAAAACCTAAAATGAATTGATCACTTTGGAAATGGACTTGAATTATCCTCTGGTGACACTTTCAGAGTTTTTGTTGAGTGAATGCTAGTCATTAGAGTCTAGCAAAAGGCATTTGTGTGTAAGTTAGTGATCTGGAAAAAAGTTTCTGCTTATATTTTTTATTGAAAACTCTAATTTACTATCTTGTTCTTTAACAAAATACAATTGCCAAAACTGGAACAAAATAGAACTGAAGTAGCTTTGGGCTTGAAAGAGGACAACAAAAACAGAATTTGAATGAAGAGTTTACTGGTTAATCCAAGTATACTAAAACCGTCTGTTTAAAAAAAAGATACTGTTTTTAGGAAACGATCAGAGTGGATCCACATAAACCTTACTAAACAGGACACAAAGATTAGTTATTCCTCACTAGGGTATGGAAGATTCTCTGCACACCCCTCCTAAAACTGTTCTGCACCTCAACTGTAGACAGAGGCCTGGTTAGATCTATAAGCCAGTTTAAGACTATCCTAAAATCTACCAAGTTCAGCAAAGTTATGCGTCAACACAATAAACAGCTAAATACTAAAATGAAAACAGACATGAGACAGCTGAATAGTACCCTATGGCCACTTTAAGGTGTATAGCAGCCAGTGCTGAGTACAAACAAAAAATGAAGGGTCAATGAAGTAATCACAGGGGTGGTTAAGAACTTGCACTGTTATAACGTATTGATTACTCAATACTATGTCAGTTAATTCCATAATGTTGTAAGTTGTTGTTGATGTTGTGTTGGGGCTTCTAATTGATCGGGACGTTATTCTGCCAGCTCTGCCTTCAGACCAGAGAAGGGCTCCCTAAGAAACTGTTGAATTTATCTGGATAATAAGATGCTGGACTCTATGCTTAGTATATGATTGCAACGAAAGAATCTAGACTTAATTCGAACTGTAATATTGCAACTAGGTGGAGGAATCCACCAAGGAGGGAGGGGATGGGGGAATCCCAGAGCCTATGAATCTGTGTCACATAATGCAATGTAGTTAATAAAAAAAAATTAGAATAATAAATGAATAAACAATAAAACAGTGACTTCTACAGGCAAAAAAAAAAAAAGACACTGTTTTTAATTCAGTTTGATCTTTTGTAGAATGGCAGTTGGAATGATAATTGTACCAAATAAGGTTGGTTGGTACAGATAGAGAAAGAGGATTTAGGGTTCCACTGGTAATACCTGAAATTATTCTATGAGGTGTTGGTTTTAATTGAGTATTTTCAAATAGGTAAAAAGTTTAAAATATGGAAGTATATAGTGAAGATTCTCTCCTTCTTTTGCTAGAGGAAATAGATTGACACCATTAGACAGCCATTGAATTTCTTTCAAGTACGTTAGTCATTTGCCGTGTTCTGTTACTTTTAGATTACATTGAAATACACAGTATAAAAATTAGTTATTAAATTGTAAAATCAGAAGATTAATAGCTGATTTAATTCTAGGTCAGACTGTCAAAAAGAATTGAAGTGGATGCCACATGTAGTTTAAACTTTTAGCTACATTAAATAAAATTTAAACTGAATTTGAGTTCGGTTTTATTTAGTTACCAACACCTTAATCCTTATTAAACAGTTACTAAATTGCAATCGGCACTGTGTGTTGGTGCAGATGTGACAGTGATTCCAAACAGTTCAAACATAATACAGCAGGTTTCAGGTGCTTAGTAGCCGCAAGATGTTGAATAGCTGATGTATTGAACAGCACAACTATAGGTTAGTGGTAGTAATTTGTATATTTCCCTAAATGGATTGTAGGCTATCTTAGTGACTATTTTTTGATATATAATGAGTAATTGATATCACTGTTTAGATTAATTGCTGAGTGTAATTTGAGTAGAATTATCAATATATAAAAATTGGTAATTCATATAGCAGTAACTTGTAATATGTAATAATTTAAAATAAAGAATTTTGAGTTGTTCTTGAATCTTAAAAAGGGACCATGGGATTGTAAGGTTTTCTCCTCTAGGATTGTGGTCTTAATGTGTTGCACTAATGCAAAGATCAATATAACATGTGCTTTGCTTTCTTTCTAATAGAAATTTAGAGAAATGTGTCATTAGAAAAATTCATTGTTTTGTGTTGGGTTCTCATACACACTTGGATGCAACGATGTTGCTATACGATGAGCATAACCTTAGGAAACACTGTTGGTTAAAGGGAACCCTGCCTTTTTTTTTTTTTTATTCAGATAAAGCCAGGGCCTTTCTTGCTGGAAAACTTATGTGTAGTTGGGTGTTTGCCAAAATGAGAGGTAGTACTAAGAAGAGCTGTGAATGTCATTAAGAGACCAGAAAGTATTGTTGACACTAAAAAAAGTGGAAGATCATATAATTACAATCTAATAAATTGTGAAATATGAATATGGCAGCTGAGATTAAAATCCTTTCATTTATGCAATTTTAAAACATACACTAATAATCAGCTCTTCCTGTCAACATCATGCTATCCATACTTACTGATATTTTGACATTTGTTTTTTTTTCACCCATTCCCTGCTTTTTAAAAACTGCTCAAGTATACTCAACTCTTCTGTATGCATGTCCAAACCTTTTTAATATAGCCATCATGCCCTTACACATAACATTTAATTTTAATGTCAACATGTACTGACATACTCCTCTTTTAAAATCAGCTTATTATAGTTGATTTATTCAAATTAGGAACCTAACGAAATTCACTTTTTTATTTCAATGGCTTTTGTCTCCTCATCCCCATCAAGCTTCTGTAGGTCCACAATCAAAATTACATATAGTAGTTACCTCTTGTTGGCATCCACAACTAGTATCCATAACTGCAGATGCTTAGAACAGTAAGTGTTTACCTTCTCAGGCTATATAGCCTTGAGACCCTGGGTCTTTCAGAATGCTGGCGTGTGCTCCAAAGCGGAATTAGGGCTGGAAACTTTTGTTCCTCATTTGTGAGGACCTATCAATAGGGCTGCTGTTTGACCAAATGGCAGCCCCCACAACAGTGAATAAATGATGAAGGGAGAGTTTAAGGTATGTTCTATCCTAAGAAACATTAGTGTCATCTCTCTTTTCTTGGTGTACAGGTTAACCCTATTTAGTGTGGGAGGCGCTAGCAAGTGCATGCCCAAATTCATTGTGTTCATTTTTATATAATGGAGTTAAACCTTTGTAATCTTTAAGAAATGTGCTTAGTTTTCCACTGCCATGGAGACATGCTATCATTACAGTACACTTTTTTAAATAAAAGGTTTATTATTTTTTTAAAGATTTATTTTTATTGGAAAGGTAGATATACAGAGAGGAGGAGAGGAAGAGCTTCTGTCCGATGATTCACTCCCCAAATTACTGCAATGGCTGGTGCTGCGCTGATCCGAAGCTAGGAGCCAGGAACCTCTTCCTGGTCTCCCATGTGGGTGCAGTGTCCCAAGGCTTTGGACTGTCCTCGACTGCTTTCCCAGGCCACAAGCAGGGAGCTGGATGGGAAGTAGAGCTGCTGGGATTAGAACCGGCGCCTATGTGGGATCTTGGTGCATTCAAGGCAAGGACTTTAGTTGCTAGGCCACCGCGTCAGGCCCCTACTTATTTGCAAGACAGGGCTATGGGGAGAGGGAAGGACAGATCTTCATCTGCTGGTTCACTCCTTACCTGCCTGCACCAGCTGTAGGTGGGCCAGTTTAAAGCCAGGAACCAGGAACTTCTTTCACATCATGTGGGTACAAGGGCCCAAGGACATGGGCCATCCTCAGTTGATTTCCCAGGCACATTGGCAAGGAGTTGGACTGGAAGTGGAGCAGCTGGAGCTTGAACTGATGCTGATACCACAGGTGTTGGCTTGTGCTGGCTCCTTTTTTTTTTTTCTTTTTTAGGAGGGATTTATTTATTTGAAAGGGGAGTGAGCAAAACATCTGCTGAGTCACTCCCCAAATGGCCACAATTGCCGGAGGAAACTAGGAGCCCTGAATTTCATCTCATTCTTTCATGTGGTGGCAGGGTTCCCAGTACTTGGGCCATCATTCATTGCATTTCCAGGCCTGTTACTGGGGAGTGAAATCTGAAGCAGAGCAGCAGAGACTCAACTGGCACTTCAGTCTATGGCTGTCCAAGTGACAGCTTAAGCCAGTGTTTCATAATTCTGGACCCTATTTTTTTTTTGACGTCTTTATTTGAAAGACTGAGTGACAGAGAGATTGTACTTCTGCTGGTTCACTCCCCAGTGGTTGCAGTGACTGGACTAGGTCACAGCAAAGCCAGGAGGTAAGAACTTCAACTTGGTCTTCCACATTGGTTTAATGTAGGTAGAAGGAATACTCTGCTGATAGAGCAGTACATCTCTGCTTATAGCACTTTAAGAAAGCCTGCCACAAGCAAGCAAGCTGGTTAACTTAAAGAAGAATTAAGCTCTGTACAACACGAAAAAGCTGACTGGCAGAGAAAGGAGTGTAGAGACGCCATCTGCTGGTTCCTTCCCTGGGTGCCTGCAGAGGTTGGGACTTAGCAGGGCCATAGCTTGGAACCAAAAATTTAATCCAGGTCTCCCATATAGTTGGCAGGAACCAACTACTTGAGCCATCAGTGTTGTCTCCCAGGGTTTGCATTATCTGAAGCCTAGAATCATGAGGTAGTCATTGCGTATTAATGAGTAACATAGTCCTATCAGATTTTTAACTGCTAGGTGAGCACTGTCCCCCCACATATGTTTTCTTTGGGAACAGATACTTTTACAGTAGGAGTTCCTTAGAGTCTTGATGAGAGTAGTCTACTTTATGGAGCTTAAAACCTCGGCTTTCTAAATGATGCTTAAGTGATGGTTTTTAGCTGTGATTCTGTTCTTAGTTAATTGACCTCAGGTAAGTTTCTTGATTTTTCTGAGTCTAAAATAGGAATTATTCATGAGGTTAAACTACACATGTTTTCGCACCTTGGTTATATTCTGTACCTGCTTTTTATTTTAGAGTCTGGTGACTTGTAATGTTTAGTTATGAGATAATCTACATTAAGCTGATATCAGTTTAATTTTATACTGTTTGCATAAATCATTAAGAAAATGTGGAGACTTGTGAGTTTATTTTGTGGCACTTGTAAAGAAGGTTAATAATAGCTTAATGGCAGCTGAATAGATTTGACTTTTATTATTTGTTTAGTGCAGCCCAGGTAAACACAAAGAGATACTTCTAGGGCTGAGCAGCCAGGGCCATTTGGTGGGCAACATCTTTGTTTAAGCCTGGGAGTGCTAGCTGCCTTCTGCACATCGAGTGACTGATAATGAATTTACATTTTTTGTTTTCAGTATTTATTTTCTGCTACAGGTATTTGATTTACCAGTAGCTTTTAACAACATACATTTTCCATACTTCCAGAAGTAAAGCCATGATTATTCTAAAGAATTTCATATTAAAATAAGAATTAGATTTAGGTACTACACCATTAAAACAACTGTAAAGCAGGAGCGATGATATACACAAATTGATCAAGCATTTTAGGATTAGCACTTTATTTCTGGATGTCAGGTTAAACCTGCCTGTTTTGTCTGTTACAGGTCAGCTGTACCAACAGTACCAACAACAGGCTGGTTATGGTGCACAGCAGCCCCAGGCTCCTCCTCAGCCACCTCAGCAGTATGGTGTGCAGTATTCAGGTGAGCAGGTGTCAGAGGCAATCGGCTCCTGGTTTGTGATCTGTTCCTGTATTAAATTTTAAGCTCTTATTCATTGAGTTGTAATACATTGCAATAGATGATGATATTAAGTAATTATTTAAAAGGATATATGGCACTTGTTTTTTTTTTTAACTTTTACATTAATATTTCCTTGTAAATCAACATTTTAGTTTTCCAGTGGGCAGATCACCTGAAAATCCCAGCAGATGATTGTGCAGGATCTGGTAGTATTAAATGCTTTTTGATACAAAATTAACTTGTACAGTGTGATGAATGATACTCTTAAATGTATATAGGAGTACCAGACCATAAAAAAAGTCGTGTAAAGTGTAACACTCTGGCCACTAACAACAAGTTTTGTTTTAGGTAGGATCCTTGGGTGGTTCTGTTTCATTTGCCATTTATCCATTGATGATCTATATAGTTAAATATGAAAAATCTTTTCAAAGTTTTTAAAGTCTTTTTGCATTTATGTGCATTTGTGTCCAACTGAAAACAGCTTGACTCTTGCCTAAATTCTGTTTCATGGAGTTTTCTATTAACAAGAGCAGAGGTCAACCAGTAATGCCCATATGCCAAATCTGCCTTCTACATCTGTTTTGTGAATGATGTTTATATATATAAAAAAACACTTGCTTATACCCATTCATTTCTGCATTGTCTGTTGCTTCTTTGGTTCTGTAACAATAGAACTGAGTGGTTACAACAGAGACCTTGTGGCTTAGGGAACCTAAAATGCTTATCATGGGACACTTTTAAGAAAAAAGTTTGCTGACTTAAACCATAACATTCTGCATTAATGGAATTTGCGATATTTTAATGCATTAGAGTAATTAACGAGTTATACTTGCTGCAGAGTGATTTAATCTGTAGATTACAGTTTTTACTTGTATAAATATATGAAATGAGTTTAAGCTTTGATTATACTTCTTGGGGAAGGGTGCTTTAGCATTTTTTAAAATTAAATATGAAAGTGTTACAAATGGTGATTTGTAGAAATCTGTAGTATCAGAGTTGAAGAGATCTAGTCATTTAATTCAGGAGATTTTGGGTCACTGTACTTCAGAAACCTGGGGAACTTTAAGGTACTTGGGTCCCACTCCCAGAAGTATCATTTCATTTGGTGTGGCATTAGGATGCAACAGCTTGTTCTAAGCACAGCCAGGGTTGGGGATCGCTGATCTTATCCCATAGAGTCATTTGGTCAATGAGGCAGCTAGGGTTCTAGGACATGAGGGATACAGAGCTGGATCAAAGATCCTTCCCTAGATTACGCACTTGTTAAAAAAGCAAGACCCCATAAATTTCTGTTTCAGTTTTTCATATTCATGAAAGTTTGATTTTGCTATGGGACAGAGACTGTAGGCTGATGGAAGCATTGTCAGATTGTAATCAAAAGGCCAGTAGGCTGCTAATGAAATGCCATCTCAGTCCTCTCCTGAGCGAAAAGAAAGGATTTTCTTGATTTCAAATAGTTTAAACATACAGAGCGCGAGCAAGCAAAACAACTTTGATTTTGGGTGGCCACAGAAAAGGCACAAATTGATTTTAGTTCAGTATTTAGACATTATCATAGCAGGAATGCCTCAGATATTTGATTAGCAACTTAGCTTGCTTTGAATAGCTTTAATTATAGGGTCTCTGAGTGGAATTTAGTTCTTTTCAGATTACTATCTTTGTATTTCTGATCCCATTAGTCTTATTAACTTGAATTTGACATGGAAATAGTCAAGTAAATATCTGCTTGGAGGCTAAGTGGTGGTAACATTGGACCATCTTTGACACTGCCAGTTTCCCTCTGTCACCCTTTCCAGTTTTTTTATGGACTATGTCAGAAAGCTTTGTTTCATGAGTAAATTTTGAACCCAGATTCAAGGTGAGTTCAGAATATACTCAAATTCATTCATTTTTGTTAAAATGCAGGGTTGTACATATTTTAATAATTCTCTTATGTATCTGGTATTTAATGCTGACAGGATTCCAGTCAATGGAGAGGTTTCATTGCAAGTAGCTGCAGGTGTGTTTCATGGTAGAGATCAAGTTTTCAGTGAAGCTGACTTGTTTTTAAAAATTTCATCCTGCTAAGTGATGAATATAGCTAATGAGCCTATGGAGCAATGATGGTAATGCTTTTATGTGTAATGTTGTACTGTTAAGTCCAAAATATGAGTTTTAAAAAGCATCAGAGTCGAAATCTGAAAGAAATATTTTTTACAATTCAAAACAGTACTCAGTATTTATTCCTGAATGACCTAGATTTTACCGAGTGAGTAAACTTTAGGCATCTCACATTAATGCAGTTGTAGTATTGTTTTCTTTCAAACTACTCATGCTCTATAATGTTAACCTTAAACATTGTTTATCTTTTCATTTTTGGTCTCCCCAGAAAGTATAATTCTTTCACTTATCATTTGAGCATCCACTATATATGCTAGCACAAGAATTTGCTTTCTGGGATTATAGTCTTTGAAGCAATCGTAATGACTTACTCTAAATTGGGTTATTGGGTTTATAGTATGTAGAGAATTCCTCTTGATAACTACTTGGTCTTCAAATAATGTATGGTGGATTTGCAACTCTGCTTCTACACATTTTTATGAAGTTTGAATTTCATTTTTGTCCATAGTAGTAGGCTAATTCTCTGGAAAACTTTCATTAAAAGAAATGAGCTATGTATGCATTATTTTGCCTTTTCAGCCAGTTACAGTCAGCAGACCGGACCCCAGCAACCTCAGCAGTTCCAGGGCTATGGCCAACAACCAACTTCCCAGGCACCAGCTCCTGCCTTTTCTGGTCAGCCTCAACAACTGCCTGCCCAGCCGCCACAGCAGTACCAGGCGAGCAATTATCCTCCACAAACATACACTACCCAAACGTCTCAGCCTGCTAATTACACTGTGGCCCCGGCCTGTCAACCTGGAATGGCTCCAAGCCAACCTGGGGCCTATCAACCAAGACCAGGTTTTACTTCACCTCCTGGAAGTACTGTGGCCCCTCCTCCAAGTGGGCCTAACCCGTATGCACGTACCCGTCCTCCCTTTGGTCAGGGCTATACCCAGCCTGGACCTGGTTATCGATAAAGAGGGCCTGCTGCACTGATGAACATAGCTGATTGCTATTTGCCTCCCAAAAGACTCCAATACTATTTTATTTTAATTTGTATTGAAGTTCAGAAATTTAAAAAAGCAGAGCATTTTTTATAATTGTTGCTGTTAATTGAAAATATAAATGGCAGGAATATAAAACAAGACCTAAATGAAAGTTTTTCTTCCCCTGCTTAAAAAATGTAGCAGCTTCCTAGTTATTTTGGAACACTACTCTTACATGTGTGTAAAGTGATTGACCTTCTAGCTTCTCTTGTCCAGAAGTTATTAAAATGCTGGGTTCAGATGTAGCCATCTTATTTGGCTTTTTACTAATAACGATGTACTTAGAGCCCTTTGAAATGACAATTAGATATGATGTATAAATGTAACCTTGATAGGTTAATAAAGATGATTGAATCCATTAGTAGTCTTGTAATTTAGTCGTTTACATGGTTAAAAAATGTTTTTTTGGAAATCATTATTGGTGTGAAGTTTTTAAATGAAGTTAAACTGTTATTTGATATCCTGACTGAAATGTGCATTTAGCAGTCATCAGTTTAAAACAGACTTTTTGAAAATAGTAGCTGCATTCTTAAATTTTCAAGATCTACTCACCTACATATATGACTTTGCTATTTTCCTTATGATGATGAATCAGTCAGAAATTAAAAACACCACAACTGTTACTGAAGAGTTTGTACTGTTTTGAAGAATACAAAGTGTATCACATTGAGAGGTGTAAGTGCAGGGCGAAGTCCTTTCAGATGAGGGCAACAGGGCACCATTGCCATCTTCCCTCCGCAGCTGAGGGGAATCGATACCTTTTTTAATGAACATGACTGATTTTTATTATAGCTTGAGTAAGCAGTTACAAAAATATCTAAAATGGTAAGGATCTTGTGAGCCCCCCCTTTGTGTGTTCAGACGTCACATTCACTCCCTGTGCATGTGGCTTGATTAAATTATAAAAACAGTTGCTTAAGGGGGTAGCTTAACAAACTATATTCAGATAATTGCATACTTATGAGTAAAGAAAAAATATTTCCTGAAACCATATGAAATTCAACTCCATTTTTAGTGGAAATTTAAAAAATAGTTTGCAGGTTTTTAGAGATGTATATGTTATCATGAATGGATAGCTTTGAGAAGCTATTTAGCTGTTACTAAAAAGTTGAAATTTAAATAAACATGAACATTAAGCCCTTTTCCCCCATGTATATACTGAAGAAAATTTAATCCAATAAGTTAAACGAAGTAGAGATTTATGGCATTAACTCACCAACACAAAGTGTACACATCAGTAATAAGTTTTTTGATGTTATTTCTGTCTTAAAAGTACTTCAAAACATTATTACAACAGTGTGATAAATAATACACAAATGATCTCTTAAAATACCATGAATAGGGAGCCAGCTTCCCCAAAAATGTTATTCTGTTAACATCAATATCTTGTTTTCTTAAAATGACTTTGTAAAACCTGATAAATATTCTCAGCAATCTTTTCTAATAAACATCTAATACTGCTACTTAGATTGTAGACTTTATACATAGTAAACAAAATAGCTTTGAATGAACATTAAAAATACCATAGTGTTCCAATGATTTTTTTTTTTGCCATGATGAAGCAGAAGGTACTTTTGAGCATCATTGCAGCATCTACCATTTACCAGGAATTGTAGTTCCACATTCATACCACTGCACATAATTGATTTGAGTGTGACCACCAATTTCTCCAAATTGGACAGGTTCTTGGCGAACTGCTCTAAAATAACCTGGGAGAAAAAAACAAAAACAGCTGAATTGTACTTTTAGCCTCACAGCTCATAAACTGAAGGATTTTAACTGCAGGTAACTGAGGGAAGCCAGTCTTGGGGTTCCCTCATTAGGCACTAACAGGCTGTCTGTCATCTTGGGGCGCCCTTGCTGTAGTCTGTCAGAGTGGGATGGTTGGTAGCATCTGGGAGCAGTTTGAAGCACCCACAATATATTCACAGATCTTAAGTCATCTTCGTCAGTGGAAGGTCTGAACTTCTAGTGACTCCTGAGTGATGCGTCTGCACTCCTTAGGCAAGTACCACGTTCCTTTCAGTTCTCATTCTGCAGCACTGTGCTCTTGTGTTTTTAGCAAGTTAGGGATGATTCCTTTCCCTGAAGACTTGTAGTTAAATTTGTAGTTACTTATATCCTTTTTTCATTTTTGATAGTAACAGTTTAAAAAAAAAATGTAAGGGAATGAAACAAATAGTGCAGATGTGCTCAGTGTAACAAAGACCATGAAAATAATGCATGAATTTTAAATGTTTAAGAGACTAATCATGATTTTTTTTTTTGCAAATTCACATGTTCTTTAAGTAGAATGCATTCACATCTGTGTAATTTCCCTTAGTTCTGCTTCCAAGTTGAGTCTCTGTGGCCAGTCAGAGCAGCGGTTTAACCAGTTCTTTTTAAGGTGATTACTTCCCTCAGCATGATTTCTTTTTCCTTCTGTGTTAATTTGTCAGTCCACTTTGCTTACTACGGGATGAGTAAACATACCTTCTTTGGTGGGTAACTGGTCAGAAGTGAGTTGCTGTCCTGTGCGGCCATCTAAAAATGAATCCACAAACTGGCAGTGATCCTCTCCATGGCCCCTCTGATCGCCTATGTTATAAAACTTTCCTGAAAAACCACAAATGGAAAGGATGATAAAATATTGCTTTTTATGAATAGTATTGAATCAAATTATTTAAAAGAACCCTCCTTTTCTGTTCTTGGGTTTTCTTTTCCCTCCTAATCACCCTATTTGAAACCACCAGTGTGTATTTTGACTGAATCATGGATTAGTGATTAGTCTCTTCCAACTAATTATTCTGGTTGCAGTACAGTTAGCCTGTGGTCTTTCTCCCCTTTCCTTCTCAGAATTAGTCATCTTTTTTTAATTATTATTATTTTTATTGGAAAGTCAGATATTCAGAGAGGAAGATCTTCTATTCATTGACTCCCCAAGCAGCCACAACAGCTGGAGCTGCGCTGATCCAAAGCCAGGAGCTTCTTCCAGGTCTCCCATGTGGGTGCAGGGTCCCAAGGCTTTGGGCCATCTTGACTGCTTTCCCAGGCCACAAGCAGGGAATGGGAAGCGGGGCTGCCAGGATTAGAACTGGCACCCATATGGAATCCTGGCGTGTTCAAGGTGAGGACTTCAGCCACTAGTTTACTGTGCCGGGCCCAGAATTAGTCATCTTTGTACAGTGCAAGACAGGGCAGGCATTGTGGCATAGTGGGTAAAGCTACCACTTGGTACACCAGCATCTGATATTGGTACCAGTTTATGTCCCAGCTTCTCCACTTCCAATCCAGCTCCTTACTAATGGTCTGGGAAAGGGAATGGAAGATGGGCCCAAATCCTTGAGCCCTTGCCAGCCATATGGAGACCTGAAAGAAATTCATGGCTTCAGCCTGGCCCAGTCCTGACCCGGTCCTGGTTCACTGCCGGTTGGGAAGTGAACCAATAGAGGGAGGATTGATCTGTCTCTCCCTTTGACTGTCAAACAAATAAATAAATATTTAAAATAAATTGCAGTCAAGCAATACATTTTTGTCACAGTTTTCTGTAAAACCTAAATATTCTTACCCAATTTCAAAGGTTGACATGGCCCATGTTTGCCTAATCCCCACCCCTCCCTCTATACTAAATCTCAGCCATACTAGCAAAACTGAAAAACTGATCTGACATCTTCTCCCTCAGAACTCACCTTTTTGTTTTGTTTTGTTTTATTTATCTCAAGTGTTTTCATTCTTGTTACACAGTTAATTCCTCCTCATTTTCTCTTGACACAACTTCTCAAAACATTTTCAGAGAGGTCTCCCTTAACAATTCTAACTTATAATTCTTATTCCTTTTAAATTGCTTTCAGAGCACTGCTAAGTTCTTGCTCATTTCCAGGTTCATAAATACATTGGTCTGTTTCTCCACCAAGAAAGTGGAGGTCAGCTCCATGGAAGCAGGAAGGGGTCTCATACTGCTCTGGGCCTGGTTCTGTCATCTAAACCACAAAGTGGATAATCCGTTCACTTTCGTCGAATGATACCAGATACCTATCTACCTTTATTGGGTCCAGGGATATATGTTCAAAGTTTTTACTGCACAAATGTAGGAAATTATAATCTATTGGGTATGGAGCTAGGAGTTATAACCCTTCTTGTATCTTAAAGATGTCATATTCCTTCCATTATAGTTAAGATTCATGTGTTATCGATAAGCTTTTTGTTCCTAGCTGACAAAACTGAGCTGAAACGTGCTAGTGCGTGTGCATTCCAGCTTGCCACTGATGTCACTGTTGCAAATTGCACTTTTATTATTTGCCTTCTAGTAACAGCTTCCAGGGCAATAACAATTTTAGTAAAATTGGAAGATTTGCATTTATATCACCAAAGGCGCTTAGAAGTTTTTGTAGGAAAGGTCAAATTACAGAATATTAGAAAACATTCTTCAAAAATAAATGCTGAAACCAAAGCTGCTATCCTTACTCACCTGTGAGGGAGTCGCTCAGGTAAATCTTGTACCTGAGAGAGTTGCACAGCTGCACTCCTACAAATTTTTTATACCATGTTCTTTTGACATACTGTTTACCCTTACATTCTGAGTAGGAGTCTGAATTAAAGGGTCTTTCAGTCCAGATGGCGTCTCTCCCGGCTGCACAAGGAAAACACACAGGTTTGTATCTGGCTCTGAAATACTGGCTGTTCTAAAAGCTTTTAAAAAAAACTTCAAAAGTCATTAACTTGCCAACACCTATTTTTTTCTCCAGTGCTACATACGGGAGCCAAAAGTATTATAATAAAGTTTTAAACAAATATAAACTGCAAAATAAGTCCATGATGAGATACAGCTCAGAACAAATGCTTTTACAATACTACAAGTGTGCAGTATTTGCAATGCCCTTTAGAAGTAAAATTACAATAACCAATTTTATATGACTAGTTATTAAAGAAATGCATTGTTGTATCTTGATTTAATTGTTAAGCAGGATTTGAGATGGCTTAGTGTATGAGTAAGATAAACTTCAAAAATACCCATCTTGTTTGTAGAACAAGGGAAACTCAGTATATTAAGTAAAAATCCATGTCTGATAGAGGAGTAAGGGGGGCAAATTAATAACTCAAATCCTGTCAAATTAGTTTAATTGAATCAGTTTAGAAACTCATCTGTTGTGTTCCCATTCATGCAAGAACTTACCAGAAACTGGCTCGCTCACTCTTGGGTCCGCTGAGGAGAGGAAGTAAGCAAACAGTAAAGTCAGACATTACTAGGACAAGTCCCAGCATTCCAGTGGTGTGGTGAACGTTGACTGCTTCTAGCTCTTAGGAAAACTGACATGTAAAATAGTACATTCTTGATACAGACTGAATTTGGAAATGTTTTTGGAAACTGTCCTGGATTTAAACATCTTGGTCTGCCAGATATGCAGCTCTATCTGCTGTGTAGGTTTTGAGTCTCTGTTGCTGTCTACCCTTTGCTTCAGTTTCAACAGCTTCCTCTTACGGTTTCATACAGAATCTACTCATAGTATAATTACCAAAATGCTATGAACTCCAGTTACTGGTAAAAGTAACTAATAATGCTCTGTGTATAGATGCTCAGTGTTTTTGAGAGGTCTAGTTAGAAAATGTTATAACTACTTTTAAAGAGAGACAATAATATAAGTTCCCTCTCTGGATATCCTGATGCTGACTTCTGTTTAATGCATACGCGAGAGCAACATTTTTAGGGTTGTACATTTATATGCTAAAATACCTTTTTTTCTGACATCAAGATAAATACGGAAAAATGTGTTATTTCTGATGGCATTTTCATCTTTGGATGGCTGTTTAGAAATTCAGAGCATTTAGCTGGGATTCTAAGGAGGTGTTAAGGCAACACCTGGCTCCCACATGGCACCACCACCCCTGTTGGGAATCAGTGTTGAGATTACCTGATTCAGTACTGAATGCCACTGTTTTGCTCGCAGGACCTTCCCCAAGCGGATTTTTGGGTTTAATCTGGAATTCATAGCTGTGTGGAGGGAATTAAATAATTATATTTGGTAGGAAGCAATATCCTTTCTCAGTCAATGGTAACATTGAGGAGAGAAAAATGTTTTAATTTTGAAACAGTCTCCCTAATGCTTTATATAAGAAATTGATTGATTAAAAAAAGTGGTTGTCTTTTTAAACACACCAGATTAGCAAACTATAACTGGGCACATATGTAATGGACAGCACAGAAAGGAAAGAAGTATGTGGCTGACCCAGGCTAATTCACCTACAGGGAACCTCAGTTTCTTCCAGGTGTTTTGGCTACTTCCTAAGAAGTGGAAAGGTTCCTTTTCCTTTCATTTCAGCTCTGAGACTAGCTGCGGGATTGGAGAAACTTCCTTGTTATAGGGATTGAACTGCCTATGTCACAATCACACATGGAAACCCTGGGAAACATCTGCTTAAAATGTAGGCATCTTATCCTACTCCACCTACTGAAACAGTCGCCAGTTGTTTATAAAAGTTCAGTTTATAACAAATTCCTGAGGTGAGCCTTTTATCCACTGAAATTTTCAAAACTGCTAGACTAAGTTATGAGAACAGGTACAATTTTGGGTTTTTTTGGTTTTGTTTTTGCAAGGACTTCCTTTTTATATTTCTTGGATATAACTCTTGGATGACAAAGGTTACGCTATCAAGGAAGTGGGCATGTTGTATTGCCTTGTGAAGAGTGTAGCACAACACTTGACATTTTTTCTCTCCCATTGTTAGAGTTTGGGTCAAAGCTTTTAGACTCAGGGTGTGAGTTAGTCAACTTTTAGAGAATGACAAAGTTTCGCTGGTAATGCAAACAGCAAACAGAGTTTATTGCGCCAGCATGTTGGGGTCAGATCGCACTTGGGGCATGCAGGCCAGCCAAGCCAGGCGGTCGGACCCCGAACAGTTCAAGACAGTAGTTTATATAGGCCCTTTGGGGCTGGGAAATATATCAAAAGTAGCAACCTTAGACATATGGCCTTTAGGCACAGGGAGCCTGTTCCGTTTTTATACTTACTATTTTTATGGCTTATTTTATTTTTATACTTTTATTTTTTTCTTGTTTTTGGGACTGGAAAAAAACTGTGCCCTTGCCTTCACAAAGTTGCAAGGCAGCAAAGAACAGATTTATCGCTAAAGTGGAATCCTCCCAAAGTCCAAACACCTCCTGGCCTAGCAAAGTAGCAGTTGTTCAGTACAAAAGAATCTCACACTGTCCAACAATAACATTTTACCCACACTCTAACATTCCCCCCTTTTTTGTTTTATACTGAGGAATCTTTCTCAGTGTAGGGTAGTTGTTGAAACTATTGTCTGAGGACTAGTAACTAGACGGTACGGTCCTTTACAAATTTTATATAAGACTTTTATTAGGAATTGGAAACTTTAACTGCCTATTATTTTATTTGGCTCCTATATTTTTAATATAACTTTGAATACACAGGTCTTGCATGGGAAGTCACTACATAGTGACTCTAGTGAATTTAATAAATTAGCACTTTTATGTCTGACGTTAATGATTACTTGAGGCTTTTGACACACGATGTTTAGTCTGTGGAAGCTTTCTGAATCCACAACAACCCCACGAGGCATTAGACAAGGCCACGCACAAAGTGGAAGTTCTCCTCTCCTTCGAGAGAAGAGCACAACCGTCTTTGATGGTTGCTTTTTTGCACTGGGGCATGCACCACTGAGGCCCTTTACGGAGCGACACTCTTGCAGCTGCGTCTTGGGCTTTCCACACCTGATGCGCTTGCTCTCTTGCTGGCTCTCCTGTCAGACCAGAATGCCTTTTGGGCTGATTTTGAGGCCACTGAGTGTTACTCAAGATTGTCAGTCTATTAGTTTGTTGTAAAAACCATTTTCTATGTGGGAGTATTTTAACATTCTTTGACATTTGAATTATTGTTGAATATTTTTATACATATAGCCATATGACTATATAGTTTTTCACATAGACATTAGGTAACACACATTGTAACAATAGTAACATTTTTTGTAACCACTTTTTGAAATATTTCTTAGGTATTTAGAGATATCTTGTTTCAATAATTTGAATAAACTATAATTATAGTTTATCATTAACCTTTAGTTTTAATGGATACAATAGGTCTGTTATAATCTAGAAAATAAAGTATTCATGTTTTGAATTATTAAACATTAAGCAAGTAGAGACATTTGTATTTTAGATAGTATTGTTAAACCACTTGTAGGATTTTATACACTTTTGTACTTTTTAGACCCAAGTGCTTAATCATCACGACTGATAACACTGTAACCAGATGGTCACTTAGGGATTAGGAAGGAAGGTTTGAGGAATTTACATATTAACAATTAGTTTGTCCATCTAGTAGGTGCCTTTTTTTAGTCTGTTAGTTTTTGTTTTTTGACTTGGGGGAAAAGCACTTTTTTCTTAATTTGTTCAATAATAGAGCTTATTGAAGCTGGATAGACAATTGATAAAGTTGTCAATTTGTTTTTATTAACAATTTTCAAAACTTGAGACTTCCATTGTCAGATATTTAAGAGTACTCTTATAGATGTACACTTTAAAGGGACTTTGCAAACAGATGTCAATTTAAATGTCAGTAAATACTTAAACAACACTGTAATAATATTTTAAAAATTATAATTAGTTCTACATAAAACTTGCAAGATTTATTTCTCAAATTTTATGACTTTTTCACCTCTTTTTTAATATGATTAAACCTTTAACTATTTTGTCCTAGCTTTTTTTAGCCATATTTTTTTTAGGACAAAATATTTTACCACCACAGCAATTTTCTTCTTTAATAATTTTTCTTTCATAATCTTTTTATTAAAAATACACTTTTATGTTTATAACTATTTTTTTACTTGCTAATTTAAGACTCTAAACTTAAACATCTTTTAAACAAAAGTAGTTTAACTTTTAGATACAATTGTTTTAGGCAATTTTTAATTATTTTTTATATATAGCCAACTCATGAACACATTTTAAAACACAAACCCGCTTCAGAACCAGAAGCAGTTACCTCCTTTTAGTTGATTTGGGAACTTTCCTCTTTTTAAATGAAGGCAGAGACAAGGTCAAGGTTCTAAAGTCCCAACTTCTTCAAAGGCCAGCTCCAAGCATGCCCCTCCCTTTTTTTGGGCTGATAGGCCTGGCGTATCTTTTTATCTTTTTCTTTATTGAAGTCAAGGGTACTGAAGAACTTTTGACAAGAATTTTTTACTTTTGTTTCGATTTTGTTGCTTTAAAAAGGTTAAATACTTAGAAGATTATATATGATATAGACAACTTTATTACACATGCTTTAAGAACTCCTTGTTTTCCTGTAAGGCAAAATTTTACAAACAGTACTTTTTTATAAGAACACAGATAACTTATAACCTGAATTAATTTTGTGATTAAAAACATTTTGACCAATGGACATAAATATCAATACACATTTTTTGCAACCATGTAAATATCTATTACTTTATAGAATATATGAAGCAATTTTGTATAATTTTATAACATTGTGAGAATTCAATCTAGATTGTTTTAAATAGCAACTGAATTATCTAAATTTTGTCTCTTTTTTTGAGAGTTCCATGGATCCTATTGAATTCCCAAAGTCAGGAGAACTGAGCATGCTGACAAGTAGGCCAGATCTGATCCGAGTTACAACATTAGAAACCAGTGCTAACTTTTAAGACCAAAAAGTAGTAGAAAACATTGTAAAACACTGAGAGTTCATTACTGAAGTCACTTGCCGTAATACAAAAACTGATAAGGCCACATGAACCCATCACCAATATTAGTAAAATACATCACAAAAGGCACATAGGATTCCACACTCCTAGTCAGAGGCAGAGACCAACCCAGAAAAGGGACCAAAATCTCTCAGACTAGAAAGAGTTAAATTAACTGAAGAGTTTGCTCCCGCCCAGGTCCTGCTGCCTAGAAGCCATGCCTTGGCCAATCGGCAGCACTCCTAAGCTGTGGGAGCCTTCCCAGGCATCCAATTCAAGCCTAAAATAAAAACAGGGCTATAAAACAAGGACACACAGTACACATCTAATTTAGGCCCGCAAATACACAAATTCCCAAAGCAGGCTAATTTTTATTCGGACTGGTCCACTTTACACACTTCTCCACACACTCACCACTCCTCTAGATCCGGATCCTTAACTAGAAGTGTTTTGAACAGTGTCCACTTGGACTGCCGAGAATAAATGAGCTCAAAAACTTCCTCTAGGATGTAATCCTGCTCCTGCCTTGTAGGTCATTTCTTACGTTACTTACTCGGGATGGCCAAGTCCCGCTACGGTCACTGGAGCCTCTCTTGCTCCCCTGAAGCCTCGTCACTGGAGCTTTGCCCGCTCCCCTGAAGCCTCGTTACTGGAGTCTCTTGCTCCCCTGAAGCCTGGTCACTGCAGCCTTGCTCCCCTGGCTTTCCTGGCTTTCCTGGAGCTTTCCTTACTCCTCTCCGGGGTGATCAAGTCTCACTGCAGTTCCTGGAGCTTCCTTGCTCCCCTGGGGTGATTAAGTCCCATGGTGGTGTCCTGGGGCCTCACTCGCCCCTCCCCCCCCCAGCCTCTTGCTCCCCCTTGGGTCTAACCAGAGCCCTCGAGGAATACTTAACTCTGATACTAGTCGACTGTTTGGTCACTCTAAGAGGTTGTCGACAATCTCACTGGGGCCTCCAAATGTTAGAGTCCGGGCCAAAGCCCCTAGACTCAGGGTGCGAGCTAGTCAACCCCCAGAGAATGGCAGAGTCTCGCTGGTAATGCAAACAGCAAACAGAGTTTATCGCGCCAGCATGCTGGGGTCAGACTGCACTTGGGGCACGCAGGCCAGCCAAGCTGGGCGGTCGGATTCCGAACAGTTCAAGACAGTAGTTTATATAGGCCCTTTTGGGCTGGGAAATACATCAAAAGTAGCAACCTTAGACATATTGCCTTCAGGGACAGGGAGCCTGTTCCGTTTCCATACCCACTATTTTTATGGCTCATCCCATTCTCACACTCTTATTTTCTTCTTGTTTTGGGGACCAGAGAAGAACTGTGCCCTTTCACAAAATTACAAGGCAACAAAAAACAAATTTATCACTAAAACAGAATCCTCCCAAAGTCCAAACGCCTCCTGGCCTGGCAAAGTAACAATTGTTCAGTACAAAAAAATCTCACACTGCCCAACAATAACATTTTACCCACACTCTAACACCATGATATAATAGTCATATTCATATGCCCTTTATTTCAAAAGGTAAAACTAGACCCTCCCCCCATACACATAAAGAAACCCACATCTTTGGAATTATAAATAACTTTGATTCTATTAAGAATTATTCATAAAATTATTAGGATTTGACATTTATGCATAAGCTATGTAAGCAGAGCAAACTTAAGCAATCCAAACTATAAAGCAGGTTGGCATTTACAAGAAATTCACAGGGCCTTTCAGTAGCAGACTTAGCAACAAACTCACTGAATTGAACTGACCTGAGCCAGCTGATGGCATCCTGAGTTCCAGATTTATAGAATGCTTTCTGGCAGATAATTTGTCTTTGAGAAGTTTGTAATTAAGAACAAAGAACATGCAAAAGATAGGTATTTTATTAAAAAAAAAAGAAAAAGTAAAAAGCAGAGGGTAACAGTTTGGTACATGTGGTGCTAAGTCCACAATTTTAAGATAATAGGGGCTCAGACAGCCAGTTGCTTGATCATTGAGGCAGTAAACACTGCTGGAACTGGGACCAGCACCATGGCATCTAGGCTAAGCTGCTGCATACAGCACTTGCATCCCATATAGGTAATGTGGCTGCTTCCCTTTAATCCAGCTCTCTGCTTAAGACCTGGGAAAGTAGCAGAGGATGGCCCAAGGCATGGGCCCCTATGCTGAAAAAGCTCCTGGCTTTGAATTGACTCAACTGCTGCCCTTGCAGCCATCTGGGGAGTGACCCAGTGCATGGAAGATACTCTGGTCTGTCTGTCTTTTCCTGCCCCTCACCCTGCTTCTTTCTGTATAACTCTGCTTAACTCTGCTTTCCAAATAAAAATAAAATAAACCTTAAAAAAAAAACCTGCTGGAATTTAATAGACTCTAGTGTTAATGACGACTTTGACTGTATCTCAAGTACATTATCTGACATTATATAGATTAATACATAGTGCAACCCCTAAGATAAATAATATTCTGATTTTCTGTTGGGAAAATTAAGTTCATAAACATGGTAGAATTTACCGTCATCTCCAGACTTCAAAAGTGAGAAAGGACACTTAGAAGTTACCCTTCCTCAGAGAGTATTTAATGAGACTTCAAAGGAAAGCATTCTATAACCAACAATCACATAGAATGCCACTGTTAATTGTGATGAAATTACATCATTTAAATAAATCACACGTGTGTATGTTTCCAGTGGGGTGTGTTTCTGAGATAACATTCTTGCTGAGAGACCTAATAATGAGGAACCAGCAGAAATAAAACCACCACAAAATTATGGTGACCTGATAGTGGGAAAGCAAAAGAAATCCCAGGCATGTGGATTCTGACTCAAGTGGGAATGCATCCCACATCCTTTTATGCCAAAAGTCCCTGTACTTCGGCCAAGTCTGATTGTTGGAATTATATCTGTGTCTGTTTTGAAGTTACACGTAAGCTCTGTGGACAGCCACAAATATTCATAACCTACTTTTTCCTGTTTGTTTTTTTTTTTTTTGCCAGAATTTTGTGACACTTGAAATTTAAGAAACTGATGAAGAATGAGTTTAATTAACAACATGGAAGCTTTTTTTGGGGGGGGGGAGTGGAGGGGTGGAAACCCCTACTTACCCAAGAAGCACACTATGCCATAAAGTGAATGACGCCATAGGCTAAAAGTAATGTCTGAAATCATGTACATAGCAAATGTGCATTCGATGGTTTCAAGATTGCAAAACAAAAAAAAAAGGAAATAAAAATATAAAGTTAGAAGTAGATATTTTGGAAGATAAAGTTACGTTTTTCAAATAAAGATGAAAAATCAGAAAAATAGAAGAGTAGAGTTTATTCCAGAGAATACAGGACCTAACTAGTCAGAATTCAAGAACAGACAGTAGGGAGAAAAGAGAACAGAAAATTATTCACATTTCCCAGATCTGAAATATGTGAGTTAGCTAAAGCATACAAGTAAGCCTTTGCTTGTGATGCCTGCATTCCATATCAAAGTTAGTTGCAGCTATTTTTCTTCTGACTCAGCTTTTGCTAATGTGCCTGGGAAAGCAGTGTAGGATGGCTCAAGTACTTTTGGGCCTCTGTCACCCAGGATACTGTTCCTGGCTCCGGGTTTTGGCCTGGACCTGGCTGTTGTGAACTTTTGGGGGAGTGGTCCAGGAGGTGGAAGATTTTTACGTCTTGTTTCTCTTGCTGTGCTTTTTGAATAAGTAAATATTTCAAAAATATTTCTGGGTTTGTGTTGTGGCACAGTGACACTGCCTGCAATGCTAGCATCGCATATGGGCACCAGTTCCAGGCCCAGTAGCTTCATCTCTAACCAAGCACCCTTCTCATCTGCCTGGTAAGGCAGAAGATGACCCAAGTACTTGGGCCCCTGCTGCCCATGTGGCAGACCTGTGAGAAGTCTGGTTCCAGCGCTGACTGCTAGAGCCATTTGGGTAATGAACCGGAGGGTGGAAGATAGATTCATTCATTCATTCTTACTCTCTTCTCTTTGACTTTCAAATAAATGTTTTAAAATAAAGATTTCAGAGTACTAGGAAATAAAGGTGAGATCCTAAAAATGGAAAGGTCCTAATCAGAGGATCCAGAATTACAATGACATTTGATTGACAGCAACACTAGAAGTCTGGAAACAATGGGGCAATAACTATTAACACAGTTAATAATATAAATAAGACATTTTAAGACATAAGGACTCAATCATAAAGTTTAAAAGACAAGGGAGGCAAGACACAGACGAAAGGTGATCGTTTGGGGTTCTAGAAGAGATTTTCTTTTCAAAAAAGATTTTACAAAAACAGAACAGAGAAACAACTTGAGTGTCCATTTGACAAATGATCAACCTGGAAGAATGGATTTCATTAACGGGTAAAAATCTAAAATGTTTGCCTCTGCCAGACAGAATTTAGGAATAAGGAGGAAATTGCCTATATTAAGCATGTGCATTTTAAGATCTTATATACATTTATCACACAGATGAAAATTAAATTTTAAACGTCACCTGTAAGACATACTCTCCATGTATGGAGAGATGAAGATGTATACAAATGGAATGCAGTTCAGATGGCAGCTGCATGCAAACATTTGAATCCTATGGAGGACAGGCCAGTTGGGTTGACGGCTCACAGAAGAATGCCATGCCCATGCTAGCTGGGTAGATGAGTCACAGCCCTGCACACCCATAATCGGAGGCAGCACATGCAGTGGTTATGACATGGAGCCAGGAAGATGAGTTCCCTACTCAGTCTTATGATCTTCAGGGTGAAGGATTTAATCTCTGAGCTTTGATTTCCTCATAACAAATGAAGAAGGGCCACCCTGTATGTGTCAGAGTTGTTTGTCTTGCTGACTTTGCCTCTAGTGTAGTGTTGAATGATATCTGAGCTTCATGTAGGGGGGTTTCTGTCAGTGTGAGAAAAGTGGAAAAATGCAGTGAGAAAATGTTAGGAGTCCTTAAAAAGGGAGCAGGAAAGCCAATCCATCAGCTCAGGTGAGCTCATCTTATCCCAGGCATCAGGTAAGCTGGATACCTGCCACAGGCAGTCATTGTGTAGGTCTGGGAGTACAGACAAGGAGAAAGGGCAAGACACCCAGAGGACAAACCACACCTGAGTCAGGGACAGAAGGGAAGACAGAAGACGAGCCTGGAATGAGATGAGGGGATTGATCACAAAGGGCTGCCTGTTGTATTTCAAGGGATGTTCCTTATGCCACCTTTTTTCTGACAGGACGCAGAAATTCGATTAGGGCTGTACTTCTAATTCTGCAGCATGGCTGTGCTGTTCTGTCACCTCCTTAGATAGCAAGGAATTCAATGAAAGTAATAATTACATGGCAATGTGAGAGGAAGAACTATTGTTCTATTTACAGACTACTGGAATTCCATGTTTTTATAGAGTGGTTGTTTTCCCTCAATGAAAAGTTTCTAAACTAATTGGTTTCTTTCTTCCTTAACAAAAAAAAGGAATTGCTTTTATGCTGCCCACGGCTATTATAAAACTAAACAAAATGTCCTAAGCTTTGGCAGTTCATTTTATTCCTTTCTTCGAAGCCCATGAAGAGACACATTAAAAAGTTAATGCAGATTGTGCAGAGACCTGATTTTACAAAAAACCACCCTAAAAAGGATGTAATGATTATTCCACATGCTTGCTTCCTCTGCCAGAATTACAGCTCATAAGCAGTTGCTGCCTCTTTTCCCGCTAACCTCACTTTATTAAACCAAATAACATAAACAGTAGTCTCAAACTGTCGTTCCTGCCACCAATAAGATACTGGTAGGTTTCAGTCTTCAGGGAAGAACTGTTTCTCAAAATCCTTCCAAGCGACAGAGCTCAATAAAAATGTTGGGGCAGATGACGTGAATTTGATTTATCTTAATTACCAGAGTACATTTTCCATAGGAAATTGCTGGCCCATGCATAAGTCTGGCACACGGAGTGGATTCTTTGTCTGCAGAGTGAGAAGGAAAGAGGGTTCCTTGGAACACTTTTTTTAGTGTGCAGGAGTTGTGTTATCTGTCCACGTTGCCTAACCAGTTAAACAGAAAGAACTGGATCCATCAAGGGATTATCAAAACTTGTGTTTAAAACAACCTAACAGATGACAGACCACAGAAAAAATATCTTCCAGTCTGTCTGATTCTGGGCAAGGTTTTCACTGATTACGGACAAGGTTTTAGCTTTGTCTATAGTTTCAGTTTTTTCATTGACTCCATACATGATTTTAGTCATTGTATGAATTATGTCTTTTTAGAACTGAAACAGACTAACCTATTAATCCTCACTTCCTGTTCCCATAAGAAGTAGATCGAGACTTACTGAAAGATGCTTTGCAACTTTATTCCCTGAACTAATAATAATCACAGTGAGTTTTGCAAATAGAGTGGTTTGCTCCAGATAGAACAAGCTCTTCTTAGTATCTTCTACCTCGACACGAATGAACATTGCCTAAAGAGAGAAGATGGAGATTCTTGCAAAAAACTCATGCCAGGAGGTTTCATGGGGCAGGGGGACACCTCAAAAGTAAGTGTCATGGAATGGGCTCGGGAGATCCTGATGCAGCTGGACACATCTGCACACTGTGCTTGGGGTGAGAGGGACCCTCCAAAGAAAAAAATGTACCTTTTTTTGTTCGTTTGTTTGTTTTTACCAAATGCTATGGATCCCAACACATTTTGGTTCCTCTTCTCTGTGCTCATGTATGGCCACAGCCTCCTGTAGCAGCAGGCAGCCACTGACCCTGCCGGGCAGGACTCTCTGGAACCCCTGCCAAGCGGCAGGCAGGTAACCCAGTGCAGCCATGCAGCTCTGCTCTGGCTGGGTAGATAGCAATATCCAGTTCCGCCTGCAGAACCAAACTCCCGTCAGTGAAATAACTGCTGCATGGCATACTGTGGGTGAATTTTTGAGTTTAGTAAGCACTTGCTAAGACATAAAAACAGGCAGAAGGTTGGCATTCATCCTGAGAACAAGGGTGCAAAATTTTTGTTTCAGGAATACATTGTAACCACTTAAGAATTTTACATGGAAATCACTCTGTTGCCCTCTAGTCTGCCTTGAGTCTCCTGGGTTAAAAGCGCCAAGCATACGAAATCCACCCATGCAGGTAGGTAAAGGATGGGCAGTAATTACCATCCTTTTTTTTTTTTTTTAAAGAAAAAGTTATGGAAAATGTTTTTCCAAGAAATAATTTACAATGAATCTCCTACCACTAGAAAACAGCTATAATTCTTTTAAAAGTCATTTTCTTCTAAATATCCTCAGGGGGAAATTTTAACTGCTATAATTGAAAATTTACCTGCTTTTGAAATGCAATTGTGCAATGCATTGTGCTTCAGAGTTACCTCCCAACACTGAAACAGGGCTGGAGTTCTTTGTAGCTAATAAAGAACACCCTGTGACCCATGTGAGAGACCTGGATTGCATTCCTGGCTCTGCTGTTGCCTGGACTGGTCTTAGCTATTGTTAGCATCTGCAGAGCAAATCAGTAGTGGGAAACTCATTGTGTGTGTGTCTGCCTGCCTCTCCTATTTAAGTTAAAAATACATATTTTTCAAAAGTTTCAACTTTTAGAATACTTCTTCAGATTCTGGATTTTTGGACCAGGGATGTTCAACCAATAAAGTCTATGCAAATATTCCCAAATCTGAAAATCTCTAATCTGAAAACTCTGTTCATCCTAAATATTACAGGTAAAAATTACTCAACTTGTATAGGAAAATTCGTGATCTTGATATCTTAATGAATTTCACTCGATAGTTTCAAATTCTAAAAATAACATCAACTGAACTGCTTCTTGGACAAAAACAAGTGTCAATTAACACCTAACAGTAAATTCAGCAAAGGAGTCGTGATGCCAGCAGTTCCTAAATCTAATTGAATATTGCTTTTCCCAGAGACAAATCCAGAGGCCTCCTGTAGGATTTGTGCAAAGGTCCACTGATGTAGGACCCACGAGAAAAGAAGAACACACACCAAGAAGGAGGAGAGAAAGAACCTGGCCTTTCCACCTGAGGCAACTCCAGAAACAACTAGCCAAAGTCCTAAAACTGTAACAAATTGATTGTTACCAAGAGGCCCCATAACCTGTAACTACACAAGCAAATGCAATGCAGGCCAGAGGTTCTTATTTCTCCCTCACTGACTTTACCAGTCAGCTCAGATGTCCAAAGGACACTCCTGCCATGACAGTAACCTAATGTGACATTTATTCTAGCAAGTGTTACTCATTACTATTAGTTCAAGTATCTGATTATTCCAAAAAGTGTGAAATGAAATTCAGAGCAAGTCATCTGCTAGTCATATCCTTCTGAGTCGCCCCGTTTCCTAACTTGGCTTCACAGGCCCTCCTCTTTGACCTGGTTTCTACTCTCTTCATTTCCTCCCCCACCAGTCATTTTCACCATGAATATTGGGGAAAACAGCCCATTACTCACTGCACTCACTGTGCCATGTTGGGCTTCGGTGCACTGATACATGCTGTTTTTTCTGGCATCCCCCAACCCCTGTCCCCAGTCACCTGGCTGGTTCTACCCTAACCATCTTTTCACGCTGCAATCCAAGCATTTTTTTCCTGGGGGATTTTGCTCATTTCCCTAGACTTTGTGAAGTGCCACCCATTCTGGGTTCCCTGTAGCACACTTCTGCCCAACCTTACACCACTCTGTGTTGAATACTGGGGTTAGCAGCAACCTTGCCTCCAGCCTCCTACGCAAGGACAGCCCCCCATGCTCATTAATATGTGTAGCCACAACACCATGCACACCACTGAGTACATCCTTGGCACTTAGTAAATGTTATCTGAATGGAAACACAGATATTTTTAGAAACAAGTTGGGTTTAAAATGTTGTTGGAATAATCATATTTAACATTCTGATGGTGACCTAGTAGTGCACTGTGAGGACCTGAGGGTAGCTTGATGCACACAGCAAATGGATGCCATTCAATGAGTATAGTGTACAACCCAGATCACTTTCTATTAAGTGGTATTAAAAGCAGGACACTGAAGAAGAAAAACATCAAGTACAAATTCACCAACTAAAAAGTCAAGTGACGTCTTTCTCTTCTCCCTTTAAAATATGTTATCATGTAAGTAGGCTCACTCTATTTTGCTAAGGCAAATTGTACCAAGATCATCATGTGGGCTTTTCCTGAAGTATATGCTTATTTTGGCTAATTTAATCTTTTAAGGAAGTTAACAGTTCCAACATTTCCTAAGTTACAGCTCAAAATAGTAAACCTTAAAGAAAAAAAGAAAACACATTGTGGAAGAAATGTTACTTCTGCAGGATAGGACTGAAGTTTCTTTTTGCTTAAAAATATTAGAAAATGTTCCCCCTTGTCACAATTGAGCATTGCAATTGATAACCCAATTCTGTTCAGTTGATGGCACTGAAAGTTCTAAATGAAACTTACAAAAAAGGAAATCTTAGAACATCTCTACAATTCTAAAA
Source organism: Ochotona princeps (assembly GCF_030435755.1). NCBI lineage: Eukaryota > Metazoa > Chordata > Mammalia > Lagomorpha > Ochotonidae > Ochotona > Ochotona princeps. The sequence continues at coordinate 67,984,595 of NC_080834.1, forward strand.
CTGGTGAGGTCCTTATTTTTCTTAAGATAATAAAATAAACTGATAGAGTGTTTGACATTTCCAATGTAAGAAGGAATAAAAATAAATAGATGTATGTAAACAAATCTATTTTCACAGATAAACTGCACAACACATACATACTAGGAAGCAAGGATAACCCTGCAGCATTTGTCTACGCCCAGATAAAATTAGGACTTCCAAGGAAATATTTAGACATACCTTTACATTTTTAAATTAGGCATTTATCAATAATAATTGAAAAAACAAATGCTTTCACTACGTTTGCTTCTTTGGCTTCCATGTCCTAGCTCCCCTTCCTAGCCGACAGGTGTGTACCTTGATGCTTCAAACAGAGCTGACAGGCACGCGCCACCACCTCTGCTTCAGACCTCTTTGAATTTTGACACTTCATAACAACATTTTGGATCAACTTTTAATCTGCAGCCACCCTGTTAACCTAGAACACCTCACCAATAACCTGCACATGTTCAAACTATAAGTCCAGAAGTATTTAGTGCTAGGTAAAGAAACACAAACTAGATATACAGGCCCTTGCTCAACAGAGATGATGTAGTTTATTGTTGTGCTGTGATTATGTCTTTGGCACATGCAGAACTGCTGAAATGGCACTGACAGCTTACCTTGTATCTGGTTTCAGATTTTCTACGGTGGAGAAAGTCTGATTTGTAACTTGAATGGACTTGTTCTTCCCACTGAATGAACCATTTTCTCTGGATATTACTTCATATTCTGGTAACAGAAAAAAAGTCATCAGATACTTGTCTTCATATCCCCGCTGATATATTTGTCCTTGAAATTCATATATAATAAAACATCCAGATCTTAAAAATGAGCAAGTGAGATAACAGCTGTAAAGACATACTGTTCTTACACACGGGTACTTCAAAAAACTCACAGGAAATAGAATTAGAAATATGTTTATTTTGATGTATTTTTTAGGTTATTTATTTATTCATTTATTGGCATGTGCAATTTCCATGACTTTTGCAGACTTTCATAATTGCAGGAAATTCAAAAAAAATTTTGCACCAAACCAAGAATGTTTTTAATGCTTCCCAAAAACTGTCCAAATTACTCTCATGCATTAGCTAATGCCAGAGGGGCTTAGTCACATGATAGATAGCCAAGGTCTCAAAAGCATTTTTGGAATTTCTCTTGGACATTTCTGATTTCCTTGAACTAGACCAGAGGAAGGCTGGTGACTCATGAAGCCTGATGGCCTTCTTGCAGTTGCTGTGGGTTTTGTTGATTGGCAAGGCAGTTTGCCACCACTGGGAAGCTTAGAGTTTGGGGAAAGCACCATATGGAGAGCGGTGTTTGACAACAAGCTGTCTTTCCTGCCCCATGAGGCTTTACAACAGAGTTGGGGAAGAGGACACTGAATATGGGGTGCTGATGAAAAAGATGAGTTTAAAACACAGAGGCAAACGATGGTTAACCCAATAATAAGCTTCACTACACTCCTTCATTTTAAATTATTGAATCAGTAGTTTTGGGTAGTTACTGGTTATAGAAGTTCTGTTCGCTTGATCATTTTTGTGAGCTTAAACAAATTCTTGACAGTCTGCAAAGAAGTCTACAAACAAATTCATTTAAAGACATATTTCTAGGAACCTGCAGGACTTATGAAAAAAAGAGATTTTCAGAACAGTAGAGCACAACCCCTAAACTTTGCTAGTTGCTTTTCTCTTTCAGTGGTATTTGGTTTAATGCATGTGACTGGATCAGACAGATAACTAGGGAAAAACAAAACAAAACACATTCAAAACCAGCTCCATCAATATGAAAATACCCAAGGGTTGAGTATCAGATACAGTGGAAAGGCTGCAAAAGAGCCATAGGTTGATAGTAGGACATTCTGCTGTTAGGACTGAGACTAAGAAGCTAGGTGAGTACATGAACATGGGCAAGGATTGGTTCTTTCTCAAATCAAAGGCTAGCTTTGAGTGAGAAAGGAAGATTCAGAAAATAGGGTAAAAATGGCCAGCTAAACATAGACAAGCTGCTTACCTGGAAGTTACCCTGATGACATGTTTCATCTGAGAAACAGCTGCTGTTTCCATCTTTATAGTACAGAACATGGTTGGCTCATCCTGCATCCCCTACTCCCCACTGCCCCTCTCTGCCAGCATCTTTCTTGACTAGCTCCTCTGTGCTGCTCCTGTCTCCTCTCCCCACCTCCCCAGACAGCACGAGACATATGGCAGGCAGCTGGGCAGCAAGACCCTCACAGACTAACACTGTTTGCTGTATTCTCTAGCTAATTTGACTTGTTAACCATTTTACCGCTTCTTTTAACATTTGATCTTCCAGTTCACTATAGAGAATCAAATTTCCATACAACCAATTCAAATGACTTGAGGTTTTTAACTTTTAAATAATTTTAAGAGAAAGTGATGCATAGTGGCAGAATTATAACTTCCTGAAATGAGCAGAAAACTGACCAGGAGTAGTATTTTTCAAAGACAGCTAAAATAATTTTGGCCTCCTTCAGAGAAAGCTCTAGGCCAATTTATAAACTGAATTAGTGAAAGGAATTCTAGTTTCAATATTGGTAATGGCCTCTTCTCATATATTTTTCTGGAAATGAAACTACTAGCTCTATCTCCACGTTGTCCAATAGAATTCTGAGAGGGAAGGGAAGGAACACTGCTTAGAGAGATGTGTTGAATCACAGGGGGGCCACGCAGAGATAGGGGTCATCTTTTCCTACCCTGTAACACCTTAGACAACAGAAGAACAAGACATGTTCTTCCCCAGATGTGCTGCACACATCACAGGGTGACCCAGGGCCCCCCACTCCCAGGACACAGTAGTGTCAATAACTCCCACACTGGGAACATGTCCTCATCCACGATCTTACCAGTGACTGTGTCATTCAGTGGCTTTTCCCAGTCTAGGATGACAAACGAGGGGCAGCCTTCCACAGTGACCACTGTGAGGTTGGTGGGTGGGTTCATTGGTGGACTGGTAGCATTCCCTTCTGTGGCCTCCTCTGTGGGGAACCGTTTAATGGAGTCGGTGATGGAGCAGGGGCTGCTGTCTGGCTTTGGGATGTATCGCACATGAGGACCTAAGAGAGAGGATGCTGACATTTAGCATCTGAGATTTGACAAGAAGGAAGAGGTGAGTTTGAGCTCAAAGGTGTGATGGCGTGAGGACACTGGGTCTTGTTTTGCAAGCTGATGGTTAAAAACAGTGATGTGAACAGTTCTAATTTGTGAATATACCCAAAATCCTGTTTCTGGAATACATGATATCGATGCTGTATTTGATTTACTTTCTAAAATGATTCACCATAGACTAATATTCAAAAGTAATTTGATCTCCCTGGGCATGGTTTAAACTTTCCAATTTGCAAGGTGTTGGATCTTGCTTCAATATTGGTGAATAATTAGTTTTACATTAAGCACAGTTCTAATTTCACTTAATAGATTTTTAAAGGCAAACTCACAGGGATGAAATTGGCTTAAGTTTTACTGCACACCTCACCTCCTCAAAACAAACATATTTTAGGAATGTGAAAATCAGCATGCAATAACGTGGAATTAACAGAAAATATTAACCACGAAGAGAAAAATCAATCATTTGAAGGAAACTTAGAATATCCATAATGTTAAAATTGTCAGATGAGAACAATAAACAGCTATCGCGATTATGTTTGTTCTTAAAAGTGATGTGAATACATGGAAGACACACAAAAGACCTAAATCATAAGCCTAGAGATGAAATATACAATGTGTAGGATGTAAAATATGTCACATACAATTAATATGAGTAAGATTCTGCAGAATAAAATGATAGTGAACTTGAAGGCATTGCAATAAAAACTACTGAAAGCACAAATGGAAAGAAAAAAATTAAAGAAGATTCATGAGATAACTTCAACTGGTTTTGCATACATATAATTGATATACGCAACGTCAGGAGCAGGTGGGAAGCACACTGCAAGACATAATTGACCCAAAGTTTCAAAAAATGGCTAAACTTCTATACCCACAACAAGGAAATAAGCAGATCATATTGAAATTTCTTGGAACTAGTGAGAAGGAGAAATTTTTAAAGGGGGCAGGGTGGTGACACAAGATGGAAATTTAGTTGTGCAAAAAAGAGGAGAAACATTGGGCATGGTAGCTGCACAGGCAAATATGCAGCTTTTTAAAAATCATTTGAGCCTTTTAAAAATAGTTTGCCATTTAAACAAAATAAAAACAATTTACTACAATGCATATAACCTGTAAAACTGTAAAATGAAAACATGTAAGAGGAAATAGAAGCTATGAGGAGTCTTTAAAAAGTCCTTAAAAGATGTGTGTTATGAGAAAAAGCACGGATTTCAAAGTTTTTCAATCAAAAATAATGATCTTTTATTTCCATTTCCATGAATTTTTGAGGTACTCTCACCTTAGCATATAGGTTTTTATATGAGAAGTTGTGTATCACATGGGAAGGTTGTGCATAATTTGGGAAAGTTGATCGTAGTAAGTTAAAGATGTATGTTATAAATCCAAAAAAGAATACCATCTAAAACAAAGTTTCAGCTGATAGGATGACAAAAAAGATAAAATAAGGTCACAAAATCATCTAAAATAAAGTTGAAAATCAGAAAAAGAGGGAATTTAGATGGGACCAGCAGAAGACAAATTTGCAAGATGAAGATTTCGTTTCACAATACCAACAACCATTTTATGTGCAAAATAAAATGGAAGAGATTGATATCCTGGATTAAAGTCAAGAGCCAGCTGTATGGTGTCTAACAGAAGCATGCTTTAAATACAAACAGACCAACAGGCTACAAATAAAAGGATAATAAAAGGACAAGAAAAAAACTGCATTAATGAAAACGAATGCCTGACTGGACACATAAATTTTAACAAATTATATTTTAGAGCAAAGAATATGACAAGAGAAAAAGGTCATCTCACAATCAATCAGGAGTTCATCACCAGCCTAAGTAATATCCATCTGTAGGTGCACATCTTTAAAATATGTACAACAAAGATAGAAATGAAAGAAAGAAATTCATAATTGTAGTCAGATTTCTAGAGTACCCATTCATTTACAGTATAGACAGAAAGACTGGTACAAAACAGCCAAGCAGGGCCCAGCGGTGTGGCCTAGCGGCTAAAGTCCTCGCCCTGAACGCACTGAGATCCCATATGGGCGCCGGTTCTAATCCCGGCAGCTCCACTTCCCATCCAGCTCCCTGCTTGTGGCCTGGGAAAGCAGTCGAGGATGGCCCAAAAAGCCTTGGGTTCCTGCACCCGCGTGGGAGACCTGGAGGAGATTCCAGGTTCCTGGCTTTGTATCGGCCCAGCACTGGCCGTTGCGGCTCACTTGGGGAGTGAATCATTCTTCCTCTCTGTCTCTCCTCCTCTATATATATCCGCTTTTCCAATAAAAATAATAATAATAAAAAATAGCCAAGCAACTTGATTAAATTGACATTTGTAGAACACTTGTTATGGTTGAGTTGTGTTCCTCTAAAATTCCTACATTGAAGCTCTGACGTCCAGTGTAACTGTAGTTGAAGATAGGGACTTGAAGAGGTGAACGCAGGTTGAATAAGATCAGGATGGGACCCTATGCAGTCTGACTGGTGTGCTCAGAAGAAGAAAGAGCGGGGATACACACAGGAATGGCCCAGGAAAGAGTGAGATGAAAACCACCTGCAAGCCAAGGACACAGGCCTTTGAAGAAACCACACCACTACTCTGAGACTTCCAGGATCTAGAACTGTGAGATGTATCAAGCCACAGAGTGTGTGGTAGTATGTAACAGCAGTCCTAATAAGTTAATTCAACACCAGAGTTGCATACTTTTTAAGCATACACAGAACATATACCAAGACAGATCATATTCTGTGTCACAAAGGATTCAAGCAATACAGAGCATCGAATTTAATTTAAAAAAAAAGTTTTAGGAAAAAAAGATTTCTGAAAAGTGCCCAAACACTTGAAGATACAACATCAAAAAATTTGGGTATTGCTTAAGTAATATCCAGGGAAAACAACATAGAATTAAATGACGTTAAGAAAGAAGAGATGCCAGCCATCAGAGCTTGTCTTCAACTTAAGATACTGGAATTGAAAGAGCAAGTGAAACCCCCAACTAAACCAAAGAAAGGAAATGAGCAAAAAGAAATGAACTTGAAAATAAAATCAGTGAAACAAAAAGTTGGCTTATAACAGGCTTAAAACAGGAATTAAGCCTATGGCCAGATTGATTATGCAACACAGAAAATAAGACACATTTTGGCAATACTGGGACATCAACATAGATTCAAAATAAGAGAATAGTGTAAAAAAGTTTATTTCAATGTATTTGACCTCTTAGAAGAAACTAAATAGCACCTAAAAAAGAAACAAACAAACAAACAAACAAACTACTGAAGTCCACTAAGAAGAAGAAAATATTTTTGGTAGCACTTTAACTATTAAGGAAAGTGAATTTTTATATAACAATTTCCTACAAAAAAAACATGAAGCTTAGATGACTTCACTGGTAAATACCACAACCATTTATCAAAGAAGTGGTATCAACTTAAAGAAACTACCAGAACTCCCCTGTCAGGAAGCAGTCTCTGCAAATGAATGCAAGAACCAAGACTGGGAGCATCTCAGGCCAGGCCAGGTTACAGTAGCCATGTGGGTCAGGTCTGGGGGCTGGGACAGTATGGGACAGTTCACAGCACCCACTGGCAGATGTGGGAACCAGGATGTGGTATAGGACAGGCTGGTTTGGGCTGCAATATCAGTCAGTTCACATTAAGGCTGGGAGTGGAGGCAGTCCAGGCTGAGCTAGGCTGCAGCACCTGCTAGCATCAGCTGGAACTGTGGGATCAGGCAAGGTGGGTCAGGCTGCAGCACCCACTTGCAAAGGAGGTAAGATGGGCCATGCCAGACTGGGCCGCAGCACCTACCAGTGTACGTAAGACCCAGGGGCAGGCGGGACCGAGAGGGGGGTCTGAAGGAGGGCAAGGCTGATAGGCTGGGCAGCGAGGACTCCCCTGCTGGGCTACTGCTCCCATTGGTGAAAGTGAGAACTGATACCAGGCTAGGCAGGGCTAACACACTCACTGATTTTCAAAATAGATAAATAAATCTTTTAAGTGAATAAACATTTTACTGGCACATTAAAAACATCAAAAATAATTTTAATAAACGTTAACTGATAAAGAATCTATCATCAATTTCTGAAAAAAAAAATCTCAACCATCTAGGAGTAAAAGGGAACTGCTTCAACCCAATAAAGGCAACTCTGAAAAATCTTTAGAGAATATCATACTTAGTGTAAAACACTGTCACATATGATTAAGAATAAGGATGTGTTTTCTTCATTACTTTGTATAGTATTTTGCTAGAGGCCGTAGGCAGTGCAGACCAGGACAAGGAGCAATCACAATGGACAGAAAAAAGTACAACTTTACTTTCAGATGACTGAGTTCTGTGGGTAGAGAACCCCTTGAGCATACTAAAACATACTAGAACATGTGTGTGGTGAGGTTTGCAGTTTACAGGATCACTGTACAAAACTAATTTTTTTTCAAATTAGCAACAAATGATTAGAAATTGAAACAAAATAGTTTTTATACTCAAAAATATAATATTGGTAAAATGAATTTAAAAGGCCTAGGCAGAAGCTAGCATTGTAGGTGGGTGGGTTAAGCTGCCATCTATGAAGGCAGCATCCAACAGGGGTTCTGGTTTGAGTACTAGCTGCTCCATTTAAGATGCAGCTTCCTGCTAATATACCCAGGAAGGCAACGGAGTATGGTCTCTGTTTTTGCTTTTTGCCTATAAAGCTTTCTTTCAATGAAGTCTTAAGCCCTTTTACTGTAATGTAAATTTAAAATGTAATCTCAAAAACTAAGGGAAAAAAAAGGCAGAAAGGGAGAAAGAAGGAAAGTCGAAAGTAGAGGGTTGAGGAAGGAAGGGGATATCATTATGTTTCTAGAATTGTATCGACAAATCACATTGACTCTTGTAAAATGAATTAAACAATTAAAATAGAAAACTTTACATCAAGGGACTGGCAAAGAAAATAAAATGAAAAACCTGTATAATCACTTTGGAAAACTGACAGTCTCTGAAATTGAAAGTGAAGTATATACCCACATCGTTCAGCCATTCCCCTTCCTAGGTGTTTGTCCAAAGAGAATGAAGATGTATATGGTATATAAAGCCTTGCATTTGAGCTGCCCAACAACTTTATGGGTAATGTAAAAAATAATGAGGAGGTTGGTGTTTGGCCTGGTGGCTAAGTTGATGCTCGGGTGGCCTGTATCCCATGCTGGACTGCCTGATTGGAGTTGTGGCTTTGTCCTTCATTCCTGCCTCCTACTAATGCGCACCCTGAGAGGCAGCAGGTGGTGGCTGAAGTCCTGAAGCTCTGTTCCAACAAGGAAGATCCAGACTGAGTTCAGGTGTCTTGGCTTTGCCTGGCCATGCCCTGGATGTGGTAGACATTTGGACAATGAACTAGTAGACAGCAGATCAGTACATTTCTGTCAGCCTTTCTAAAGATAAATTTTAAAAGGAGATACAGGTATTTGGCACAGCAATTACTGGGGAGCCATGTTTCATACTGGAGTTCCTGCTTCAAATGTTGATTCATCTACTTCCACTCCAGCTTTCTGCCAATACACATCTTGAGAGGCAATAGGTAATAGCACCAACAGTTGGGTTGCTGGTGTCTGTGTGAGAGACCTGGATTGAATTCTGGGCTCCTGGCTTCATCTGGTCCCTTTTTGGGTTTTGTAGTAATTTGGGAAGTGAACTAGCAAATGGAAGAGCTCGGTCTCTCTGCCTCTCTTTCAAACAAAATTAAATGTCACAAATTTTTAAAAATTAGAAATGCCCAAACAAATATCATGAACAGGAATAATAACAATAATAAACAGATGACTATAAATCCTTAGAATACTGAGCAGCAATGAAAGGTATGGACTACTGACACATGAATGAATCTCTACATAATTATGTTGAGTAAAATAAATCAGAAGTTTATGTAAGCTATCACTTACAAAAAAATCCATGAAATTCCTATTAAACTACAATCTAGAAGTGAGCAGCTGAGTGAGGGCACTATTGCCCAAGAACTGGCATATGAACAGACTTTTGGAGGTGATGCCTGTGTTCAGTTTCTTGAGAATGGTAAGAGTTTGGTACATTCCAGGTAAAAGTATAAAAGGAAATATTTGGTGCTATCCATTGTCTCTCTTGTGTTATCATTCAAAAACATTCTCTGTGCCCACACAGGAATACACTTCTCCAATCTTGGAGTTAAGCTTGACTGTGGGACTTTTTGGGCAATCAATCTTGGCAGATATAATATAAAAATGATAACTTGAGATGTGACAGAATTTTGAATATACCTCTCTTGATTTTATTTTTATGAGAATATATGGTTGCTTGTTACACAGCAATGAATGAGTGACATGCCCTCCAAAAAAACAGGCTTGCCAAAATTCAGATTTGCAGTCTATCAAACATACCTTTGAATCTGGGTTTCCCACTATGATCGGTTTCTCTTGTAGGGCTTGAGCTAAAGTCAGTTGAGTTACCTAAGAGTAGAAGATAATATTGGTAAAGGATAAAAAGGCTCCATAATACAATGAAAAAATTGTAAGGACTGAAGATAGTTGCAATTCTCTATGGTAAACTGCTTATAGCTTAATTTTCATATTATTATTCCTAAGCCACAACAAAAGACTTTAATTATGCAAAATGAGTTAAAATTCACTATCATATAAATTGATCAATAGATTATCATCAATAAATCAAGGTAGATAAAGTTAATAATGACAGGCAATTGAATTTTAAGTATTGGATACTCCATTTCTCCAGTAAACAAAATTGGGCACTTCTATGTCTACTAAGGAAATAAGCATACTCTGAAATAAAGCAATGAAAGTATGTACAAATTTCAGTTGAAAAGATCCCTGGGTAAATATAACTTGAGCAAAATAGAAGATCCAAAACTGACTCCCTCCAGCCTCCTAATCTGAGCTTTTTTAACACCGTGCATTTCAGAAGCTAGTGAGAACTGATCAACACACTAACCAAGTTCCTCTCCAGAGGCAGGAGCAGTTGGTTGCTTTTTATCCATTTCCTCTTCCTCTGAGGGGGCTCCAGTAGGACTCAGTGTTGCCCTTGGGGGTGGTGAAGTTACTCGGCCTGATGAAATGGTTCCTGTAATGCAGGGCCAAAGTAGTCAGTGTAAGAGGAGCACTTCCAAGTTTCCCACTTGTTTATTCAATAAATGTTTATTAAGCCCTTATCATGTGGCTTGGCTGTCTCCACCAGGCTTGGAGAGAAAACAAGAACCAGTGCTTGATGGAAACAGATGTGTGGGCCAAGTCTAGGGAAGCACCACAGCTCTTAGGAAAGAACCAGATAGGGTCACAGATGGGGCAGAAAGAGTGAGCATGTCTCTGGGGATACATGGTGCTGCGTGAGGCAGGGAGGGCGTATTCACAGAGGATATGCCAAGAAAGACCAGACATGGCCAGTAGACATGGCAGAGAGCTGCACTCTAGCCAGAGGCTACAGCAAGAGCCACCATGTCAGGGGAATCACGAACAGCTCCATGTGTATAATTTGGAGGGTGTGGGTGGAGCGGGCTCAGGGCATGTAGTGAGAGTTGAGATTGGAGGGGCAGGGATGGGCACACCATGAAAGAATTTGCACACCATGAATGTTACTTGTAGGTAATAATGACTCATTAAAACTTTTTCACAAGGGAATTAGTATGATAAGATGGGAAGAAGATGGCTGGATTTAGTGCACATCTGGCATGAGAGGGAAAAGTGAGACAGAGGTGGCTGTATAGTCAAGAGAAGCAGAAGGACTTGGGACCAGATGGAATGAGTCGCACATGAGAGATATCCAGAGGATAAGATGGGCTGACTTGGAGATTAGCTGGCAGGTATGGGAGATGAGAGGAAAAGGATTCAGAGGATTATGTCCATGGTTCTGGCCTGGAAGCAGGAATGATGCAGCTGTGAGTTCCTACATTCACCACAGAGCCTCTACTCAAAAGGTTGTCACAGCAGCTTGTGACACAGAGGTATAAGCAGCCACACAAAACGCTGGCATCCCAGAGTAGAGCAATTGTTTTAGTTTCACTGCTCCAAATCCCACCCATCTCTCTGCTAATGTGCTTGTAAAAGTAGCAGAACATGGTTCAAGCACTTGGGCCTCCTCTATTCACAAGGGAGATCCAAACGTAATTTCAGGCTCCAGGCTTTGGTTTGGTCTGCTTTTGATATTGTGGCCATTTAGGGGAGTGAACCAGTGGAAGGAAGATATCTGTCTCTTCTCCTGGTCACTCTGCCTTTCAAATAAATGTACTTTAGATATATAAATATAAATAAAATAAATATATTTTAAAAGAAAGTTACAAGTCTCTGAACAGAATCTACCCCTGGTCCAGTCAAGACTGCATGGAGCAAAGAGGAGGTACATTGGATTTTATATTCCTCCTGGGCAAAGAAGTCATCGCTAGGCAATAGAGCATCAAGGGACAGAAGGATGTAATCACAGATTTGTCACTCAGAGGGGTCCTGGGCTGGCCCCTAGGGATACATGCATGTGGTTCTAGTGGGTGTGGACCACAGTATGAGGCAAAGAAAACACCGGAAGCTGGGTTGCAGCCCTTGTGAGTTGCTCAGAGTTGGCAGTAACTGCAGGACAGGGAGACACAGTGCTTTCACTCTGAAAAGGACACTGGGACTCACAGGTATCAGTGGGTCTGGAGGTGGGTTACAAGTGGCATGTGCTACACAGTGGCCTCTGTTGTGCTCATAGGCACATGGAAAAGCATCTCAGAGCACCCCCATTCATCATTTCCTGAATTCAATAAGCTCTCTGTGACTTGGGTCAGGCCAAATTTGGTAAGTACCCAGTCTGCTGCTTAGCTATCCATGCACCCATTTCCTTTGAGTTTGGGTAGCATGGTCAGATGTGGGCAGCAGGAACTAGAGTGAATCTCAGAATGTTTGCAGTCCTTCTTCAGGCTGAGTGGGCAGTACCATAGCCAATAGGATACAAAAAAGCAAGGATTTTCTGTGGCAGGAACCAAGGCCATGGGACAGGGGAGCTTTGTAGAGGGTGCACCTGGCACATCCCAGCATCACTTCCACTGCCTGACTCATCCAGTCTGACTTAAAGTCTGTGGCAGCCAAGTCACATCTGCCCCAAATTACAACTAATGGGTGAAAAAATGGTCACTTTGCAGGCAGTGCTTGTGGATCTTGACTCAGAACAGCCTCATAAGCATTGGTGAGAGGCTAATTCTCCCCTAAGCCCATGGGAAAAACATGTAACAGTTCATTGTGTACTGGAGATACCATAAACAGTGCCTGTATCTGCCTTCCATCCTGCAGAAAGAATGATACCCATTACCCAGCCTTCTGCCCCTAAACTCTCATCTGTCTAAAAATTCGGAGGTAGGCAGGAAAGACAGAGAACACGTGATTTGCTGGCAAACGTTGAGGGGGTGGGGGGAAGGAACCCTTAACAGAACCGAGGAAAAACTGTGCACTGGACTGGATCAATTTTTCACTGCTTATCGATTCCACTCATTGACCTACTCAGATATTACTTATTAACATGTTCTGTATGATTAGCACTGGCTGTGGTTCTGGGAATTCTGAGGAATTATACCAAAGACTCAGAGTTTTACAGCAGGATAAGCATGCAAAGAAACAGACATAAAGTGATTTTTGCTCTGCTCTATCAGAGCTGTTTATCAGGGGCACAGAGAACACAGAAGCTGTTGGGGAGCTGGTGAAGATTTCTTCAAGATAAGGAGGATATACAAACAGCTCAGGTCTGGGAAAGGCCACTTAGTGGTGTATAATAGAAGCACCACCAAGGCTCAACACATACTTCTATTTTGTTGCGAAAGGCAGGCATGTTCAGCCACCCTCAACATTAAAGTCCTGATTCTTGCCTCTGAGCACCATGAAACTGGCCTGGCAACTAGGTTGGTAAACAGGGGATCTTTCAGTGAGATCTCCAGGATTTAATTTCAAGGACAGATTAATAAGCTGATGACAGAGCATCACATTCTCCATCATGTCTAGGCATTGGCAACACATTGGATCTTGTCCAAAATAACCCACTTGCCCAAGGGCTGGAATTCAGCTTAGACCTAGGCTCCACACATGCAGACATTTTAGAAGCAAACTGGTCTAGCTGTCAAGGGATGGTTTCTTTTAGTCCACTTAGTTCAGTGTCAGCGTACAAGTCTGCAAAGCCAAAACTTACCAAGTCCAGTCTTTGGGGCCAAGAAAGCATACATCACACATATTGGTAATTTTTTCAGAGCTCACACTCCAAATTATGTTGGCTAATTGGAAATTGTGGCTTGCGAAGGAAGATATGAAGTAGATGTACCTGTACTTGCTGGTCTTCCAGTGATGATATTTGGTGGGAAAGGTTTTCTTCTTGGGGGTATAGGTCTAGGTGGCAAGGGTGGGCGTCGAGTCCCTGGTATTACAGCTAAGAGATCATATTTAAGTTATTGTTAGTATTGATTGTGTAAAAAATACTAGATATGCAGCAGTTGGATGAAAGAATAGATTCTGTAGAGAAGTGAGTATGGGTAATAATTGTGATATTCCTTTAAACTGACATCGGTCATAGAAACTGGCTATAGATGAAGGCTACAGAGATGCAAAGCATTAAGCATCTATTGTTGTCTACACAGACTTAATAGCATTTCTCCTTTGGCTGGTGTTCTACCCACCTTCAACCCTACAGATAGCCCTGGACTTAGGATGCAAAGAATTACAGTGGTGTAACGTGATATGCATTCAACAGAAACCATTCTCTGAGTTTCCACCTATTCTTGAGGGAGCAATACATAGTAATGTATGCTCTTAGGACTCTGTGCAGGGCAGTGGCCTGCAGCTCCCACACAGTTGTGCATTCAGAAGGGTAAAGGACTATGCAGTACACTACAGTGTACTGTGTTATTAAGCTATACTGTTGACAAAGTTAGCTTTCTTGAATGCATTTTTAGCTTGTTTCATCTATAATGAGTTTATTGGGATGTAACCCCATTGTAAGTTGAAAAGCATTTGAATTATGGAATTAAAACTAAGTGAACACCTGTAGAACTTGTTAAAATGATTATGTCAAAGTAACATCAATGGAAGAAATAATAAGCTTGCACCTGTGGAAACTAAGGTTCACTGTGAACAGTTGTGGATGTCCACTGAGCAAGGACACTGGGCCAGGGAGACATAAGTGGAAGTCAACATTTAGCATTCCCACTGCTCAATGCAGCCAGCTGAGAGATAGAACAAACATTTCTAACTGATCTCCAGGGGGAAATAGGCATATATAAAAATGTCAATTATATATATGTACATATACACACAGCATTCACACACACATATAATTTACATACACATCTCTATATATGCATATATGCACACATATAATTGACATGTATACACATGCATACACATCATACACATACATTACACACATGAACACACATAACTGACACATGTCATATATGCATATACACATATAATCAACATACATATGCATGTATGTATATGTGTGCATATAAGTATAATTTGCATAAACCATCTACTTCGCATAGAGGTTGTTAAGGCTGAAGGTGCTCGGAAGTGTTCACCTTAGCCAAAGTTCCTTTTCAGGTTTTTGTTGCAGCTTAAACAGTCATCTTTCTTTGTATAAATTGATTTCTTTAAGTTGGTTTAAAACTCTTTAAAATTGCCAATCCTTGAAAATTCCCTATGGGTTAAGTACTTCCCAGGATACTATGGGTGGGGGGAGAGAGACTGTGTGTGTGTGTGTGTGTGTGTGTGTGTGTACTTGTACAGGGTTCTGTATATTTATGCACATGTGCTTCTCAGTAGTGATAACAGAAACAGTAATATACCAGCGTGTGTCTCTCTGCATCCTTATTAAAAGCAGTGAATCCTCATTCAAAGGTATTAAGAGGCTCCAATTTAATTAATTATGTCCCTCTTAAATCAGGTACATAAATAATTTCAGGTAACAGGTTATTAAAATAACTACAAAAGAGCCAAACAGATGCATGATTAAAAATGAGTCCCCCATAGTGACTCTGCTGTACTTTTTGTCCACACGCCCTTCAGAACATCAGATAGTAATTCTAAAATTGCAATCCCATTAGTTCTCACTGATATTTAATTTGTGCACATGCTACTTTTCATTTTTTCCAAGGAGAGTATTTCGGAATGTTTCCCTTGCAAGAGCCATGCACTGGTAGCACGGTTCTCACTCCTTGGGGGTTGTGGGGATGTGAGCATCTTTGTGGTAACAAATGCCACTGCAGTTTCTGTCCATGGTTCAGAGACAAGCTGGCATCAAGAAATAGGATACCTTCTTCCTTACCTGGCTTTTTTGTAGAGTGCACAGTATCCACTGACACATTCCTGCCAGTCCCTGGTACCTTGGGTGCTTGCTTGATCCCTATAAACAGAGACAAAAGCAGAGAATAAATACAAAGTGCAAATGTGCTTAACATTGTCCTTTACAGAAGTTTGGTGCTGTCAATGATCACTGCACTTTTGCAGAATGGGCATCACTGTTTCTGTGCCCTGACACGTTCATACGCTTCTATAGCCTGGATGTAGGAAAAAAAAAAGATTCAAAGAGCTATGTTCGTGAGCTCTAGTTTTTGTCAGTGGAGTTAGAATTTGGTTGTGGGTTGTGGTTTTGACACTATTTTCCACAAGCCTCTTCCTGCACTGCCTTTCTGGTTTGGATCGCCTTACACACAAAATGTCATCTCTTGGGATTTCCTATTCTGGCCAGTATTCATGGGTACATTTTGTGGTTTTAAGAAAATTTCTTTCATGCCCATAAAAATTCCTAGAATTCCAGTTGGACTGACTTCAAACTTTCTCAGTAGGCCTTGGTTATCAGGCTAAAGAGGCTAAAAGCTGCATTGTTGCCTTTGGGATTTGGAAATTCGGCCTGGTCAGGTTATCTGGAAGAAACTGATCTGAAAATGACTTGATGTCATATTTTTACCTCTTGAAACTTCTAAATACAATTTAGTGGTTATTGATTAGCCACTCTCCTGAACACCCGGGCATGGATTTTAAGAAGCTTTAATTGGTAGAGGAAATTAATGTGTGTTTCATATATTATTTAAAATATATGTTTAGGAAAGTAGCAACCAAATTTTTAGAATCCAAATAATAAATGTCATTTTAGATAAAATGCCAAATCCTGAAAAGGAATCTTCACTTTGCTGATCTGCAATTTACCTATCAAAAATGAGTGCGGCATTCAGTTCAGACTGCACTTCTCAGGAGCTCTGCAGGGACACGGTCAATCAATTTCATCTAACGTGCAGGCAGAGATACTGATCTGACACACAACAGAAGCCCTTGTGTGCCTGAAGGCAGATGATACTTCCACATTACTTCTTGATATTCAGGGGATGAATCTAAAAACACAATGTCATACTCTGCTGCTCATATTTGAGAAAATATGAAGGTATTTCAGAAAGTTACTGGAAAAAGATAAGTTTGCTTCAGAAAATTTGAAATCTGTGAATATATTTTTACAACATATATTTTTAATAAATTATTTTTGGATATCCTTTATATGTATCCTTTCAATTCTTTTTGTACCAAAGTATATTTCAATTATGGTTCCCATTAACTTTTTGAGGTACCCTAAAACAAATCATCATGGAGACTGTTTACACGGAGCCAAGAATTAAAAGTTGCTAATTTGGGGCTCAGTGTGGTAGCCTAGTGGATAAAGTCCTCGTCTTGCACACACGAGCATCCCAAATGGGTGCTAGTTCTAATCCCGGTGACCCTGCTTCCCATCTGGCTTCCTGCCTGTGGCCTGGAAAAGCAGTGGAGGACGGCCCAAAGCCTTGGGACCCTGCACCCGCATGGGAGACCCAGAAGAGGCTCCTGGCTCTGGATTGGTGTGGCTCTGGTTGTTGCAGCCACTTGTGGAATAAATCAATGGACTGGAGATCTTCCTCTCTGTTTCTCTTCCTCTCTGTATATCTGACTTTCCAATAAAAATAAATCTTTCTCAAAAAGTTGCTAATTTGTGGTAGGGAAAAATATTTCTGCGGGCAATGACTATTTTGTGGCCAATGCCACAGTTTGAGCAAAAACACTCTTTTTTCTGTGCCTCACTCTCAGTGGTCACAGGCCAGGGCCCAGTTGGCGGTTACTCTGTGAATGGCTTGGGGAATGGAAAATAGATCTACTTGTGCCATTAGGATAGTGATAGCTGTGATTTCTCAAGGGCAATATTTTTTTTTTAATGTTCTGTAGAAGGCTTGCGTGTTGTGTTCCTTGAGTAGGTACTTCATCACCACCCTTCTCCCAACTTTTCTACCCTCAGAAAACAAAATATGTTTATCAGTACTGTACAAATACTTGATACCCACGATCTGAATTGTTACAACCTTCTGTGTGGGAGATACCATCCATACCCCACAGGGAAGGAACTCCCAGGCAAAGGGAGATGAAAAGCAATTTGTCTCATAATTTTGAACTGTTTAGATACAGATGTACACATGCCAAGGTCCAAAGTGTATCTTGCAAGCACCAAGTGGCACAGTGTAGAATATTTAATATCTTTTTTTCTCTGATTCTTTATACTGACTCTATGTGATTATAATCCTAGTGCCCTAGACTCAGGCTTTCATAAGGGTTGAGTTGCCATGACTATTTGGGGGGCTGAATGGCCTTGGCTAGCAAACATGTGTTACCTAGCCATGCTGTTTGTAAAGTGGAGCTCAGCTAATATGCTCCAACACTGAGTGGTCTCTGACCAGGCACACCCAGATCCACCGGGTCCACTGGGGTTTGTGTGTCCTGGAGACGATAAAAATTCTGCAGGGTTGGTTCACAAATAAAGCCTGCGATACAAATTCCTTCAGCTTCTTTTAATCAAGGGGGACACTAAAAGACATGAACTATTTCCTGTCTCTTTCTGTATATAGGTGTAAAAAGGTATATTGCAGTGTTTGAACCTCAGATGTAGGTCCCGAATTCAATAGAGTATCACTGCCAAGCAGGATGTTTTCCAGGCTGTAGAAATGGAGAGAAGCTGGTAGTATGTGGAAGCACTGGGAAGCGCTTTGCAAAAGGCAGCTGTGGGGCTCAGTGCATGGGGATGGCCACAAGAGATTGAGCTCACACAGGCCTGGACTGTCCCGCTCTGAGCTGTGTGGTTTTGGCATGTCAGCCAGGCAGCAACATGAGCATCAAACCCAGGGACAGTGAACTTTCACTGCCCCCAGTCAGAGCGGAACAAATGAAGGTCAAAGGTAGGAGGGAGGTAGTGGCAGGAGAAAGGAGGAAGCCAGTAAGAAAGATACTGAGGAACATGAATTCTCAGGAAGTGACAAACAGTCTGGCCCAGGTCGTGACCTGAATTTCTTGTCCTGCGGCAGGACTAATCAATGTATTGACTAAAGGGCAGACTGAGCTCTGGAGGCAGCCAAGACTGGAGCCTCAGTGATAGCCCCTGACTGTCATATGGGATTTCTCCAAAAATCTCCAGATTCACATAGTTCACCCCTTAGAAACTCATTCTTCAAGATGAAGTAATGATTTGGGTATTTTTAACCATGGTAACAAAATCTTTGCAAATAAACACAGCAAACTGCAGGCCAATTTTCAAATGTATTAATGGCTCCATTCCTCATAATCAAAATGGGGTGATATTTATGAACACATGGTCTCTGTACCCTTAACCCCAAATCTTAGCACCTGGCTAAAATGTTGGGGACAATGAGCCAGCAGACTGGAAGATTTAGCCACAGCCCAGAAAAACACATTCTTCACCCAGAGGAGTCTGGGTTCTTGTTGTGGAGCGCACTCCGTGTGGTGGCAGTAAGATGTGGTTTCCTCATTAGCAATGTAGAAAAAAGCTGTCTGGGTTTCAGGTTAAATAGTTCCTGCCAAGTCACATGTGCCAATGTGGTTTCAGAAGTACACTTTGCCTGGCACACATTGATCTTCCATAAATGTTGACTGAGCAAAAGAATGGCTAAGCAGCCCAGCAGTTTCCGTTTTCAGGAACAAAGTCAAGGGATTGGCTTGCCACGGGGGTCAGCACACACTTCCTGGACAGGGTGAGACAGTAAATTTTTTCTCGACTTAGTGGACCATACTGACTTTGTCATAGCTATTCAATTTCTCTACAACACTGTGAAAGCAACTGTGGCCCAGGAAAACTTCATTTGCAAACACAGGCCTGTGGGGGCTGTGGTTTGTCTGATCCCTGAAGCCCAGTGCATGCATCATTTGCTTGCATTTTTGCAGGCAGCTTTCAAGAGATTCTCATATCAATAATACACCAGCCTCGAAAACTGGTCCACCTGAATGCTAATCTCTGCAGGCTATTTCTTAACACCGGGGTAGAGTACATGTAGGTATGAGGCACACATAAATAAGAGAAAGATAAATATAGTGATGCTGCAAGATGAGAAATAAAAATTCAGTAGGCCTTAAAATATTCATGAGGTTCATGGAATTATTGCAGTTTTTAGGGAGATCTAAATAGTTAACTGTTCAAAGCCTTCAAGGCTTAGATTTTTTTTTTTTCATTTTTCTGAGTTCTTAAGGGCCTAAGATATTGAAGAGAGTGTTATGTACATCCTAAACACTTACTTTATCAACTAATTTTTAAATTGTAAAATATCAGAACTAAAAATGTTAGCAAGAAAAACCATAGGCAGATATATGCAGATATTTTAAGTTTGTGCAAAATTGAAAAGTTAATTTTGGTGCAAGATTTTTTTTTGAATGCAAGGAGTCTTCGAAAGGATTATGGAAATATTACTAATGAAAATGATATGTATAGATCTCAAATTATTTACACAATAAATGCATGACTTACTTCAGGTGTCCATGAATATTTAAAAGTACCCTCAAATGTGAAATAGATAATACAATTATCCCAATTAGGCTTGTAACCTAGGGAGAACATTTTGGTCTCTAAATTATTGAAACATCATCTGCAAAATATGTGAGAGCTGTTAAACTTTCCTTTGATTTCTGTTTTTTATGACAATTAGAACTTTTCTTGCCTTATTGCAATGACTTTATTTTTACAAAATGATCTATCGATTTATTTAGAATAGTGATTGTGAAGAGGAGAAGCACACACACTCACACAGAGGAAGAGAGATTGACTGATCTTTCATCGGATGGTTCATCTCCCAGATGTTCCCAATAACCAGGCAGAACTAGGCTCAGCCAGGAGCTCAGGACTCAATCTGGATATCTCACATGAATGGGAAGAGTCCAAATACTCGAACCGCCATCTGCTGCCTTCCAGGATACAGTAAGCAGAAAGCTGGATGGGAAGGGAAACAACTGGAAGTGGACCTGCACTCTTGTATGAGATGCAGGTGTTCCAAGCTGTGGCTTACCCTGCTGTACCACAATGCCCGTCTTTGCACCGACCTTAACTCCAGTACTATGTTCAAATAGTTCAATGAAGGAATTGTTATATTCTCAATCTTAAAAGAAAAGCATCTGTATTAAGTCAGTGTAAATTTCTCATAGATGTCCTTTATCATACTGAGGAAATTTTCCTCTAATTCTAATTTGTCTAATGATTGCAATTTGTATCTACTGGAGGATCATAGCATTTTTCTCCTTCATTCTATTAATGGGGTCAAATATGCTTATTTCTTTGACTGTCAAGCCCCTTTGCATTCCTGAAGAAACCCCATTTGACCATTACATATGCCCATGGTATCCATGGAGTTGTACCACTCAAGGCCTTCTCCACAAAGGGTGACTCCACAAGAGCTAACAGCTGGGTGCTCTCTGCTGACCTCTCAACACAGACGGGGATCTCAAGAGGTGGGCCACAGAATAAAGAACTGACATAACAAATTTTGGTTGGGATGGAGATAAAGAGGAGAACACTGAATTCAGCTTTGTTTGTGCCCACTAATACTTTTTTGTTGTTTAAATCAACAGTTGACCAGCTCAAGACATCCTGTTAAACCACAATTTGAAAGCTAAATGTGACAGATCATTATGAAAAACTTTTATTTATGTCCTCAAAAGGGTAATAGATATTAGTTTTGATGCAAGTTGTTCTGGAAAGTATTTATACTGTTGATAAGCGGAAATGTAGTAATGTTCTGCTTCCCTCAAATAAGCATTGTCCTGGTGAGAGTCAGGGTTGATTACATTGAAGGTTAATGACTTTCAAATGTGATTATAGTCACTTCATTCCTCTCATTTGTTTTGTTAACCTCTAAATGCTTTCTTCTTTTACTTACATAACATCCTAGCGATTATTTGACTACTAAATAACTAATACCTGCCTTTTTCTCAGAAGGGCTTGAGAGAAGGTGATCTCTCAGATTGTTTGCATCCATCTCAGAGATTACACACGGCTTAATCCCACAGTGGAGAAACACAGAAGCAGGTGGGCACAGAAAGATGTTGGAATGATTCCTTGCTTTTCAAGAGTTAGAAACTTAGTATTAACCTCATTACTTAGTTTGAAGAAAATTTCTAGAATTTCAGACAACGTAGTTATCAAATAAAAGTACAAATATATAAAAGAAACTTCTTATGCCAAATATATTTAGGTACTATTTACATAATTTTATTAATAGAGAATTATGAACTGATTACATGTTTATACATTAATAAATTCATGTTTTTGAATAACACAATACTTATATGATTAAAAATATTTAAATAAATGATGTAATTTCACATTAAGTCATCTAATGACTACCATTTGTCCATGGAGTAAGTTGGCTGTTTGAACTTTTATCAGATCAATGTTCTAATTATCTATGATCAGATGCCTACTCCATTGATTTGCCAGGTTAGGGTTATGTCACTTATTTCATTTGAGTGGTTTGGAAATGTTAACATAATTGTAACCAGGGTGATCAATTGTTAATTGCTATGATTAAATGTTTCTTATTGTTCATTCTCCTGATTGCTAACAGATGTAGGACTAGAAAAATTAGAATGGTATTTGTGAAACTGTAAACTTAAAAAACAAGTCATTATCATTGCAAAAAGTGAAGTTGTATTGAAATTTAGGAAAACAGCCATTTTTATTATTTTCATTCAGTAATTCATATTTAGTCAGGATCTTATTTAGAAGCAAGAAGATTTCATATAAGAGCTAATTTAGCAGACTGAGTTTATG
The DNA here is from genome assembly GCF_030435755.1 of Ochotona princeps. Classification (NCBI taxonomy): domain Eukaryota; kingdom Metazoa; phylum Chordata; class Mammalia; order Lagomorpha; family Ochotonidae; genus Ochotona; species Ochotona princeps. Next base: position 68,006,812 of record NC_080834.1, read on the forward strand.
AAAATGAAAATCTTTTTAATGTTTTTAGAGTCAGGAAACTTGGATTTTGGAATGAGTTTAATTTTCAATTCCAGTTGTACTAGGAACTTTCAAAAACAGTAAAAAATGAATTAAAATGTGAATTCAACAAAATTACAAAGACTGAATAACATTATAATTTTGATAGACTCAAAAAGAAGTATATTTGTGGCTGTTACCTGTTCCCACTCCATTCCTGCTGGGCATCCCACTGGGTTTGGGTCTGGCAGGTCTTGTCTTATCTGGAACTACAAGAAAGCAGGAAATAAACAGTGCAGCCATTTTATTTTTAAAAGCATGTATTTAAAAATATTTATTTATTTGAGAGACAAAAGGAAAAGAGAGAGAGAGAGAGAAAAAATCTATCTTCTAGTTAGCTTCCAAATATCTGCAACAGCCAGGACCGGGCTAGGTCAAAGCCAGGAGACAGAAACCTAACCCAGGTCTCTCACTTTTGTAGCAAGGCCTTAAGTGTCCTTGCCAACACCTGCTATCTCCCAAGGAGTGCGTTAGCTAGAAGCTGGAAAGCTGGAATTGGAGGCAGACTCAAATACATGTACTCCAGCAGGGGACACAAGCACCCCAAGCTGCATCTTAACTACTATTCCAAATGCCTACCTCAGCTCATACATTTTCATGTTAAAACTTCATAACCAGGTAAAAAAGGATTGTCGGAGAAATGGAAGTTATTTAAGTAGGCAATAAAAAATGATGGTTTTTAAAAAATATGGTTCGTTATTTAGAGGCTATATTCTGGTAATTTGGGAATATTTATGAAGACCTGAGTTTGTACTCTAAAGTGTGAACTTAATACTTGACTGTAAAAAATAACTTGGTAGGGAGTTTATAATTCTACACAGGAAATGCCTTGCTTTACTTATAACTTTGATAGAGTCAAAATGGAGCATTTAGCATTAATTCAAGCCTAATCCATAATTTTTAACTTGCTGGTCCTTTCATAGGAGTTTGTAGGTATAGTTATCACAGTATACTACAGGTTTCACTTCAGTAATCCTTGGACATACCCATTGTTGAACAGAAAATGAAGATGAAGTCATTTAAATTTCTCTCCTACTTTGAACTTTCAATATTATTGTGAATTTAGAAGAATTTTAAAGAAAAGCATTAAGTGTACTATGACTAACTGAGCAGGCCAGATTGCCTGCCTTTGAGTATACTCTATGTAGTTTTTTCTACCTACTTTAAAGGAAGGAAGAAGCGGGGGAGAGGAAGATAGAGAGGAAAGGGAGGAAAAGCAGAGGAGGGCACGGTGAAGGTAAAGTGGCTAAGTCACCACTTGGGATGCCTGAAACCCACATCAGAGTGCCTAGTGTAAGACTGGGCTACTCCATTTCTGACCCAGTTTTCTTCTAATGTGTGCCTAGACTGGCTGGGGATAATGGTTTGAGTACCCTGCCATCCACGTAAGAGACCTGAATTGATTTGTTTTGGCCTGTGACTGCTCTGGGTACTGCAGGCATGTGAGGAGTGAACCAGCTGATGAAAGGTATCTTTTTTTTTTCTGCCTTTCAAATAAAATGAAAATAAATTAAAGTTTAAAGTGATTTTTATCCATAATGTTGCAGGGTAGTCTGATTCTTAAACAGCTTTGTCACTTTCATGGATTGATCAATACATTTCAGTTATCCACATGGATCAAACTTTCTGCATGTTACTTATTGCAGTTTCAGTGCCCCCTGCCTCCTGCTTCGGTGCATTTGGCTGTTTCAATCCATGTTATATCTGCCCAGTCTGCTCCTTATGTAGGTCAGCAGAGAAGCAACTCACTAAATCTGACAGGCGGTTTGTCTGGTGTCCTGGGCCTCACAGTTGTAGACAGCCAATATGGTGCTGAAATAGAAAAATACTTCATAATTAATGACCAAAATTCCCAAGCTCCCTGAATGCAGATCTAACACCTCAGAGGCCAACAATTAATGTTGTTTTCGTGGAAGTAGGAGGAGAGTCCTTGATCCCCAATGATACTAAGGGGAAATAAAACAAGTGAGAATATCCATGACTAGATGTTAAAGGCACACACACATTGAGTAGGTCATTTGTAATGGGTGTTAAGAAATAATGATCATTTAGTTCATGTTTTTCCAAGATCATAAATTTTATCGCATAGTCGCTTAACAAGATAAACATAAGAGTGTCAGCCATCGAGCTATCCACATCTCTGAATAAGGGTCATTGTGGAACATTATTTTGCAAAAAAAAAAAAAAAAAGACAAACAATCTGAAAGAGAAACAGATTTTTAGATGGGCAAGCAGAGTGGGATCATGTGGTCTCTATCGACTTGTGTTGCTCATGAACCCTGAAGTGTGAAGTAGTCACTTAGTGCCATAATTAAGGCTGTTTGAACAAGAGAGAAAGATGCCTTGAGCCCCGTTCATCAAGACAGGTGTGTGAGGAATGAGAACTCAGACAAGCTTGGACGAAAAGCAACTTCTTTTCTGTGCCTATTATGTAGGGTTTGCATGGAAAGCATTCCTAAATGAAGACTAAGTCAATAAATTAATGGGTGGCCATTGTAGGCAGGCACATTTTGTGAGATAATGCTGAAATATCTTTCTCCCTTAGGACTTGGACTACGTGTGTACATCCTGGAATTTTTCCACCCCATTACTGCTTCCCTATGCTGCCCTCTAGGGTACTACATTGTCCCCCTGGCAGTGTTTTAGCCCAGACTGGAGAAATTTTGTTGCATATTATGGAAGTAGAGAACAACATGCCGATTATTTTGTTTGTATCTTGAGTAGATATTTAAGTAATTATGAATCAGAAACACTTTGCCTACAGAGCTTAGAAAAATGGACCTGTGAAATAAGTTCTAATGTAGCTTGTTTATAACCTTGCAATGCAAAGACGGTAATGAGTACAATTTTGGATGCTAATACCCTCCCTGAAGATTTTTTCTTTGAGGACATCTTTGTCATCTCAGGTAAACAGATCCCTCATGAGCCCACTGTAAAAATACTGGGCAAAACTCCAGAAGATCATGAATCCAAAGATAGCACAATTTAGGCTCCATACATTAAAAAGTCAAATTATATGAATGGGTTAAAACAACTCATTCAATGATATAAGATCCTACATACACACCCAAGAGTCTGTGAAACTGCTAACATAAATATGCTTTAGGAGAAATTGGATGAAAATTAAGTTTGTATTAGTAATGATGATATAATATCGATATTCTCACAAAGATAAAGGAAAAACCAAGCAAGAGAAGATCTAAGAGCCATTCTGAAAACCAAGAAGCTATATTTAGATAAAATCTTTTTTCTCATTTGGCAATACCACTTGAACTGAACAGGCATATTCATTGATCTTGCTTATTGTAAATATTTATTTTGCTGAAAAATACTGCTATATAGGTATGACATCAGCTATCTTCTATTAAGCCACATATGAAAAAGACTGACAAATATAAACAATAAAAACGTAAATTTCAGGGTGAAATATGAATGGAACTGAGTTTTGTGAATTTTGTGTTTTTGAAGTTGCTAATGTGGAAATGGGAGGCCTGTCACTATATTATGCTTCTGACTTCTAGCTATCTTTATAGATAGTTAATAAAATATACTAAAAACAACCAGTTCTGTATATATTTATACCTCAATAGTAAATAAAACTTTCAAGGAACTGTCCTGACCATTGAGTATTGGTCATAAGTTGCCCCACTGACAAACTGACTAAATAAATATCTTAGATTTTCCTTATTGTTAGCATTTCCTCTTACTATTTCAAATTTAATCTCTCAACTTTTTTGAGTTAGCATTGATAGTGGCTTACAAAGTAAATTTGTCTTCCTACCCTTTATGAAATTTGCAATTCACTTTTTTTTTTTTGCTTCTTACCATCTAAAACTAGAGATGGGTAAAAGAGGTCATTAAGTGATGCAGCAACATTAAAGGAATACATGGCTAATTATATGTCAAGTAGGACAGACAAATATACAAAGGAAGACTTCTGAGAGCACAAAGATGAAATAGGGAACTGTGTAAGGAAATACAAATTCCCCAAAAGCAATAAATCACAAAGAAGAAATAAACCTAGAAAATGACAGAAGGAAAAAATAAGAATAAGAAATCTAGCAGAACATGTTCCTCAGATGTTTAAATGTTGTAATTTAAAAAATGGTTTTTCTTTCAGGCCATAGTATATATCGAAGTGCTTGAGTGGGGACTACAGGAAAGAGGGAGAAAACAAGGGAGGAGGAACAGAAGGGGAAGGCAGCAAAGGTTCTGATATATCAGATGTGAAAAATGGGCAAATGAAGGTCAAGCAAGGAAAGAAAATGGGACCCTTTATGATTAGTTGTTAATGTCAAAAGCAATGACTTAAGAAGTGATGTTCTCTACATTCCATTAATATTAATAAAAGTATTCAGCTCTGGCTTTCACCTACAAAATGAAAATAATATAATACTACTTTGGGGTGAGGAGCTGCATTTTGTAAGGAAGACTATTTATGGATTAAAAGCATATTAGGGGGCCCAGCGCAATATCGTAGTAGTTAAAGTCCTAGCCTTGCACACGCCTGGATCCCATGTGGTCACCAGTTCTAATCCCAGCGGCCCTGCTTCCCATCCAGCTCCCTGCTTGTGACCTGGGAAAGCAGTAGAGGATGGCCCAAAGTCTGGGGACCCTGCACCCACGTGGGAGACCTGGAAGAGCTCCTGGCTCCTGCCTTTGGATTGGCTCAGCTCCAGCTGTTGCGGCCGCTTGGGAAGAGAACCATTGGATGGAAGATCTTCCTGTCTGTCTCTCCTTCTCTGTATATCAACCTTTCTGATAAAAATAAATAAATCTTTTTAAAAAAAGCTTATTAGGGGGAGAATCAAGATGGCAGAATAGGGTAAGTACACATTTAAACAGAAACATCAGCCAGTGTGAAACAGAGAGGGCACATTCCAGGAAATAGGAGAGGACAGAACAACAACAGAGGGGTACCCGGAGACTGACAGACACAGGAAAGCACTGGACACAACGGTGTGGTGTTGCAGTGACCAATACTACAGCAGCATTCAGCCAGCAGTGATCTGAACTCCACCAGCAACCAGGTGGGAAGGGGCATTCACCAGGAGCTCAGGTTATGAACCCAGAGAAAGAACTGCTTACCCTACTGGTCTGTTTGATTTGACCAGGAGCAGAGACAGAGCAGCAGATCCCAGATGGACAGTGCGGGAACAGGTTGGATTTCACATCCTAGTCTATCACCTAAAGCCAAATCTGGTGCCATTTTGTTTATGGAGGCAAGGGACAAGACTGTACATGCACTGAGCTGGGAGTGAACAAATTTCTGGTTCAGTGAACTACAACAATGTGGCATCCTACAAGTTCCACCCAAGATAGGTCCAGATAGCCCTCAGACTTGATGGCCAGATCAAGAACTCTAGTAGTGGCACATCAGGTGCCATTTTGTACAGTGTGGCAAAAGCTTTAAGGCTACAGGGCCAACAGTGAGCTGCACAAGCGCTGAATTGGGAGTGAACACACTGAGCCCAGTGCATTGTACTAGTTCCACAGAGAAAATACCAACTTTGACATTGTACAGGTCAAATTAGGTCCATGTAGCCCTCATACCTAACAGTAAACAGGTTCTGGCAAGATCAGCACCACCAACAACCTAAGTTGTTTAGGACATCTGGTATCTCCCTAATCATGGGACCTGCTGGAACCAGAACCAGGAGAAAGGTTGTACAGCCTCAGCATGGAATCACAGTGAGCCAGGAGCTGAGGCTACAGAGACCATGCTGGAAAACTAACAAAAGAACCCAGATCTGGAACTCAATGGAGGGAGTGGCATTAGTGACTGAAAACAAACAGCCATATACCAACCACAACAAGTAAAATTGAACTGTTGACTTGTGGGTGACACAGCTTAGAAACCTGTCCAAAGGGTAACAACAATGAGTATTAGGAATTTAAGGAATGTCACACAGGAAATGAATCAAATGAAAGCTGATGTATCAAATTAAGAAAACAGTGGAGCAAATGAAAAGTACAGGAGTATTTTATTAATAACAAGAGCACGTAAAGCAGCAGTTGAAGAAATTTAACAATGTCACACAGGAAATGAATCAAAGCTGATATATCAGAAATGAAGAATACAGTGGATCAAATTAAAAGTATAGTGGAGAGTCTCCAAAATAGAATGAAGTTGGCAGAAGAAAGAATGTCAAAATTGGAAGGTATCTCCTGTCACCAGAGGGAAACAAACAAAAAGCTGGAAGAAGAGCTGGGCAAAGCTAAAAAAAGTATTCAGGAATTGAAAGACTCTATTAAAAGGTTAAATAGAAGAGTTATTGGAGTTCCAGAAGGTGCAGAAAGAGAAGTTGGATTTACAAATCTATTTAATGAAATACTAAGGGAAAATTTCCCTAATCTAGAGAAAGAATTGGGAAACAACATCCAGGCGGGGCACAGAACTCCCAACAGGCTTGACCAAAAGCAGTCTTCACCATGATACATGATAAGGAATATAAGGGAAAGATCTTTAAATATGCATGTGAAAAAAATCAACTGACATATAAAGGAATGCCAATTAAACGCACAGCTGAACCTCTCACAGGAAATTTTACAGGTCAGAAGAGAATGGAGCAACATATTCCAGATTCTAAAGGCAAAAAAAGTGTTGGCCCAGGATAACATATCCAGCAAAACTTTCCTTTGTCTTTGAAAATGAAATAAAATTCTTCTACAGTAAAGAAATGTTCTAACAAAAGGCCTCTTCCAAATCTACCCTACAAATGATACTTGAAGATGTTCTCTTGACAGAGAAGAGGAATAGCACCCACCAAAACCAAAGGCAAATGTGAAGAACATTCCAGTAAATTAACAACAAAGACTAAATCAATGAATAACTCATTGCTAAAATGGCAGGACCAAATTACTACCCATTCATATTAACCCTGAATGTAAATGGATTAAACTCATCAATCAAATGTCATAGATTAGTAGATTGGATTAAAAAACCCCATCTATTTGTTGCCTATAGGAGACTTATCAACAAAAATCAGTGGAAACTATATCTCATGGATTTCGACTTTTTTTCTTAGTTTCATCTCTTCAAAACACTTTCTCATTGAATTCCCATAACTCATAGAACATACAATAGCAGCATTTTCTTCAAGAAGATTCTTGATTTTTTTTTCATTTCTTCACCAACACATTGGTCATTCAGTAGCATGTTATTTAATTTCATGGCATTGTAAATTTCTTTTTTCTTCCTGTTGTTGGTTTTGTTTTGTGGCTTTTCATTTAAAAGGATGTATAGTAATTGTGTAATGGACACTATCATATCCAGATATGAGGATACAATGCAGTATGTATCTCTACTTCCAGATCAAAGATGGACTCCTAATGAAACTGTTTACTATATCTTTACTATATCCTATAAGGATGCTATACTCTGCCATTGTCCATGCCCATAATGATGGACATATCACTTTATATGAAGAACTATACTATGGTATTACTATAGGGGAACTCAGTGAGGGGTAAGGAGTAAGGTAAATCCCAGGGCCTATGGAACTATCATAAAATGATAATAATAATAATAAAAGATGTAAAGTTTCTTAAAAAAAGCACAATAGGAATGTCACTATCCAGAGTTGGGGAAATCACATTACCTTGAGTTGTCTTTGCCAGTTCTGTTGTTCTTATAATTTTAGTTGTGAGGAGTTCCTGGGTGGACTGGTCTATTTCTTCTGGGGAGAAACACAGTAAGATGGCTCATGAAAAATGATTTTCACTGTGAACAGAACATAAGACCCTTGGATGCTTTTCTGCCTAAAATCATGACAAAAGAATAAATTGTATTTTAAACTATGTCCAGCAGTCATGCCATTCAAAGTTAGCAACATATTTCAGTAACTTGATTATTATATTTCCTGTTTTTCACAGTTATTTTTATAGTAATTACAGGGATTTTCAAAAACTTTTAGCTAAAAAGTAAAAATAAGAAGTCAAACAAAATACCCTCCTTACATGGACTCTTTGCATGGCCAAATGTGAATGTGCCTCCTGAAGTGAAGTCTCTTTATCTTTATCCCCTTCATATCTCCTCTCTACTTCATTATTTATGTGAAAAGAAAATAATCATATAAAATATATATTTATAGCATTTAAGAATATTTGATTTTTCTTATGTGAAAATCAGAGTATGTATTGACACAGGACACATTTCTCCTAAGAAAAACAAAAGAGACTCCAAAAGAGAGCCCACACACGTACGGCCAATTGATATTCCACAAGAAGTCAGAAATAATCTAGGTGAAAAGCCTGATCTCTTCAACAAATGCTGTTGGGAAGGTTGGGCAGCACCTTGCACAGAAGTAAGAATCAAGACATCCATCTGTCACCTTATACAAAAGTCATCTCTAAATGGATCAAGAATATGCACCCAGAAACCATTAAACTATTAGAGGAAAGCATAGGAAGCACTCTGTAAGACATAGGATTTGGGAAAGATTACTCAAAAAAATCACCAGCAGCACAGGTAGTCAAAGCCAAAATAAACAAATGGGACTGCATGAAACTAAAAAGCTTCTGTACAGCAAAGCAGATGAGCAATGAAATAAAAATGCAACCAACAAAATGGGACAAAATCTTGCACACTATACAACTGATTGTGGACTAACATGCTGGATTTACAAACAGCTTCAGAAACTCAATGACAGCACAACAAACAGCCCTGTGAAGAAATAGGTGAAGGAAACAAACAGACATTTTTCAAAAGAACAAATTTGAATGTGTAACAGACATATGAAAACATGTTCAGACTCCCGAGCTGTCAGGGAAATAAAAATGAAAACCACATTGAGGTTCCATCTAACTCCAGTGAGAATGGTCTACATTCAGAACTCTAGTAGTAACACCTGCTGGTATGGATGCTGGGAGAAATGTACCCTCCTTCACTATTGTTGGGACAGTAGGCTATTGTAGTCACTATAAAAGTTAAGTATGGAGAGTGCTAAGGGACCTGAAAATTAATCTGCTGTATGACCCAGCTATCCCATTTATGGGAATATATCCAAAGGAAATGAGATCTGCATATGAAAAAGGAATCTGTACTCCTATATTTTCAATATCGCAATCTACAATAGCAAAGACATGGAAACAACCCAGATGTCCATCAAAAGAGCAGCGGCTAAAAAACTGTGGTACATCTACTCCACGGAATACTACTCATCCATTAAAAACAATGAAATTATACCACTTGCAATCAAATGGTCCCAGCTAGAGACCATTATGCTCAATGTAACAAGTCAATCTCCAAAGGACAAATATCATATGTTCTTTCTGATACAAGGCAACCTTCATGAAAATACAAGATTAATATCCCTTTCAATACTGTTTGTGCTATATCTCAGGAGTTTTGATATTTTTTAAAATTTTGATTCATTCAAAATAAGTTTATTTTCCTCATTAATTTCCTCATTGACTCATGGGTCACAAGACAGTTTATGGTTTTCATTTCTTTAGTGGCAAGTTGATCATTCAGTAGCATGTAATTTAAATTCATGTTATTTTAACTTCATGTAAATTTTCTGTTTTCTTCCTGTTGTTGATTTTGTTTTATGACTTTTCATTTAAAGGGATGTTTAATAACTCTGTAATAGAGCTTAACACATTGAGATGTGAAGATACAATGCAGTATGCATCTCTATTTCCAAATCAAAGATGTACTCCCAATGAAACATTGTCATTTTATATTGAAAATTGGCATAATATTAGAAAGGGAAATAGTTAAGGCACAAGGATCAAGTTTAGATGGATTTTTGTCATACTGTTAAAAAAAAAGACCTGTCCTTTGCACACAACCCATGAAAATAATGTTCTTGCAACTACTTTATGGCCAATATCTACAAAACTGGTCACTCATTGGATGTAAGTAGCAAAACAACTTTTACCTTGAGTGGTTAGTAGTTCTTCTTGACTAGGACTTGGTGAGATCATAGGTATGCCTCGTGTTTCTAAAGGAGCTGCAAAAGAAAGCAGCAAGGTTCTAAACATTCAGATTCAAGGCCAGCTATCAGACTACACCAGCATTGTGAGTTTCCTTCATCTGACATAAAAAAGGAAATGAAAACATGAACTGAATCTTGATGAAGAAAGCCAAGTGTATGGAGAACTATTAGAGAAACGATAATGGAATATCCACGTAATGGTTCTCAACTGTTTTTATACCAGAGCATAATAAATGATGTTCTCTACTTGACTACTTTCATTAAAATCCCTGATTAAGGAGTGTGGGTAACACATGTTCTGGTCTGTTTAAAAATCCCTTTGTCTCCCACCCAAGAAAACACATGTTGCAGTAGTGTCATTGCAACATTCATCTTCCTGAGTCTGTTCAACCTTGGGTATATAAAAATTATTTTGATCAATTATAATAATTTCGTAGCAGCTTTCAAAAATCTCTTGCAAGTATGTTGTAATGTGACAGCTGAGAACCACTAGATTAGTAGAAATTGTTAACTGGATGGGTACAAGTTGGAATCACAAGTTAAATGAGGTAGATACAGATGGATGCACTCAGTGGTGAGCTTTCTTAATGATCTTCAGAGCAAATCCTTGCCAACAGGGAAAGTATTGCTGTTCTGTTTTGGAAAGAGTAATTGTAATGAGGATGAAATGTTGAGATGGGTTTAGAAGGTATGATGCAACTACGGTTATGATGATTTGAACAGGACCTGAAATTTTGATGGGCAGCAAAGCAAACAATGAGAGTTGACCAGTAAGGGAAAGACATTACCTAGTGTGGCCTTTGGTAGATCAATTCTAAAGGTAATAGGTTGCAGAGCTGTGCCAAAAGCAAACCAAAGAAACACATTTATGAGAATTATTACCTGGGGGAGTAAGATCATTTCTATATTTTCTAGATGCATCCACCTAATCATCTAAACATCCTCTAAGAATTAGGAGAAAATCTTCATACAGGCTGAGCTTCCCCAATCCACAAAGCTCCAAAATCCAAAAATTTTTGAGCACTGATAGAAATCTAACAAGTAGAAAATTGCACACCTGATCTCATGTGCTTATTCACAAAGTGTACGTACAATAAAACTTCTGTGTGAAACTACTCAGAGGTGGGCATTTGGCCTATTGGTTAAGACACCTCTTGGGCTACTTCCATCCCATGTTGGAGTACCTCTGAGTGCAGGATGTACTATTAATCTGTTAATGTGTATCCTGATGTGCAGGTGAAGACTAAAGGTTGGGTTGCTGACATTCACATGTGGGCTTTAGAAGAGTTCCTGGCTCCTACCTAGGGCTTTGGCTACCCCAGGTATTCGTGGGTGAATGAATCAGCAAATGGGGAATCTTTTCTTTCTGTTCTTTTCAAATAAATATTCAAAGGAGAAAAAAACTACTTAAAAAAGTTATGTGTATAGGGGTGTAGGAAACAAATTAATCTAATGTTTAGACTTGGATCCCACCCCAAGATATCTTATATATATGCTAATATTCTAAAATATTAAAATATCAAAATCTGAAGCTCCATTTTGAATAAGCATTATTCAACCTGTAGCAGGTGCCTTTTAGGGAATTCCATTTAATAAAAACTCTAAACCATCACTCAGGAAAATTTTTGACTGGGCATTCCTATATTCTCTTTAAGAGTACATGTCCAACTCAGGGGTATCACATTTGCATTTTAAAGGGTTATAAATCAGTTGACTCCACTAATAATTATGTTTTATAATTTTAGCATAGCCAGCCTTCCATAAATACAGTTCTGGGAAAATTTATGATGTATTATGCTTTCATTTAAGAGGAGGCAAAAATTTCAACCAGACTGTAGAAATTTCAATTCCCTGATAGAAGTATAGATTTTATAGCCACAATTTCCTCTGAACTTGTTTTATATCATACACATTAAAATATACTGATCTCAGGAATATTTTTTGAAAACTGCATTTTCTAATAGGGAAAATAAAATAACTCATTTACCACGTTCACTCTGAGAATCCTGTGGGTCTGGTTTATGAGATGGAAGCACAACTTTCGAAACTGAAACAGAGAGATTGAAAGACATTGTGTACTCTAATTGCCACACCTAAACTTAACCCTTAGCTATAATATCATGCAAAACATGAGGAAGATATTTTTGTGACAGTTCAACATCAAAACAGAGAAGACAACTGTTCCTTTCAAAATACAACAATGTCACCATATAGCTAAGATTTTGTTGACAGGAAACTAGAAACAGAGACTGTCATAGTTTAGTTTGATGTCTCCATTGCGGACTTGAATTTTTTTCCTTCCTTAGCAATGTGACCTTAAGGATAGTATTAGGTTTTAGGAATCATTGATGTGTATGAATATGAAAGTAAAAGACAAAAATGTCAGGTGAACAACCGACGTACTCAAATTTAGTATACTCTTTTTTGCATACTACGTGGTGATGCAAAGTACATTAGGATTCAGTTAGAACTCTACTTCAGAAGGTGAAGGAAATTTCTCTATTACAAGACAATAATTGCCATTTTCCCAACAGCATAGAAATGAATGATATAAAATGGGCATTCTCTTGATTGTTAAGATAGTTAACTTGCACACCATATCTGTTCTTATTCTAGGCTACTAAACAACCAGCTAAATTGTACTGGCAGAATTTGATATTTTGAATAGCAAAAAATTTGACCCATCAGAATTTCTATGAGCTAAATTAAAGTGACACTTGGAAATATTTTTTATAACTAGACACTTTTTTAAACAAAAATTAACCCCAGAGAGATCTTTGGATCATGTTTGATAAGGCCTTTACAATAATGACCAATTCAACTATACCAGGTCTTGTTTCTAGGGATTCAAGTGATAAGATGTGGGAAATTTCAAGTTTGCAAGGCAAACTAAATGATTATCTGAAGTTGGAAGGAAAAGATTCTTTGAAGGTCATGAATGTACAAAGCAGCCTGTAGTGTCAAATACTTGATTAGTTACAGTACTAGACTATACAAATAGGAGCTGGGTTTAAAAAGAAGTTGAGAAGGATGTATCGTAAATACAATGTGTATGGCTGTTACAGTCTGCTGGGGAGTTCAGGCTAGGACAATGTGCATTCCAGCTGCTTCAACTGGCACTGCTCAACCACAGAGTGATGCTTTAATAAGCTGTTAAGACATACTTTCGAAAGCTGGTAAAATCAGTGCAAAGAAAAGAAACAAATATTTACAGGAAAGGAGGAGGAGCCATTCTGCAACATGGTCAACTGCAGCACTAAGAAATGCAAGTTTGACTTACGTTTTTTTCTTACATGGCATTCCTTTGTATGCTGAATTAAGCAAGAGCACGATCTTACCAACATAAATCTTCCATACTAGGAGAAACTCATCAGTGCAAATAAGGAATCTATATTGTATTTTAGACTCATTTCTATTAACCAGCTTAATATTGACCAGTCCATCAACTGCTGCATTTTTGAAGTGTATCACTTCAAAGAAAAAGTCAACTAACCCAAAACAGTGATCGTAACTGGACAGCAGCCAAGATGGACTAAATGAATGCATAAGGAATGCTTTGCTCATATTAGATACTAAAGGGGGTACAGTATGCAGTCTGGAAGAAGTTTGGCCCTGGTAGCAGTCTATGGAGACTGATTCTCTTAGAAATACCTCACAATCAGACTACTCAACCTTTGCACCTTAAACTTCTCTTTTCTTCATCCTAACTTTGTACTCCTTGGTGCAGTCCTAGACAAGCACAGAAATTTTTGGAAGTCACCTTAAGAGCCATTTCCTGGGGATTGCTTCGCTGTTGTTTTTCCAGCTCCTTCAAATGTATGGTCAGCTCATTTACTTGGTGCTTTCCTAATTTCTTACCATAAGCATTGATTGAGATGAACTTTCCTCTTAACACTGCCTTGAATGTGTCCCCTAAGTTTTGATATGCTGTGTTGATGCTCTAGGAGCTTCAGGAGATGGGATCCCAGATCTGCACTCTCCTCTCTTCTGAGGCATGTCCACCCCTCTGCTATTCTTTCTTTTTGAGACCCCAGCCTGTCTCATTTCCCAAATTCTTTCCTGGTTCTGCCCTATAGTTTTTGAGAGGGACATCTAATGATTCCTCTTCCATCCATCTGATCCTTGGAATTTACAATAATTGTACTTTTAAAGGAAAGAGAAGAATCTCACTGTATCTGCCCAATTCTTTAATTAAAAATTAACTTGCTTTGATTTATACAACTTGTCCAGCTCACAGTGCTTCCAAAAGTACCACCTGTAAACTTCACAAACACAGCCTACACTGGTAGCACTCATACAGAGTCTGGATTCTTACACTATCTGTAATGGCTCCTGCAGACATGAAATGACTATTTCCATAGAGGAACAAAAGGCCTTCCCAGTTGACTTTTTGTAAGTGCTGCTTTATGTGTGGTTGCATGTGTGTAAACTTTCTTAATGTAAATTATTGTTCCATTACATTCTAAAATATAATTTGATAGGGCATTACTATGACACTGACTGGCATTCAAGAACCATACTCGGGGCTAGAATGTGTAAGGCATACGTGGACCAATGCCCTGACACTCTGACCCCATTGGACGGCTTAGAAGGGCCGGTGGAGTCTATGCAGGAGGCATGACAGTCTATAGGACGCTCTGGGCTGACCAGAGCAACCTCTGACATACTTAACACTGGCTGGCAACAGGCCTGGTTGGAGAGCGTGGTGGAGGCCTTGGCTACGTGGAGCCTACCACTAAGGGGCACAGGAACTGGAGGGAGGCTGAGTTCTGGTCGGGTCACAGTTGTAATCCCTTGGCACAAATATCAATTCGGCTTTGACGCACCATGCCGGATTAGACCACAGCACAGTTTGGTGCTCTGGAGGACCAGGATAGACGTTGGACGGGCTCGGCTAGGCCTCAACCCCATCTGAGCCATATATGAGATATGCGTGGGTATGGACGAGCCGTGGCTGGGCTGAAACTCTCAACAGCAGGAACCAGAATGGATTGAAGAGCGGAGCTGGCCGAAGGACCTGCTGGAATGTGTGAAGCCCGACACCATGAAGGAGTCGGAGGGAGGAACCTGAACAGATCCTCTGACAGGACACTGACTCTGCAAATAAACGCAAGAAGCATGGAGGTAAATAACCCAGAAGAGGCTTTGGAATGTGACCCACTGGAATACACTTGGCTCGGGTGGGGCAGACCAGGCTGAGTCAGTTCACGTCATCCAATGGCAAGCCCAAGTGCTGAAACTGTGTGGTGGCCTGGCCGTGTTTGGTTGCGATAAAAAAAAAAAAAAAAAAAAAAAACAGTACAAAACACAAAATGCCAAGGTGAAATGGCCTGTGCTAGCAGGGAATGCAACACCCGACCAGCACTCCTCCCACTGGTTTAGGTGAGGGACAAGAGTGTGATGGGCAGAGCCGGGGAGAGTTGCGACACTCATTGGTTCCAATAGAGGTCGGGGCTCAGAAGAGAACCAACCCAGGGGTTAAAACCATCAGCTGATCGGAGTGATGGACGGTGGCGGGCACTGTGCTTACTAGTAGTACATGTAGGAGCCTGGACTGGGAATGCCTCAAAGGTTTTTTTAGGGGGATTCCCCTGAACAAAATGGAGGAATCAAACCATTAATCAAAAAAAGATGGAAAATGGAGTAGATGAATCAACCACCTCAGCTTTATGCTTGCAGCGGAAAACTGGACAAGGGGAAACCCTAAGACGGACTATGTCAATCAGTGGACTCTGCACCAGCCTCATCATACCTGGACTGTTGCTGATGATATGTTGGTGCTTCTAATTGATCGAGGTGACGCTCTGCTGGCTCTGCCTACAAACCTGAGAGGGCCTCCCTAAGAGGCGGTTGAACTTGAACTGGACAAGTGGGATGCTGGACTCTGTATGGTGTAAACTTTTAATTAGGGAATCTCAACGGAACTTGAGCTGTGGTTATGCATCAAGGTGAAGGAATTCATGATGGGGGAAGGGTTTGGGGTGAAGGGGGGGGAATCCCAGTACCTATGAAATTGTGTCATGTAATGCAATGTAATTAATGAATAAATGAATATTTAAAAAAAATATATAATTTGATAGGATGGAAAACTTCAAAACTGAATCTGGTAAAACTTACAAACTCAAAAAAGTGGTTAAATATCATCACCTCTTTTTGAAAAGCACCATTTAATCATTTTTCTGAAAAAAAAAAAACCCAAACTGTTTATCTTCTTGTTTGGTAAAACACTGGGGTATAATATGGATGGAATTGTCAGGTTATTTTTGGAAAGTCAGGGAATAAAGTAACTTAGTTACAGAAAATATATTCTATGTTTGGCATACTCATATCTTCTGATTACAGTAACAGCTTTATTGTATGAGCAGCTGGACACTGTGTGAGTGTGAAACATCTGGGATAAACATACTGCATATTATACAGTATGGCATTTGAATGTAAGTGAGATATTTAAGCAAATAAACAGCACAACTAACCTAGTGATTTAATTGCAACCCTACATCCCAATTCAGAGTGTCTGGATCAAGTCCTAGCTCTGCTTCTGACTCTAACCTCCTGCTAGTGTTTACCCAGGAAGCCACTAGAAATGGCTCAGATAGTTGGATCTCTGAGACAGGAGATGCAAATCGAGTTCCCAGCTCATGGGTTTGGGTTGGCCAAGCTTGGACTAAGGTCTGCGTTCGGGGAGTGGACCAGTGGGTAGATACATTCAGCAACTTCTCATTTCCTTTTACTAGTGTGTGACAATAGAACACATTTGGTCTAAAGGTGAAACAAAGCATTTACCAGGTGTGGTGAATGACACCTCTGGACTTGCTGACGGTTTTGGTTTTGAAGTAGTCTGCTGGGATTCCTTGGGAACTGAAAGAGAGAACTTGGGTTAAGTGGCATTTGAGTTCTGTCTTTCCCAGTCATGTTGAATGCCCAAAACATGACAAGCAGAGTCTGAACACTGAAAGTATTACTGCTATGGAAGTTAGACCATGAGATCTTAAATTCTGGAAACATCAGTAGGAATTTTGGATACTTTTAGAAAAATATAGTTTAAGAAACTGCAAAATTTGACAAAGTTTCAGGATAGGTTGCAGATTTTCCTGAAATCTTCATTTCAGAGTTGATAGCAATAAACCTGATGTGAGAGTGTTCTTCTCTGAAGATGTTTGCTTGATTTCTCCTTAAACTCACATCTTTCCTTGAAATAAAGTGGGAAAAAATGGTGTAAGTGTAATTTCACTCCTGGCAACAAGAGCAATTTAGGTAGGCAATACAATAGAAAGGGTGGGTTCACAGACTGCCTTCCTTTAATTCTAAGGCCCAAATAAAAATTCATGTAAACATAGTAACAAAACAAAATTGTCTTTCCACAATTCTTCCACTGAAATAAGAAATACCAATGTAACAGATACCATGAAAAAAAGGTAAATTATGTGTGCAATGCTTTTTACAATTTTAAGCATGCTTTGTGGCACTATGCTCTTTGATTCTCACCATAAAGCCTGAAGGAAGGAGTTACCAGCTACACTTTAAAGGTGAGGAAACTGAGGTTTGACTCAGGCTGGCAGTATCTGCTGGAAGTAACATGGTTATTAAATGTTAGAATAATTAACCCCACTAAACCTCCAACTGTCCCAGCCTAATGTATTAAATATGTATTTACCTGGTGGTGTTTGAGTGATTCTTGAGCGTGGTGATGTTTTTGGCTTGGGAAGAACACGTGGTGTCTGCCTGGGAGCTAAAAGAAATGATAAAGGTTTGGCGCTTATAAGCCCTTCAAGAGCCCTGGGAGCTCAAAGATGTTTGTTTAGTGATCAAAGTCCAAAATAGGCAACAATAAATACAATAAAAGAGCTTAATCATTTGCAAAGAATAGCAAGTTTTTTTTCCAACATGGTAAACAAAGCAAAAAGTTCATAAAATGACATCTGAAATACTTAACTGTCAAAAAATGGTTGGAATTCCAGAAATATATACTTCAAATGTCTTTTTAAAAAGTTGAAAATAAATCTCATTGTAGTAAGACACTACTAAAACAAAGTACAAATTTTTACTTGTATTGGTGAACTGAGAATCAAGGCTACCTTACTGTGGACAGTTACTCCTTCGCTGCAAGACTCCTAAAGCTCTAGAACATTTAGTGTAAAAATTAACTCTTTCCTCAAGAAGATTAAAAGTATGAGTATATCCTGCTAAAAAAGGAGTTATTAGACACCAAGTTGCAGCTTGTTGTTCTCTCTCATATGCTTCAAAGAAGGTGTGCTAGGGGGAAAAAAAAGGAAAGAAACAAAATTGTGTCAGCTTCATGCCATTTCAGACAGCATAAGATGAGTTTCCGAAAATAAGAGTTACTGGATGCTAGAAGTTTCTGAAGGCATCCGCAGAGGTGTCTTAATGATCCTAGAACAAAATATAAAGGTATTTGCAATGGTAACAGTAGATTGATTCTTCCTACCTGTAGACATCATTACCAATTCATGTTGGTTTTGCAACGACTTTGCCAGGAGTCTGTGCGTGTTTGCTAGTCCATGAGTCTACTGTTTAAGGTCCTTCAAAGGTTATACCATCTTTGAGAACCCTTCAAATCCTGAAACACTACAATTCTAGAGTTTAACTGTCTTAGAATTTTCTGATTCTCAACTTCCTTGCCTGCTGAGGTTCCAAATGAAAGGGTATTTGCTTCCCAAAGGGTATAAACAAGACGATCTGTAGGCAAAAGCACGCCATGGAGAATTCCCCACAAAATGATAGGAACAATCATTTATGGCAGGATTCAGAGTGAGATATTTGAATAATATTTTGGCTAATGTAAACAAAATGTGAGAAACATGAAAATCAATTGTACAAGATTCCATGAATGCCTACAATGTCAGGATACACTTCAACAAAGCAGAACAATGGACTTATAGCTGTTTCCTAAAAGACTATATTATTGCAATAACATAGGGGAAACTGGTATGGGAGAGGTGAAGTTCCAGAGCCTTTGTAACTGAATCATAAAATAAGTTAACTAATTAAAGGAAGATTTCATGGATTCAGTCAATGTAACATTCGGGGAAAGATTCTAGCAATTTAAGTTTGTGTTTATTAATGTATTTCAGAGGAAAATATATTAACTTAATTTCCATGTCTCCCTTGGAAATGGAGCCATACAAAATAGTTTAATGATAAGCAAAACATAAATTGGAATTTATTTATTTATTCTATGGAAACCTGGAGGCATTGAGAGCATTTCCCTTAAAAAAAGAGTTCAGTTACCCACGGTGATGACTTTTTTCATTCATTTCAAACTCTACAGTCAAGTAAACTTTTAAGGTTATCCAAAGTAATGGATATGATTTAGTCCTACTGTGAACTGGACAACCACCACAGGAAGGAATAGAAGAAGTCAGGTCATTAAGTATAACAAAGGTGACAGGCGAATTACACTCTTTTATGTAGATTGTAACATGAACCCTATTTCTGGAGTTTTCTTTTAATCTCAAATATGAGTTAGATTATCTCAAAATGTTTTATACAACCACAGAACTTGTAGAACTTGTAGAACTAGTCCAGATAACAAGGTAATTAAAGTTAGGATATTTATGAATCTAAAAATAGAATTGAATGCAAGTGTTCTTCCCCAGAAGCAGTCCTATTTCCCGAGTTAATCACTTGCAGTGTCTATCAGAGAGATTTGTCAGACACATCCTCAAGATTTGCAACATTGCTGGATAACAACCAGTGACAGATGGAGAAGTAGTACATCACACAGGTAGGATGATTACCTATCAAAGACTAAACAGTAATGAAGTCAAGGCTTCTAAAAATCTAAAAGTGACCATATTGTTGTTCTATACTCACCAACCTCATACATTAAATATAAAACTCAGTAATATATTTATAGGTTCAGTCTGGGACTCATCTGAGCTGGGTAAGGTTTTAGTCTGGGAAAAAGGAGCTAATGTTTCTATGGTAACTGGAGGAAATTACACAGGGCTAATATGGTGCTTGACACACCTTGAGGACACAAAATGGACAAGATGAAATCAAACAGATTCTCAAAAATGAATAAAACTGCAAGCCTTCAACAAAATAGCATTTCTACTTCGTCATAACACAACATGTACAACAGAAAAAAATAGAGTTTAAGACCAAAATTATTAAGAGGAATAAAGGACATCACCTTATGCTAATCAAAGGATCAATTCATCAAGACGTGATCTTTGTAAACATATGCTACTCTTGACCTTGGCCAAAAGGCCAACAAGTGGTAACTATGATACATGTGCATCCAATGCCAGAAATTCAGTTTCATGAAAAAAAGGCTATTCAACATAAAGGTAGATGAACGTGCCAGCAAAATAATACTGGGGTATTTCAACATCCCACGTTCGTAACGCATTTAATCTTAAAAAAAAAAATACCTAGAGATGCCAGATTACAAGCTATTTTTAAAATCCTTACTTGATACTAGGATCCTATTTCCTCATCAATGCTAGAAATAAATATTCAGCAGAAAGACTACATGGAAAACAAAAGTTTCTATAATGTCAAATGGTAGTGTTAATCAGTTAAGAATCATTGATTTTTGCAAAAATAATAGAAGAAGCAAATCAACCACAGAGGCAAGTGTGGAGGAATGAGTGTTAACAGGAAGTATGATGGGATGCTAGAAATATAAATGGATCACAGAAAAAGAAAGCTATGTGGAACATTCAATATATTATGCAAGTGCAGAATGTTCAATGTTAGCAAAACAAATGCTCTGGATTGAACCATTTCACTGGCTTAGAGAAAGAGATCAAGTCTTGACTGAAACTGAAGAGAAGAGTCATTTTTGGACAACAGTTGTGAAAAGGTGAATCTAGAAGCAGACTATCTGCCGCTACAAAGAATGAAGCTGCAATATGAATTCACAATGACAGACTCTGAAGTTCCACATGATGGTAGCCATGAAAAGAGGGATGAGTGGCTGAGGCTGTGTCATTACCTCGTGTGGTTTCAGGAGGTTCAGACACATCTGTAATAGAATCCACAACTGTATCAAAACAAAGAAGAGCAATTTTTAAAATAGGGAGATGCTAAGTCAGAGGCAAGTACTGTTTTTAAGTATCAATATACCTTGTTCTATTAAAAACTTGCATCATTTCACAGATAAAACAGTGGACTTATGTAGTAAAAAAAGAGAATAAGGAGGAAAATCTTGCTCTGTGCCACTGATGATTCAACTAATATGCATGTATTAACTGTCTTTAAACAGCTTTAAAGAGTAATTATGCCTAAATATTTAGACACCAGCTAAGGCATAGGAATTCATTTCTAAACTCAGACTGAGTCAGAAATCAATGTCATTTTAAAAATCCAAGCATGCTGGAAGCTATGGCTCCTCAACTCTGCGCAGCTGTAGATCAGCTATCCCAGTATCAACTTCCATGTTCCAAGAAAATAACAGATGTGAATAAATCATTTAAGCATGAACACCTTCACCTCCTTCAGTCTTTGGTTCCTCAGGCCTGAGAGGTATTTTGGCAGTAGGGTAGACATAATCTGTTTTTGATGGCGCTGGGAGGAAATAGGGAGTAGTTGGTTAGTGGCAAGAAATACAAAGCAAACAGTAAGGAGATCCTGCCTAAAATTTGAAAACAGATATTAGTTACCTTGGGCAGGTACATTCTTTTTTTTTAACTGCATTTCATTTTATGACACAGTTTCATAGGTTCTGAGGTTCCCCCGACCCCTCCCTGTCCCCCCCCCATAGTGGATTCCTCCACCTTGTTGCAGTATTACAGTTCAAATCCAGTCATGCTTCTTTCATTGCAAGCATGTACCATGCATAGAGTCCAGCATCTTATTGTCCAGATCAATTCAACAGTTTCTTGGGGAGACCATCTCTGGTATAAAGCAGAGCTGGCAGAATATCGTTCCAACCAATTAAACGCCATAGTATAACATCAACAATAGTTTACAACATTATGGAGTTAATTGACATGTTATTGAGTGACTGATGTGTTAGAAAATGCATGTTCTTGGCCACATCCTGTGACTACTTCATTGACATTTCAATTTTAGTTTATATACAACTGGCTTCTATCCACCTTAAAATGGCTATAGGATGGATACTATTCAGCTGCCTCATGTTTATTTTCATTTGTATTTAGTAGTTTATTGTATTGAAGCATAATTCTGCTGAACTTGGCAGATTTTAGGATTGTCCAAACTGGCTTATAACTTTAACAAGGCATATATCAACAGTTAAGGCACAGAATAGTTTTAGGAGGGGTGTGCAGAGAAATCTTCCATACCCTAGTGAGGAGTAACTTATTTTTGTGTCCTACCTAGTAAGGTATACGTGAGTCCACGCTGACTTTCTTGTCTGGTTCTAAGCTTTCCTTGTTGTCCTCTGCCTATCTATCCTAATTTTTTTGTTGTTCTGTTTTTTATTGGGGGGCGACCCTGATGGTCATTGCAGGAGAGGGTGGGGATCCAAAGCTGGAACTAAGTAAGGACCAGAGAAAGCTCCTCTCCCTAGTCCCGAAGGCAGTTTACTGTTCTTCTGTTTCTGCAGACCGCTCAGGGCTCCTGGCTGTTGTTCCAATGACATTAGATCTGGGCAGGTACATTCTTAAGATTAATTAATATTTAAGTAGCTATGGAGATTATTATAGTTCATTAGGGTAGGAATAAAGACAATAAATGATGATGGCCTTCTTTGTGGGAAACATATTTATCCCTCCTTTATCAAACACATACTGACTGGAAAACTATACACCAAACACTATTGGTACAGTGAAGCAGATAATCTCATTTTTAAAATATATTTTTTGTATTAATATTTTCACATAAAAACACACAAATCAGTTCTTGCAAAGCATGAAGATGTACCCTTAACTGATATAAAAATTAAACAATGGGATGTACACATAAGTGCATATTTATGTGAGTGATCATAATACTGAAAATCAAATTTTTATTCAGAGCAGAAACTCAATCAAGAGAAAGTACACAGAATACAGCAGACATTAACATACCATCTTTATATAATGATTCTCAAGACCCAAGAATGGGCATAGGCAAGATGGAATAATGGGCCTTAGGCAAGACATGAAGAGCAGGTGGCTATAACAATGTCACTAAGCATGAGGATATTCAAGGATGACTTTTGCAATGAAATGGAAAAGCACATATGATTGACTTCCCATTGGGGAACACTATTACCTATGGTCTTCTTTGATGATTCAGTGCTAAATGTAACCGACTCCAGAATACCAGAAACTAGTGAAAAACACAAAATGGTACAATTGATCAAGGATGGGTTGTTATGAGTACTGAATTAATTAATTCAGACTATCTAGAAAAGTGCCTTGCAGCTGGTAAGCACTCAGTGATGACAGGATAATAACTATGCATTCACAGTAACACCAAGTGAATAAGTGGATTCATTGCAGGTTATCATTAGCATCCATACCCTACACCTTCAATCTCAAAACCAAAACACCAGTTATTGTGTTGAAAGATACCCAAACAAGATGAAAAGAAATTATTATTCCATGTTAGAGACAAAACTAGATTTCATGTTTCACAATGAGCATCAGGGAGTAGAAACAACACTGTTAATTAAAAGTTTGTTTCCAATTTTGAAGGGATCCCATTGTTCAAGGGAAAGTTCTGTTACCTTCACTGAAGTGAGTACTTTCTCCTTCTGTGATGGTCTCAATATTAACTAGTATCCTTTTCAAATAACAGAACAAAAACTTAACTTACTATTAAAGTAAGCCACACATTCACAACTATTAATGAAAGGCAAGAATAAAGTCATGTATTATAAGAGAGTCATGTATTATTAACAACTAGATATGTGATTCTCTAGAATGATATAGTAATAGCTGAAACAGAATGTCTGTGTACAAACAACACAAATTATTACTAACTTGACATAGACAGGTAATCACCAGAAGATTCCAGTACAATCTTGAGAGTTACTAAATGTATTTTTTGCATTTTCTTATGTTTTGAAGTACAACATTTAGAGGATCACAATGTGTCCTCTGGAATACACTGTGTACCAAGACACACAAAGCAATGTATTTACCAGGTTGACTCTGTGTCATTCCTAGGCTTGGTGATGTCACTGGTTTCAAAGTAAGAGTTTCTAGCTCAGTAGTAGCTGACAGAAGAGGACCTACATTGTGAAAATAATTATGAATAATTTATTTGTTAGGTTTTAGAATGAGAAAGCAACAAAGTAGAACATAAAGAACCTCAATATTACAAGTTATGGAACACTAAGCAGAGTGAGCAGTATCTAAAGCAGAAAACAGGAAACTATGACCTATCCTTCTACCTTGCCTGTGAGCTATGCCTGCTTTTTACACTTCTTATTTGGCAGGAAGGAAATGGAAAAAGTAGTATTTCATGACATGCAAAAATGCTGTGAAATTCAAACGAAGTTTCACTGAGACACAGCTATGTCACGAATGAAAATGATTCAGCTTGGCCTGTCTGCAGCAGCAATGATGGCGCTCAGGACCTGTGACAGAGATGGAATGCCTGCAAAATCAAGCAGTCTCAAACTTCAGAGATAAGCTTGCTGACTCTTGCATTAATGCATTGCTCTGGAAAACGAAGAGCATTTCTGGAAGAATTAGATTCTCACAGGCTATTGTAATGGATAGAAAGTGAATAGTTGCTATTTTGAAGATCTGATTAATGTAGTCAGAACAATTCATTATAGAAGACAAGTATAATCTTTGAACTCTTACATATCTCCTATCTATGAGACTTGCTTCAGAAATTTAACTTATTTAAAAATATGAAAATAGATACAAAAATAATTATTTCTTGGAGTCTGGAAAGCTGCTTGTTTATGTAGTCATGGTTATAGTAAGCAATGTGTATTTCAATGTGTATTTAGCAATAAACAAACAAGAGTGACTGTGGCCATCTTGGTATAAACACATTTTTGAAAAAAAAAAAAAAAACAAACCAAGAACCTTATTTAAAACAAGTCATACTGTCTGGCATTGTCTATACCAGCAATGTCAGGACACACTTAAAATAACAGAATGATGGATTTATGATTACTTATGAAGGACTATACTATTGTACTAATATGAGGAGAATCAGTCGGGGGGAAGGGAATTACGGAAAGGGATAGAGAAATCCAGACCCTATGGAATTGTACCATAAAAAAAAAAAAAAAAAAAAAAAAAAAGACAACAAACCAAACAAACAAAAATGAGAGAAAAAAAAACAAGTCACATGAGATCAGGCCTCCTAGTGTCCCCAGATGTTGTTCTGCTGTACAGTGCTGTTGATGAAGCAGCTACTAACTCTTTTCCTCAACTCTTACCAACATGATGACTGCCACTTCCCATCACAGTTATTGCTTTGGGCTCCATTGGGACAGGTGGATAAGGCTACCCCTTTAACCAAGCAGTCATACATTTACCCAATTTGGTCTGAAGTATTTCAGGACTTGATGTGGTCTTAGGTCTGGGACGTGGACGACGTGTTCGCTGTGTTTTAGGAGCTAAAGAAAGAGACTTTGGATTATTCCAATGCAGATGGACTTTGAAACAAAACTAGAGGTTTTTAAAGATATATTTAATTAAGATTTTGCATTTTTTTTAAGATGAAAATATTTTATCCTGGGATGGATGTTGTAATGCAATGACTTAAGCATTTACAAGAGCTCCTCACATCCCATGTTGATGGCCAGATCCTCAGGTTCTAAATTCACCTTCCTATGAATAGAACCTGGAAAGATGTCTCAAGTGCCTGGTAACGTGCTACCTACATGGGAGATTCAGATGGAGTTCCAGGTATTTGGGGAGTAACCAGCAGATGGATGATTTTTGTCTAACTCTGCATTTTGCTAAGTATTTTTATAACTGAAGGGAAAATTCACTTATAAAATTAACCAAAAAACCAAGTGCAATAGCCTAGTGGCTAAAGTCCTCGCCTTGCATGCACCAGGATCTTATAACGGTGCTGATTTGTATCCTGGCTGTTCCATTTTCCTTCCAGCTACCTGCCTATGGTCTGGGAAAGCAATCGGGGATGGCCCAAAGCCTTGGGACCCTACACCTGCATGGGAGACCCTGAAGAAGTTTCTGGCTGCTGGCTTCAGATTGGCTTAGCTCTGGCCATTGTGGCCATTTGGGGAGTGAACCAGTGGATGGAAGATCTTTCTGTTTCTCCTCTCTCTGGAAATCTAATAATAATTAAAAATTATCTTAAAAATTAAGTCAAAGAATAATTAACTAATCTAAAAAAAACTATACAAATTGTGAGTGGGGTCTTAGATTCACACTTTAAAATTTTATATGCCAAAGAAGCCATTACATAATAACTGCTATAGTATAATCAGTCTAGATAAGACGGACACTACTAATTGTGTGCAAAATTTAGATTCAGGTGTGCATGCTGCTTATACAAAAGTATATAACATGAATTCAAGTATGTGCATGAAAGAAAGACATTTTGATTTAGCTTCATGCAGAGCTTTTATAAATAGGAAATAACCTAAATATGAAACAGTCTTCAGAGGAAGCTACATAAGGCTGAATGGTAGCACAGCATGACAAGACAGTCAGAAAGCTGCTGGCACTGTGATGATGGTGATAGTGGAATGCATTTGCTAAAGAGAAAAATTGTTAAGGAACACAGAATGTCAATACCTAATATTGTTTCTGGAGCTTCTGTTGTGAGAGTGACAGGTTCAAGGACTGTAGCAAGAACTGCCCAAAAAGAATAAAATAAATCAGAGACTTCAAAAATTCATTTGAAGGTTAGTTTCACAAGTTGATTTTCAATGTTCCAAACCAAGAGGAAAGAGACACTTGTTCTTAGAAGATTTCTTCAAACTGTGGTCAGGTACTCATTAATCTAAGCTAAACATTTCAGAAAGCATTGCACTCAGCTACATACCACGATGGGGCTCATAAGCTATTCTATGAGATGCTCCATTACCTAACAATGTCAGTGTAGACTTCTGGACAAGCTTTTGACAAGTTTACTTAATACATACTTCTCTAATCGTAATGAAAAAAGTATCTCTGAATCAGCATTTCTGTTGAAGTTGAGATAAATGTCTACTGTTCTGCATATATATTGTAAGTAATAATGGATACAATAGAGTTCATATGTTTGAAAGCACAAAGCAGCACATAACCAGCGAACCATCCTCATCAAAATAGGAAAGTGATCCTCCAAGAAGAGCTAACAAGCACTGTTCAGCTCTGAGGAGGAAAGAACCAGTGTCCCCTACCACAGATGGAAGCCTAGCCTTCAAACTTCCAAGAACTGTGCACATTTTAAATTTAACAATTTGCTAGAAACATCATTCCCCAAATTGACCAGTACACTAATAGGTCAAATAAATCCTGACAAAATAAAAACAATCTGAATAAAGAAGCATATGTCCACAATTGATGAGGCATAAGCAGTGCAAATATGGAATAAGATGCATGTTTGAAAGCTTAAATAGTCAATGCTGTTTAAACACATACAATCACATGAAACAAAACTGAGTGGTTAAATGACAGTTTGATATTCTGAAATTACTTCACGCATATGAATACAACTAATAACTTGATACAGGGCCCAGCATAATTCCAAAATGAATACTGAAATGATATGAGAACAGATGAAAATGGAACGGCCTTAAGGTGCAGAAGAACCTGGGATGACAATGGTAGGGCAATGAGCAGGGAAAGCAATACAGAAGAACACACGGTCTCATTACCCACGGTGTCAGGAGCTGCCGTTCTAAAAGTATCAGGTTCAAGATCTGTAGCAGCAACTGATAAAAAAAAAAAGCAATGTGAAGTAAACACTTGTGAAATGTTGTCTAATCAAAGCTTTCCAGTTTAATATTGCTTCAGTAGATGTAAAACAATTAAACTTTTTTTTTCTGGCATTTAATACTTGCTATTGGAAGAATTTAGTACCTACAGCCAGGTAAGCACTGCTCTAAGAAGTACTGTGTCACAGCCTACTCACCTGGGTAAGCATCTCAATAAAGTCTATGGGACAACCCTATAGATAGCTGAATACCTAATTTTAACTATCATAGAAGACTGTCTCAGAAACATATTTAGAAATTTGATTAAATATGTATTTACTCAGCTATTCCAGCAATTATTAGCTTCTCTATGCCTGAAAAAAGTTACAACAGCTTTTATGTTGGACAGGCAACTTAACAAAGGGTACACTGAAGAGAAACTTGCTCATCTTGTTGAAAACTCTTATTTTAAATTGGCATTTTCACTTGAGATGAAGGCATTAATCAGGATGAGGAATATCCACTTAAATAGTGGTACTCAGTAGAACAGCTCTTTGCTATCATCACAAAAAATGCAGTATCCTAAAAAGACAGGAGAGATTGCTAATGCTTTAGGGATCAGATCCAAAGCTCATACTTTTCCTGCGTTGACTTTCACTGCTTTCAGCAGCCCTTCTAACTGGCACTATCATCTCCACTTGAAGCAGTACTCTACTTACCCCAGAACACCTATATTCTTTTAGTTGGCCTCCACACTTTTTCCCACCAACTTCCTGGAAATTCCTTATTCCTGTCTTTCACAAGCTTTACTTTTTCTAAGCTCACAGATGTATATGGCCTTCATAAAAAAACTGATTAGCTTAGAACCATACTTTGCATTTGCATTGAACCATATGTCGGTTCAATCTTTGCATGATTATAGTAGAGGTTTTGACCTTAGCTATGCTACTGAGAAATAGTAAATCACCTACTTCTCTGATACTCTCACAAACTACTGGTGTGGCTGGGGGAAAATGAGACAACTAATGTTCACTTGAAATAAAATTGCTTGCTTCTGCATAGATATTCATCTTCAAGAGAAGGACAGACCGATATAAGAGCAGGGACTTCAGCTGCCACATGCTTCTACTCGGATGTTTTCTTTTGCTAAGTCAGCAAGAGAACAGTGGTCTCCACCTACATGAGGTGCACACAGGAAACTTGTTCTCACTGAGCCTCAAAGATCCCCACAAGTTACTAGAATGCATTCCTTTAGTCAGAAACCCACATTTACCCAGCTTGGTATGAGGAGTCTCAGGACGTGGTGTGGTTTTAGGTTTGGGACGTGGACGACGGATCCGTTGTGGTGTTTTAGGAGCTGATGAAAGAAAACTTTGTTACTACAATGCCTGTCTCAGAAGCTGTGGATAGCCAGGAAACACGGCTCTGGGTTTCCTAAGACTTATTCTCTATTCAGAAACTTGTCTTTTTAAACTTTAACTTACACCTTGATTATAATAGTGTGTCTACCTTGACAACTGAAAAATCATTGGGAATATTTAATATGTAAACTGAAATTGTTGATTCAAGAAGTGAAGATTAAAACTGTTGGCAAATAAGAAGCCTATATGAATCACTGCTGAACATCATAGTGCCAGTGATCAGCTCTAAGCTCTTTGACAGCTTATTTAGACCACGTAATTCACTAAAATATTAAGGAACAAGTATCACACAGATACCACAGATATAAGCATGCAGACAGAACTACATCCACAGAGAAATTCCATAGCACCACAATAACTGTTAGAACTAAGAAATATTTTCTTTAAAAGTCATCTCCAGGGCCCAGCACAGTAGCCTAGCAGCTAAAGTTCATGCCTTGCAAGCACCAGGATCTCATATGGGCACTGGTTCTAATCCCAGCAGTCCCACTCCATCCAGCTCCCTGCTCATGGCCTGGGAAAGCAGTCAAGGCTGGCCCAAAGCCTTGGGACCCTGAGCCTGTGTGAAAGACCTGAAAGAGGCTCCTGACTCTTGGCTTTGGATTGGTGCAGCTATGGCCATTGTGGCCGCTTGGGGAGTGAATCAACGGATGGAAGATCTTCCTCTCTGTATATCTGACTTTCTAATGAAAATGAAATAAATCTTTTTTTTAAAAAAAGTCATTTTCAACAGCATGCTGATTAGAAACACAGGATAACAAAGCAAGTTCAGAGGGTTACAGGTCCAACAGCTGATCTGAATCAGGCTCATGCAAGACCCTCTTACAATCAAGGAGTAATGGAAGGCTTAAGAGAATGGCAACATAGTCTTACATGATGTGATGATGATGCTGATGAAATGGGTTTGACAATAAGGAAATGTAGACACTGAGGATAACAACATAGTATTACCTTGTGTGGTCACCCAAGTCTCAGTTTGAACTGTCACAGTTTCAAGCTCTTCAGTAGGAACTGATCAAAAGTGTTATAATAAAATAATTATTTTGAGTGAACAAACCCATAATAATTTACTTTATTCAAAGTAAAACTTACTAATGAAATATCACTTATAGAACCAAATAAAACTTGTAAAAATGGCAAACCAGAAAAACAGACATTTGAATTCCTAAGATGTGGTTATCCCTAAGTCATGTACCTGTACCCTTATTCCTCATTATTTATCTAATTAGTAATCCAAAGTGATCTGTTTGAGAATTGCTAGGAACTCATCTTTGGAGGAAGTCTGAGTTCTCAGCATGGTGAATCAAGGAGGGTATCCTTCCAATAGAAGTAGAAATAAGAGCTGGTTGATGCCTACCAGGTCAAACATCAACTGTTTCATCAGGCACTGAAAGATCACCAACATGAGTATCCACAGACCCAATGAGTCACAGAAAGGTTTTGATGAACACATTGAAGGAAGACAACCATTATACCAGTGTTTCAGTTAAACCCTCTCCTCTGATTGGTCTAACTAATGCCTACTCTGTTTTGTCTGTGTGCTATGGTAATTTCAAGGGCTCAATTCTTAATCTATAATTCCTTGCTCCAAATATTTACAGGCCTAATATATCTTCCTTGTAGCATTTTGAAAATCTGGCTTATATTTGCACAGATACTGTCTAATTCCATTTACACCTTACTTGTGAAGGAAAACTTTCAGCTGTCTAGCAGGTTGGAGGATTAAAACATGTAGCTCACATCTGAAGTATATCCCCAAACATGCTAATATGATTTGGAGGATAATGAAGCCACTTCATAAATGTTGATTTGAACTTAAGATGTCTAAATTTTCTAAAGTTTTATATGTTAAGAGACAAATGGAAATAGTAAGATGCAGTGTTTCAGGAAAGATTGAGGCATTCCCCCAGAGTTTCAGCCAACTGCATTCCTCTTAACATTTCAACAAGGTGAACTACTGACTTCATATTTTGCTGAAGAGAAGCACCTTTCGGGTGGGTAATGGTTACATTCAACCATGGGATTACTCTTTGGAAAATCCTTCAGAAAGTTGGGCTGCTGGGACTCTTCAAACCAGGAACAAATGTTTTACCTGGTTTAGACTCAGGTGCTTCAGGAGGTGGTGTAGTTTTTGGTCTGAGACGTGGGCGACGTGTCCTCTGTGATATTTTAGAGACTAAGAGAGAAATTTTTGGGTTACTATATAATTATATCATCATGGTTCTGGAAGATACATGAATAAAAACACGATTTTAGCCTTCATAGCTTTTAGATATCAGCCTTTTCAATATATCTTTTGCTACATATATTCTATATATACATATATATATATGTATATGTACATATGTACATACATATATCTAAGTATCTCTTTTTACCATAAAAATTCTTTTAGATAAGAATAACTTTCAGGGTCAGTGTTATGGCACCATGGCTTCCCTGCCAGCTATGCCAGTTTCATCGACCAGAGCGCCAATTCCAGTTTAGGCCTAGCCACTTCACTCCCAATCCAGCCTCTGCCTTCTGTACCTGTGAAACCAGCATAGGTGGCCCAAGTCCACCACTCACATTGGAGAGCCAGAGTTCCTGGCTCCTGGTTTGGGCCTGGTCCAGATTTGACTTTTGTGGCCATTGGGAGAATAACCATCAGATGGAAGACCTCTCCCTCTCTGTCTCTTATTCTCCCTATATAAATAAATAAATATTTAATAGTACCTTTTTAAGTAAAGATTATCAAACTCTCAAAGAGAGGATCAACTGAGTACCAAAAACATTAAGAATTACCACACTTGAAAGGATAATAGACTAAACCCACAATTTATAGTTTTAAATATTCATCATGTTTTTCACATAACTACTAAAATAAGAATGTATCATTACAACACGGAAGCAAAATAATAACACAGGCAAAAAATTTTAAAAAGGGGAGAAAGGTAGGTGTGCATCATATATAGGTCCTGCTCCTGGCTTGCTTTGTTTGGATGAGAGTCTGCAACCTATAAAATCTATGTATACAGCCTTAAATTACTGCTTAAGCAAGACACAAAACACCACAATGCAAAATAACTTATATGGCAAGTAAGTGACCTCAAGTAGGTACATATTTGATTGATTCTCTTGAAAATAGAAAATTTAAGTTTTCATAATTGAACAGACTTGGTGAATTTGTCACATGAGCAAAAATGAATTCTATGCTTCACAATGAGTCGGTGAAGGTTTGTTTAAAGAAGTGTATCCACATTACCTAACGTTGTTCCTGGGGCTTCAGGTCTAAGAGTGACAGGTTCAAAAACTGTAGCAGGAACTGATCAAAAACAACACAATAAAGCAAACTACTTCAGTATGTAGAAGCCACAACATGCATATTAAAACCAATGTTACTCCTTC
Source organism: Ochotona princeps (assembly GCF_030435755.1). NCBI lineage: Eukaryota > Metazoa > Chordata > Mammalia > Lagomorpha > Ochotonidae > Ochotona > Ochotona princeps. The sequence continues at coordinate 68,039,376 of NC_080834.1, forward strand.
TCAGGGGGAAGTGTCAGTTCTTCCAAAGAAAAAAATAACTTCACAACTGAGCAAAAGATTATATGCTGAATCTTGGACAATCTGGTGAAATTACTATGATGTTTAGTCTTAGGTTTAGCTTTTGAATTCTCCTGGCTAGGTTAAAGTCAGTATAAAATTCTCCTATATTTTCAGCTAGTTAATTCTAACAGTAATAAAAAATTTGACTTTGAAAAATATTTTAAGCTTACAAACTATGTTTGAAAAAAAGTGCGCTTGCCTTCAACTTCTGTAAGAGCTGAATAGATGTATTTACTATATTCCAGAAAGTATGGATGCAACAGCTTATTAGTTTAAAACTTAAATGCTAATAATTGAAGCAAACCATGATTATTTCACCATGAATTCACCAGCTACAAAAAGAGTCTGAAACTTATGTCAAGCCATGACAATTAAGAAAGCAGGATCAAGACAATCAATCTGTAACACTTTATAGAGCAACTATCTTTTCTCATCACAGAAAAGATGGAAATTAGAAACTGCTGATGTTTCTGTCTCAGATTTAAGCTCTCAGGTCAGGTCCTCAAAACGCTCCTTCAGCTGGCCTGCTGAGCCTTTGAAATCAGCAAAATCAACCATTGTACTTGGATCACCTGAAAGCAGTTCATTTAGCCTGGACTGTGTGGCTGGTTTCCACACAAGTCCAAACTTCTGTCTTTGTTGCTTCTCCCTTCATTCACCCAAATCCTGCGGGAGTCCAAAGTTCAAGTCTAGACCACTGTGATCTTTGCCAGATTACTAAGAATGTCTGTAATAAGCATGCATACCATAAATTATTCTGGTTTAGAAGTAAACTATGTCTCCTATAGCTGTTGCATTACCCATGCTTGTCAAGGAAGTTCTGGGAACGTGCAAAGAATTTAACTATTTGCTTGAACCTAATACCTTACAGTTGGTAAGAAACGCTAAGAGTCTCACACAGAACAAGGTATTCTGACAACTGAGTCTTACTTCCTCATATTTCCTGCAGGCAGAGCATGAAAAATGATGCTGAGCATGCCTCCTGCCTTCCCTTTGTGGAGACTAAGAGAAGTTTCTGTTCCCACGGGGATTGCTGTCCAAGGCTCACCCTGAAACCACAGAATTACACATTTACCCAGTTTTGTGTGAGATGCTGGAGGGCTTGTTGTGGTTTTAGGTCTAGGCCATGGGAGATGGGTTCTTTGTACTATTTTGGTAGCTGAAGAGAGAAAAAACCTTGTGTTACTCTAGGTCTTATGGGTCTAGATACAAAGGAAACAATTGTCTAAAACTCAATAGAGTTTCTAAATTTTTATGAAATTTTACTTTTACTTTTTGTTCCTTTTATTTCAAATTACTTTTTAAAAAATTATAGGTAATAGTTTGTGAGCTAACTCTTGCATAAGGGGTAGCTCATTAAAAGCATGAAGATTATCACATTGAGAAAGTCATAAAACTTCCTCAGTAGTGGAAAAATTACTGAGACTCACTGTTTCAGAAAAGGGGAAGGGAAATTAGGGCTACACCGATTAAAATGCTTGTAACTTAAACTTTTACAGTAGGATAACTATTGGGCTGTCAAATTAATAACAAAACATTACTTTAAAAAAACCCTTCCCCACAATCCACAAAATACATCAAGCACATAGTTTCTGTTGTTTTTTTTTTTAAAGCTAGTATTTAGGTAAGTAAAGAACATATGGTGTAGTTACTGATGACCAGCCTATATATGAAATAGAATCCGATTTATATTGAATTCAGCTTTAAATCAGAACACTGCTAAATGAAACACAACATCCAATTTCACACACACACACACACACACAAATGGTACATACATGTTTTGAGTTCTACTCATGCCTGGCTTACATAAGAACAGGAAACTTGTTTTTAGGAAGTTTCAGTACTCATCAGATCACGGAAGTGACCGAGTGGCAACACAGAGTGATGTTCATCATCTCATCAAGGAGGCAAAGCCAAGTCACGGGGACGGACACTGCAAGGACTACACAGCAGGCAACAAAGGCACAGGGGCATTACCTATTGTTCCAGGAGTCTCAGTTTTAAAAGTAACAGGCTCGGTGTCTGTGACAGGTTCAAGGTCAACGACAGGTACCAGCTCTGTGACAGGTTCAAGGACTGTGACAGTTTTAAGGTCTGTGACTGGTTCAAGGTCTGTGACAAGTATATGATCTGTAACAGGAACTGAAGTAACAAAACAGAAAACTAAGAAAAATGTATAAAGAGCTTCAATACTTCTTTCAAATGAATCGTGATCGTGTAACATTATGCTTAGAATTAAAAAAAAATCTAGAAGAAAGTTGTTACAGATGAATTGTGCTTCCATTCATATGTCAAAACTGTAAATCGAATGTGATTATTTGGACAAGGAACTTTAAAGATTTAATTCATACTAAGTAAGGACATACGATAGGGCTCTAATCCAATGGGATTGGCATCCTTTAAAGAGATTATCAAGGATCATCACATGGACACACAGCAAATACGGTGGCCATCTGCAAGCCAAAGAAAGTGGTTCAGGAAAATCACCCCTGCTAACACCTTGATCTAGGACTTTCGGCCTCCTGAATTGTAAACTGTCTTGTTCCAACTGCCCAGCATAAACTGCCAGCATGTAGTGTTTTGTTATGGTAGCTCTAAATCAAATAGAAAGGCAATCCTTTTTTTTTTGATCGATATTTGACATAATCATCGCCAAGTACTTTATCCCGCGAGATTGGCACCATCTTTTATCTCGGTTTTGTCCCACTAGAAGCAAATAGTTCCTGCAGTTGCTGCTTGATTATCTAAATCTAATATGGAAAAATTTTAGGACATTTTTAGTCATTTACTTAAATACATTTCTTTTTTTTAAAAGGAACATGTGAAAAATGATCTTCCGCTTTTGTGGATGCTAACTAAAAAGTTAGGTTTATTAAATTATGGTTATAGAAAAAGTTCCAAAAACATCCAGTCATTACAGAAGTAACTAAAAGACAACTATACTCCCCTTGCTGAGAGGTCAGCATTGAAAAGAGCTGTGACTCCTGTGGAAACAAAGACCCTCAGGAGGCTTGGGGAAGGGACAGCCTCTTCATTTGCAGCATTCAGTAAATCACTCCTTAACCTTCAGCTGTGGGAAAACATTATCCGGTATGGAAAGAAGGGATACTGATACTCATGAGAACAAGGCCAGACTCAGTATGGCATCTGAGCCCTTTAACTTTCCACAGTGTCATCCAAGTGCAGAATTGCCAACAGAATGTCTCTGATGGGGGCTCACTTACAAACAGGAGACAGCTTGCTTCATGCATGCACAACTCTCACAAGATGAGGGATACAACTGGACAAAAACAGTGCATTTTACAGGAGCAAAAAGGTACTTGCTAGAGGTTAGAACTTGGCATTACCGGGTGCCATTCCTGGAGTCTCTTTTATGGGAACAACTGGTTCAAAGATTGTAGCAGGAACTGTCCCAAAAAAGTAAACAACAAAAAACAAAACACTTGAAACATTAAAAAAGGTAGCATAAAACCCAAGACATTCACTACAGAAAGAATTTTGGCAGAATAGTAACCTGTCCGAAGCATAAAAAGACATTTAACTTACATTTGAACAAATCTGATGCCTTTGCCCTTAGGAATAATTGTGCCTCTTTGTAAGGATAGCAGTTGATGTGTATTCAGATAATGAAGTGCCCCCCACATTTTCCCATTCCCTGATGATCTGAGCTGAATTCACACCCAAGTAAACATATGCCTCTTGCTGGAAAGCTCATCTTTGGAAAGAAGCATGAGCTTTTGAGTACTTCAGAGCAGAAGGGGGTGCTTATCTTTTGAAAGAGAGTGGCATCTCTCTGTTCTGCACCTATAGAAAGCCTGACTCTATGGATACTTGTCATGATTAGATGGAATCCATACTAAGCCAACATCCAAAACATCTTCCCAACTGATCTGACGGTATCATTAGTAGCAACTGCAATGAGGTATATTCTGCCTGCCTCCTGGAAGCCTGACAGCCTCCACTGGTCTGAGAAACGGACCTCCTCCACCTGCTCCCACTCGCCTCCTTCCTTCTGAATGTCTCTTCCACTCTTCCTGCAAAAATATTTTCCTGTGTGATTTTAAGTGGAAGGAAAACAAAAACACAAAAATATAAGAGAAAAATAAACAAGGATGATTATACTACAGATGCTATTTGAAGGTACTTAAAAAAATTCTCAGAGTTGTAGGTGTTGTGGCCCATGGGTTAAGCTGTGGCTTGGCATGCTGCCTGGCTCAAGTTTCAGCTGCTCTGTGCTTCCAAATCAGTTTCTGGTTAGTGTGCCTGAGAGGTGGCCAAGAACGCCTGAAGTTTTTGGGTGCTTGCCATGTACATGGGACAACTGGATCGAGTTCTAGGTTTCTGGTTTCAGTCTGACCCAGCCCTGGCTGTGGTGAGCATCTGGGGAGTGAAACAGCAGATGGGAGATCTCTTTGTTTCTGTTTTTCTGCCTTTCAAACAAATAATCTTTATAAGTAATGTTCATAGAAAGTGGAACCTGGTTTATTTTGGCACAAAAAGTTGTAGAATCTATGCATGTAACAGTCTTCAAGAGTTCATCATATTTAGAATATAAGGAAAAAACCACTATGCATGGACTTCAATACTTTTTGGTTCTGGAACAAACTTCTGTCTTAATTCCATTTTGCAAAAACATCTTGAAGCCTTCCCTCATAAGATCCACAGACCCCAAATATCTACTCTCTGATCCTTTATAGGAAAACTCCTGCCCTGCATACTCACTATGACTTACATGATTTTCTAGTTACTAAAAGGTAATTTCTCATTTGCAAATATGCATTTATTCTCTAGCTATTCTCGTCTACCATACGTACCCAATGTTATAAAGGATAAGTAGAACTGAATGAGAATGAAATCTCAACAGATACTGAGGGATAAGATTCTAGTTCACAAGGCATGAGGAATTCAACTTTCCCTCCTCTGCACTCCACTTTCTCCTCAATCCTTGCTGCTTGGTTAGATGTCAGTCAGCTATTGCCTGAGACTAGCCACTGCACTACCTCGACCTCTCCCCATCCACCAAGATGCACAGTGAGGGTTCCTTCACCAGGACCAACACATTTACCCAGTTCAGTCCAAGGTGCTGCAGAACTTGGTGTGGGTTTAGGTTTGGGACGTGGACGACGAGTTCGCTGAGGTGCTTTGGGAGCTGAGGGAAGAAAACCTTGGGTTAATGCAGTGTTTGGAAATTTTTTTCTTGTGGGTATGAAATATTTGCCCCCAATTTTGTTTTTTTTTAAATCATTTACATGTCTCTGACAAAACAAGACCACACAGAAAGAAGCATTAAATGACAGATCAAGAGTATTTTAAGGAGATCTCACAGTAATTCTGAATGGAAAAAGTTCTAAAATCTTGCTGAGTCATGGTGGCAGAATAGGTTAGGCATAGGGCAATTTCATCCCGATGATAATGAATATAATTGTTCAGCCTTGGACATATATTTTATTTCACTCTGCACTGAAACAAAACTTGACTATCTCATGGGAAAGCATAAATAGAATCATGCGGAGAGTAAAAATTTAGGATTTAGGTATGTGTAAGAATCAAGGCACACTCAAAGAGCTGTGCCAATGAGTTCTACACAAAGCAAGGATAGACACCCTTCTAGTCACTCTTCTTGCGTTTGAACTGAAATGCAAATGAAATGCTACAAGGAAGTCACAGTCCACAAATATAAAGATGTGAGTCACAAAGCAGACATTTTCCTTGAACTAAGCTCATATGGCATTCTTAAAGACAAGACATCGTTGCATTACTCTCAGGATAAAAAGGAGGAATAGAATGATGGTGGACACGCACACAAAAGACCAGAATAGTGGGAGAAGCTGCGGTTATGATAATGATAAAATCGACTGACAGTGAGCAGAACAAATGGACGCCAATGGACACAATGTGACTTTACCTAGTGTTGTGCCTGGAGCCTGAGTTGTAAGCATAACTGGTTCAAGGGTTGTGGCAGGAACTGATCAAAAGTAACAGAAGAAACCAAAGATTTTTGTAAATGCAAGAAATGTAAGAAAATACATGATACCAGTGAAAATCATGTTTCTAAGGCAGTAAATTTTTAATATTCTTAAGAAAAAGCAAAAATATTTGTTAATACTTCTCTAAGATATAACCATAGTTTGGTTCAGAAAGTTCAGCTTTGAACTTTGCTGAGCCACTAAGGTCAATGGTAAACTCTCACAATTTATTTATTTAATCAATTTAAACTAACATTAATGCCTACAGCGTATGCTGGAAAATCTGGCTGATCATTTTCTTAGAAAAATACATGGCAATGACACTAGAACTACTATGACAGCAATAAACAAACAGAGCATCTATTGTAAGCATAAATCAATAGTGATGGATATGATAAAAAGTTCATATTTGATAATAAACATGGTATGGTAGACAGGCTCTATTGTGATCTCCAATAACTCCTGCATCCTGGAATTAACACATGTTGGTAACCCTTATTCCAATCCTTGAGTGGGCACTACAGCTGTGAGTCACTTATAACAAACAGATTAAGACAAAGGTGATGGGATACGTGTTTCTCATGCTGGCTCCATCATGGAAAAGGAGGAAGCGTTATAAGGTAGAGAAGCTAGACTGCATAAAGGTGTTAGCACTGGGAGCGGGGAATTGCCATGGTTACCCTATAACACATAGCAAAGGGGAGCACTAGTTATTAAGAGACTAAGTCCTCTGGGAATCCAGAGATGGTTAAGATGAAGAATTACTTCTCAGTTTTGGTATCCTTAGGTTAGATATGCCCAAGTCTAGGAACAGAAAAGGCACAGCACTGTGTAGATATAAAGGGCAGGGAAGCTCATTGAATCACACTTAAGTTCTTGGGAAGACATTCCAGAACCCCTTAGTTTAACATGTGGGCCCATTCACTAGCAGAACATCCACTGCCCTTGGTCTGGAAAGCCAGTTTTGATGCATTCCCTGCTTGTCAGCCTCTGTCCCTTGACCTTATACTCATTCACTCTCTGTACTGATTTCTTCTTTGTTATTCTTCTTTGATTTATTCTTTGAAATTTCCCTTTCTAAATATTTGCCATGCTCCAAGAATGTAGTATGTGTGCTGTCCTAGGAATTATCTCATATTTGCATGAATATGCTGTCTTATGTTATTTTGTTAATGCAAAGCAGGCTTCATTTGCAACTATCATATCATCTGGTTAATGTAAATAATATACACCTATGGTTTCTATTGTATGGAGAAAATGGAGAATCAGAAAGGAATGAACAACAAAAGTAGTTAATTTGAACCAATTATGCAGATTGAGCAATTTAAAGATAGGAATGGAGTAAAATGAAGAAAATAACCAGTATGATCCCTGATAGAGAAGACTCCCAAGAAGGGAAGATGAGGCACTCATTCTCACTATATCATATAGAGGACATGTCTCAGTATATCATATGAGCATAGAGTTGTTAGGGTTTCAACTGCTTGGATTTTTTAAACCAGATTTCACATATTTACCTAGTTTGGTCTGAGGTATTTCAGGAGAGGGTGTGGTTTTAGGTTTGGGATGTGGGCGACGGGCTCTTTTTGTTGTTGTTGTTGTTGTTGTTGTTGTTGGAGCTAAATGAAGAAAATTTAGGATTAATATTGTACCACTGCTTCCACAAACTGTGAATCGGATGGTATAACACAACTTCTAAGTTTTCTATAACTACTAGAGCTTGAGCTGAGAGATCCTTTTGATTAGAAGTTTTCTCCTTTAGTACATTAACAGAATTTCTTTGATAATTGAAAGGTTTTCCAGAGACATAAATTACACATTGAACTATGTTTTAAAACTTAAGATCAGACACTATATTTTCTCAAAAGTTTCTCTAACTCTAGACTGCTTACAACTCACTGCTGAACTAGAAGGGTGTTTGAGACATTAAAATCAAGCCTCCAGTAGTCACATGTGTTTTAAGTTGATTGGTCTTGGGCAAATTTTCCAATTCCTAATTTGCCAGAAGCAGCCTAGAAAATTCACTGAAACATCATAAAGAAAAAAACAGTGCAGAAGTTTAAATGCAGAAAGTAAAATGCTTCAAAATATGGTGTCATCATCAATAATGCAATGGTCTAAGTAAGTGGTCCAAATGGTGAATAATAAATATTTGGATCTTGGCTCACTGATCAGAAAGACTTAGACTGACATGATCCAGTTCCAAGCTGGAACATGGAGCAGAGTGCTATCTTGAATTAAACTCATGTGCTTTTCTTATTGAAAAGAAAGTCTTCAATATTTTATCATGAATACTAAAGTAGAGTATGGCAAGGATGGCAGCACCATAACTAAACCTAACAATGAATAAGAAAATGTACTTGCTTAGGGACATGAAGGGTCATTATCTAAAGATGTTTCAGGAGTGATAGTTCCATAATCTTGGCAAAAAAATCAAAAGCAATTTAAAGAAAATTGTCAAACACAGTAGAAAAGCCATAAAGTTCCTTTAAAAATAAACTTGTATAGTTATGATTTTACAACCAAAAAAGCCAAAACTCTAAAATTCTCAAGTGGGCACACATGGATTTGCTCTTAGGATATGACTGTATCCTTAGCATTTCCACACAGTTAATTACAAGTTTTGTGCTTGCTTCTGCAGTACATAGACTAAAATTGGAATGATACAGAAAAGATTAGCATGACCCCTGTCCAAAGGTGATGCACAATTTATGAGTTTCACTTGTCTTTTTATTTTCTGATAATAGAAAGTCTTACTTAGAAATTTAGGTGTCTAACAACATATTTAACAATCATGAGAAAGGAATGTGAAAGTATAATTTATAATGCTGTATTGGACAACAAAGCTCCAAAAGTCACAACAGATTCAACTGTTGATATGTCTAAGTACATATAGTGATGAATAACTAAAAGAATGTTCTTTTTTGTTGAGAGTGTATTTTGGAATATTACCAGGACATTTTTCCAAACAAAGGCATACAATGAATTAGATATACAGATCATCTGTTCATGGAACTTGTTAATACATTTCTCTGTTATCGGATCAGAAAAGGCCTTGCCACGGAGGATAAGAGAATGCTGCAGCCAATTGGCTCAGATCTCACCAATGAAGTCAGGCACTTAAGGGTCTCTTTGAGAATTCATCCCAAAGCAGCCTCTCTGTTTAGCCACATGAACACTTGCTTTTCTCAAAATGAGACTGCCCTTCTAACTCCTCTTCTTCTGCTGTTACCCACACATTGGCACTGTAATGCCTTTGTTGATATGACCTCTGCTCATCCCACCAGCAAATAGTAGCACTGCATAAGTTTCAAGGTCCACACTGTAGCTACCTGCCCACAGACTACATTCTTCTCTAAGAATTAATTATATGCTTAACAGATAAAACAGTATCTGCCTTTATCTACATTTAATAAGTACCTATGAATAGCCAACCATAAGAATATTCTTTCAATTAAGCCAGTCATTTGTTATTGCTAAAACATTATACATGGATGCTAATGTGACAGCTAATAAAATGTCACCAGTTGAACTAAATATGCTAATGAGATAATTTTTTGTTGAGTCAAAACCAAAGAGAAAAGTGGAACTGAAAATTAGAGAAGAAAACCCCCAGGGCTGAAGAAGTCTTTATGCCAACAGGGCAGCAAAGGAAGTCCGAGGCGTCAACCAGGGCACTGGGTTAGGAGCAGCTGCTTTCTGTGATGTGGCCCTTCATGCGTTCAGGCTTATAGGATTATGGGAGGCACATGAAACTAAAACCCAATACTGCATCAAAAGGGTTCTACACTGGTCAGGAGCCAATACTAATTACCTGATTTAGTCTGAGGTATCACTGGGCTTGGAGTAGTTTTATGTTTGGGACGTGGACGGCGTGTTCTTGCTCGCTGTGATGTTTTTGGAGCTAAAGAAAGGAAACTAGTTATTATAGCCTCATGACTGCAGAAACTAAATGATGCCAAAAACCTACACATGACTACAGATGTTCCAATATCTTCATAAATTTACTTGAATCTTGAGAAATTTGCTTTTTATTTTGGAATTTGATTCTGGGCATCTAAATGTGAAGAATTTTTCTTGGTCTACTGACAACTCTGAGAAAGGCAGAATGTATAGCATTACTTTAATAATCTTTAACAAATATTCTAAAAACTTAATCCACAAATTATGGGGATCAGGTTTTTAGAGGGCCTAGACCCAAGCAAAGTGAGACATGAACACATCAATATTACATTCTGGGTACTTAAAGGTTCACCTGCTTTTTGGAGATTATACTTAGACACTGCTTGGCTTAGGCATCATACCACTGAAAGTCATCAGAATAAACACATACATCTCATTTCCTAAAACCACTGGTAGACCAGAAAAATGCCTTTCTGTCCCTTAAGACAACAGAATGCCAATGCTTACGGAATTGTAATGGAAGAGTATCGGCAGGCACTCCAAACTGTCTCTGAACTTCAGCTTTAACAAACAGCACTACTTGGCTGAATGACAGGTTCTGTGCAATGTTAACACAGTGGGACAGTATGGGAAATAGATGCTCTATTCTGGATGCACACATCATGACCCTGTAGCTTGTTTGAAATCACCTTCAATACATTGCAAATGAATGTCAAGAGGATGATAAGAATCTTATGAAAAACATCCTTAACTGAGACAGTGATGGAGTAAACCAGACAACTGAGCAGAAAATGTGCTTAAAGACATCAGTTTATTACCTAATGTTGTCATTGGCGCCTTAGTTCTCAGAGTGACAGGTTCAATGTCCGTAATAGAAACTGATCGAAAGCAATAAACAATGGAGAATAAGAAACACAGAAAAAAGGAATTTATCTTAAAATTGATAATCTTGATCCTAGAATGTTGGGACATTTTTCTAATCCTGGAGAAATAGTATTTATTTTCCAATAACTTGTCACAACCTTGTATCCACATATCTCACAAAACAGACATACTCTGTACACTGTATGTCCCTAGAAAGCCAATGAAAGATATTTGCTGTGTTTATCTAAGCATAACTGTATTGGAAATCTGGATCCAAGAAAATCTATTTGTCTGACAGATAATTTCAAATTAGATAATTTCAAATTACTCTGAAAATTATTATGAAAGCTTTTGTTAGTATTTAAAAAATACACACTGCCATTTTTAATTTGTTTTGAGTATGGGGGCTGTCAGAATTAGAAAAAAATGTTTTCTATCAATTTGTTTATTAGAGTTCTGGGACACTGTTGCAAAGGTAAGTTTGTGTCTAATCTTCATAATCAACGTAATGTTGCATCATTTATTCCTTGATTGAATGCCATTCAACTGCAACTTGACCTTTCTATTGACAATTTGTGACATGAAATTTCAAACAAAGTAGGAATTCCCTGGCTTTGTGTGAAATCAGTTTCAGATTTCATTTTTACCCTGTTGTCCTTGTTTTGTCCATCTCTCCTGTGTGCTTTTGCATGAGTCATACACGCATAAGGAACACTTTGCATAAGGCATAAGCACCAATGCAGATGGTACTTTAAGTTCATTTGTCTCTCCACAAATGCTTTAAGGGCTTTTGTGATCAGATGTTTAGATATCACATTTAAACTACTGCAAATAATGAAGAGTAATATCAAATATTTTAATTTACTAATTTCGTTCACAGATTTACATAAATTCAGGATACAAAATTCAATCAAGGAATAAATGGCTTCTCTTAGAGATTCAGAGACAATTATGTATCTTAGTAAATGCCTTAAAAACATAGTAAGGACAATGCCCTACGAGCTTGTCCTCACCTAAATGTGTAAACTATACACATATAGACACAGAGTTCTCAAAAATCTCTATAGGATGCATGGACTAAGCACTTGTGACTTAAGACAGCATTGAGCTGTCAGCATTTGGAATGTTTGAAGACAATCAAGGAAAGAACAATATGCAGTATATTAAGCAACACAGATACAAAAAGATATATTGATATTGAAAAGTCCCCTGCTGAATACACGAATGCAAAAACCCATTGAATGGCAACCATGTACAGAAGAGAATACAGGAAATGAAAGAGGAGATGAAAGGGACAGCTGAGAGAAACACTGACAAAGCAAAGGTGTTGTTACCTATGGTTACCGAGGCAGCGTCAGTCTCAAATGTAACAGGCTCAAAGACTGCATCACAAAACACAGACGAAAACAATAAAGGCAAATATCTGAGTATCACTGATGTGAATATGGAACCTGGTTTATTCTTAGTTAATAAACTGCCTTGTTGCTAGGTTCACTACACAATCAGTTAGAAAATTAGAGTTTTATTATAGTTACAATCCTAAGAGGAGATTTCAATAGCAAAACAGTGAATTTTCAGAATGCTACAGAGGTGGCTTCTTATAGGGGAGAAAATATATGTCACTTAGTTTTTGTTTTAAATGCCAATAGGATATTTTAGAGAAAGTCACATCTCGATTACTGGTCCTTTTAGTTATGTCTATAAAGGGTGTACCTGCGTCAGGGTTACCTTCCTGAGCATACTCTACAATGGCAGTTACTAGGATCAAGACTGCTCTAGATACAGGAAAACCGGGTTTCTATTTGTTATTAATTCAGCAAACAATGGCCAAAAACGCAACAGGAAAAGCAAGTCTGTCAGACAACTGGGTGTACAATTTACTAATTTCCTACATATTTCTAACAGTATCAGGTGGCTACTATGGGGAAGTAATGAACAAGATCATGTATTTGGAATTGTGTGTTTTACACAATATGGCAGGTTTAAACATTGTCAGCAACATTTTCAAAGAAAACAGTGTGTTAATATAAAGCACTGGAATTTACATTTACCAGATTTAGTTGGTAGCATGCCTGGTTCTGATGCGGCTGTGGGTTTAGGAAGTAACTGCTTTGGTGGTTTTGAATCTGAAGAAAAGAGGGTGCTTTCATTAGTGCCACCACTGAGCTGTGAATGTGATAACACTAATTATGCACAGTTTTCCTAGTTTCAGAGAGAGGCACTGAAAGTAGTGCTGGCTCTGAGGTACATTTGACCTGCACTGCATGTGGTTTCAATTCTCTCAGATGGTTCTGAGAGTGAAGAAAATGGTATTAAAATTAGCATAATGGCCATGCTGTGACTCAATTCAAGAGTGTGCATGTTGATAAAAAAAACTATGTAATTTCAATAAATACATAAAATGAATTCCAGGGCCTGGCACAATGGCTTAATTAGCTAACCCTGCACCTCCAAGTGCTAAAATTCACTTTGGGTGCTGTTTCACATCCTGACTGTTCCACTTCCCATCCAGCTCCCTGCTTATGGCCTTGGAAAGCAGCAGAGGATGGTTCAAAGCCTTGGGACCCTGCACCCGTGTGGGAGACCTGAAGCAAGCTCCTGGTTCCCGACCTTGGATTGGGGCAGTTGGAGCCACCTGGGGAGTGAACCAGCAAATAGAAGATTCTTTTTTCTCTCACTCCTCTTCTTTGTAAATCTGCCTTTCCAACAGAAATATATCTTAAAAAGAAAAAACTCCTAAGGATGGGAGAAGGGTGGAAACATTGTTCATTTTAATGATAACACCTGTATCAGTGTTTCCTGAGAGGAAAATCCTCAAAAAAAAAAAAAAAAAAAAGGAAATGCTCAAAATATGTCTGAGTAAAAATAATGAAAACTCTTTAAAGTTCTTTATGATTTCCAAAAGGAAAAGGTATATCAATTCTATTTCCTTGATTGACTGATTTTCTTCAGTACAAAACCAACAAGGTAGAAATTTGAAAATTGCTTAGGAGGAGACCTGGGAAATAATCCATCAACACTTGAAATTACACATGAAAAATAATATTCCATGAAAAAATACTGATTGCTAGAATTCTCCAAAGAAAAGTAATGACAGACTGAAAGTAAATTTTGGAGAAATTATAAACAATGATAAACAGTGTTGGTACTAAAAAAAAAACCATCTCAGGTTTCTTAATGCTCTCAACTTATTAACACAATGGCTTAGAATTTAGACTGAGAATACCTTCCTGTTATCGAAACACATTCAAACACATTTTTCAAAGAATGAGAGAATATGAAGGAGCCATGACTTCATGCAGAGCTTTAAAGTAGGGGGGGAGACAATCTTACAAGTTGAATGAGTAAAGCAATGAAATGATAACCATGGTGCTGGAAACAGGCTACCTTTGTTCAGCCCAGTATGAATACAGAAGTCCTTGCTGAGGAAGAGTGCAAGTCTTTCTCAACATCAGGGCTCATGGGATAGAACGACACAGAGCAACACAGAACCAGGAAGTTGTGTCCAGGACCACAGACCTTCCCTCAAGGAGAACACCAGATTCTTCTAGAAACATGAAGGGAAGCATGGGATGAAATTGTGATGAGGTGGGCACAATGCATCATGCCTGCAGTGGAAAGTAAGAAAAGCAAAAATGGCAACTCATGAGGGCAGCTGAAGAGGTAGATTACCGATCGAGGGCACCCAGAGCTCCGACTGCACTGTGGCTGGTTGCAAAGCTACAGAAACAAAACACCAAAAATGCTCATTATGTCACGAAGTGGCACCTTGAGAAAGGAAACAGGCGTTCAGCTAGGACGCTCTGCCTCCACTGTGTGCTTTTTCTCAATGTGCTTTTCCCTACTTGCCCTCCCATATAACATCTGTTGTGAATATGTGTCCCACGTAAAATTTTTCGGTCTCTTTCATTAATAATCAGCTTCATGAGTCAACTTTATAACGTGTATAACTAGCTTCAAATAAAAATATGAATGTTATCTACAAATTATGCATATATGAGTATAGAAGATAAGGGCAGGTGAGAATTGGTGCTCAAACATAGCAAACACTATTCTGCATTCAAAAGCTGAGAACTTATGTACATCAGGAGCTTCATTTCTATTTCTGTGTTAATCGGAACACTGAATATCACATTTACCAGGTTTGGACTTGGGCACATCTGGACTAGGTGTAGTTTTAGGGCGGGGACGACGACCTGGTCTTTTGGTCTTGGGTGGAGCTGAAGAAAGAAAATTAACTAGTTAATACAAGAAGGTGGCTCTATAAATACTACCAAGATGGCACATACCATACAAGCATACAAGCACACAAGGACCCTGTGGCACACTGCCCACACATGTCCTTCTGTTTTGCAACTCCCTATCATTTACTCAGCTGAATGAGGCCTTGTATATCTTGGATCAAAGATTGATAAGTGGTCCTAGAAATCTCCTTATTATTTCCTTTTGATGTAGAATCCCTAAAGATTTGTACAGCTTGTTGGCATTTATATAAGAAGAATATGAGAAATATTGCTTCTCAGAAGCAACCCAGGGATTAAAATAAAAACTTAGTTAATCTAACATGTGAAGAGAAGTTTCTCAATTAGCATTAAAACAAAAACTCACAAATCATCAATACACGAAGAAAGACTTTACATACAGAAATTATTTCCAGGGAGGTAATTTCTTATAAATGATATTTTGGAGGTGGGTAATATAATGCAACCCATTAAACCGCAGCTTGGCATCCCAACACCACACTCCAAAGTGCCAGTTTGAGTCTGGGCTCCTCTGCTTCAGATCTAATTTCCTGTCAATGCATTCTAGAAGCTGCAGATAATGACCTAAGTACTTGGGCCCTGCAACCCACTTGGGAGAAACAAATGGGATTATGGTTTCTGCCTTCTGATCTGGCTGCTATGGGCATTGGAGAATGAAGCACTGGAGGGAAATTCTGTCTCTGTCCCTATGATTTTTCTCAAACCACCTCCTGCCTGTTGTTCTTTTCAAGGAGATGAAAACAAAACATTAAACATGAGATACATTTATAAGCTATATAATAAGGTTTATGCATTTTTTCACTTGGAAGAACAGTACATATCCACAAATGAATACTCATGTGTTAATCCACAACGTGAACCTGTCAATAGACAACACGAAATGAGGAAACATGGGGGAATACCTAATGTGGTTCTTGAAGGCTTGGTTCCCGGGGTTCCAGGTCCTAAGACTGAAAATTTATCAAGAAGAAATCAAAATCAAAAGGAAAAATACGAAATTCTACTTAATTATCAAGTACATCTTCTTTTAAATTTCCAGGTTGAGCAAAAGCAAATATGAAACTTTTGTACACATAAAATATATGTTTTCTATTTAAATAAATTCCTGTATTTTTAGACAAAGTGAACAAAATGTGGTCAGTTAAGTGTGGGAAGAGAAGTGGAAAATAAAATTTATGCATAATTCTATTTGGAAGATACAAATGTAGTAAGCAACCAGCAGTTCATGGTATAAAGGAAAATATGGGTAACTGGTTAAGAACACATTTTTTCGTCCTTTTGAAGAAAAAGACGCTACAATAATTGGGGTTGGTTTCTCTTTTTTTATGAGTGACACATGAAGGTATTTAGATTTATAAGATCAGAGGGCTTTAAAAAAAATCTGCAAGCAGTAAGAGTATTCAATGAAAGAAAACACCTCTAAGACTGAAAACACAGATTTGTAGCAGGAAAGCCAGGATTTACCACAGGAAATACACAGGTCAGAACAAGCTAAGGACAAAATCCTCAAATAAAAGGTGGGTACACAAATAATGAGTCTAATCAGTATGAATGCATGGCCGCCTTCATGCCTCTGTTCAGGCACATCATGTCTGTTTTTGCAAACGACTGGAAGAAAGGACAATCAAGAAGCATAAAAAAAGGCCGAAGCTATTTTGAACATTAGTGTTAAGGAAAGATTACTCTTTTTCCCTCATTAGAAGTAGATTACCTATGGTTGCCTGTGATGGTGGCACAGTCTGAGGTTCCAGGGCTGTAAGGAAAGCAAGTCACATCAAAAGCAGTGTGGAGGAGCACCATTCAATCTAGACATTTACTTTTTTTTTTTTTTTTTACCATAACACATATTCTTGTTACTGAAGGACTGGGTTCACCTGACTTGAGAATGAGGATCAAACAGGACAGTATCTCCCTACAAATCACAATAAAAGCATCGAGAATTCTCTTATTGGCTGCGGATCTCCCCTGGTGGTCACAGAAATCTAATGGGAAGGGAACTTAGGGTACCTAGTACCCTGGCACATGCCATTTTGCTTCTTGCAGTACAGCCAGGTACACTCTAGGAAATGAAAGATGTAATAGACCCACCCTTTCTGTTCCTGCTCTGTTAGATCAAATGATCTCCAGCTGGCTGGACCAGACATTAAAGGTAAGAATAAAACCTAGGGTCCAAAAGAGACTATACATGGTATTCTCCATATTTATTATCATCTATTGGTAGGTGTTTTCATAGGAAACTTAATCCATTTTTATTAGTAAGTCAGAGCCCAAAAGTAGTCTCAGATTTCATAAAATTCTGAATTCAATATTATTTAAATATTCAGGTAAATCCTCTAATTTTCACTCAAATTAGCCATGAACAAATTATCCTTCATGTTAAGCACAGTTTAGTTACAATATCTATTTTGCCTTTTAAAAAGAATAGATTTCTTTTAATATGGTTTCATTATTTTACAGAGTAAAATAATTTTTTTAAAAAGGAAGTAAAAAAACTTTGTTAAACAGAAGGTGAAAGTTCTTTGACATTTTTCCTTGTTCATATTAACAGAATTTAAACCATTCTAATATGGATGTATTTTTTTAACAATTGCAATTATCAAGATTTCCTTAACTAGAAAATGTGGCTGCTTTTGAGAAATGCAATTGGGACTGAAAAGGAAACCACAATAGCAATTGGTTTCTGTATAGCAATTAAATGAGTTTTAGAAACAGAAGATAATACAACAATACAGAGAGAGAATTTTCACTTATTCTGAAAGCAGTGCATCAAACAGTATCCAGTGTTATCTAGATTCACCATCATTTTCTAGCTTGTCTGTGATCCCCCAAATATTGTATTTCTGGGAATACAGAAGAGCAAGAACTAGGTATGAAAGAACATAATTCAAAGGCAGTAATGGGAAAAAAAACTCCAAATCTGATTTTTCAAGAACTCTTCAAGATTATGACAGATGCATGGTAAACAAGTAATGGTATGTTAAAATGAAGTATATTCAGCACAGAAAAACTGTGTGTGTGCAAGTGTGTGCATGTGGGCGTATGTGTATGAGAGAGCACATAAAAGACACAGAAACAGGAATCTATGTCTGAGTGGCTTAGATTCTATAGGAAAAAGGGAAAATAAACATCAATACATAAAAACACCGAAAGAATAGCGAAAATAAAAATGCACTTCTGCATTTTTTGTGTTGTGATGTTTTCAATACGTCAAAGTTGTCTTCAAAGGTATAAAAAAAGAGATTTGATTTTGAGAAATGTTCCCTATTTGACAAAGTTCAGGGGTTAGATATAAATGCATAAAATGTCCCATAACAAAACCGGGTAGCCTACAAATGACTAAGTCACTCAGCTCAGCATAAAGACAAAAATCATTCCTAGGTAATTCATTCATAGTCTCGTTAGGACCACAGCATGCAGTTCCATCCACTAGGCTAAGAGAGCTCTGTGAAACAAACGTCAGTAATTGCTGGCCCTTCCCTTTTTCAGTTCATTAAAAGCTTCATTGAGGGCCTAATGTCATTGCCACATTGAAGACTAAACCATGAGGGAAATAATTCTTACTGCATGAGGTAGACAAGTTAGGGCATGGCAAGTGACTGTGGCTTTTTAGCAATGTACTGGATGGTACTTACAAAACAAATCCAAACCTATGTGGATTTTTACTCATTAACTTAACCACCAGGGAAAATCAGAGGAAAAGCAATCTGTGTGGAAAGTGAAATGGAAAAACAGGAGAGTGTGAGGAGAGTGTGGGAGTGGTCAGGGATGACTCAAGTAGAGGAACTTTTGGTGGTTTATTTGCTCCTCTGAACCTTGGCTAGATACGGAAACCCTCAGTAGATCTCTAAAGGAGGTCTTCCCTATGAAATAAAAAATAAATACAACGAAACTTAAAAAGCTAAAACCAAGGAAAGGTTTGCAGAGATCCAATTGTTACTCAGTGTGGCCTTGAATCACCAGCAAAGTCACTGTTAGGGGAAGCAGGGTGGACATTCTCAGAGTGATTGGATACTTTGGAAATCAAAGGAATATAAGTACATTAGCTGCTAAATTATGCTTTCCATTTCAAAATTCAAAAGGACATGTCAAATTAAGTCTCCTTATTCAAACACATCGGAATAAGAACAAACCCAAACCCTCTTACCCTTACTTGTGTTAATGAAATTTCCTCTCAAAACTCTTGTTGGAAGTTAGTGAAATTAATAATGTGACTTCTCATATGTTAACTGTAAACAGAATTTGTGAACTCTTGCTGCTTCCAAATTTTATCTTGCAAAACAAATAATTACTTTATAGAAATATTTATTCAAATGCAGTGACTGAAACATCTAGTAATACTTCCTTATCTGCTTGGCAATAGTTTTCTTTTCAAAAAGCAGCCTGAATATAATGGGTGTTACCTCATTTTAAAGCCTTATAAACATGATTTTTAAACAAATGCACAATAAACCTTTCTTTCATGTTACTGTCAATTTCACTGATTTAAGTTGCTAGGTTTCTTTTCTCTTTTTTCTGTCTTTCTTTTTTATTTCCTAGTTCAGTCTCATTGCTTTCTCTAAGCTATATCTGCAAGGGAAATTTTTCATTCCATTTCTCTGACTTGGAGTCCATACCTTTGGTCAGTGCTAATTCTTTCTTCGCCTAATCCTTAATTTCCAAATTTCCTTGAATCTTCCACCTATAGCTGGAAATCTCATGGTTTCTTTAAAGAAAGCTATGAGAAATGTTTTTCTTTGCAGTGACAATCTTCTTTACCCATTTCATTCTAAATACAAATTATTCCTGCTTAAGCAGAAAATCTCTTGCTTTCCATAATTCTATTGTGTAAATAAGCCATTAACGGAAATGCAAGTTCAAAGTCATTACAGTGAGAAACCTTTTTAGAGCTAAGGGTTTATAATATAGATGGCATAGACAACAAGGAATGACAAAGCTTCCCAGTCAGTACTACAAATGAGCAGTGAAGATTGTCCTAAATGTTTCATATAAAGTACAAAGATTGATCATGCCATATGTCCTAGAATCCTCCTGTAGGCAACTGTGTTTTTAGTTATGTTTACAGAATAACCCTTTCTTGCAAAAGAGTTTTTTTTTTTTTAAAAAAAATATTGAGCCAAACACCATTAAGATCAGAGAGGTTAAGTGCTAAGAGGTCAGTGCTCAGAAATCACCCCAGTTTGTCTAGTAGCTAAGATAATAACAGTGATACCTGCATTCTATATTGGAGAGACTGGGTTTAAGCCCTGGCTATATGCCTAATTCCAACCTCCTGCTTATAAAGACACTCTGCTAGGTAACAATTGCCATTCAAGTGCTTGAGTTTCTGTCACCCAGGTGGGAGACCTAGATTCTTGGTTCTTGCTTCCATCTGGTCCTGTCCTGGAACATGGAGAAAGAATGAGTGGATGGGGACTTTTAATTTCTTTTTCTGTCTCTGCATTTCATATATATATAAATAAACATAAGTAAATAAAAGTAAAAAAACAGTCCTAACTGGAAAGCCTTGGAACTTTAGGAAAATAGAGTCCTTATGTGGTCTTGCAGCTGAGAATTGAGAAAGCCCCAAACAATGAAATCCTTAGAGGAAGGAAAGTCATCTTTTTCCAGCTGAAAGATTATTACTCATTGTGCAGAATTCCAGTCAGTTTTGATATTGGGAACTACTTCCTAATGTCAGACAAGGGAATCCTTAATCATCTTCATGGCTACATTTCTGTGCTTTCTCTGTGATGTTCACAAATATAAAGATCCTTCACATAGCTCAGAGCAACACTAGGACAGCATCACAGTGGCTGGCTAGGATAAGATCATTTCATTGCAGTTTTGAACTTTTCATGAGAAAAAATGTCTGAAACGAATACAAATATCAGAAGTTCTTGCTTCAAAAAGTTGCATATGATAACTGTTGAACTCTAATTTTATAATAAGAGGTTCAGGGTAATTACCAGGTCTGGTGTATATCACTTCTGGGCTGACAGGTATTTTAGGTTTCAATGAAATTAACAGGGTTTTACTGGGAGCTGGAAAAATAAGGAAACAAAATCATCAACAAATCAATTTGTAAGCATTTTAGAGCCTAAAACTACAGGAGAAAAATCCAAAAATAAGCTATACATTCAGTGGATGGATGTGTCATAGTGGAAGATTTTAAAAATATTCCATTAAAATAATATTTGATACTTTAGCTGGTGAGAAGCATTTAACAGAAATAGTGTGATAAATTTTTAACCTAATTTTAAAAATATATCAAGGAAAGATTCAGCCTAACAAAATTTGTAGTGCCCCTAATTAGTTATAATCATACAAAGTAAAGGGAATGATTTTATGCTATGAGTTAAAAAAATCAGTTAATTATTTTGCACCAGTCTTTCATATTTCTCAGTCACAGCCAAGTCCCTATGTAGTGAAAAATGCTTGAAAAGCAGTAGTCAGATAAACATAATGTCATTATCTGAATCATACAGAAAAACTACTTAAGGGTTATAAGGAACATCATAATAAAACATTTTTACAAATGCAGTCCGAAGTTGAACTTAAAGCCCTTTTTCAAAAAAATGGAAAACTATATATAGGACTGAACTTTTATAATGGCCAAACAGAAGACAAGGAAGAAGTAGTGTTCCAAAGTGGTAGAACAACTTTCCTTGGCACAGAATGATGTGTGACTGAGTACAGATCTACCAACTATAAGGCTATCAATTCAGTCATGACATTCATGCAGTGAGTGTATTCCTTGTGACATTCAACTCTGTCCAAATGAGCCATTTAAAAAATCTTTTGACTCATTACATAAAAGCTGGGGACTAGAATTTCCACAATGAAATGAAACAAGATGTTAACTAAGGACATCTCATTTTTACCCAGTGTGGTTCGTGTAGGTTCAGGCCTTTTAGCAATTTTAGATGTAATTGTTCCAAGACTTGTGGTGGTTCTTTCTGGTGAAAGGGAAACAAAAATTAAGAGATCCTAGAGATAATAAAAATATATCAGTCAAAAAGAAATGGAATGACCTTTTTAGAATCCTATCATATTTAGAAATGTTAGCAAAGTGTACAAGGAGTAAAAGACGTGGGAATTTTTAAGCTGTCATTATAGTATGCATCATGCAAAATAATATTTATATCACAATGGAATAAGCAAACCCTACTTGACTGGGCATGATTCCAAGCATATCAACTAACAATGAAGAATAACACCAATAGGTTGATGAACTACCAATGCACTGAACTCTACGGTGCATTACATGCTGTTCTCTTTCCCCTGTCCACATTCTATATACATATTGAGTCTTCCTCTTCAACTCCTTCTTGGAGCTTCTACACAAACATGTATTCAGATATGTTTCATAATTTTCTGTTGTACTGTCCTGGTTTTGTCCTATCTTCATGAGATCATGAGTAGTTTGAAAACTGGAATATTGCCGGCTGAATCTCAGTCACTGAGCTAGTGCAGAGCTGATTACATGGCAGGCACTCAAACAAGACTACCAGCTTAAAGGTCACTTAAATATAGACATAAAAGGTAACAAATACATGGCATTTGCATCACATTATATATCTCAATCTAATCCCTTGATGGTAGGGATTGTTTATAGATTTATTCCATTATCCACCTAGATATTACATTTTAGTTGAATTTGATTGCAGACACTTAATTTTGATATATTGCATTATTAATTTTAGTTTACTTCAAATTTTATAAAGAAACTAATCTATTTATTAAATTTTTTATGAGGAGATTGATGTTATCTATTTGGGATATTCTGAAGAAGTCAAAGAGATATTCATTTACCAGTTTTGGTTCTTGGTGTTTTGGGTGTGGGGCGTCGCTTAGGTGTAGAAGGTATAGATGTAGTTTTTGAAGGAGCTAGAAGAAAAATATGTAATGCAACTTTGATAAATGATTTTTCTGAAATAAACTGAATGGTGTCTATATAAGTTTGTAAACACTTTGATGACAAGAATTGCTTTCATTTTCCTTGTATTACTAGAATGGCTAGTACCATGGTTATACACAGTAGACATAAGTACAACTGGGTTCCAAGGAATTAAAGACTTATTGTTCAATTAAATGAACTGGAATGTGAGTACTGAGGTATTTCAAAACATAAGGTACAGACAACCCAGACAACACTGGATGGTACTGGAGAAGCACAAATAAATTTAGGATTTAGAACTTGTGGAAATTTTAGAATTTAACGGTTCAAAATAGATATTGGGGCTGGCATTATGGTGTAGTGTTTTGGGCTGCTGTCTGCACTGCTGGCATCTGCTAGGGGAGCTGGTTATAATGTATCTTGGAAAGCAGAAGGCAGCCCAGTTGGGCTTCTGTCACTCACATGAGAGACCTGGAATTCTAGGCTCTTGGCTTTGGCCTGCTCTGGTCTGGCCCAGCCCACCACTGTGGCTGTATGGGCAGTGAACTTCCCATGTCTTTGTCTGTCTTTATCCGCCCTTACCCCCATGTCTCTCTGCAACTCTTCCTTTCAAAAATAAAATAATTTTTTAAAAAAAGGTTTTAGATAAAAGAGGACCACATAGATGGCAACAGATGACTAATAATTTTTTAAAAAGTTATCTGTAGTTATGCTGATTTCCAGTTGGCACAGCTAGAAAAAATATAGGAAAAACAATTCCTTAAAATGTATAGATCCCAGGATTATGGAAGTTTTCTGAGGATTCTTATAAGGCTAAATATAATTGAAAACTCAGTTCTTTGAAGCACCTCATAGTAGGGAAAGAAGGAAAACATTATGTACTGAAGATATTCAGAGGAGAACAATATGACTGATCCTTTCTTGTCATTTTACCAATTCTTTCGAAGCACACAACTACACAATGCCATTAGTTACCAGATGTTGTAGGTTGTCTTTCAGGACTGGTAAAGATCCCCAGTTTTTGAGGAACAAACGGTGTTTCACTTGGAGCTGAAAGAACAAACATCCCAACCCCACCAAATATTATCTCTAGTTAAAATGAAGAACTTTAAGAATTTTAGCATGCTTTTAGATGATAAAAAACACATGCCTCAAGATCATGATGAAGAATGAAGGATGAAAGGCAGATAGTCTTAAGAGACGGAGAATGAAGTGATGATTAAAGCAGGCACAAGGTTAGAATGTTCAGTGTTCAGTACTTGACTCCAGGCAATCTCAATGCATGGGAAGTGAATCATGCCACAAACACATGAAATGAGATGACATGAGTGATGAAGATCCATGCAGTTTCAAAGATGTTCACAACTTTAAGGCTGGAAAATATATCATTTGCTAAATTCAAAATAAAAATGAGCCTCAAATTGAACTCAAAATCTCTGCAGTAAGAATACAAGCATGTACATTCAGAAACAGGAAAGAAGTATATAATTAGATGTGATGGGATGAAGTGGTCATTTGGAAGAAATGCACTCACATGGATTTTTCTTAAATGAGAAAGAATGAGTTTTCTGTTAAAAACATTACCCAGTGTTGCCCTTGGCTGTTCAAGAGTTCTAGAAGTTTTAGGTGGGACAGAATCCAGAATAGGATCACTTGTTGCTGTTGGAATAAATGTCAACATTTATAAAAGCAGAAGGTCCCAGGAATAAAACACAAGTTCAAGAGCAATAAATTATGCCTCATATGAAGAAAAATATCAAGAATACTTGAGGGATCACTGATCATTTTTAAACTAGGGATTCATTAGGAGCTTAAGACCAGCTTTTTTGAAAATAAATACAGTTTAAACATTAAACAGTATGATAAAATAGTCTTTCATATATTCATCTCACCTCCTGATTTTCTTCCTTTCTTCCATTTGGTTTCATGATTTTGAACTAAATTCACCTTGCTATTCTGTTTTATTTTCTGTTTACAATTATTTACCTGTATTTTTCTATCATGATACAAGTGACATTGAGATAAAATCACACATGCAAAAAATTTCAGATACATTCCTATGCCTGACAGAGATTAGTTTTACTCTGACCATTTATAGTGCTTATTTTAGCAGGTGTTTAAAAGCATTGGCTAGAAGGAATTAGTATGTTGAATTTAACTCCATAAGGTCAGCCAGTAGATGGCAAAAATTAGATGTGAACATCTATTGACAAAACAATGTGATTGTACCAGAGAATTTATCACTCCAAATCTTTGGCTATTTATGGCTGCCCTCTGCCCAATAAGATTTTAGCAGTATTCCTGAGCTCCATCCAGGAGCAGCTGCTCTGTGACTATCAAAATAGTCCTATATGTTATTAAATGTCCCTGTTGGAGAAGCAATCCCAAATCATCTCATTTACCTGACATTTAAAAAAATAAACAGTAAAACTCAAAAAAAATTTTAGAATGATTCTGAGCAAACGAAATGATAGGCCATTACATCACATTCCCTTTGTGACAATTTAATCTTTCTGCATTTTCCTTTTGTGTTATCACTTACTCACTGGAAGATGTGAATAGAACGCTTCTCCTGACATAGAAGGCTATAAACTTCCCTGTGAAGTTTGAATAGAGTCCTTTCTTGCTCTACAACTAAAAAACACCTGGACCCAAAGACAGAATTGAGAAGCTAGGTATACCTGTGTGGAGCTCTGCTATTTCAAGCTCGTCTGAAGAAGTAGAACTTGAGAAAACATCATAAGTTGCTTTAAAAAAAAAAGGTAAAAGAAGAGAGATGTTAATTGTAATCAATTTGGAAAGAGTTCATGACATAGCTTAATGTTAACACACAGTTTATGTAGGTGCCAGTCACTGAGCTGTACCAGCCTTGTCGCTTGAACTTGCTTTTCGTTTGTCCCTAAATGGCAGGGTTTTATAAAGCAAGCCTTAGTACTGGCCTCTGGGGTGATGTGAACACAGAATCACATATTTACAAAAAAAGTGCGCCAGCTCCAAATCAGAGTTTCAAAGAGGTTCTAGAAATAAAGTTAATCAACCACTTGGGGATAGGTTTCTAAAGAAGAAAACAGCAGTCACATGGAGGCAATCTACACAAAGTCCATTGCTCAGTCCTATCACATATCTTAAGAAAGTATAAGTTTGGATGGTACTTTACATTTTGCACAGTACTTTCTCATAAAGTGGGCTATTTGACCTATTAATGTTCATAATAAATGAAAGAGTTAAGGCATTTTTCCCTATGGGATGGGGAAAATGTGATGTTCTCCCCAATCTGTAGGAAACAAAAATGAAGTTGCAGAGTGTTTTCTACCCATCAGCACATCTAGAGACTATATGAGTAAGAAGTGGACTCTTCTGACATCTTCCCTTCTGTTTTACATAGAAGCAGCTTTCTTCCTTATGCTTCGGTATGGAATCAAGTGCCTTTTGGTATCAATTTATATTCCATGCAAAACAAAGTAGGATAAGTATTAACAGAGATGGAATGATTTCAATTCTTGAACAGTTTCCATATTCATGTAAAAGTTTATCTTGCAACCAATAATCAGCATAAATATGTTCTGTTAAGTACAGTTAACCATCATGATAATGAAAGGTCCAAGGAAAACATGAGCTCATAAAAGGTAGATAAGATTTCCCTTGCTTATTCAATGGCTGCACAGAAAAAAAATATGAGGGCATTCACAGGAATTTTTACTTACTGAGGTTAATTATAATTCAGTGCAATTAAATGATCTGAACAATGCTGGGTGAAGCTATAAGAAACTTATTTCATGTAACATTCACTGAAAACAGAGAGAATATACATATTGCATCATATATTCAAGAGTTAGGGGGACCAGCACAACGGCTCAGTGGCTAAAGTTCTCATTTTTCATGCACCAGGATCTCATATGGGTGCTGGTTTGTGTCCTGCCTGCTCCACTTCCCTTCTGGCTCCCTGATTGTGGCCTGGGAAAGCAGTCAAGGATGATCCAAAGCCTTTGGACCCTGCATCCACATGAGAGACCTGGAATAAACTCCTGGCTCCTGGCTTTGGATTAGCTCAGCTCTGGCCATTGTGGCTACTTGGGGGATGAACCAGAAGATGAAAAATCTTTCTTACTATTTTTTCTCTTTGTAAAATCTGCCTTTCCAATAAAAATAAATGAATCTTTTAAAAAGGGAAGAATTAAACTTGCAAAGAGAAATCTCCAGCTTTATAAAATCTTCAAAAACAAAAGGAATGTACACACACATTCTGAGAATGTGTCTTATATTATCATCAAACATTTTATTCAGTCTAGCTGCAACTTTGAAGAAAAAGGTAAAAATAAACTTTTAAGGACCATGAATGTGCTTTAAGCCAATTCCAAGCCATGCATGTAGCAAGCCAATTCTACCTATTATACTGAATAAGGAAAATTTACCAACTTGTATTTAATTCTCTTCTACTAGGTGAGGACTTAGGGACTAACAGTTTGTTTCTCATTTACATTCTCACCTTTGAAAAATTCCATGACTGCTCTAGGTTATCGTAACTATCAAATTTCCATCTGGTGACACTGGGCGAATTTCCCTACAGTTCGCAGTTTTTGTTCCAACAGATTGTATCTGTTCACTTATTTTCTATAATTACAATCCCCTTCCATGCGAGACTGCCAATTTCTCTCAAGTTATTCCCGCAAAACATTTATGGAGAAGATAAGCCTTCCTTCCATCATTCCCTGAACAATGGTGGCTCATGTCTGGACATCCCCAATTATCAGATCTCCTACTAGCATATTTTTGACAAATTTTTCTTTGAAAAATGATTAGGATAACGTATTTTTCTATTTTGGTATATGTTTCCATAATTATTGAGAGTTAGGAAGAGGGTTTAACACATACAAATATCCCTCAAAATTTCACATTGTTTGAGCAATTTCAGAAACTCATCACTATCTCACTTGATTCATAAGTTACACAAATCTTTTAACTCAGATAACAGAAGGCAAGGCTAAAACCTAAGTTCTCCAAAGGCTGACCACCCATGACTTCCTCATAAAACCTTTGTATTCATATCATGTTTATACCAGAGTGCAATTCATAAAATGGTTAGGCCTGGCTTCTAAAAGCCTCCTCCAGCCATAACATTGAAAAACAACAAAGAGTCAGTGGTCATTTTTGTCAGATCGTCTGCATTATATCATTTATCACTATTTAGATGCAAACATGTCTCCTCATTTATGTCGACTTTAGTGGCTGAAGCACTATAGTTATTTGACAGCAAACAGTATGTTTGGTCTTATATTCCTGAAATATACACAGGGCCAAAAATTGTACAGACAATACAGCACTGAAAGTGAAAATAAGCAGTTCAAACACAAGATTATGAAAAACAATTCATTGCTTTTGTAAAATATAACTTACAGTCATAACTAAATTTTGCATTTAGTTATTTCAAAGAAAAATGTAATATAACCTGCACAATCTTTAATTATGCAACTTTCTAAAAATCACTTGTTAATGGAATTTTGCTAGTTTCCATTTTCTACTTTGAAAAACTAATTAGATACAAATTTCACAACAAATATGCATTGATACATCTTAGAAAAGTGTGGTGGCATAAAAAGCATTTGAAATGATTAAAAATTTATTATTTGATTTTAACCAAACTCTGTAAATCAATAACCATGTGACAGAATTTCCTTTCTCACAAGTTTTTTTAATTGGAAAGACAGATTTACAGAGAGAAAGATATTCCAACCACCGGTTTACACCCCAAATGGTCACAACAAGAACTGAGCTGACCTAAAGCCAGGAGCCAGTAGTCAGGAGCCTCCTCTGGATCTCCCACGTGGGCTGTGTTTCCCAAGGCATTGGGGCATACTCTGCTGCTTCCCCAAGCTACAAGCAGGGAGTTGGGTGGGAAGTGAAACAACTGGGACATGAATCGGCACCTCTATGGGATGTCAGTGCTTACAGGCAGAGGATTAACTAGTTCAGCCATTGTGCCGGCCTCTCTGCACAAATCTTTAATTAACTAATTAATTAATTAATTCTGCATAAATTCTTAAATTTCGTTAAGGTAGAGAGGTGGTAGGTCACCAATGCCATTTATCTGTAAGATACTCATAATAAACAAATAATGAGCTCTTCAGCTGGATAGTTTCAGCTTTTCAAAAATACAAATGGCCAATATAGCCCATGGAAGAATGGAAATTCACTTGCCATCAGGGAATTGCAGATAAAAACCACAATGAGGTTTCCTTTCACTCCAAGTAGGATAATCTGAAAACTAGTGATAAATACTAACTTAAGAGGATGTGGAGGAAAAGGTACCCTAATTCACCTTTGGAAGGAATGCAAACCAGTACAACCATTATGGAAGACAGAATGGAAATTCTTTAGAGATCTGAAAAGAGATGTACCATATGCCTCAGCCATCTCACTCCTGAGAATTTACCCAAATAAAAGTAAATCAGCATGCAAGAGAGTTATTTGTACACTTAAGTTTATTACAGCTTTGTTTTACCTCTTACTTCACAAATTAGCTACCATATTCATAATGTAAACAAGCTTCAGGGCCTGGCCAGACACTTAGTGTCATTTAATGCTTCTGATACAACTGACTAGTACATGATCCCCATAAAAATATCCAATTCTGCTGTGAAAGCTATCCCAAATTTTCAAAGCATTATCATTTCATATATTTTGACTTGGTATGACTTATTGAGCAGAAAATCAGAAAAGCAATTTACAAGTCTAGGTTTTGCTCTTCTACATGTTCAGATATAAAGCTCCCACTTAGCTATTCAAACAGAAAGAACTTTGAAGGCTCAGTATGATGGTACATACAAAGCCCCTTGAATCCATTAGAAGAAAGCTGCCATGCACACATGAACTGTAGGAGTCCAGTGGAAAAATGTTCCCCCAAGAAGTGTTCATGTAAACAATTGCACAACTCACATGAGGTTTAAGGTTTTAGGAGCCTTTCTAGAATTCATCTGTAAGTATATCAAGATTATATTTAACTGGCTACCTTCCAAAAGAGTGTAAGAGCAATTTTTTTTGCATTTTTAGACTAATTTTTTTCTTGAAAGACTGTCACAAGCACTTAAAGTATTTCTAAATTATGGCCAACTTCTTTTTAGTTTAAAATGTATAAATAATTGTTGTATGTAATTACAGAGCAATAGTTTTATTCCTTTATGTGTTTTATGGAAAATTAGATTTGCCAAGGCAATGAAAATCAATCAACCCTACTTAAACATTCTTTTCGGAAGGTTTAATGCAAAATGCAATTCCAAAAATGAATCACAAAATACAGAACTAATGAAAGATAAGAGTAAGCAGTTGAGAGCAAACAGACTGAGAGTGGGTGAGGATGTATTTGATGACAACACAGCTCAGATTTCCCGATATATTCCAAACCCCAAATATTCTCTTTCACAGTTGCCAAATATTACTGAAATGACTCAAGCATTTCAGTATTCAGCACGCAAGTTAGAATTTCCATATGGTCTTTTATATTTAAAAATGGTAGAGAAACCTTTTTGATAAAACTTTTTTCTCCTTTGATACAAAATATAAATATGGAACACAAATCAAGTGAACATCACAGAATTTTACAAAAGGCGATAATAAATAATGTTAATGTGTTGATCAAGAGAACATCCAACAATTGGCCTGATACCCACACGTGGGCTGTGGTGTTTTCCAGGTGAATAGCAATGATCTAACAGAATGTGAGATCACTCTGATTACAATGGATCAAGAAATAACAAGACCATTGTGTAATCATATGGAACACAAGCAAAAACATGAACACTACCTAGACCACAAATATCACACTCCTCAGATTCTAATATGAGTAACTGCTATTTTTTCAAATCAATCAAACTGTTTATCTTGCCTTTTTGTTAAGAATTATGAAGATATTCAATCATGGAATTATTTCTATTTTCTGACTTTGTCAGATATAGAGAAAAACTTTACTTCATTGGACCCTTGCTACAAGCACCTACTGCAAGACAAAATCCTACAGTGTGTTCATTCTGATATTTTCTAAGGGATTCCCAGTTTCCCATAGTCTCTGTATTCCATTGTGGTAATAATTAAGTAAGTTGAAACCGATTCAACTACATACAAGTGTGTTCTGCTATTTTTTGGACAAAGGAAATTGATACTACTTATAGATGGCACCATATTAAGGCAGCAAGACAATATGTGTTAATCTTATTATAATAATGCCATTAACAGATACATTATTTGTTCAAAGGAAATAATTAAAAGTTAGAGAAATTGTTTTAAAGACCAGCAATAAAGATTTCTCCTTGCACATTTTCTTAATTCTCAATACTTTGCATCAGGAATTTGATAACTGGGAAATAAATAATCACATATGTTAATAGTAAACTTGAAATAGAAACATAGCATATGAACAAATTCATGGTACATCAATGGGGAACAAGATTGAAGGAAATGAGAGTAAATCAGCCTTTTAAATGGCAAATAATGCAGTTGTGGCTAAATTTTAATTTGAAACAAAGTAAGATGCCATAGAACACATACAAGAGTACACATAGAAACATTGCATATTAGCAGAAGTAAAACATACCGAATCACCCACTTTGAGGAAATTAATTATTGTGGTCTACTACTACTCTACGGTTAACCCACACCTGATGATTCTTATTTGCTTCTTGTGAAGTTAAATAGCTATGATATAGCAATAAAATCAAATTTGGATGCTCACGAAAACCACCTAAGGATCTTGTGAGAGACAGGATCTTGATACATTCACAAGGTCAAGATCTAGAGTAAAACTCAAGGTTCTGCCTTCTTAGCAAATTGCAATGTGATGCTAACACTGCTGGTTCAAGGGACATTCCAAATAACTGAGATATAAAAATGAGAAGTGATGGGAGTAAGCTAGCAAATCTGAAACACTATGTTCATGCCTACATTCTCACTTACTGTGCTGCTGTAACAGTCTACAAGTTACCCTTTGCCCAGAGATGCTACAGAGCTCCCTGGCGGCCTAGGACTGTCCTGGCAGTACTAAGACAGATGAGTAACAAGGAGACTCCCTAAGGCATTAACCATTGTCCTTGTTCCACCTGGGAAAGAGTACACTATCCATTCTTCTTGGATTAAAGATGAAAGAATTATTTCCTTTTTATCTGTTTTTGTCTTTTTGTGGTTCTAGCAACCTTCACTCCTGATTGTATTTTTCCTACTTCAGACAATTGGTTCAATTTAGGCTTCATGCCCAATTTATGACCTAGTACTAGAATATCAACTAGTTTCTGAAAATTTTGGTTTGTTTGTGCTTGCATAAGCATGGAATCCAAAACTTAGGTGCTGCTAGGTAAAAAGAGACCATGGACACCCCATATTATATCCTGAAGTCAAGTGCTGAAGGGGGACCTACATGTTTATCTTACAGAGGCCAAAAACACATTTGGTTTGGGAGATACAACAATCTTGAATACAGGGGTCACAGTCATGCCAGCCATGGTACAGTAGATAAACCATCATATATGCCCCAGACTAATTTTCTATTAATTATAATATAGCCATGCCTGTGTGTATGCTACATGAACTGTTGGCTCAGTAAGAAGTCCCTTCAAAACCCAGAGTTTAGAGTCAGGTAACTAGAACTACTGAAAGTATTTTTGTACCTACTTTAACTTCATTAGAGTTAGGATCAGTGATTAGGGGAATCAACTCAAAGACTCAAACTGATTATTCTCTGTATTGGCTGGCATGACCAACACTCAAGGGAGGTCCTATCTGAGACGACTTGGGGAGATTATAATAGACACACATTCTTAACTTGACATATTAACTCTTTTGAGATTAAAGCCTATTACACTTAATAGAGAGAATGGATACTTTGCTTAATATCTGTGTGTCTGAGGGCTTATTCACAATCCTTCTCAGAGATGAACAAAGGAAACAAGCAGAGATTTTTCAAAAGAACAGACAGGAAATGGTCAGCAGGGATGCACTTATAACTCACTGGGTGGGACACAAAGATCAGTTACTCCTCACTGGGGTATTGAAGATTTCTCTGCACACCCCTCCTAAAACTGTTCTGCACCTAAACTGTTGACAAATATCTTGTTAGAGTTACAGAGTTAGACTACCCGAAAAACAGTCAGGTTCAGCAAAATCATGCTTCAACGCTATGAACTGCTAGATACTAAAATTAAAATAGACATGAGACAGCTGAATAGTAATCTATAGCTATTGTAAGGTGTATAGAACCCGGTTGTATATAAACTAATAATTGAAATATCAATGTAGACGTCACAGGATGTGATTCAGAACTTACGTTCTTTTTTTTCTTTTTCTCTTTTAACATATTGGTTACTGAATACCATGTCAACTAATTCCATAACATTATAAATTGTTACTGATGTTATGTCGGGGCTATTAATTGAACGGGATGATACTTTGCCGGCTCTACCTTCAGACCAGAGATGGTCTCCCCAAGAAACTGTTGAACTTATCTGGACAATAAGATACTGGACTTTATGCATGGTAGATGCTTGCAATGAAAGAATCTCAACTGAATTTGAACTGTGGTAATGCAACAAGGTGGAGGAATCCACCATGGGGGGGGTTTGGGAGGGGTGGGGGGGAACCCCAGTACCTATAAAACAGTGTCACATAATGCAATATAATAAAAAAAAAAGCACCCATCTTTGGGCCCGACATGGTAGCCTAGTGGCTAAAGCATTTGCTATGCATGCACCAAGATCCCATATGGGCACTGGTTCGTATCCTGCCTGCTTTCCGCTTGTGGCCTGGGAAAGCAGTAGGAGAGAGCACAAGTCCTTAGGACCCTGCAACCGCATAGGAGATCCAGAAGAAGCTCCTGGCTCCTGGCTTCGGATTGGCTCAGCTCCAGCTGTTGCACCTACTTGGGGAGTGAACCAGCAGATGGAAGATCTTTTTCTCTGCCTCTCCTTCACTCTGAGAATCTGATTTTCCAATAAAAATAAATAAATCCTTAAAAATCCATCTTAATAATAAAAGCATAATTACATGTTTCTAACTATATTATGTACATCATTTATATCTAAAAATAAATATATAACTTAAAGTTCATAAGAATTAAAATACAAATGAGAAAACAGTAACTCAGAATTATGGAAATGATCAGGATGACTTTTGAGGTTTTCTTAGGATCCTCATATGCTGAATATTTTCTTTAGTTGACATGAATAAAAAAGGGATTAAAACAAAGAAGGGATGGATAGGAGAAATCTATTTTTTAAAGGGAAGATACTTCAATTTATTTTAGTGATTGCACCCAATAATAATTTATAGGGAAAAAAGCCAATTATCCCTTTTTACAAAAGAGGAAATCAAGGCCCAGACAGCAGACAAAACAACTAAGTCACACGGTTAGTGGGAGCCACGACGCCAAACAGCTGTGTCTGCCCTCCACAGCAAGGTGGATTTACAGTGTGGAAGCCACTGGAATGTCTGCATGTAGTAAACTCCCAAAATTTTGTGAATCATTTTGCTGAAAAAGAAACCACCACCTGCAAGTGAAACACTCAGCTCATGCTGTGCAATCTAATCAGATGGTGATTATTTGTAGTACTGACCTTACACTAATGAATCTCCAGAGAGAATAAATGTTCAGTGGAGATTTTTAATAACATACTCAGAAATTAAAATGTTTACTTCCTGGCTTATGCATTGGGAAAAAAATGAGCTTCATCTCAGTAAAAAGGATGCATTACAGGCCTTCCACTTACTACAATACATTTCATTCAAAAAATCTATAACATTTTAAATCAGGAAGTGAATATTCTTGCTACAATATGCTTTTTAAAAAGAAATTGAATTACCGGTTTGAGGCTGGAAAACTTTGGAATCATCAGATGTTTTAGTTGTTGGTATAATCCACGGCTTTTCACTTGATGCTGTATTGAAAAAAAAAATGATGAATATATGTTTAGAAAAGAAGAGAAATGTATGGTTAAGTGGCTACTAGAGTCTGAAAAAAAGTACTATTGATCCAGTGAAAAGTCATTGGATACCGGGAAGTAATCAATATACACCAAGACACAAAGTATTTGTTTAGCAGTAGAGAAGGACCACATTCATGTCAAATGCATAACATTTTCAAGAACAGAAAACTAAGCAAATGGGTCTTACAAAGTTACAGACTGCTGATTTATACTGAATGGGTAGAAAATCCAGCTCAATGATGAAGTTTCTAAATTTACTAGCTCAGTGAGGTGTGCAGAGACAGAAGCCAGTAAATGTCTCCTATGTAGTCACTACCCACTTTTGCAACATCAAATTTAAGGTGTTCTTATTACCCAAAGATCCCTCAGTTTTCTCAACAGGGAAGAGTGTTTGTGACTCAGGAAATTCTGGAAGCCTTTTAGGAGCTGGAATGAAATACACAAGGGAAGTTATGACATGAGGTACAGGTAACAGAGAAAAGGTTCTTAAAATCTGAACTGTGCAAAAGCAAACAACACAACACAACACACAAAAAGGAAAATTAGGTCATGTAAAATATGCAACTCTCACTAGTATTTATGCCTCAAAACTGCATTATACAATTTAATAAATTTTTCTTAACAGATTTTGACAATAAAGTCAGTAAGTCTAACGTTACTGGGCTCTTTTACCACCCTATTAAAACTAAATTTTCATTCTTTAGCTATTTCAATAGTTGTTCTTAGACATACTTCATTTAGATTCACACCAAATACAGATACATTTGAACTAGAAAATGTACACATAACTTAAAAATAAAATTTTGGCAACTGCGTAGATTTAAATGTTCCCTGTCCAGCCAAAATATTGCAGTCATAAAGAATTCTAAGAAGTAATCTGCAAAAATATCACTCTACTTTTTGTCAAAAGTGACAAAACTATTTAGAAAAAAACTTGAAAATTATGGATTTGTTCAGCGACAGAATGACTCTGAATTAAAAGAATAACTAAAGTTTCCAAGTATAATTAACCAAAAGGCAAACACCCAAAGGATTTATCATAGATAGAGCTTCTTTTGGATCCTAAGTTATAAGCCAAAGGTTGTATTACATTTAAAGGCTTGGGTGTTGACAGCTTTTTGTCCTCTAAGTCATTTGTCCCTTTTTCTGTTTAAGGAGATGATAATAAAATGAATTTTGCTAAAGATTTCTCTCAACATGCATACAATTTCCAAGGTGATAAGAAAGTTGCAGCATCTAACAATTTTTACCTAGAGTGCTCAATGGCAATTCAAACTTAGGCATTATAATAGTTTGAGATACTTCTGAAGTTCTTTCTCTGTGAACTGCAATAAAGAAGAATGCATTAGCAACATCATGACCAGATTTGAGACTGTGGCTAAGCCACTATATGCATGGCTTACTTCACAACAGACTCAGGCTCACACTGAGCAGCGTATGCTTTTTGCAGGAGTAAGTGGAGAATATCCCAGAAAAGTCATACAGTTGTGACAACTTGAAAGTGAGGGTTCAGCAAGTAGTGGTGTAGCAGGGTAGATCAACAACACCACAAATATACAACCACATACATGCTTCTCCTTTTCTTCAAGAAAAGAAAACAAAAAGAGCAAGTTACAATCACTTAGCCTAGTTGTAAAAGACACAAATGACATAACACTCATATTAAAAAGTACAACATTTTTAGATTTTCTGCCTAGGTTTAGTATGCACAAAAGCTTCAAAAGCCAATGTAAACAGCAAGTATGGACAGAGTCAAGACTTCCAGTTTCCCCATTCTTCCATAGCCTGAAGATTAAAATGCTGGTATGGGATCTGCAACTCCATGAAAAAGTTAAAAAGGGCAAGGAGTTAGCATTACTAAGATTAAGGCAAGTTGTTAACTCTTCAATGGAACGAATCCAAGAAATACAAAGAGTACTGCCAGGAACGAAGGGAAAATAGGTGCAAGAGGACGGGGACAGAAAGAAAGAGGATGAGGACAGAGGGAGAATAGGGTACCAAAAGAGAGTTAAAATTAGGGTTACTTTCCTGAGAGTGTTGGGAGTTTGGTATATTTATGTGTTTTAGAAAAAAGAATTACCTAGTGTCACTTCTGAAATGTCTAATGCACTAGATGTAGTGGGTTTAGTGGTTCTTGGAACTGTATCAGGAGTCACTGAAAGGTAAAAACAAACAAACAAACAAACAACAAAACAAAGAAACAGAATTCACAAATTAAGCTGATGAAGCCACTAATGTCCAAAACATACCATTTGCTACCCTTGACAGTTGCTAACCAACGATTACACATCTCATTCTTTTTCAAGTTGAAACTGTCAAGGTGCTCTTGGGATGGGTGCCTGAGCTGAAATTCCACTCAACTTTCCCCTCTGGGTTTTGTTCAATGCCATTGTACTCTAAACAGCACTCTGCTCCACTCTCTACTAGCCTAATCATAATTATTAAAATTGTCTGCTTTTTTTCTTTATATTTAGGGCTCAGTGCCAGGCTTGAGGGCATAGTAATGGTTTATTGTTATACCAGTTGTAACAGGATAATATTTTATTACATGAATGAAAAGTGGGCACATAGAAGAGTGACCCAAAGCTAAAAGATTAATTTAGAGTTACTAAGGCACAATATTTCTCAAATGGTGCTTCACATATGAATTGGGACCAAAAACATAAAATGTATGGTCACAGCATTCAAATGCTTGAATCCTAGATGCTAGATTAGCGGAAATGAAGAGGTCAAGTCAATAGTTTCAGAGAAGTAAGAACCAAGGTCCCTGAGATCTGGAATAAACCGTGAGCTATAAAATCACAGAATTTTTTAGGGTAGGGCCATGAAATAAACACAACACTGAATAGTACATTGTGGTGTTTTGCCTAAGTATTTCTGAAGTGGAAAATTCTGAGGAAGGTTTGGCAGAAAACTAAGAAATTTGTAGACTCTCATCAAACACTGTGCCAAGAGAAAAAATATAATTGGGGAAACTGGGTAAAGTGTCTGAGGCAGGAAAGGAATTGGAGTCAACCCTTGTGCCATGAGAATTCCTTTTTAAAGAATGTCTTCCAAATATATTTTGCTAGCACCCATTTAGATGTGGACGAGAGGATCATTCTCTTCCTTAGATGAGACAACATTCATTTGCTCAATCAGAAATAGTCCTACTTGAACGTGTTTTATGAAGTTATTTTATTGCTGTACCAGTTTCCATCTTCTCTGGGCTAGCGGTGAGTCCAAAAATTAGTGCAAGGCAAATACCACTAAGCTATTGAAATTTTATGATTTAAGAAATCCAGTTTAGATTGTAGTTCCTTTGCTAAATGTGGATTGCAGGAAAACCTTGCCAGATATTTGTTTCATCAGTTCCTGGATAAGATGGTATTACTCTGGCAAAAACTCTGTGGTTCAGAAATTAATGTCTCCCAAGTGGACTGGATGGGGTAGTTTGATTCAAGACAAAAATGTTGAATATCTGTTGGTAACATGACAAAGTATAATGAAATTTCTCACTGTGTTTATCCATTAAATGACTTTTTACTGGAATATATTCTCTACACTGTGATTATAAATGCACCAGAGATGAATGTTTGTAAATAGCTTTAGAAAATTTTCCCTAGCTATCAAGTTATGGATTTTGTGAGCAATATGTGTCACTTTACTAAGCTGATCAACTATAAACACAAGAAAAACAGCCTCAAGGTTTCATATAACAGGAAAGAGCAAAAATCATGTATTACAATTTAGTATAAAAATAATTGATGACATAAAACCTTTCATTTAAGGTAAATAATATAAATTTCATATCATAGATCAGCTTTAGCGTTCAACAGCTCATTTCTCCCATTTAAGACTCAGAATCTCTTACTATTTTGTGTTTAGGATTAAAATTGATTTTCTACTAGCTCTTTACTGAAAACAAAAAATAGGCTTATTGATAATTTACTATTTGCAAAATTTAGTTATTTCTTTTCTCAAGGTCAACAAACATAGGGATCTTATTACCTGTTATGGGCTGTGCTGGAATTCTCTCAACCTCTGGGGTCTTAGATTCTGCAGGTAATGCCAAGGTTTCATTCTTAGCTACAATGTTAGAGAACAAACAACTCATTTCCCTTACAATAAATTGTCCAAAATACCTCATTCAAAATATAATCCAGAAACAGACTATTTTTAAAAATCCAATATACTCATATCACTCTCCCACCAGCCAGTCAACAACCTCATTGAGTCTTTTCATTAGGAATTAATAAGAAAAGACAACTGATTGCCAAATTCCTCTTATTAACCATAGCTATTTCTTTGAGACTTAACTTGGCATTATAATGAAGAAAGAAATCACAATGCAGCACTTGGATAAATCTAAAGTTTACCTGGCTTGCAGTTTTGGAACACATAGACTATGCTGCAAATTTTCTCTAGAATTTCATATTTAACTGTTTCTATATTTTTAAAGATAAATGACAGAAATTTTAATTATAATGATAAAAATACAATAGGTTAAAACAAACTTAAGAAAAACACAAGCTCTACTTGTAGAGTACTAAGTTTTTTCAAAAAATTGTGGTAAAACAAATGATCAACAGTAAATTTTATTTAAGCTTTCTGTAAATACATATCCTCTCTTTCCCTCTGAGAATTTAGTGCAAAGAAGTTTTGTTCTTTCCTATTTTTTCCCCTTTACACAACTACTTGGGAAAGTTCCTTTGAAAATTTGAATGTTCTTTTTCAAAGAAAGCATATTTATAAACCAGATACCATTACAAAAATGTACTTAGAATGAGCTACAGTTAGATATTTAGCATATTGAATAATTGATTTGATAATATTTTGAAATAATTTGATGGCATGAAAGAGTTCATCTCTGATACCACTTTTTTATTTGATTAAATTATTCGAAGGAAGTTTTAGAGTCTTAAGCCTGTATAGAACTTGGGGTTTTCAATGTTGCCACTACTGAATTTGAGCCTGGATAATTTAAGTCTGTCTATGCATGCATGAGCATGCGGGCACAGTTCTGTGCATTTTATGATGGTTTATGCATTTCTGCAGTTTACCTATTGGATTCTAATAGTTGTGACAGCTAAAAATGTCTATGGACATTGCAAAATAGTCCCCAGAGGACAAAACAGCCCCCTATAAAGAAGTACTCACATAATTTGTTCTTTCAAAATTCTCTAAGCAAGAAAATTTTGTGATCTGCCATAGGTTACATCACTTCCGAAAACTCAAGTTTTTTTTCTCCATAGTTAATATGGATGCAAGATATTTATTTAAATATGGTGGAGTTAAAAATTAAAAAGTCATTTCATAACATTTATGGAAGCAAATAACTTTTTATTCTACATTACTGGAAGTGTACAGATATCCACTGAGAGCTAATTATTTTCAAGAGTGATTCAAAGTATTAGAAGTAAGTGTCACAAATGGTAAAGTCAAGTGTGTATGTGGGAAATTGCACAGCATGTTTGCACAGTGGAAATACTTAATACCCTTCCACTTTATTTAGTGGGGCATAAAGAGAAGGACCTCCTTCTGTACTAATTAAAAAAACAAAAAACAAACAAAAAATGAACAGTACAACTTTGTGATCTATTCTGCTTTTAACACTTAAAAAGTTTACTTTTTCCTTTCTTCTTACTGTATCCAGATTTTGTTTAGAATCAGTAAGATTGCTAGCACAGAAAGGGCCTTTCAGATTTTTTGAGCTCCAGACATGTTACTTTCAGCATGCACACAAAAAGTATCATTTTTTTAAAATGTAAAATGAGGAGCTGGCACTTGACACAAGATTTAAGATGCCTGAATGCTACACTAGAGTACTTAGGTTTGAGACCAGGGTCTGCTATGATTCTTGCTGTCTGCTAATACGCATCTTGGGAGGTACTGGTGATGGCTCAATTCATTAGGGCCCTGTCACCCACATGGGAGACCTGAATGGAGTTCTGGTCCAGTCTTGGCTGTTATGAGTATTTATAATAAACCACTGTGTATAAGATCTCTGGCTTTCAAATAAAATAAATGTGTAATTTAAGAAAAATAAACAAAATAGTATGCTTTTTCTTTAAAGATCTCTTCTTTTTCATTCTTTCCTTTAGGACATATTTGGTGATTTTTCCTTCCCATTTAATTATATTTTTATTATTCTCAGTGGTTCCCTAACTAGAACTATTTTACAATATATCTAAATCCTAGATTTACTGCACTCAATGCTCTGAATTGTCTTAGTGCCTATTATTCATAACAAATCCTTAGCTGGCAATTTCACTGACCTAATACTAGGCTACTGATGAAAACAAATAGTAAACTACCTTCCCAAGAGATAGCAGTATTCCGTATAAAGGCATAACACATTTTAAAATGTGACATTTCAGACATGGGAAAAGTTGGTCCATGAGAGAGATTTGAATGGAGAACTGTTGGTATCAACTGGTGTCAGTTCCAAGTCATTCACCTATACTATCTGTACCCAAACAGTATCTTGGTAGTAGGATAGCAGGATGCCTTGAGCACAAGGCCTCAACTTCAAAAAATGTCCATGCCTTCATTATTCTATATCTTCTTACATTTTTTTTTCAACACAATCATTCCCTCTAATTTTTGGCAGATTAAATCCTGAATTTGGCAAACCCTTTTTATGTCCCTGGGAAATGTGTGCAATCCCAGCTTTCTTGTTTATTTCTCTCATTATTCACACCATGTGTTCTTAGAACAAAAGCTATTACATCTCTTGATGTCCCATGATGAGCTTTGCTGGAATGAGGATATTATTTTTAGGATTTATTCCCTCAAAAAATATGACCTTCAGAGTTGAAGGATAATTGACTTCTGGAACTTTCATTTCTCCCTTGGTAATATAAAGAGCTGTTTTCCCGCACCGTTCATCTAAAACAAAATAGTTTGTAAGCATTGTAAAGAAGCAATCAACAAAATAAAGACAGCTTATGAGTAAAGAGAGGAGAAAAAAAGAGAAAACCATGTACAGAAAAATGAGAACACTTCAAAAAGTTAATGGAAAGTGGAATTGAATGACATGGTTTGTTTTGTATAAAATTTTAAAGGCTATGCATTTTTCTTTTAACATAGTATACATTCTCTGTGAAATTTGCCTATATTTAATAATGTTCATTGCAATATACCTTTTAATTCAAGTGTCCACAAACTTTTTGAAGTTCCTTGTATAAGAAACTTACACAACTGTGTAACAAAAGAAATTGCCTCCAAAACCAATCAATTAAGAAACAGGAAGATAGCCTGAGCAGTCATTTTTCCAAAGAAAACAGAACCATGGTCAACAGCTATATGAAAAAGTGCTCTACCTCACCAGTTAACAGGAAATAAGAACTTCATTCAGATACCTTAATTCAGCTTTAGAAACAATGTGGATGAAACTGAAGGACTCAAAGAGTTCATAGAATATATGCATTTCAAGAAAATTATATGTATTTAAATTATTTGTATCAAAGTCAATTTACCTTTTGATTCATTTTCCAGTAGCTTTTAAAAATTTCTTTGTCTGCTAAGTGAAATAAGTCAGGCATGGAAGAAAAAATTCTATATGGTCTAAATTTCATGTAGAAGTTCATTAAATGAGTCGAACACATAGTAAATAAAGCTTGGGGTTAGGAAATGGGAAAATGTAGGACAAAGGGTACAAAGTTGCAGATACAAAGGAAGAATGTCTAGAAATCTAACATACCAAAGATGGTCATGGCTATAATACTATATTGTAAACTGGATGTTACTTCGAAAAGCTTCATTTTCCTTCTTTCTTTCCAGTAAGTATTTCCCAGGCACAGAGTATAAAATATATTTTGGGGGCAGAGAACATGTGAGTGCAGAGTTCTGACCTTTGATTCTTCCAAGACTAGGTTCAATGAGAAAATTTAATCTGGAAATTTCCTGGCAGCACCATGTTGACACAATGTGTGGCTGAGTCACAGGATTTTATAGCTAGAAGGGTGGTGATCAACCCCAACTTTCAAATTAAGAAAATCAAGTTCAGAGTCACTTATTAATGTTCTTGAAGGAAATTCACTAATAGACCTCAATATTTTACATGAAAAATCTTTAAAAATGCATAAAAAATCAGATATATTGGCAAAGTTTCTCAAAATTAATAACTTAAGAAAAATTTAAGAGTTCACCTTTCAAAACTCATATGACTGTCTCCCATAAAGCAAACCAATTTTTAAAAAAGAATTAGATGACTAATTTATGTAATGGTTACACACCCAGTAAAATCCATATAACAAATTAAGCGTTATTCTGTTCCTCTCTAGAGGTTCCAAAGGTTTTAGGGATGTAATTCTTTTTTGTCTTTCTAATTTTTTTCATAATATAGTTCCACAAGCTCAGGGATTTCCCCCTTCAGCTCCTCTCTACCCCGCCCACAAGATGTCCCCCATATTGTTACAATTGCATAGTCCTTCAACAACACTCACACGTTCAATAGTTTGCTATTTAAGTGCATCATGACATTGTAAATACAGACATTGGTAGAAAGTCCAGCATCTTATTGTCAAGATATATTTAATAGTTTCTTTGGGAGTCCTCCTTTTATTCAGGAGTGCAGTTGCATACTGCAACATATCTTTACTTCTTGGTATGCTAGTCTTCATTATACATTTCCTCTAGATGAATATATGCATATACATGTTTACCTGTATATCTATTTATTTTGCATTTTTCATGAAAGTTGCTTTGCATCAGGGAGAACATATGATATTTGTCCTTTTTGGAATGGCTTATTTCGCTGAGCATAATGGTCTCCAGTTGGGACCTTTTGCAAACAAAAAAATTAAAAACACATATTCTGTTAATTTTTAGGAAAAGTGTCTTGAAAAACAAATGAAGAGATGACAATTTTTTCCCTTTTAAAAATGGTCACATGTCATTGTGTGGACAGAACTTTTAATCCTCTTACCCAACCTCCTTAAACAAGAAAAATGGAAAAAAAATAAAAACAAAAAAAGATACATGAGAGACCTTCCATGTGTAGGCTCACTTCCCATTAACACCCAAATACCATTTATACCCAAAAGCCTAGCATAGGTTATGCAGAGACCAGAGCCTGGACTCCAATCTGGATCTCTCCTCTGGGACCCAGAACCTGAGCCATCACTTGCTGTTTCCCAGGTTGTACACTAGCAGGAAACTGGACTGGAAACAGTATAGTCAGGACTTGAACTGGTTACTCAAACTTGGCATGAGGGCATCCAAATGGTAATTTAAATGCTGATCCAAATGCTTGCTCCAGATCTGACATTCTTTTTCAATCTCCAAAGTAG
Organism: Ochotona princeps; assembly: GCF_030435755.1. NCBI lineage: Eukaryota > Metazoa > Chordata > Mammalia > Lagomorpha > Ochotonidae > Ochotona > Ochotona princeps. The sequence continues at coordinate 68,083,545 of NC_080834.1, forward strand.
GGAGACAAAAGGGGATGGAGAACCGGGGAGCTGGTGTTCGAGATCTGTGCTTCAACCCAGCCACTCAACAGGAGCCGCTTACCAGAATTTACATCATTCCTAACAGAGAGGTCATGGAGAACTGGCCTGATTCAAGGGTCTTTCCACTTAAAACTTCAGCCCATCATCTCTCATAATACTTTACTGGGGTAAAATAATCTTCCTCATTTATCTTGTCATTTCTTCCCTCTCTCAACCAAAAAAGAAGCATCATCCTAATTTTTCTTCTACCTTCATGCAAAATACAAGATCAATAGCCCTTTAAATACTGTTTGGTTTACATCTCAGAGGGTTTGATACTTTCGCTTCTTATTTTCATTCATTCAAAAAAGCTTTTGTTTTTCTTATTAATTTGCTCCCTGACTCATGGGTCATATAATAGCATTATTTACTTCAGGAAGGTCTTTGATTTTCTTTTTCATTTCTTCAGCTACACACTTGTCATTCAATAACAAGTTACTAACTTAATGTTGTAAATTTTCTATTTTTCTGTTTTTGATTTTGTTTTACAGTGTTTCATTTAAGGGAATGTACAGTACTATATAGTAGAGACTACCACATACTGATGTAAAGATACAATGCAGTGTGCATCTCTGTTTACATATCAATGATGGACTCCCAATGATCTGTTGAACATATCTTGACAATAGGATGTCAGACTATGCCAATGTCCACACCTACAATGTCAGGATACACTTAAATAGCAGAATGATGAACTTATAACCAATTGTATCATGGGGGAAAATAGTGAGGGAGTGGGATTTTGGGGAGGGAGAAGAGGGAAATCCCCGAATCTATGGAACTGTAGCGTGGAATAATAAATATCTTTTTAAAAGGGAGGGTAAGGACCTTGTGTGTATAATTCACTGTTACAGTACCCCCCAGATTTGCAGTTTCTGAAAGCATGAAATAATGCTTAACAAGTACTTTTTGAATGAATGCTGCCAAACGAGGGCATGGGCTTTGTTTCTTGATCCATACAAAAGGAATATTTAATTGTACATAAAAGGTTGAAGCTGTTAGCCAGTATCTGCTCAGGGATTACACTCTGTATGTTGAAGTCTTGTTTGAGTCCCACAGAACCATGTTGTCTCCTACTATATGTTTTAACAGTCCAAGCAATTCTCTATAGATCATACAGGGAGGAGATCTAAAAGTTTGGTTCCTGAACCAGTACCATCAGTCTTACTCAAAAGTTTACTAGAAATCCTATTATGAGTCTCTACCCTGGGTCAGCTGAATCACAAATGCTGGGGATGGTCCCAGCAGTCTGCATTCAAGAGCTTACTAAGTGTCGCTATGCTCTGTCAAGTTTGAGATCCTTGAAGGTTGCAACATTCAGAGCCTGATGTGATATTTGTATGAATCAATTCAGCCCAGTAATCTCTGCAGTTATTCCCAGGGCTTCATGTAAGTACATTTTCTGGCTCTTTGTTATTGTATATTATATATTTTAGCACTGAAATTATGTTAAAGCAATATCAATATCAAGTAAATGACAATCAAATGGCCTAGACGTTATGAATCATCGCTAACTAAAAATAACAGAAAAACATAACCAATCCAGTTAAGACAGGGTAAAGGGGATACTCACAGTTCTCAAAAGAAGAAATAAAAATAGCAAACACATATGTGAAAAACGAAAAAAATGCTCAGCATCACTAGCCCCCAGGAAAATTCTAATCAAAACTACAAAGAGATATCACCTCAAGTTTGACAGAATGGCTGTTTTTAAAGAAACAGAGTAACAAATGCTGGCAATGACATTGACAGAGGGGAACTCTCATACATTGCTGGCAGAAATACACAGTAGTGCACACTTTGAAAAACAGCATAGTGATTTCTAAAAAATTAGAAATAGAATTGCCATATGAAAATATTCGGTGATTACATAGTATAATTTGGAACACTTTCTCTGCTTAAAATAACATATTAATATATCTTGAATAAATTGTCATTGACTCTTCTTTCACACATGTAAATTGTTCCAGATTTCATATAAAAATATAAAAAAGTTATTCACTTACATGTGATTTGCATATCTCCATCTCTACAGTTTCTTTTGTCCTACTTTTTACCTTGTGATCCTCAAACAATTCATTTCTAAGATTGCTTGGAAATCAGTGTTAGTATTCAGTCACCACAAAGTCCAAATATAAACATTATCTGCTTACCTAGTTGTGCCTTAATTGCATCTGAAATCTCCAACATTATGGACATAGGAAGTTTTACCATAGTTTCATTAAGACCTGGAATAATAAGGTGGACTGCAGGGAAAAGCACATTAAGAAGGCCAGGGTAAGAAAACGCATCATGACATTAAAGGAAGTTCATGCCATTAACACTGGAGTTCGAAACACAGTGCTGATGCATTGTTTAGACAATTTCAACTCAAATTTTAAACTTTTGGAGAAAATAGATTGGCATTTTTTACGTAAAATATTTTTCATATGTAGATTTCAACAGTTGTCTGTTTTGCTAATGAATAAGCTCAAAAACTGTAAAATGACTGTTTCAGATGTGTGGTGTACAAAGAGTATCACTAACTAACATTAATGATGATTTTTTTAAAAGCTGTTGAATAGGAGAGATTCCTTAATAACTGAATAGACTGTGGGGAAGGTAACATGGACTCCATAATTCCCACTGGATGTGGGTTATAGCTATTTCTTTAACACACGATGAGAGAAGTGATTTCTTGGCTGGTTGCCTGGAATTCACCTAAGTCAGAATGTTAAACTGTGAAATGAAATGGATATTAATTTAACAGACCAGCTCACAGCACAAGACTCCATCAAAAGACATCAGGACTTGCTTAACCCAATTATGAGATGTGCAGGTTGACTCACCTAATATGGTTCCTCCCATGGGAGTCCTATCTGGGGATTTAGTTGAAGCCCTGTGAGTGACGTTCTGAATCACTGTGAAAATACAAAGAACAATAGTGTAACAGGAGGAAAAAATAATGAAGAGCTATTTAAATGTTCCATCTCTTCCACCAAGATATTTTCTGGAAGTAATGAATTGGTTTTAACAATTTGGAAACCTGGAGCCAATACAAAATCAACTGAAATCTGATAGAAAGTAAGACAGTCTTAGAACCTGGGCATTTTTACTTCCTTTACAGTGATCACCAGATCACAATTTGTATTAATATTAATGGAAATATCTTAATATTTTTCCATGTAAAGTTAATCCTGAACACACGTTCATGTATGTAACTGAATTTTAAAAATTAACAGTTGTTTTGCCCCTAACAACAATTGGCATATCAGTTCAAGAGTCAGAATTTTCTATTAACTTCTAATTTATTAGAGTACCCATGTTTCTTCGATTTTCTCTGTAACCCAGAAATCAGAAAAATTGAGTAAACAATGTTCTGTACTTGACTTTCTTATTTTTAAAAGAGCCTACTAAAAACAGTTCTAAGCCCATGCCCAGAGCAGACAAATTACCTTGCTTGATGACAGTTATTGGGATTAACTTCTTTGGGACATATGCTGGCTGAAAAAAGGGGAAGAAAGCAGCTTCTCAGTGAGTGTTAACTAAATATATTTTAAAAACATATCAGAGAACTTGAAGTTGTGCTTTCCTGCTTTCAATGAAGTCTCCCATAACAATGGTTGAATGGTTCCAGCACAGATCTTTAGCATATACAGAAGTGTTTTAAAAAGTATATGAAAAATGGATTTAGTATCTTATTTTGCTGTACAGAATTTAAATATTTATTTATTTATCTGCACTCCATTTGAAAGGCAGAAATGGAGGCAGGAAATGGGGAGAAGGGGACAGAGACACAGACACACGTTTCTTTCATACCAAATGCCCACAACAGCCAGGCTGAAGTTGGGATAATATTTGAACTAACCTCTGCTTATAAATTGGAAAAATTTGCACATAAGCCAATATTGTAACAAATAAGCATAGCAAAGGACCAAAGGGGGAACACACTGAGTATTTTATCAACTGATGTTAATTTTATTTTGTGAACCCTTCAAAATTTGACATTCTTTACAAGGGTGAACTGCATTGATAATATGGGAACTTTCTTTATTCTGCAGTCTGTTGAGTGTTCACAGGTGTCTCTGTCCTACAAGTGAGCCCCTACACAGCTGATGAACAAGAGAATGACAAATAAAAGCTATATGTGAATTCCCAGTAAAGGGGAAGAATAGGAATGGAAGTGCATCTTTTACCAGGAAAGGAAACCATTCAGCTTTGGAATTGCACTGGCAGGCTGATGTTTTTCAACTTATCATAAGAAAATGAAAAAAACAAAAGGGCCTGGTGCGATAGCCTAACAGCTAAAGTCCTCGCCTTGAATGCACCAGGAGCCCACATAGGCACCAGGTATAACCCCGGTGGCCCCACTTCCATCCAGCTCCCTGCTTGTGGCTTAGGAAAGCAGTCAAGGACAGCACAAAGCCTTGGGACCCTGCACCCACGTGGGAGACCTGGAAGAGGATCCTGGCTCCTGACTTTGGATTGGCTCAGCTCTGGTCATGGCAGTCACTTGGGGAGTGAATGAGCAGACAGAGGATCTTCTTCTCTGTCTTCTCTTTATTGAGAGTTTCCAATAAAAATAAATAAATATTTAGTAAAAAGAAAATGAAGTATGAGGATTTAAACTCAGTGTCATACCCAGAGAAAATGGTCAGGCCTGTGGCAGAATCTGCCTTCAGAGCAGCCCCCGGCTCCCCTACATTTGCACTGTCGCCATGTGTCCTGCTCCAAGACACACTCTCCAACATGTTTAATAAATTAGACCAATAAGTTATCCCTAGTTTTTTTGGCATTCACATTTTAATTTTTTCATAATGACATATATTCATAAGGTACAATATAATGTTTTAGTGTAAGTTCAGGTCTTAAAAGAGTTCATAGAAAACGTCTAATAAGAAAATATGCATAGCTTTGTAAAGTTTTTTTGCAAAAGAAACTTGCCTTTTCTAAATAAAAATATAAAATTATATTTTCATTTAGATTTCTGCCAGCTTTTTGAAATACCCTAATAAAATATAAAATGATATCAAACTGATTCATATATCCACAGTTCCACCCATTGTTTGTATTTGTGTGTGTGTGTGTGGTGACACATGTACAATTTGATCTTGGCCATTTGCAATTAACGCCACATTTGTATGCGATTAGTAACTCTGTTCACTCTTACATTATGCTGTATGATAACGCTCAGATTTTTATTCCCTCTGAAGTACTAAAACTTTGTACAATTTGATCAACATCTTATTCTATCTGTGGTCTGGCTGAGCCTAACCCTCCTCAGCCCCTGACAACCACCATGCTACTCCCTACTTGCATGAGTAGGGAGTGTGGCTCTGTGTCAAAGACATTTCTGAAAACTTCAGATGCTTAGTGAGGCAATCTCTAACCACATGGGATTGCCTGGCATTGTGTCCACTGACTTGATTTTATTAGGCTTGTGGCTTTGGTTATAGAGCATTCTGAATCATCTGTGCACCACTCACCCTGTAAGTCCTGTCATTTAGTGGAAGTTTTACATGGATGAGAAGTTTCTTAGAGTTTCTTAACACATTATAGCAGAAACAGCCACATATTGCTGTGTTGATTGCATTTGAATTGGATTACACCAATTTTTATTTCCTTTGCTGTAATGATTTATTCCAAACAAGTTTTTTCACAAGGAAAAATGGAAAATGTTCCACTGTGTTCATGAACAGAACAGTTTCTGTTCGGAATGCTTCAGTACAGACCAATGTTTTGTTAGGATGATGACAAGAATATATGTACAATATGTGCTGCCAAAAATAAGGAAGCATTTAGTCCAGAATGCAATTTTCCCTCAATTAATTTATAATTGTTTTCCTCCCTAATCCACAATGTGAAGAGGCACAACTGGATTTATGAGCAAATAGTTGTATCTCAAAGTTTTGAAGGGCATTGGGAAAATTCTGTTACCAAACTCTCCACCAAAAGGCTCTGCAACTTCCAACCAGAAACCCACATTATAAACTCTTTCCTGATTCTTTTGGTACAATTTTGGAGATTATTATTAACAAAACTAATACTAAAACATGGTGCTGCTTTTTGGAGGTTTGTCCATTTGATATTTTTGTAGTGTCAGAACCTTCATTTGCAGATTTACTGTTATTTTCACACCAGGAGATAAGGAGGAGCTGTCCATGTGGGGAGTGGCTCATGGTTGCTCCAAGTCAGATTTCAATGACTCAAGTGCCAAACCACATGAGAAGAACTTGGGCATGTTAGATTCTGGTTTCAATTTACTTTTAAGTTAGTCTAATAAAACCTAAGAAATACACTGATTCAATTGAACATCTGGTTAAAGGTTAATCTAAAATTTTACTTGCTGAAATCTCAGATTTCTGTTCATTTGGGGAAGATTCAGACATATACTTTTGATGATATAAACAGCGTGCATGAACATTTTTAAAGTTTGGGTGAAGATAAGAATTTCTGACAACGGGCAAATGCTTAGTGTATTTAAAAAATGTGGGGGTTCCACAAAGATAATCGTCCATTTGTATCAGTCATCAGATATTGATGCCATTACTCTTCTTGTTAAAAATCAGATGTGGCTTTCTTAGAATATGGGTGGATTTCAAATGGAAGGAAGGGTGAAAAGAGAAGTCAAATTTCAGAAGAAAACTTATTTTAGGGTGATTTGTATTGAATAATTACATTTGCACAGGGAGCATAAGTGCTGCATCCATGGATGTTGAACACATGGATGCGGAAATCTGACTGCATTTACCAACTATTGGGGCAGAGACATTAGCTGTCCCTAGAACAGATATACTGGGACTTGCCACCAGAATGCGTGTCTAGGTACATGAATTATAACATGAAATGAGACAAGGTGCATTGAAAGCATGCATGAATAGTCCAACTTTAACTTAAACATTATCTAAACATTATCATTGCAGCATGCATCTCTACTTTTGAATGAGGACTCCCAATGAAACTGTTTAATATATCTTGACAATAAAATGCTTGACTTTCTACCACTGTCTGTACCTACAATGTTGTGATACACTTAAATAGAAGAATGATGGATTTGCGACTGTTGCTGAAGGAGCACACTATTATTATAATATAGGAGAAAACAGTGAGGGGCAGAGGTGGGGAAGGTGAAGAGAGAAATTCCTGAGCCTAAGGAACTACATCATGAAAAACAACAAAACATAGCTCAATACATGGTAAAATGACCAAAAAAAGAGAAAGTTTCAAAACACTAAATTCAAATAACTAAAAAACTAAGTAAATGGAATAGCCTAGAGTTCAAAGTGCCTTTTAAATTTCTTTTGTGGGGGGAGGTACTCTGGGGTTTTTTTGCTGTTTACAAGATTCAGATATAATAATAAATATTTGAAAAATATTTCAACATGACTTTTGGTTAAAATTCTGAAAGTGAAACACATCAAATCAAAATTCCCATCTGTTGAAACATTGCCTTTCACGCTCGGTCTCAGGGAGGGAATGGGTGCATGTCTGGGTATTGACTTCCAACAGACTAAAACACACCTCTAAAGTTACAAAACCAAGTCTACATAGCATGTAAAATGGTCAGAGATCACCGCAAGTGATTCATTTTGAACTTTCTTGTGTTCCACAGCTACTCAACAGCACAGGTCTTAATATTCTGAGAGTGACAATAAAGAAAGTTTCATCGATAAGGCTTAAATTATCTTTTCAGTGAATCTGGGTTTTCCACTGAGAATAACCAAGAGTCTGAAGGCACAGTTCATCAGAGCTGGCTGAGCTTGGGAATCCTCCGCCTCACAGCTTGAGGTGATAACATGTGTGGCTCTGTGTCAAAGAGGCAGGAAGTTGCCTCCTAGCCCTTCCTATCATGACTGTTTATGATGAAGAAAAAGAAATTAAAATCCCTGGGAACTGAACATCCATCATCTTTCCCAATCTTGCTGAGTAACGCACCCTAAATGAAATATTCTACCAAAGAAGTACATATTACTTGATTATAACGAAAAGAGAGAATGACTTTATTGAGTCATATGAAACATCTGGTGGGACAGCCAAGGGGTAAAGAGATAAGATGCACTCGCTAGGAAACGACTCACAACAAAGAATGAGGACTGTTCTAGCAGAGGATGAAAGAGCAGTCCTACTTACTTCACTGTTCTGCCTGAGAGATTCGGCAGGTTTGCATCCCCTACACAGTACTGCATGAGTCCATGAGAGAAGAAACAAAACAAAACAAAACAAAACAAAACAAAACAAAACAAAACAAAACAAAACAAAACAAAACACAAAGGAGCCTTAAAGAATGGCACTACCCAGCAATACATGGCATTAGGCCAACTGAGCTGGAAAAAAATACATAGCTCAAGAAAAAGAAAATCTTACCACACAACATAGCAAAATAAAATCCAGGGTTCAATTATTACAAAATTAAATCACTTAGAAAATAAGAGGGAAAAGCAGAGGGAGACAGTGAGAGATTGAGATTTATCTGCTCTTTGAATAGACAAAGGCTTTCTAAAATGCAATGCAACTGAAAAATAAGATAATGGAAAAGTTTAGTAATCTTTTTAAGCATATTCTAAGGCTTGCCTATTTAAAAATTCTCATAAAAATTGCTAACAAATGTGAGAAAAATTGTTTTAGATGATATCACAAAAGATCAAACCATATAATCTGTAAATGTGTTTAAACCACTGATTTAAAAACATTATTAATGCCCAATAAACAAATCTACAACTAAAGGTCATTAAATGGAAAATACTAATAAGCAAGTGAAGAAAGTCTACTCTATTAGGCATCAAAGAAATTGAAAGTTAAAATAACCATTCTAATATTACATTAGCCAAAACTTTAGTGATGGAAAAACATAATGTTTACATCCTGGGTACTAAGGCAAATAAACTCTTCTACAGTTTTGGCAATATTGTGAACTGCAACATTTTTCTAGAATAAAATTTAACCATACCTATTTCCAACCCTTAAAATAGTAAAAATGTGGGGCTGGCATAGTGGCATGCAGGTTAATCCTTTGCCCGAGGTGCTGGCATCCCACATGGATGTCAGTTCGAGTTCCTACTCCTCTGCTTCTGATACAGTTCCCAGCTTATGACCTGAGATAGCAGCTGAGGATGGCTCAAGTCCTCAGGACTCTGCATCCATGTGGGAGACCTGGAAGAAGCTCCTGGTTCCTGCCTTTGTATCAGCTCAGCTCTAGCCATTGTGGCCATTTGGAAAGCGAACCAGCAAATGGAAGATTTGTTTTTCCCTGTTTCTCTCCATACCTCTTAAAAATAAAATGAATCTTTTGAAAAATGTTAAATACTTAAACTGCTAAATCCCCTTTAAAAATGTAGTTTAAGGAAACAATCCAAAATGTGAGCCAAGATTTATGTGTTCATTGCAATATCAATCATAATTAAAACTTTTGAAATAGTTTAAATCTTGCAAATGAGAAATCTGGTTTAGTAGATGATAGTGAATGTAGATTATGTAAACACACAGCGACTGAAATCATAGTTATTGGGAGAATTTAAAGACATGAGATATATTTATGTCATATTTTGAGTAAGTGAAAACAGGAAGCTTTAAAATTATAAATGGTATGATTTTAGTTTTGTAATGAAAAGTTTTAGAAAATGGAAAAAGTATTCTGAGGTTTTCATGGCAAAATTGTTTTAAACTAAACATGATTTTCTACATTTGAAACTACACAGAATAATTTGCTTTATCAGAATTGTCAATCAGTTCTAGTTTATGCAAGATCGTTTTCGGTCATCGAAAAGATTTCTTTTAATCCCAATGAGGAACGTATGACATTTTCCCCTCACATTGGGTTACATGATCATTAGAATACTTTGCAGTTTAGACATAAAAGAGACACCCATCTGTATACATCACACATGCAATAAAGAATAATCTACACCCATGAATATTTCCCACACAGGGACTAAAGACAGCACTGAATTTCTCTCTCCTCGCTAGAGTGCCTTAGCAATTCTAGTTAGTGACATATAATCAGCCTCGTTTTATAATCTGGAATGTGATTTGCAACGCAAACTTCAGTGACTGAAACCATGGTTCACATTAGCAACAGGTAGTATGTAACTCACATTGATGCCTCCCTAGACTTTGAAAGTGGAAGAAGAGACAGTCTGATGACAAATTAAGCTATTTAAGTGAGAGAGAAAAGAATGTCTCCCCAGCTGGCTTAGTTTAGGAAATACCTTACTCATATACAACAAATGGAGGTTGGACACATGACAAAACCAAATCAGTGGCTCATCACTGTGCTAGGGTTGGCTGATTCTTTCAAGTAGGACATGATAGAAAATACAGAGAGGAAAAACAGAACTGTAGCAATGTTCACAAAGCATGCAAATCACTCTTGAAACATTCTACTATAAAACATTTCACAACACTGAAATACTAAAGTAACTATGTCTTCCAATTTTTACAATGCTGTACAACTGTACTGAGTCTCAGGATTTTAAAGCTTCAAATAAATCAAGGATGATCTGGAATCGTACTTCCCACTTCACTTTTAAAAATAAGCTAATTTGAGGGGCAGAGTGCAATAGCCTAGTGGCTAAAGCCCTCACCTTGAACACACCAGAATCCCATATGGATGCTGGTTCTAATCCCGGCAGCTCCACTTCCCATCCAGCTCCCTGGTTGTGGCCTGGGAAAGCAGTCAAGAACAGCCCAAAGCCTTGGGACCCTGCACCCGCGTGGGAGACCTGGAAGAGGCTCCGGGATCCTGGCTTCAGCCTGGCTCAGCTCTGGCCATTGTTGCTGCTTAGGGAGTAAATCAGCGGATGGAAGATATTCCTCTCTGTCTCTCCTCCTCTCTGTATATTTGACTTTGCAATAAAAATAAATAAATCTTTAAAAAAGCTAATTGTGAATATACCACATTCTTTCTTTAGTGCCCTAAATCTAGTCAGTTAATCCAATTTCTATATGTCATAATAAGATTGTTTTCTTAGGTAAGACATAGGGCAAATACAATTTCTAAAAATATTTTTGACAATAAACTGGTACATACCACTGAGTGGGTTTGGTCATAAGTACTTTGGATTTTCCCATTTACTTTATTTTTACCTAAAAAGACAAGAGAGGACTTTATTTTACTCTTCTTGTTTCTACATCAATGCTAACTATTTATTATGAAGGTAACCATAATGTGTACTCCTCAATTGAGGCATGTTATTACAATAATTATTTCAAGCACTAATTCTAATGAAGTTTTGATACAGAGGTTACTTGGAAGAAAGCTAAGGACTTCCTTAAGTCTTTTTACATCTACTTTCATTGGGCTGAACATTACCAACATATTTTTGTTTTTAAACAGTTGTTCACAACTTAGGGATTGATTTTAAAATACTAAAATGGTTGGGGCTGCTACAATGGCTCAATTGGCTAATCTTCCAACTGCAAGTGACAGCATCCCATTATGGGCACTGGTTCATGTCTTGGTTACTCCATTTCTCATCCAGCTCCTTGCGTACAGCCTATGAAAGCAGTGGAGGATGGCTTAAGTCCTTGGGACACTGCACCAATGTGGGAGAACCTGGAGAAAGATCAGCTGAGATCCAGCAATTGCACCAATTGGGGAGTTAACCAGCAGACAGACGATCTTAGTCTCTCATTTCTATAAATCCACTTTTCCATTAAAATTGCATATTTAAAAAATATTTCAATGGCTAACGATTTATCAACAGGAATGTCTAATACACTTATTTAAAAGTTAAGAATAAAATATTCTGAGAAATCAATACCCAATATGCTGGTTTTTATATTTTATTAAATAGTGAGCACAGAGATGAACTTATTTTAAAAAAACAAAATAATTAGAAATCGAGTAACTGGGATAGAAAAAAAAGTTTTAAAAAGTGTACTGAAGCAGAACTCCAGGTACTTACTTCCAACCATAGTCTTGTGATTGAAAATCTTGCTCCAAATCCCACCTTCCACATTATCTTTCACTCCAAATTCATAAACTGTGTTGGGCTTTAGATTTTCCACAATTGTTTCTGTGGCTGGACAGATCTGAAACACCCATTTCTTTTCCTTATCCTTTTCTCTGTAGCGAATTGTATAATATCTGTTGAATACAAGAAAGACAATGCTTTAAAATAACAGGGAAATTTGGGATATTATTTAATGCCTTAATAGTAGTATTTAAAATTTCTTTATTGAAAGAGAGAGAGAGAAAGACAACTCCAACCACTGGTTCGTTTCTCAAATGCCCATAACAGCTGAAACAGCTAGGAGCTGGGAAATCAGTTTTAGGTCCCCCATGCAGTTGGCAGGCATGGAAGTACTGAAATCATCATTCCAGAATGTCAATTTCGTTCATGTGGATTAAATTTTTGTACTCCGATTTTAAAAATTTCAAGTTATGAGTTGGCATCTATATAGGGCAGCATTCTGATAGGATACCAGAATTCTAAGTTTTATTATTTGCTACTCTGAAAAAAGAAAACTGGAAAACACTAGTCATTCTCTTGCACTAACACATAAGGCAGAATATACATATAATTTTTATAAATGCTAATGATCAGCTTTGTAATTGTAAATGTTTAAGTCTTTTCATCCCATGGAGAGTACATTAACAGTAATGTGCATTTTTTTTATGAAGAAGAAACAGACACTAAAAAGTATCCATTAATTTAAGGATGGATTTTCTTATTATTATAAGAAAGAATCAACTAATAGCCCAGCTAAGATTATAATGAGAAAATTAAAATAATGTAAATCAAAGGTCCCTGTTACATATTTTTTAGGGCATTCTAATACATAAATTTATGCTGGAGTCCAACTCCAGCCGAGTTCGGAGCTCGGGAAGGGTGCGTGGAGTCGGTGATAAAGAAAGACACAGACACTGTCACTTGGTGAGTTCTCACGACAGCTCAAGAAAAAGCTGTCCTTTTTATTTACTCAGACACCTCACAAGTTTCTGCACAAGCAACTAATTGTTCTATTTTTACTTCAAGACTAAGGGGGCATGCAGACATTTGGTCATTCCGTCTGCACTTCAGGGCTAAGCAGGTGCCCCTAAAGATGATTCTTGAAAATACTGTGTTCATATTCTTCAAAGCAAGCCATTATTCATTCTTCAACAGTAGCCATGGAGCGACAACCAGGACTCCAAGGCCAAGGCACATGCGATTACCTGCTAATCAGTAGTACATTCCTACCACATTTCTATTTCTACAAGGGAAAAAAATGTAAAATCTAAAAACAAAAGTTTCAAATGTTAAATCCCCCTGCAACTATAGACTCTACAACCCCATAAACAATGAAACAATAATCAAAAGCATTTTTCTTTAATAAAAGCATCCTTAATTCCTCTAGCTAAAAATTATAAAAGCAGATAAGTTACTTTTTTATGCTCCAAAAATTGCAGAAGGCTAGCCTTTGAGATAACAATAACTATATTTATTGCCATAGCAGTTTCAGCTTTCACTCCCATCACTTCCATTACTTTGTAAAATTCTTATTAAGCTATTTTCCAGAAGGCATGCTATATGTCTGGGCCCGATTTCAGGGCAATGGGTACAGGTACACAATAAGGTGTCCAGAAATGGCATGGGTTTAATTGTACTCTTGCTCGCAGTTAAAGGCCAACTCACCAAGACATTATCAATTACATTAACTCTCAAGCTCACGTTGGTGGCAAAAGCCATCTCTCAGGGGCAAACAATGCCTCAATAGATCACAGAATTCTTAGTGGGCTGCTTGAGTTTCCATGCTAAAAGGTGGTGAGACTGCGTCAAGGTGGTCAGAGAGAAATCTGCTGGGCCCTGCCAAACAGCTGGAAGCTCCCCCGGGCCCTGCCAAGCAGGGGAGCTGTTCTCTTCACACCTTCATGTCATCCACACCCACTACACGGACCCCAGCAAATTTAAATGCATTAAAATAAGCTAATCTTCACTACTATTTTTGGCACATTTGCTAACCTGTTATGTTTTACTCTTTTTTTCAGTTTTTAAATTACTATTTTATGATACAGTTCCATAGGCTCTGGGGCTTCCCTTACCCCCCTCTTTAATCTCTTCTCCCCACCCCTGATTTCTCCTAAGTTATTGCAATAGTATATACGGTCCTTCAGAAAGTCAAAAGTCCATCATTGTGGGCAGAGAGTCCAGCATCCTATTGTCAAGATAAAAACAGTTTCATTGGGAGTCTATCTTCGATCTGGAAGTACGGATGTGTACTGCATTTTATCCTCACATCTGAATATGACAGTCTCCATTACATAGTTACTATACATCCTCTTAAGAATGAAAAGCCACAAAACAAAATTAGGTTGTTGGTGGTGCTGATCTTGCTGGAACCTGCTAGCCATTAGGTCTGAGGGCCACCCACTTATCTTGACCTGTAGGATGCCAAAGTTGGTATTATTTTTCCTGTGGGACCAGTGCAATACACTGAGCTGGAAGTGAGTTTGCTCCAAGCTCTGTGAAGTTCATTGTTGTCCTTCCAGTCTCAAAGCCTTTGCCATACCGCACCAAATTGCGCCTAATGTGCCACTGATGGAGTTCTGGATCTGCTGGCCATTAGATCTTAGGACTAACTGGACTTATTTTTGGTGGAACCTATAGGATGTCATGTTGGTACAATGCATTGTGCCAGAAATGAGTTTATTCCCAGCTTTGTGCATGTGCAGTCCTGCCCAACAGCCTTTGCTTCCCTATGCAAAATGGTGCCTACACATGTGGCTCTGGTGGGGGCGGGGAATAGGCTGTGAAATCCACATAGGTGGTTCTCCTACCACCTGTTTGGGGTCTGCTGCTTTGTCTCTGCACCTGGTTGAATCAAACAAATCCACAGGACTGGCAGTTCTTTGCCTGGGTTCACCTCCTGAACTTCAGGTGAACTCCCCTTTCCACCTGGCTGCTGGTGGAGCTCAGATCACGACTTGCTGACTGCCACTAGGATAGCTGGTCATGACAACATCACACCATTGTCTCTGCTACTTTCCTGTGTCTGTCAGTCCCCAGGTGCCCCTTTGCCATTGGCCTGTCTTCTCTTATTTCCTGGAATGTGCCCTGGCTGCTTCACCCTGGCCAATGATTCTCTGTCTGTTTAACATGTCCTTACCCTATTCCATCATCTTGATTCTACATGTTTCTACAGAAACATGTTTAGTAGGAATCCCATTTTACAAAGTGGAAACTGAGTTTGAGAAAATCTTGTAACTAGCAAAATATCATCCAGCTAGTGACTTTTACCAGGGACAATGACAGAAGCAGAAAACAAATATTCCTCTCTGGCTCTACTTTCACCAGCCTTGCTAATAGGGCAACAAATATGAAAAGGGGCTTTCGGTAGATGTGCATAAAGCAATCATAAGTCAGTAAGGACAGATGTTATCAAAAATGAGTGCAATCAGCGGGTTGCATGGTGCTACACATTTCATGTAGTTTGCAGAAAGATTAAGATTTCCATACTAAATGTTGCATTATTTCTAGCTCTGTAAAGAATACTGAAAGAATGTATTTATTTACTTGAGAGGTACAGAAATAAAGAGTTCTCTCACATGCCGTGCACTCCTCCACATGCCTATTATGGCTAGGTTTGGACTGGGGCTGGAGCTGCAAAATCAGCACATGTTTCCAACATGAATGGGAGGAACCCAATTACTTAACCACCAACATTGTCTTTCAGGGTCTTCACTGGCAGGAAACTGGAGGACCGCGCCTGGGCACCCTGAACCCAGGCACTCTGTTGTGTGACGTGGGCATCTTAACTGCTGGATGAAGCACCTACCCCTGGGAAAAATAGTTTTAATTTGGATCCCCATGAGCATGCAGAGAGATAAGTTAGTGTCAACAGATATTTAAATTTTTGTCTGCTGTGCATTTTAAAACAAACATTTTAAGAACAGAATAAATTATAACTTCCATGATGATAGAAATAAATCTTTGATATACTGTTTTAGGTTTTTTTAAATATATCTTATTCCCACATTTCCCCTTACTCCCCTAAAAAAATCCCCTAATAGTGCAACTATTTTCTATCCTTGCAAAACTAAGTGGGCTAACATTCAGCTTGTTTTATTTAAAGCTCTAAAAAGCCATGCATGCAGTTATGCTAAAAACAGTTTTATAGTGCCCTGTAAAAACTAAAATTCTGATTTTTAAAAATTTCTTCAGGGTCAAGCTCTTAGTGACACAGAAAAATTACAAAGAGTCTTGAAAAATGAGCACCTGGACTGGCTAATTTGTGGAGTTCAGTACAAAATGAAAATGTAGACTTCTTGTTTAAAAGTTAATTGTAAGATAGATCATGAAGCCAAGCTTTGGCCCTTCTAAATAGGGGATATTGTGCAAAGGCCACAGATATGTGATTTCCTCATTAATTTCTTACAGAAATATTGTAAATTCTAACTTTCTTTTAAGATTTATCTGAGAGATAGAGTTGCACACAGAGAGAAAAGTGTTGGTTCACTTCCTAAATGGCAGCAATGGTTGGGCTGGTCTGGAGCGGCTTCTGGATCTCTCTCACATTTGGGTCATCCTCCACTGCTTTTTGCAGGCACAATAGCAGGAACTGAATGGGGAAGTAACGCAGCTGGGATTCAAACTGATACTCACATGGAGTGCTAGGACTACAAATGGTGGCTTTATGCACTATACCACAGTGCTGGGTACTCAGCCTTTCTAACGAGTTATAAACCGCTCAAGTGTTTGCTGTCTATCACATACTTGCTTCCTCCCAGGCAAAGGTGCTTGGAGCACTCTAATCCCATTCTCAAGAAGCAGAACCCAGGATGAGCGAAAGAGATGTTACAGATAACAGCTGCTAATCAAAACTGCTACTGAACTGAAAACAGATTTATAGGTTCCAAGTCTTCTGTATCTTGCAAATTGAAATGTCAACAAATTATGAAATGCATTTTTAGACAAGTATGTTGCAAGCAGTTTGCTTTTTGCTTGCCCTGGCTCTTAAAGGACTTAAGAGAACTGTGGAGAAACTAAAATAGACCATATGGGCTATCACAATTATACCTCTCTAGAAAGGACATACCTCTGAGGACTTGTTTGTGGGATCTGCAGCACCCTTGCTAACAGAATTACCAAGGTTCAGACTCAAAACTTTCCAATAAACTTGATTTCATATCTTCTTATGAATAAAATGGGACAGAAATGTTCTGGTCTTTAAAAAAAAATCTTAAACCTCTCATTAAGACAACAATTCAGCTTGAATTTTTTTCCCTATTGCAATCACAAGACATTTGAAATGTTCTTTGACATACCAGGTTAGTATAGACAGGTGGATTTTCTCTGCTTCAGTTAGGTTTATCCTGTAGAAGGACTGTCCCCCTAAGGAACCAGATCACCAAATGCCTGATGGACCCCAAATCTTAGATGTTCTCAGCAGACTGAGGGTTACACAGGAAGCAAACTTCCTGCTGAGACAGCAGGCTGCCTTGCTAGCTAAGTGTGCCTGGAGAGGTGTGGAGCGTCTTCACCACCTTCCTTTTCTTTTTTAAGTGTTTGTGGCCTAAATGCATCTGAACAACACAGTGTTAGATTTCATTTCTAGTTAGATCTGCTTGTTCACTGGTACTGGTTTCTATAACTCATGCTTATCCTGTTATATGAGACCTGGTGATTGTTTTCCAAATCCCTTGTGATCTACCAGAGTAGCTTGTACGCTACTGTTTACATTTCATCTGCCTGCTTGCCCTGCAAAAATTATCAGTTGTCCAGTATAACCCAATAAGGTGTGCATTGTTCATGGTGCCGTTGCATCTCCTGTGTCCCAAATTATTTTTGCAGTTCCTCACTAGAGGGACTCCTGAGATTATCCTGGTCAACACACTATCTAAGTTGATACTTGTATAAGGCAGGTATGTTTCAAACATTAAAATAAAGGCAAAGGAGACCACTTAGCCATATTTAAAATAGAAAAGTTGGTTTTCCTTAATTTTAAAGCAAAATAGAATCCTTATGCTAATTTTTAATAACCTAGCACTCAGTGCTCCATAAATGTGAAATGAACAGAGTAGATATTTAGGTACTCACCAAGTTATTTTAAACATTAGGATACAATTGGTCTAAATGGCCACTGATTCAAACACTAAATATAGTGATTTAAGTAATAAAATTAAGCATTATACTTTGCTGTTGTCACTGTGCAAAGCTTCATTTGCCAAAATGCACCATTGCCTGTAGTTAATACAAACTGAAGCAAACAATAAATGTCTGCAGCGTACATTTGCAGAGGCTTAAGGTTTTTCATTTCTTTATTTCAGTTTCTCCATACAATGAACTCGAAGCACAGTAAAACTCAACACAGACGAAGAGGCGGCTAAGAATACCGATGGCCCAACAGTGAGTGATGCAGTCAAGTGCCGTTTTGTATCTCCTAAATAAATATGTTTTGGACTGCATTAGACACATGTTCTACCATGGTGCTAGGCAAAGGAGATACAAAGAGACAGAAAAAAATGACCTAGCATGGAAGAAAAGTAAACAGAATTAGATTAGCATCACTCAAAGGTGTATTGGTATTATCATGCATTTATTCCAATACAGAGCCACTGTATTCACATGTGTGAGAATATCCAGGATCAAACATCCCTTGCACATCTTTCTGTGGATGATTAAGGTTGGGCACAAGCACAGACAGACAATAAATACTAAAAATACAAGTGAAGCCTTAGAGTGTCATCAGACTGCACTCTGGAAAGGCTGCCTCGAGCCACTTGGATTCTAAGAATGACAGCAGCTTGTATCCTAATTAAGAATCCAAAACTGACCAAGGTATCTCGTGGTTTAGCCTTGGCTTCCTGAGTACTCGCAGTGCTGATAGTAATTGCTGCTATAGTTTTAAAAAATGCACAGTCTTCAATATGTAGTGAAAAAGGCAGTTAATAGTCTAACCTCAATATTAGACAGTTACAAACTAATAGCATAACCTCCAAGGAGTCTTATTATCCACGTAATCATCAGTTTTTCTCAGAAGGGCGACTGGACTAGACAAACACTAAGACTATGTTTCTATAAATGTATTCTAGCAATACATCAGAAATTTTATTCTAAAAAGCATGTCTGAGACAGAAGTGGAAACATTATTTTTATAATGCAATGGCAGCAAATTATCCAAAGTCTAAGATGATGCTTTTTCAAACCACCTTGGCTTAATGCACAGTGTTGTTGTTCATCTTTCGGGTTTTTGCAATTTTTCAGGACCATATTTCTACTTTGATCAACTATTAATGACATAAAATCATTCCATAAAAAGTCTCTTCACATCAAAGGACACTACCTGATACTCCTTTTTTTTTTGAGGTTCTTGTTTCTTTAGTAAGGCTGTAACTGTTAATGTACTTTCAATACCCCACTCCCCGCCCCAGTCTCTCTTTTCCTTTATTCTGTCTTAACCCCATCTCTTGAACATTCATGAAGTGAACTGTGAAATCTGGATAAGAGAGGTTGACGAGAGAAATTAAGGGTTAGATGAACAAGCAAGATGATTTTTAAGTCCCCTTTTTGAGACTATGACTTATTCACTAATATGTGTTTTTAAATGTGAGATTAAAGTAAAAAAAATGATTTTTACTCTAAGAATCTACATGTTAACAAAATCTTCTAGATGATTTTATAAGCATTAAAGTTTGAGAAGCACCACTCTGCATAGTGGTGATAGTTAACGACAATGTATAGACGAGATAAAGAACATCTAAGGATAGAAAACTATGTCATATTTAGGAGGTGAGATAATTAAACAGGAGGATGAGTGATTTGAGGGACAGGAACAAATTCTAAGTAAAAATGTCAAAGGACAGTTCAACAATAGGGGTTTGGGGGCCTGTACTGTGACTCAATTGGCTAATCCTCTACCTTTAAGTGTTGGTATCCCTTATGGGTGCCAGTTCTTGTCCCAGCTGCTCCAGTTCCCAATTAGCTCCCTGCTTGCAGCCTGGGAAAGAATCAGAGGACAGCCAAAGTCCTTGGGACTCTGCATCCATGTTGGGAGACCTGGAGGAGGCTCTAGGTTCCCTGTTTGGATCAGCTCAGCTCAGCTCAGCTCTAGTCATTGTGGCCTCTTGGGAAATGAACCAACAAATGGAAACGTTTCCCTCTCTGTCCCCCCTTCTCTTTGTAAAACTGCTTAATAAAATAAATACATAAAAAGAATGGGGGAAATGGGGAATGGCTGGAGATTGCATTATGAAGATAAGGGCAAGAACTGAGAAAATTCTACCAGATTTTCAATTAATGGACCATTGGTGGCTATCAAGAACTGTTTTAATGAAGCTATAGAAAGGGGATATTGAGAAACCACTGAAAAACCAAAAGCACTGTGAGGGGGGATGTGAAAATCTAGCCTGGGGACCCAGTGTTGTGATGAAGCGGGTTAAGCCACAACCTATGATGCTGGCATCTTATATCAGAGCTCTTGCTTTAGTCCTGGTTGTTGTACTTCTAAGACTTCTCTCTGATAACACAGCTGTGAAAGCAAATTAAGATGGTCCAAGTGCTTGGGCCTTACCAACCATGTGGGAGATCAAAATAGAGTTCCAGGCTCCTGGGTTTCACCTACCTGAGCTCCTGCAATTGTGGCCATTTAGTGGCTATAGATAGCAATATTCTCTCTGGATCTCTCTCTATATATCACTTTTTCAAATAACCAATTCTTTCTTATAAAAAATCAAGCATCTAAGTCCAGATAACCCTGAAAAGTTTGTTAGTTACCCTGAAAAATTTGTTAGGTAAGGGCAGAGATCAGTAGCTTCAAAAATATGGTAGAAACAATAAGGTGTTGGAGGGCAGGCAAATCTCCAGCAGGAAGCCAGGCACTAACAGTAGTGAAGGGGTAAATATAAGAGAACACTGGTGATGCAAGGGGAGCTGAGAAATGCAATCACAAACACTGTTTTGAGGGGAGAAATACAGGTGATAAGTCTGGGATGAAGAGAGTGAGATCATGACATTATAGTCCAGATTTCCTTCAAAATATTGAAGCCACAGTGGACTAGTGTAGGGAGAATGCCAAGACAGACATCCAGGTGTCTGTTGCCAGCATCCAGGATAAAGTGAGGGGTGCTTGGATTGGATGCATTAGCATGGAAACGAAGAAAAAGAGAAACATGCAAAAAGGGGTTCTCAAAAGCAGAATCGACAGAACTTGAGGTGTTCATAAACTACACAAGGCAGAAAAGAAAGTGAATAAATTAAGATGAATGGAAGATTTGTGACACTTCAAGAAATAAGAAGTGGTATTCCAAAAAAAAAAAACACTGTGATTTGAATATTGTCATGTCTAATTGAAGCATGACATATAAAACAAACGTCGACATTTCATTGTGAATTCTTTCTGCATAGATTTGAAACCTAGAGTCTGCCATGTGCCAGATGCTGGCCTAACGGTTGGGGTTATGCGATTGTGGCAGGAAAGACATACATGTTTCTTGCCCTCACAGAGGCTAAAATCAGATACTGAAAATTCTTGCTTCTTAAAAACTTGGATTGGGAGGACATAAAATGCAAGAGTCTGAGCTCATTACACAATGCATACATGTGTTGAATTATCACACTGCTTCCTTAAATATGTACAATGATTATGTGTCTAAATAATAATCAAAAAGAAGCCTGCTCCAGACTAGCAAAACACAAGGCCTCATTCCACATTAAGAGTAAATAAATACAATTTGAAAGTGTCAGACAATGTGAAAATAATTTCTAAAAGAACCATAATGCTCTAATAAGTTGGCAAAGGAGTGACAACAAAAACAATCTTGAAAGCTTTAAAAACTTGGAAACATGGGAAGGAAAAAATAAGCTACTAATGGTGAAATAAATTTTGGTTAAAAACATGTTTGGTTGTTCTTCTGGGTCAATTTGGAAAGTTTTCTTTTGCCCTTCAATAGATTAAAGACAAATAAATATACATGTCATTCAGCTCAAAGCCCATTAATAGAAACAATAAAAAAACCACATTGGCCCTCCACCAATGTGAATTCATACAAGGATCTAAAATCATAAGTCTGTACAGATCCCATACAAATAGCAATACAAACAAGTATCCCAAAGAATAAAATAATATCATATTAATACTTCCAAAATGAAAACAAACTCATGAAAAGGGATTTTCTTACTGAAAACTCATGACGTAAGTACTTTCACACGGAAAGTACAAAGAAAATAAATAAAAATTTTCACTACGTTATTTGCACAGAATGATGGTGGATAAACTAATATGAATGTAAAAAAATCTTTTCTAAAAGACATGAAACATTGTTTAGTGGACGCAAATCACATCATTTAATGTCCCTTTAGCAGGCCAAGGGGACTCAGTTTTCACCGATTTTGTACAAAGTTATGAAGGCAATTTTCAGCCTTATTACTCTTGCAATTTTCAAGAAGTAATCATTTCTTTTAAGCTATTTTGGTCTATTTTATCCCTCTAGATTAATAAAATTAACATGAACATATGAAGAATTTTCTAAGTATGTTTCTAATTACACTCATTTGCAGTTCTGGCAGATTTGATTGTTTACAATGTGTGTGCTACTTGCAAAGCTTCAAATAAAGACTTTTTTCTCAATCATCACAGACATTAAATGTCAGCTCTTTATTAACTATGCTAATTAGAGAGAAATGAAGCATCTGTGAACAAGCTCCACAAGTACTCCAAGTATGGCTTTTCCGTTTGGGCCATAATGTCACGCTCTAACAGATCCTCATTTCAATCCTTAATCCTGATTCTCTCATTCCAGTTTGAAAAGATAAGAGTACTTCAGAAAATCTATGGAAAAGGAAACTGATAGGTTGATTTTGGAGAAAAAAAATGTTGAAGTCTATGCATAATATTGTTCACAAAACACATTTTCCATGCACATTTGGAAGTGCCATCACTTATCAGCATCTTGATGTATCATCACCAAAGGTTTCAAAGCAGAATTAATGATTTTGAACACTGCGATTTGGTGTGAATGACTCAATCTATTTGATGAGAACAGTAGAACCAGGTAAGTAAAAGGAGGTGAAAATGAGTGTGTGATCTGGGTAGTTTGGACCTTCAGTTGACTGCCTGGGTGAGGACCCTGGTTCCACTAGATCATTTATCCTCTTTTTTTTTGGTCTTAATATCTTTCTGCTATCACAGAGTAGCAACATCTTTCAGTCAGAGGTAGTCATTGCAGAAATTCTTTCATAAAGTGGTCTAGAGGACAAGATGAAACTGAAGGAAAAGCTTTTTGATAGGGGAGAAAATTATACACAAATAGTGCTTTGTGACCTTGCCAGGTTATCAAACCTGTTGAAGCAGTCTCCTGGATTTATACAAGTTGAGTAATCATTAAAACAGATTGCACTTTGTTCTATCACTACCCAATTTTCTTTCATCCCTCTTTAACTTTTTCCTTTTTTATAGGAAAATTTTTAAAAATGAAAAAAATGCATGAACCTAAATTTATCTTCTCAGCACTGGCATTCTGGACCAATACACTAGAGTTCATTTTCCAAGTAAAATAAGTCGTAGACTTACTGGTGGGTGAAATCAGGAATATTTTAGATTTTTTTGAAACCTCTCAAAATTATTTCCAAAGCTTGGGCTCTGGAAGTATCTTCCACATGCTTTTTTCTTAAGTATTTTTCCCTTTAGAAATACGGGCACATAAAGGAAAATTTAATTTTTTTCCTTTAGCCTAGATTTCCTAATCAAAGTCATATGAAAGGTACTTTGAGAACTTATAAACATTTTAAAGGCCTTTTCTTATAGTTCAGTTTACAGAAACAAAAACATGTAAAAGCTACAAAAATATGCACATAGCCAAAGAATACAT
Organism: Ochotona princeps; assembly: GCF_030435755.1. Classification (NCBI taxonomy): domain Eukaryota; kingdom Metazoa; phylum Chordata; class Mammalia; order Lagomorpha; family Ochotonidae; genus Ochotona; species Ochotona princeps. The sequence continues at coordinate 68,107,369 of NC_080834.1, forward strand.
GAAAGACATTCAATGTCCTAATTACTAGGAAAATGCACATTAAAATGAGACAATATCGCATTAGAACATCTAACATGAAAAACACTGACAACACAAACTGCTGGAGTACATGTGGAGCAACCAGACTCCTGTAGCAAGACAGATGGAAAAATTACACAAAAACACAGGAGAAATGCTTGTTCCCTATAGCCCAGTAATTCCATTTCAAGGTATTTATCCAAGAAAAACGAAAACATGTGCCCATGAAAATCTTACTAAAATGATTATGAGGGGCTGGCATTAGAGCACAGCAGGTTAAGCTGCTGCTTGCCACATCAGCATCCCTGGCTGCTACACTTCGATCCAACTTGTTGCTAATACACTGGGCATCAGCAGATGGAGCAAGCATCTAAACTTCTGACACCCATGTCAGACACCCACACACAGTTCCTGGCTCCCGGCTCCAGTCTGGCCCAGTGCTGGCCTCTTTAGCCACTTGAGAGGAAACCAACAGATGAAAAATCACCCTGATTCTCCTTCTGTGCTCTCCATATTTCAAATAAACAGATCTAAAAAAGAATTACTGTGCGATCTATATCCATTAAAATGAAAAACAGAATGTAATTTAGGTAACCATCACATATTGGTAAACTAATCAAGAATTTCAAAGAATCAGTCACTTGTAATGTGATGAATGAATCTCATAAATATTTTGAGTGAAAGAACAAAAAATTTCAATTGCCAGACTATATGACATTAATTCTAGAAAGGGCATAGTTGGCCTCTGGTGACAAAACCAAGCCGGTGGCTGCTTTTGAAGGAAGGTACTTTCTGGGGTGATAACATTCTTTCTCCTGATGGTATTAAAATACATGAGTTTAAGTATTTGTTAAAACCCATCAAACTCTAAACAGATTTAACTTCATTGTTTAAATCACACCTCAAGAAAAATTTTTATCAAACATGAAGAAACTTCTAAAATAGTGTACATTTAAAATTAAGAAAGCTTTGAAAAATGTCTTAAAGTTTGAAATTCCAAAAGCCTTTCCAAATGTAAACTTCTCAATTTCGAAACTAATATAACAAATATTTATTATAACATACATTATTTTGTAGTCAACTCATAAGACTGTTGGATGAACGACTGAATAGCAGTAATTTTAATGTATACTTGAGTTTTCTTATTTGTTCTGCAGAAGAACACGGCAGCTTCTTCTCCAACTCTGATTTCCTGTCTGTATCTTTTATTTTTTTAAGCACAGACTCCTGAATAGGATCCTTAGAATCACCCACAAATTCTGTTGAAACACAGATGGCTGTGATCTACACTCAACTAAGTCTTGGGGGAAGCAACTGAGAATATGATTTTGGACAGGTTCCTGAGCAATGGAGATGCCGCTAGGGTTGGTGTCCACACTTCAAGCTACTGTTTCAAGTAGTTCTTCAACTGTCAGACCAAAGTACTGGTCTTCCCCAACTGTTCTTAGCCTGTTCCTTTGAGATTCCATAGCATTACTGATTGATATCTACCCATTTACCACTTGGTTCTTCAGTTCATTATTGAGGCAAAAAATTCTTGAATGTGTTTTCTATTCAGGTAGATAACTCTCTGAAGGATAGGGCCCCTGACTTCTGTATCTTTGTGCCGCCTCCCTGAGACTTAAAACAATTTTAAAGCAACAAGAGACAGATGAATGCTAATAATCCTGACATTTGTATATTCTTCTAAAGCAGGTACATGAACTGTAAAGAACAAGTGACATTGTAAGATAAAACAACAAAAGCTTTTGTTACGGTGGATTACCTGTCATTGGGACAGTGACTTGGCAACGTCCAGTCGTGGTGTGGGTTAATGAGGAACCCCCAGGACAGAAAGACGGAGCTTGGCGTCAGAGTACCAACCACCAGCTGCAGAGGTTTGCGTTGGCGAGTTTTACCTGTGAAGGCCACTTACAGGTTAATTACAGAAATGTCTAATGCACTTCCACGATTTAGCTAAAATACATAAATTAATTTGGCAAGATGCTGAAGAGGGTAAAAAATCAGTTTCCTTTTCTTTTTTATGTTCCACAAACAATACTAATATTATTAAATTTTTGTTGAGATTAAAAACAATAAAAGGGAATATATTTTTCTTTGATTTATGCCTGAATATTGGGATACATGCATATATGTATGGAGAGGGGTGAAATAAATTTATACTCATAGGTATGCATATACATTTTTCTATTTATTTTACAAATTAAATACAAAAGCATGCTTATTTTTTCTTGAAACAGTGGATTAATGGGAAAAAACACCTAACAAAAGAACAGAATCATGATCACTTAAGTTGTAGCTACGTTCCCTTTAAAGTCTAGTTAAGGAGCTGGCACGATGGCACAAAAGGCTAAACCTCCAGCTGCAGGAGCCAGCATCCCATAGAGGTGCCAGTTCATGTTCTGGCTGCCCACTTTTTTTTTTTTAAGGTTTTATTTTTTTTTAATTTTTTTACGGTATTATTATTATTTTTATTATTACTTTACAATGTGGTTCCACAGGATCTTGGGTTTCCCCTCCCCAAATCCTTTCCCCTCACTGATTTCCTCCATATTATCACAGTAGTATAGTCCTTCATAAACAATCCCAAGTACATCATGCTGCTATCTAACTGTAACCTTACATTGTACGTTATACATAGGTACAGACAAAGGCAGAGAGTCTAGCATCCTATTGTCATGACATATTTAATAGTTTCTTTGGGAGTTCATTTTTGAGTTTGGAAGTAGAGATACATACTACATTGGGTTATGATAGTTTCTATCACACAGTTACTATACTCCCCCTTAAATGAAAAGCCATAAACAAAAACCAATAGTAAGAACATTAATAAACATAAAGTTTTAAAAATGCAGATAATTGTTCTTCAAACTCTGCTCTGAGGGCTGCCCCACTTCTGATCCAGCTCCCTGCATGTTGTCTGAAAAAGGTGCAGAGTACAGCCCATATCCCTAGGTCACTGCACCCACATCGGAGACCCGAAGGAGGCTCCTCGTTCCTGGTTTAGGATCAGCTCATTCCATTCCACCTGGCTAAGGCTTCCCAAAATATTGATCTCCATGGGTAGAAAAATGACAAAGAGAAATGCTTTCAAGTAAAGAAAAAAAATGAAAATGAACATACCTGAGCATGACTTCTTTTGGCTTGGGGGTGGAGCAGGTCTCACAACTATCAGATATTTTGGCTCTGCATCTGTAAACCAAAATGATAGCATTTATCAACAAAATCTTAAGAATCAGTGTTAGCATACCCATGTCCTGACTCAGCATTTCCTGCAGTTGGCCATCCTCCAGAACCACAGTGGCAGATACTTCAGGCTTTTAAAATGAAAATTAAATCAAAAATTTCAAACTCAGATTTGTTGTGATAGGGAACAGATCTTAAAAGTATGATAGATCCAGAATTGTGCCATATTGTCATCAATCTCTCTGTATTGTTAATTTTTTTGAAAAAAATTGTTTTAAAGAGAGAGAGGAAAGGAAGGAAGAGAGACTGAGATCTCCCACCTATCCACTGGAGATCCTCCATTTACTGGTTCATTTTCCAAATGGTTATATAGGGCTTATGCTGAAAGCTTGAGTCTTGAACTTAATCTCGATGTGCCATATGAGTGGCAAGGGCCTCAGCGCCTTGCCTATTTTCTGCTTTCTCAGGCACATAAGCAGGAGCTGGATCAGCAATGGAACCAACTGAGACTCCAATGAGTAGTATGATACAGCATGTTAACATTGCAAAAGTTGACTTCACCTGCTGTACTGGAACAACAGCCCAGAAAAAGACTATATTCCATCGGCCTCTTCCTCAGAGGGCCAACCTAATCCTCCAAAATCAGATCAGAAAGTTGCTGCTTGTATAATACAGTCCCACCTGTCATATGGTCTAAAGTCTTAATAAGATGAATATTTATAATGTGCTACCTCATTTTCATCCCGTCTGTTTAGTTTTGAGTCTGTTTTCATACCCATTTTAATACATGATTACAAAACAAAACTTCTGGATTTATATAATTTTCATTTGAATTTTTTTTCAGTGAGATATGAAAAGAGAACCTCCTTTAAGTTTTACTTAAACTTAAGCTAAAGCAATTGGTCTGCACTAATCATATATAAATAAAACAAACAGATCTTGACATGCAAAACAGCTTCAGTGCGGATTACCTAGTTGATGGGTATTATTACAAAATTTCTTCAGGAACTTTAGATCCTGAAGCTCATTCTATACACAATGTAGTCTGGAAGCTGTAGTGAACTACAGCCTGCCCTGTTTCCTCAGGCAGACCTGCATTTCTGTGTTGTTTTTATTCTAGGCTCAAATATTTCCACTCTGAGTTTGGAACAGAGGCCTTCTCTGCTGGAGGTTTCATAAGGCTGACTTCATTTTTAGACAATCTGGTGACTTAACTGCTGTTAATGACTTGTGCCTTTGTGTTTTTCTGGACACTCTACAAGACACGATTTGCTATAACCTGCTGCCATTCATTACCACCAAAGAAAGAATTTGCCTATTTATTACATGACTGTCTCATGGTCACCTAATAAATGAAGGAATATTCTTTCTGTTCCATACTGCTGTGTGTCTGAAAGCACATCTTGCTTAGTGGAGATCACACAGAAATACTTGATCCAAATCAAACAAACAAGCTTGCTACTAGGGTTCACTGATCATTTCCTGATCTTATTTAGAATACAGAGCAACATTGGGATATAGAGCAACATAAACTATCAAAAACTATCACATAGCAATGCCAGTTTTGTGCAAGATATTCTGCTAGGAACACATTATATTATATAGTTTAATTATTCCTCAGGGCTTACACTATCATTCCAATTTATAAGAGTGATCACAGAGACTGGGTGAGCTTCATGGCTCTCCAGTGCATACAGGTCCTGTGCTTGGCTTAATTCTGTGCTATCATTATCTGGAAATTCTTAGTACAAGCTGAAGAGACTGAACTTGAAAACTGATATTTGAAATCTGTAATTTTATGAGCACCAATGGTGTACCATGAGTGGACGTTTTAACACTTGGTGACCTCATGTGATTGATGAACAGTCAAAGGCAGGTACACTGAATGTTGTATAAAATCATCTTCATGATATGGATGTTGGTGCATGGGACATACATGAATTCATCTTTCCCAGGGTCTATCACCAAAATATTTCTTTATGTACATATATGAAAATGTGCGCAAGTTAAAAACACTCATGATTCCAAGAATTTAAAATAAGAGATACTCAAACTATACGTTAGAAAAATAAAAAGAGCAGATTCCATGTACTTCATATAGAATCCTTTGACCTTGTGTTTTGAAAGACAAATCATACAAATGAGCAAAGCAGGCAGAAGCTTCATATTTAGTATGGGGCAAGATTTTTTTAATTTATGCACGCAAGAGATCTTAGAAACTTCATGGAAAATGTGTGTTATACAAAAGTATGTATTTCATTTTGGTTACAACATCAATTTATGGTTAACTTCACTTTTCCAGGAATGTTTTGAAGTGTACTCCCATTATAGCATTCTCAAGCACCAATAATACTTGGGGTGTAGCAAGAGTCAAGGTGAGTATCTGTGTCTGCTACTGAATGAGGGGACATGCTGGGGTTTCACTGAGGGTTGGAGGAGAGAAAACTTTTCATACAATGGAACTTGTTTCAACTGTAGAAAGATGGTAGTGGCTTTAAACAATTATGAATGATGAAGACACCCTAACATCTCCTTCCAATTCCTGTTTATTCCCTGTATTTACTCACTTCTTATACCTAAAAAGACTGCAGAGAATCAAAATGGAAGATGGGATGCAAGAAGTTATTTTCCTTTGGTTTTTCCTTATACATGAATTAAAAACAGAATTTTGGGAAAATGTGCATGTATATTCAGTCACATGAAATGTTGGGCTGGCTTAGCCACATTTCTGTTCTTAGGAACGACAAAACACAAATTGTGCAATTTCAGTAATCCTGCTGAGGTACTAAACACTCTCACGTTTGTCATTAAAGTGGGAACTGCAATACTCAGGTATTATGGCAGTCTTTGTACTCCATTGGGAGCACAAACATGGAAATTAAAAGAATTTTGTTTCTGTTCTGCATTGTGAAATTCTTTGAATTTATTGCGGCTTGGAAATATACAGACTGTAGCTTGATTCGAAATTCTGCCAAAATGTAGTACAACTTCGAGTAGGTTCACAAGCAAATTTAAGAAAATATGCACAAAACCAAAAAATGCAGTCATAAACTTTCCATTCCTAATATTGAATTAAATGTCAAATATTGCAGGTCAATCAAATCTAATTTGTGTAATATATCAGATTTCTGAGGGCAGAGGATAAGATGGCTTGTTTGAGGAAATCTATTAAAATCCTTCATACGAATTCTTTCTTTGGTAGTGCAAAAAGCCCTCCCATAATTGCTCAGGCAAGTACATTTCAATTCTCGTCTTTTGGGGCAGCTCCCATTAAGAGACACTTGTACCATATGTAAAGTGTATCAGAATGGGTCGGAGTAAAGTTAATTTCTGTTACGCAAAGTTCCTGACAAATAAATATTCACCAAATAAGCCTGGATGATCCTAAAACAAATCCCACAGAGGCCTGAAAAAAAAAAAACCCACAAACTTGTCAAGTTTTTTTTTTTAAACAAGTTGGTTTTGTATCACACTCAATTTTGAATATAAGAATCTGGACTTGGGACATGGGGATTCCATCCTAATCAGTTACTTGGTAAGGGTGAGACAAAGCTTTTAGCCTCTGAGCTCCTGCAAAGTGGGAAGGCCATCTTAGGGATGACTGAAACTTTCACAGAGAACAACATGGAAAATGCTGATGAACTACGGTGGTGAGTGTGACTGTCCAAGAAGCGCAAGTCTCTGTCTGTGCAGTCTAAGAACATTCCACAGTTGAGGAAAGTATTCATTTTAATGGACATTATTAAATTCTAAAATACAGATATTTCACACAGAAAAAAATTCTAGCCCAAACTCCTTCACAACAGCACAACACATTTTGACTAACTATGGTTTATTTCAGGGGTGTAATACAAGGGAGCAAAAAAATGCTCAAGACATGCTCAAAAAGCATTTGACAAAATCCAGCATAATTTCCAGTAAGGAGTCAATGAAATGTTTCCTTAATGGAAAGCAGAGGAGAGGATGAGAGGAGGATCTTTCATCTGCTGGTTCACCCCCAAAATGGTCACAATGACCAGAGTTGATCCAATCCAAGGCCAGAAACTTCTGGGTCTCCCACATGGATGCAGGGGCCCAAGGATCTGAGCCATCATCCACTTCTTCCCCAGGATATTAGTAGGAAGCTGATTGGAAGTGGAGCAGCTAGAACACAAACCAGCACCTATATGGAATGTTGATTCTGCATGCAGAGGTATAGCTTGCTATGTCACAGCTTCAGCCCCTGCATTATTCTTTGAGTAGTATACTACCATTGTATTTTTGTGACCTGTTTTAGATTTACTGTGCAGGAAAGTCATAAATCTATAATAGATTTATCCACCATATGACATATCTGAGGTGACTCATTTATCAAATATGGTCATCTTTTTTATCTTATTTTTGTATTCTCAGGCAAGATCATGAAAGCTGCACTTTGTAACTTGGCGAGTGTGAATTCATGTTAGTACAGTAGTATCCCTACTCAAGATCTGTTTTATTTTAATTGCATATGGGAAATTTAAGCTAATTAATGTGAGGCATCTAGCAGTGATTGGGGGCCATCTGCCATCTTCACCCAGTACCTTTCCTTTACTCCAGATGGCCTGATTTTCAATTTTCTTTTCAGAAACAAGTGTCTCTGGAAACGGATTAGGTTTTACCATGGCAGGAGTAGGAAGGTGCATTCTGCCTCATAACTGTGCTCTGAAGGTCTGGATCTCTTCTGACAATCAGCGTCAAAACTAAAGATCAAGATGGAGGCCCAGGCATTTGGAACAGTAGTTAAGATACCAGTTGGGACTCCTGTGTCCTGTATGAGATTGCCTGGATTTGAATCTCTATTCCACTTCCAATTCTAGCTTTCAGTCGATGCATATCCTTAGCAGCAGCAGGTACAGCTCAAGGAGCTGGATTCTTGGCCCTCATGTGGGAGACCTAGGATTGAACTGTCAACTCCTGCTTTTGGTCTACTGCAACTCTAGAAGTGAACCGGCAGATGGGAGATCTCTCATGGGATTAGCATTGTGGTGCAGCAGGGTAAACTTCCAATTGCAATGCATCTGGGTCCCAGATGTGCTCAGTTTTTATTTGTTTTGTTTCTTTCCTGACCCAACTCCCTGCTAATGCATTTGGCATAGTAGCTTAAAAACCAATTCAAGCACTTGTGGTGACCCTGCCATCCATGTGGAAGACCAGGATAGAGTTCCAGATCCCTATGTATGGCCTAGTCCAGCCTCAGCCTGTGACCATTTGTGGAATGCACCAGCAGATGGAAGATCTCTATCTCTCTTCTTTTTCCTCTCTTCCTTGCAAATAAACAATGCTTTTGAAAAAAAAAAGATGAAAATGTATAGCCGCTTGACTCTGAGCCTCTAGGCTGCTTGAAAACACATTATTCATAAGGTTTATTCTGATTTTTTAAATAGGATTCTCTTGTGACTTCAAGGTTTAAAGGAAATTCAGTCTTAATTTCGGTATATTTTCAGAAAGCTGGGAGAGAATTGGGGGAGGAGCAGGTGACAAATCTAGATGGGTCCCAGAGGAAGAGGTTGGCAGTGCCTCCCACACTGCTCTCCTGGGGTGGCAGAAACACTGAGAATTACTGCTCTGGTTTGTAGAAGGGATACCTTGAGCTACCTTTTGCAAACCCAGTAGGGAGAATACCATGCACTGAGCTGCCATCACAGGGTGCCTTATGTGAGCAACTTGAGCAGTCTCCTCTGGGATTCTGACCAGCAGGCACCAGGTAGGCTTGCTGAGGATTAGGACATGTGATGCTCCATGCAGAAGAGCTGGCCTGGAACAGAGCTTCCATTGCCAGTGAAGGCTGTACTCCATTTGAGCTGCACCAGCTCCTTGCATTTGGAAAAACTCAAGGAGAAATTCAGTCCAAATAAAGAAATTTTGATTTCCTGCTAAATACCATATAGAAGTTTATTGACTTTGATTTGGAAGCACAAAAAAAACAACAGTCATGTCTGAACTTCACATTGGTAATTTAACAACAGTGAATGTGAAATGTACATGACAAATGGCATAACAATTCAGAACTCCTTTCTTCATTGAATCTAAGTCATTTTTCTCTCCGAGTTTTGAACATTTCTCAAACCAATCTGGATCTGGTCAGGAACAGATTATGATATTCCCATCTTTGCCTAATATCTCCTAGTTAGGTTAAGACTATGATGACTTCTGTGCTAGTGGAAAGGAACAATGATTTGAAAGAAAACCCACTGGAGAATCAGTTCCAAAATGCCACATCACCAATGTTCTACTGGCACACAGATGACTTCATGCACAGAAACAAGGCAGACTCTAAGGCCAAAAGGTAAAGCAGAAGAATCAAACTCTTTAGCAGTGACTTAACCTTTCTTAATGAAGCAGTTTAAGGATTTTTTTTCCATTTTATTTGGAAGGTGGATGGATGAAGAAAGTTCCATTTAGTAGTTCATTTCCAAAATGCCTACAACAGTCAGAGTTGGGCTAGGCCAATGCTAGGATCCCAGAACTGCGTCTGGTGAAGACCCAAGCATGTAAGCATTCCAACAAGAGGTAAGAACATCCCAAGAAGTGACTTTACTGCTGCGCCAAATGCCTGTGCCTAACTTTAAGTAGTAGATATACTTCCTCCAAAACTATATCTCAGTCCGACCAGCAGAAAGACATCAGACAAGAAGTATATTAAAGGGCATTCATACAAAATACAAATAGTGTGTCTGGCAAGTGTCAAGAGCATCAGAAACAAGAAGAGGCTGAGAGATGGACACAGTTATAAGAACCCCAGGAGTCAAGACTAACAAATGTAATATGGCGCCTTGAGGAAGACTGGGACAGAAGTACGTGCCAGAGGAAACAGAAGTATGGGCTCTGGTCACTAAGGACTCTGGATCATTGTGACTTATCTGTCAAATGGACATTGAATAGAAAAATCTGACTGTAAAGTATACAGGAACTCTCTGATCTTGACACCTTCTCTATGAACATAAAACTATTAAAACAGTCTAAGAGGAAACAATCTCCTTTTATGAGACATAATAGAAAACTTATGATCTAGGTGACAAAGAAAGCTCTTTTGATTAGCAAAAAATAAAAGCCTAAGGTCTAAAAGCAATGTCATTAATTAGCAGCTTTATTCTTAATGTTACATAGAATAGTAGTGTGACTTATAGTTAATGATGTTTTAGAATTTGATGAAACAGTTTTTGAGAAGCCAGTGTAGCACATGAGACCTCCAATAAGTGAATGCCGTCCGCAAATATGAAAAAATTCTAATGCCCATGGACATTTTCATGACAATTATTTTTATTTGCTTCTGTAGGTGTCCACATGCCACATTAAGATGTAATCCAATCTGAGTGGGTAAAATCAAAATTTAAGTATTCTTCTAAGCTCTTAACATTTGGCAGCAGGTTTTGTATCACATTTCATCAACACTAACACTTAATAATGTCTGTTCTGAAAAATGCCACTGAAAAGCCTGCTTGTGTTTTAAGTTTGGGCAGAGAGTTCCACTCCATCACTAGTCAGTTACGAAACAGGAGCCTCCTAAGTATGGGCCTGGAGTGCGTAAGCAAACAGGGCTCAGCCAGAGCTGGCAGTTCTGTGGATCTACTCCAACTGTCTCTGCCCATGCTACAGATCCAGCTGGCCCCTAACTCTCTGGCTCATCAAGAGGGAGTAGGATGCCTCAGTGAGACAGTAGGCAGAGATGGGCAGTTCCCTGTAGAGCTGGAATGCAAAGAGAGAAACCTGCTACTCATCTGCTCATTTCTTAAATGCCACTTGCTTGTAGTTCCTAACTTTAGTACGGCAAACATTCACCCCACCCATTCTCACTTTCCAGTCTTCAAGAATGCAAAGACAGCAAATTGACACCCTGACAGCAAATTGGTTTCAGCAATGGTTTATAAATGGTTCACGTTTGAATTGCATTCGTCCTGGGCCTCATACTGCAAAATATGGTCTCCAATATGGCTGATATAATGAACGCACCATAGTACAAGACAGAAAAACGACAAAAGCACGCGCACGCATACACACACACAATAAACTGATACTATTAACCCTAAAACAATTACTCATGAAAATTTTGGCACAGCAGCAACCCACAGTCCCCACCCCCTCAAAGAACATCATTCGTGTTCTTTCAGGAGAGAGGGTGCACTGTCCAGGAAACACTGATGGGGTATCTTTCTTCAGCTGGGGACATCCTATTATCCTCTTGGGCATTGCCAAAAGTCCAGATAGAATACAGAGCAGTATAAGTGACATTAGTCCTGTGTGAATGATGATTTACTATTTATTACATTTCTAAATAGAAAATTTTAGTAATTTGAAGTAATTAGATGATGAGTACAGTGCCCTTAGTTGAATATAAAAATGAATGCCACTAGAATTATGAATTATCACAAACTAATACAAGTTCCTCCTTTTGGAGAAGTTCCTAACCACTAAGAGAGGGCTGGTGGGCAGAACACCACTGTAGGTCTTGGTCACACCTTCTGTGTTTGTGCTTTAGGTCCCTAGAAACTTGGAAACACTGTCATTGCTCATTAGACCTGTTATTAAAAAAAGAAACACCTTGGTGCCTAGGCACAGAGAGGCATGGCAGGAAGAAATGGAGAAGTAGACAGGGACCCACGACGTGGCTGAGGGGTAGGCTCCTGGCTCTGAGGCACAGGAGTCTGATTAAGAAGATGGCAGCTTGGGGCCTGCGTTGTGGCATGGCAGGTTGTCAAATGTGATGCCAGCACACCATCCAGGTGCTGGTTCATGCACTGACAGCTCCCTCCTCCCACCAGCTCCCTGCTAATGGTCTTAGAAAAGCAGAAGATGGCAAAAATATTGGGGGCACTGCATCCACATGAGAGATGTGGATGACATTCCTGACTTTCTCCTGGCTCAGCCTTCCTCACTATGGTCATCTCTGAAGTGAACCAGAGCTTGGAAGATCTCTCTCCCCCTAGCCTTGACTTTCAAAAATAACTAACTAACTAACGAAATAAATAAATAAATAAGCAAGCCTTTAACTTTAGGAAGTTCTCTGAACTATGACAAGATTTGTGAGGTATAGTAATTCCGTCAAGAGAATGTAAGTTTGATTTAAAGAAATGCTTTTCTTCAGAGTACTCTTCTTTGGTGAGAACAGAACCGCCTGTCCTGTCTAGCCCATGTTCAGAGTGTCTTCAGTCAGTACAAGAAGATCTCTTGTTGAAGAACAGTCCTCTGGGGGGAATCACTACATGTACTAACTTTTCAAAACAGATCCAAAGAAACAGTAACACCACAGAGATGCAAACAAAGGGACAGAAGACCCGCTCATCTTTTCGCAGATTGCAAACATTTGGGCTCTATGGTGCTCATGTGTTTGGCAGAGTCTATGGCTTCCAGCTCTGAAGATGAAATGCAGTCTGTTCAGTGGCACCACAGAGTTCTGGAGGGGATCAAACACCACAGGAGGAAAAAAAAGTACCAGCAGTGGTGGTATTTTGGTGGGAAAAAAAATATCTTTTTGGTCCTGTCCAGGATAACATATGCTATCAGCTAGGCAGAAGAGAAGTGTAAATATTCAGTGCAATAATTAGGATGTTCCTGGGATATCTCCAGCCCAGACCTGAGTGCCTGAATTCACATCCTGGCTCTTTTTAATTTCAGATTCCTGCTAATTAATGTGCTCCCTGAAAGGCAGCTGCTGACGCCTCAAATGGTTGAGTCACTTCTCCCCACATGGGAGATCTGGACTGAATTTCTGGCTCCTGACCATGATCTGGTTAATCTGGGCATTTGGGGAGTGAACCCATTGGATGGGAGGATCTTTGTTCCTCTGCCTTTCCAACAAAGAACAATTTTCAAAACTGGAAAGGTGGAACATGTTCAAGAACTTAGTGATCCTAAAATGTTATTCCAGCAACTTGCTCCCAAATGTTAAAAAATAAACAACCATTACTCCTTGAAGTTGATGGCAAAGAGACTGGTTGGGTTTTTAATTGCAGTGCCCACCGGACAGACCTTGAAGGTCTTGCCTGCACCAACTGGCACAGAATGCCAAAGCTCTAAAGAGCATCACAGAGCTTAGCAGTGTTGAAAGGCCCCAGAATCTTCGGTCTGTACGTAGAATGGAAGTTTGCATACTGAAGAGAATGAAGTACATTGCAAGATAACTGGTGATACTGAATGAATTACTTCCCATATGACCCATATATGAAATAGTATGTCTCTGACCAAATGACAGATGTAAATTATCTTAAAACAGTTGCTACAACACATTTAGTTTCCTTTATAAACATTTCTAATGGTTAAAGTCTAATCTAACTATGTAACAGTTACTACATGGATAGGTTCAGATAATGCCTAATCATACAATATGAATTGCTTAAAGTAAACATAAAAATAAACAGTAAGACACATACCCTCGCCAGTTTATTCTCACAAGTGGAAAATTCAATGATAAATTTGTTTAAAATCATTTGAGGATTCTAAGAAAGAAAGAAAAAAAGACTATGACAATGGGCCTAGCATGGCAGCCAAGTGGCTAAAGTCCTCACCTTGCATGTGCCGGGATCCTATATGGGTGCTGGTTCTAATTCCGGCAGCCCTGCTTCCCATCCAGCTCTCTGCCTGTGGCCTAGAAAAGCAGTCAAGGATAGCCCAAAGTGTTAGGACCTAGAAGAAGCTCCTGGCTCCTGGCTTAGGTCCAAGTGTTGTGGTCACTTAGGGAGTGAATCAATGGATGGAAGATCTTCCTCTCTGTCTTTCTTCTTCTCTGTATATCCAACTTTCCAATAAAAATAAATAAAAAAAAAAAAGACTGGAGAATATACCAATTAGTACTTTGTATCCTTAATTCTGAGAATTTATAGCCATAGTTGAAAAACTTGCCTACTACATAAAATAATTGAAAAAGAAGCTCTTCATATGTAACCACTTACCTTTTCTAAAACAAATTTTAGACCAGGAGTATCTGATACTCTACCAGAAGCAGAAAATCAAATTTTGATGAAGATTAAAAAAATGTATGCCCATTTTTTTAAGGTGACATCTGAATTCCTTATACAGAGTTCTGACTTCATATGTTCTTATCTAAAACAATTTAGTTTCAATATACACAGAAATAGTTGGGGGGCAGGTTATGATATGACCTGCAGAGCACGCATTTCATTTAAGCAATAGTTCAAGCCCTGGTTGTTCTACTTCCAATCCTACTCCCCATTAAAGCATCAGGAAGGCATCAGAAAATAACCCAACTGCTCAAATCCCTCCCTTTGTTGGGCTCTGATGAAATTCCAGGCTTCTGGCTTCAACCTGGCCAGGTACTAGCTGCTGATGTCATTTTCAGAGTGAATCAACAGAGTATTTCTGTCTCTCCCTTTCTCTGTAACCCTGCTTTTCAAATGAACAAATCCTTGAAAAAGGTAGTGTTTGAATTTGATCCATACAAGATGGTAAGAAATGAGTTGAGAAATATTAACGCATATACAACATATCTAAAGCTCAATTTTGATTCTTTTAAAATATCAAATTAGGGGCTGATGTGGTGGCTCAAAAGGTTAATCCTCCACCTGCAGTGCTAGCATCCCATTTGGGTGCTGGTTCCAGTCCTGGCTACTCCACTTTCCATCCAGCTCCCTGTCTATGGCCTGGGAAAGCAGTAGAGATTGGCCCAAGACCATGGGCCCTTGCACCCACATGGGAAACTTGGAAGAGACTCCTGGCTCCTGACTTCGGATTGGCTCAGCTCCAACTCTTGTGACCATTTAGTAACGAAGCAATAGACAGAAGATCCTGTCTCTGCCTCTCCTTCTGTTTATAAATCTGCCTTTCAAATAAAAGTAACAATCTTAAAACACCAAATTAAAGGCACATTTGTCCTAAGATTTTATTAAATTTATATGTAGTAATTGTACTAATGTCTCTTTATTCACATTTATATGAAAATGCTGGCAGTGTTACTCTAGTGAACCTGGTGTTTGTTACTGAGGCCATTAACAGAATGAGTGTCTCCTAAACGATTCATTTCATTTCATACTTGAATTTTTGACCTGTTTAAGATGTACATTCCTAATTCTTATTTCCAGAATATGGTAAAATGCTTTACAAAATGTATTCATCTAGCAAGAGAATCAAGCCTAGCATGGTAGACTGTGCAAACCTGCACATCATATATCACTGTACATGAACATGCATGTATGCTTTGGTATAATTCTTGGATGCTAACTTGGAAAAGCAAAATATTCATATTGTCTTGATGCTAAAATATGGTTTCATTACCATGTGGCAGAAAAACTTCAGAGAATTATTTTTGGAGATTTCAACTCTAGAATGTGTTCATATGTTATTTTTATTTGCCTGTAAAACTTGGTTCCAAAAGTCAAGTGTAGATACCTAAAATAAGGGGGAGTGGTAAAAAAGTGTATAATTATTAGTCATTTCTGCACTGTTTAAGAATTATTTTAAATGTATCATTTAACAATGTTTAACATTGTTTTATTTGTTCTGATTTGTGATAATTAACATTCTGTTTGTTCTCTTAAAAAAAAGACAGGTCTGGGAAATGATATTGTTACCAAAAGTAAAAAACTTTTAAAAAAATTAGTAAGCCTTAATTAAAGAACTGTTCATTGAAAAGCTTTTTTGTAGAACTGGATTTTCTTTTAGAATGTTTTTGTAAAATATTATGTCTTTTGTGCAAAATAAGTCTTTCACATAAAAACTTGGAAAAAAAGTTTAAAGCAAAATCTACACTATGTAGTAATTCTTTCATTAAACCTGACAAATCTGTGGAATATAAGCCCACATCTAGTTTGACCAGACACTGCCTTGTCCCCTGGCTCAAGGAGAATTCTATCTTCTCTCTTCACAGAGCAATGCAGACCTGGCCCAGGCGGGTAAGGGCAGTGCACACCTAAGGGTAAGTAATCCACAGGAAGCTTAGTCATTACACACTGACTAGGAACACACACCAGCCACTGGTGGGATTCGAGAACCCCCCCCTTGCTCTCTCACATACACCTGTGCAGAGGGAGCCCACCATGGTACGTATGTTACAGGAGGAGTGCTTGGTGTGGATGATACAGTGAGGAGGAGCCAATCTTCTCTGTGCTATAGATCAAGTACGGCTTCTATAGATGTGGGAGCTCAGCTTGGATAGGATGAGACAACATGGGAAGAGTGGGCTCTTCTTTCAGTAATATACACTCCAAAAGGCTCTGTCACGCACTTTGACTGCATACAGCTCTCTTAAGTCATCTGGAAGGAAAGCTGTTTGCACCCTGTTTCCAAACAGTATCATTTCAAGCAGACCTTCCTCTGAGGAAAACGTTAGTGGGAGTTTTCCTAGTTTTGTCTTTGATGAGAGTTGAACAATATTACTGAAAATGCATACTTCACCAGGAGCTATTAATTTACAGGGTCCAGCACAAAACCCAAAGGTGTTACCCCTATTTTAAAAGACTACCCTTTAAGGCATAGAAATAAAAAACTTTCCCTTTCTCACACTGTCCATCTTGGCCTCTCATGTGCTTGCTATTTAATTTTTTGCCTGCAACTGGATGCGTACTTAGTCTGTTGCTGTTGCTGGTTGCCTAATTCCTTTTCCTCAATCACATGGGACTGTCCCCCACCAATGGCAGATCTGGGATCCAAGTGCCTTAATCCAAAGCCACCCTTTAGAGCAGAAAAATCTATCTTCTCTCCCCACAGCTCTGCCATTTCATCTCAGGGATCAAGATGTACTGCAGCCCTTGCATTAGGACACACTGTGCCCTGAAGAAGGAGCTGGGAGAGAGGCCTGTCCCTACCAAACCCCCAAATGAATGCTTGATGTCAACCAATACAAGGACTCCTACTACCATGTCCTTAGAGAAATCACCATAGGCAGGTACATACACGCTGACTCACCCCAAGGCCATACCCAAAGCCCTGCTGGAGAATGTGTCAAAGTCACTGCACAGCAGTTGAAAGTGGAAAATCAGACAGGGATGGAAGACAAAGAAGTAAAGAATGTGGAAAGCAAAGGCAAAAGAGCATACTGCAGAACTTAACCTTAACACTCCATTCTTCCACAAGGCATGCAAAATTAAGTGGAGAAAACTGTCAAGAATTCAAGGCAGAGGGCCCAGTGCAACTGCCTACTGGCTAAAGTCCTCGCCTTGCATGCACCTATATCCCAAATGGGTGCTAGTTCATATCCTGGCTGTTCCACTTCCTTTCCAGATTTCTACTTGTGGCCTGGGAAAGCAGTGTAGGATGGCCCAAAGCCTTGGGACCCTACACCCATGTGGGAGACCCAGAAGCAGCTCCTGGCTCCAGGCTTTGAATCAGCTCTGCTCTGGTCAATGTAGCTGCTTGGGAAATGACCCAGCAGATGGAAGATCTTTCTGTCTCTCCTCTATTTTTATTGGAAAGAAGGATTTACAAACAAATATTTAAAAATTTCAAGGCAGCAACAGAAGAGTATTAAACCCTAAATTCAGGGTCCTCTGAGTACATGGGTCACTGGCTCCTGAAGCCAGCCTTGACCTGGCCTGTCCATTGGGAACTGACCACATCTGTGTTGTTCCAGGTAATCTCATTTTCTGTGGGCCTGGCACATGTCTGGAGGAGCATCCCGTTCAATGCCTGTCCCAAACTAACCCTGCTTCACTTTCATGCTCTGACAAATTCTGACACTGCAAACAAATATTTAATAAGTGATTTCTCTTGCCCCAAATAGCTAGTGCACATCCTTTGCTCGTTTAGCAGACCTGTTAGACATTAAAATTGTTGGCTTGACTTCCTGTAGTCTTGTCTTTGCCTGTGTTTTATATGTGCATCCCACAGAGAAGTTTAGTGTAGGGTGTTGTCTATTAACTGATTTAAGGCTTGGCAAGGCTGGATTTTTGAAGGACAGTTTGTACACTCATACACACACAAACACATTTTCCAGTGAATTCACCACTAATGTTTTTGCTGTGTTAACGATTATTGGAAAATCAAGACTTGACTATTTTTCTTCCAAATAATTAGTCCAGGTCACTTTAGATATCAAAAAGTAGGTATCAAAGTCAAAGCCTTCAAATCACCAGGATTTTCTATTAAGATTCTCTAGTCAGAATTATCATGTAGGAATCTGGAGTTGAAAATAATTCCCGAGAAACAGGTTTGAACACAGAGATTAAAATACTAGAATATTTAAGTGCTATGTTGAAAAGCCCTCTGGTGTGGTGGCCAAATACCTATGCTTTGGAAACCGTTGGTCACTTGTAGATTTTTTACCACCTCAGGGTTCACTAGGATGTGGAGAATAGTCCTCACTTTACATAGTGGGTATCAGGATTTAATGATCTAGTTTCATTACACCTTTTGCCCAACACATTGTAAGTACATAAGAACATTAAATCATCAGCAAACGAGAACTTCCACTCCAACAGTGATGGAGCAGCTACTGTGTGCACAGCCTGGTGAACAGGGCACAGCAAAGCACATCTCCTTGCTCTGCTTCTGTCCATCTTTACTTGATGCTGTGCATTTCTAGAGGCAGAAGCCAGGGGTGGGCTCTCTCCCAGGATCTTATCCTGAAACAACTGGGAAGCTTCTCAGCTAAATTAGGATACTTAATTACTTTCAGGAGGAATCAATCTCCCAACCCACTTGAGTAAGTTTTTTCTCCTAGAGTTTTCCATTGCAAGTAAATAGACACTATTTCGTTGATGGGGAGCCTCGCAGAGAAATTCTGAGTGGTCAGCTAACACAGCTGTAGATTCACTGACCTTGACTGCCAGGGGCATGAGGGAACGTGAAATTGAGCTTGGGCCCTGAGCAGCTCACCATATGGCTAGTGGAACATGACACAAATGGAAACACATAAGTGTGTACAAACCAAAAGCAACCAGGGAATAGTATAAGAATATTTTTAAAAACCTTGTAAAATAAAAAAAAAAAAAAAAACAAGTTTCTTTGGGTGTAAGAAGTTGGAAGAGTCAGGCATATTAGGGGTTTTCAAAAAATTCATGAGAATATGGATTATGAAAAAATATGCATGAATTTCAAACATTTTCCACTAAAAGTTTGTGTGGCACTCACTTTGTGAAGCACTCATGTATAACTAAGCATTGGTGTTCATGTTATAATACTTGGTGTGACCCACATATCCAGAGAATACTAAGTATTCTGAGAAATTCAAACTTTTAAAGGGAATAGGGGTTGCAGCTTAGCATACAGCTAAGTTACCACCTGGGACACCTACAGGCGATATCCAAATATCTGGCTGAAGTCCCAATTATGCTTCCAATTCCACTTTCTTGCTAATGCACACACAGGGAAGCTGATGATGGGCTCAAGGAGTTGGGTCCCTACAATTCCGATCAGAAACCTGGGATAGATTCAGTCTGAAGAAGCCTCAACTATTGCAGGCATTTGGAGAGTAACCCCATAGATGGAATATCAATCATAGCATCACTCTTTCCTTGCCTTTTAAATAAAATTAAAAATGGATAAAGTTAAGAAATATTTCATTAAAAATAAATGGAAATAATGAACACTTAAGCAAATTTATGACCTTTTCCATATAACACTAATTCATCCTTCCATTGTCAGCTTAATGTCAGCTGTCTTTAAGATCCCTTCCCAATAAACTCTCAGTATGAGATTATACCCATCTGATCCATGACAAAAATGGCCATTAGCCATTCTCGGGGATTCATTTGGACGTAACTGAGGATGAATTTTAAAATGTTAGTTTTGTATTGTATTTCCAAGAAAAGATAGATTTAGAGACAGGTTATCATTTGGTAAGGTAGGAGAGACCATTACAGTTGAATTTAGTAGGAAAAGAAAGAATTCTGAAAAGACATTATCTTTACCCAAATGTGGTTAACAGTCATCTACCATCAAATGAGGCCTTTTTGATACAAACCTACGGTGAACCATTCAAACAGCAGCATGTGTATTAGAAGTTGATACACAGGCAAATCTCCTCAACAATTGTTCTTTCTGAAGTTTAAGTTCTGCTAAATTTTGTTCCTTGGAGGAAAATCAGATGATTCTAGGATCCCCCTTTTTTTCCTAAAGAGTTGCCTTAATTTTGAAGATTTAAAGCCAAATACGTTCCAGTTGGTAAATCCATTTCCAGAGAAATAACTAAGAATTAAATGACATTTTAAGATCATTTCAAATACAAAGGAAGAATTCATCTAAAATGATCCCTAAAGCTGTTTTTGACTCCTGGCTTTTTACTTGGCCTTTCACACATTCATTCTTTCAGTTTTAAATTTCATGATATTGTTGAAGGTAAAAAGAAATCTAAGGTATAATGTCCTTAGCTCCTGGGAGTTTGCTTCTTGAGTACAGTGTGGGAGTGGACAAAACACACAAAAACATAACACTTGTTACCACCAGCAATATTGCTAAAGGAAAATGCTCAGTCTCTTGAATAGTTTTGGAGAGCGACATCAATGTTGATTGCTTAGGCCAGTCTGGCCATGATGTGATTAGGCAAGTGAGGAATACATAAATGAGCAGCAAACAATAGAGTTGGTCCTGATGGTGGAGGGGTTGTAGGAGAGATAAGTACGGGGTCACAGTCAGTACTTCATACATAACTTGTAGAAAGATGGAATTAAGAGACACATTTATTCTTGTGGAAAAAATTCTGAAATCTATGCTTAGTTTTTTCATAGTATGTTTTCCCTAACTTTTGGAAGACCCTTTATACATATTTTAATTGAGAACAGGTAAAATCTAGGTTTTGAGAAGCAGGAGAAAATAGCAGTTCAGGACACAAGTCCTAGAGCCCACCTCAGGGTTTACATTCTGCTGTTTCTACTTACTACAAGAGTAGCCCTGGAACATTTCCTTCAATTCTCAGAACTTCCGCTTCCTAATGGGTAAAAAGGAACTAATAATAAATCTGCATAAACTCCATCTCTCATCTACATTCTGGGATCGTTTCATATTGATTACCAGTAGCTGTCCCATTTCCTAGTGTTGGAACCTGTTGCTAATTCTCTAAGGATCTTGCCAGGAAAGAGGAAATTCAGCTGAGTTCAATGGTTGGTACTATATTACTTCCTCCTGTTGGTACATCTTTCTTCTTCTTCTTCCGTTTTAACCTGTCATTTATTTGCCACATATAACGCCCAAAAGAGTTATTTCTAATGTCTGCTTCTACCCATTTTCAATGAATTCACAACCACTTTCTGTTAATGTCCCTCAATATATTTATTATGTAATACAATTTATTCCTTGTTATGCTGTAATGTAATCTGTCTCTCCTTCAATGTAACTAACAGTAGCACTATCCATTATTTTGTTTCATCCCATTATGGCCAAAGACAGCTGATTTTCCAAAGGCTGTCATGCAAAAGAAGAAAATATGTGCATTCCCTCCTGCTTATATACAAATATAGAAATTAAGGGTAAACCTTCTAAAGGGTATTCATATCTACAGTAATATAAATTGCTTAACATTTGTAAGTATATAATTAACTTATATTTATTCATATCTGAGTAATTGTAAATAAACTATTTAAAACATTTTCCTTTGTGTAATGAAGTGAGAAAGTTCAAGATAATAAATTTAAGAGTCAATTTTGGTTTAAACTTGTCAAGACAAAATTACCAACAATGAAAGAAATGAATCTGCTATAGTCCTTTTTTTTTTTGCCTATACTTAACAGGACAAATCAAAAGTCTTGCTATATTCTTCATAGAAATACCTTTGTTAGTATAAAAGATATTGGAAAAGTGGAGAGAAATTATTCCAGATAAATACATGTTTTTAGAGCATTACCACTTTTCAATTTGGAGGCTATAGCTATGCAATTTTAAGAGGCATCTGACATTTTTTTTTCATTTACTTATTTCATTTGAAAAAATGAGGGGAAGTAAGAAAAAGAAAGATAAACAGAATAGGAGGTGGAGAAGGTAGACAGGATTTTTCAGATTTCCCCAAATGCTCCCAGCTGGGGCTTGGCCAAAACCAGAAAATAATCCAGGTCTCCAAGTGAGGGACCGGGACCCAGTTAGCTCTGCCATTCTCTCAGAGCATACATTAGCAAGAAACTGGAACGGAAAACACAACTGGAACTCACACCCAGGCATTCTAACAGCATGCAGGCACCCCAAATGGTGACTAAACTGTTGATTCAACATCTGCTCCTGACAATTATTTTTTATTAGGAGCAGCAGATAGCTTAAACAAAGAAATCCTCCCTTAGTGATTCAAAAATAATTACGGGACAGAAGTATGTGCACATCAAGGGTATTATGCCACAATCTTCGACTTTGCCTCATCTTTTATCTTGAATTGAGAGTTGTCCATCTTTCTCCTTCTACACACACATATACACGTATGTGGCAGACATGAGCATAGCTTTTTAAATTAGAATTTTGAATTTTAAATGTTATGGTACAATTCTGTAGAGTATGAGCATAGCTTCTTTTCAGTAATAACAGGTCTGCTCAAGCAATCTACCTCTATTTTACTGACACCAGTTTCCCACCCAGAAATATAAAACCAAACCAAGTCCCAGGACTCCATTTAGACTAGTGTTTCTCAAAGTGCTGTTAACACCCATCAGAGCCTTAGCATTAGCTTATGCTAGCCATGATTAGTAACTGAGATACAGAGCTCAGAAAGGTCAGGTCAGTTATCCAAGACCACTCAGCTTATAATAACCTTCATAGAAAACTCTCACTGCGCACCAGAGTCTGTGTAAGCCAGTTCATTTAGTTATCTATCATCTTTATGATACTTCTTAAAGATTATCCTCTATTTTACATATGAGGAAAGTTAAATGACTTACCCTAATGTACTCCATAAGTAGTAGTGTGACTTGGAACCCAGGTCTGTCTGATGCAAACACACAGAAATGTTATTCCGTCACATCAGGATCTCTCCTGTGTGGACGGTGAGCTTTCAGAAACACAGATGTTCACATCCTGGACCCAGGCTGTTTTCAGTTCAGGGTGTCTCCAGGACCCCAGCAACATGTTCTGCTCCTTATGGAAACTGGAATCACTTTGAGGAGTTACAGGCAAGATGGCGGCTGCGTCCTGGTGCCGAGCAGCCCGTGGCTGCTGCGTGCGATCAAGGCAGGAAAACGAGGTGGAATTTAGCAACTGTGAGAATCAAATAGTTAAAACACTTGCCTTCCCTAATCCTTTTGGATTCTTAACACCTGGTTAGAAGACAAAACTCCTCACTCAAAATGTATAGCGCAGGGGAAAACACAATTATTTTCAACATCAGCCTGTGGTCAGGATGCTAAAATCATTGATGTTGCACTATAAAGGCGATGCTCCACAATTCTCTCTTCGCTGGGTGATTAAATTCTTATCTTTAGATGCCAAAAGAAAGCCGTGGGATCTGTTTTTAATGTTCCCTGTGGCAAATGTTCTTGTCACTTACTTTACTGGGTGTTGACAAAATTATCAGCAGCTGAACACAGTGGTAAGCTACAGAAGGTTCAAATATAAATCAGAGACTCAGGATGAGTGGATAAAGGAGGCCCTGGAGCCTGTGTATATATTGACTGTGAAACACATCATATCACATCATTGCCAGCCTCTAGAGACTTTTAAAATTTATCTCCAACCCTTGGGGAAAGCATTGCTTCTTTTTCCATACTGTATGAACTAATCAGTTTTTAGAGAAATATTGTATGGTATATTGATTTCCAAAATGACAAAAGAGAGGAGTCTATTTTTTTTACTTCTATGTGAGACTAGGAAATTACTTTTAAAAATGCCTGTCAATAATTAACAGGCAGATAAATAGATTTAAAATAAATGTGGAAATGCTGTTTACTGATTTTACTTGCAGTGCTAGTTCACAGGACATGTAATGTTAGCTGGAATATTTGAATCAGCAATAATTTCTCATTTCCATGGTAAAATGAGCAATGATAGTAAGATTAAATATTTTAATGTTTTTTCTCTAACTGAAAGTAATTTGGACACAGTTTGGTGAAACTGAATAAAGCATACTACGGGGGAAGGTACTGTGTTGTATGATGCCTGTATCCCATGTCAGAGTGCCTGGTTCCGGCCTGGTTTATCCCACCTCTGATCCTGCTTCCTCCGTACACATTTTGGGAGGAAGCAGTTGGTGGCTCAAATGGTTGAACCTTGTGACCCCTGTGGAAGACCTGGACTGAGTTTGGGGCTCCTCGTTTCTGGTTTTTGCAGCCCTGGCTGTTGCAGACATCTGGGGAGTGAACCAGCAGGCTAGAGATCTGGGATTCTTTCTCTACTGCACCCCTTTCAACTAGATGAAAATAAATGATGAAACGAGATGGAAATTACTGTTATCTCATAAAACACTAAGAGTAGGAACTATGAACAATGCTTTTTATTCCCATAAGAAATAGAATTCTTTTCTGTCATATAGAACCTTGTGCTGGAGGAGGCTTTTCAACTTATCACTATGATCACAAACTCACTAACCCACTTACAGACACATTTGTGAAAAATAAACCTGGTACAGATGAAGAAAGCTGAGAATAATCACTCAGCAAACGTAGAAAAGGAGTAGAGTATAGACAAAAATTCAAACAAATCTTGTGGCAGATAGCAACGGGCCCCCTAAAGACTACCCACATTCTAATCGCCAGAGCCCTTTAGTCTCTGGATTTAAATACCAAGGTAGAAGGAAGCCTGCCAATCCAATACGGACCTGTAAATAAACTTCATGCCTATTCAGGTGGATGCAATAAAAATCACGAATGCTGTCAAAATGAAAGCGGCAGAAGGGAAGGCCAGGGTGGTGAGATGTGATATGCAAAGAGAGCGGACTGAAGTTATGTTTTCATAAGAATTTAGAAAATGAAAGAAGGAGGGGAGTTGAGGGAGGGAAGAAGAAAGGGGAGGAAGGATTATGGCTATTTTTCTAAGAACTGTACCTATGAAATACATGAAATTTAAAAGAATTTTTTAAAAAGAGAAAAGGGCTTAAACCTCTTTCATTGAATTTGAGCTGAAAGGAAAATGCATACAGTCTCTGGAAACTGGAAAGGCAATCGTTCAATCATTTATTCAATCAGTCAATCACCAAACGAACTCCTCAGAGCCTCTAAAATGGAATGCAGCCCAGCTCACAACTTAATTTTAGGCCAATGAGCATACATGCAAGACACATTTCTCATCTGTTGATTCACCCTATTATCATGCTTGGGGGTGCAAAGGAAGAAGGCCAAAGTGCTTGGGCTCCTGCTATTCGTGTGTGAAATCCAGGTGGAATTCCAGGGTTTTGGCTTAGGTCTGAACTATCCCAGCTGTGTCTGCCATCTGAGGAGTGAACCAACAGATGGAAACTCAGATTGTCTCTATTTTACTACGCATCTCTCTTGTGTCATGCTCCCTTTTCAAGTAAATATAAGCATGTATATATTTGGATGTATATGTAATACATATATTTAAATAATTACATTGTGGGTTGCAGTTGTGAGGATGGTTTGAAATTCTAGCATTTGGCTCAGCTGAGGATATAGAAAAAATGGTGCTAGCCATCAAGATTTGTGCATTATATCACACCCATTGACTACTTCCTCCCCTTTTCTGAGTCTGACACCCAAGCACCTTACCAACTACAGCCTCGGTGTATTTCCCTTCTGCTGGAAGAGGGAAGTACTGGTTTGGCGATGTGTTGCTGCCATATCCCAGGAGAAAACCTTCAAGCTTTACATTTGGACTTGGACGCAAGAACTTCAAGAGGATGGAGTCACTTGTGGTATTGATGTGGACTTTCAAGCTTGGCTTTTTACCTAATGATGCAAAGGAAAGCATAAGTAGCTGTGACTTCACTTCTTTAACACCACGTGAAAATTCCCAGCAAAGGCTGATCACTAGAAGCATTCTTCCCAGAAAACTGCTTCTCAACATCATAACATCACACACACACACACTATACATATATATATATATATATTTCACTTAGAAGTGAAAGAAAATAAACTTATTAAAAAGGAGCCTAGAATAAAATTGTGATCTTACAGTTCAGTATTCGATAGTTTAATAATGAGAAAACATGAAATTTAAGGCTATGTTGACTAGCCACATTTCATCAAAATCTTCATATAGATTGCTGAGAGTTGGTGAAAGTACTTGAGTATTCTTATTGGTAAAATCTACTGACTATACCTTGAAACCTCCCCGCCACCTCCCCAGTTTTATTCTCCTGCCCCATATCCACAGGTCTTATCATTGACAGAGCTGGATAAGAAAGGAGAATGACGGTTTTGGCTTAGAGAAAATTGAGATGGTAGAACAGAGAACTTCTGAAGGGCAGACAAGGGTGGAGAAAAAAAAGCTGATTATTTCCAGGGGGAGCTCACTAGGTCAGTGTGACAACCACATGGAGACACCCTACAGTGAGCTGAATGTTCAAAATTGGAGTGTAGAGCCATCTGGGGGTCATTAGCTTGTAGGTGATAATTAGAGCAATTTTCCAGAGAGGGTGTGGAAAAATAAGAACAGAGGTTTCACTTACAGGATCAAGACATTTTTGTTTTAGAACCACACAAGCAACAGAAGATAATTACATGAATCAAAGATTGCGGCTAAGCAGTGATAAACAACGTTGTCTTCTTGGAGCCAGAAGGAAAAAGGTTCAAAGCCCAACTCTGACTTATCAGTATGGCTTCTGGAACTCACTGAATATCCTTAAACCTTAGCTTCTGATTTGTCATGACAGGTAATATTGTCACATCCACCTTCCCTCTGGTTTAATTACAAAGGTTAGTGCAAATGGCACAACCAGATAGATATTATTCATTAATACAGATTCGTGAATTGTTAGCTGTAATTCAGAAATTTAAAACCTTCATAAGCTTTTTGTAGCTGTGCCTCAAACTTATTTAACAACAAAATCCAATCTAGACACCTAGAGGCTGATTAGCCTTTCTTTAATTCCACTCAGTGTGACTAGTCACATGTTCCTTTGTTGAACTTTCTTGAGTTACGTGGTATTTGTTATATAATTTATGGTATAGGGATGCTAATATTTTCTAAGGTCCCCCTCCCAAATTCATGAATTACAAGACATATCTGCTCCCAAGCATTTTAGATAAGGGCTTCTGAACCTAAATTACTTTATTTCTTCATTCATCAAAGATTGGCCATTTGGGTTAATACACATGAAAAATGTTCAAGCTCCCTAGTTGTCAGGGACACAAATAAAAACTGCCCAACTCATCCGAGCACCAGAACAGTGTGGGTCGAGCTGGGCTTGGTATGACAAAAACCAATGCACAATACGGAATGCCAAGGTGAGGTTGCCTGTACCGGGTGTGACCACAGCACCCAACCAGCACGCATGAGAACCAGGAAGGGAGGGGGCAGAGTCAGCAGGGGGAATATGGGGGGGCGGTTCCCTTGCTGGATAGCTACTCCCACTGGAGAGTGTGAGCTGGGATGGGGGCAAACCAGACTAAGCAGGGCTACAACACCTGTGGGCTTCATGTAGCCTAGATCAGGGAAAAGCCAGGCTGGGCTGATTATTCCTACTGGTACAAACAAAATTAAAGTGTGTGAGGGTTGTCTGGGCTTAGCCACAGCATCAGCTGGCAGAAGCTGGCACTGGGGTCTAATTCTGTCAAGTCAAACCACAGAACTACCTGGAGAGTGCATAATCCGGGAGTGGGAGAGGCCTGGGAGGGAAATAGTGGGCTCCTCCCTCTTGGGTTACCATTTCCACGGGAGGGCACGAAAACTAGGACAGGGGCTGGGGTGGCTAGACAGAGAGACACCCAACAACATCCATGAAGACTGGATAGTTGAGCTGGTTAGATGGAACTAAGCTTCAATACCCATTGACACGTACGAGAGCCGAATGGGGTGTGGGACAGACTGGACTAGTCTGCAACACATACTGGCAAACCAGGGCAGGGGACGGGCCTGGTGGGGGTTATTGTGGGTCACTCCAACTAGGCTGCAGCTCCCACTGGTTTATGTGAGGGCCAAGTACGTGCTGGGCAGAACCAGGTTGGACTGCAACACCCATTGGTTCCAGTGGAAGTTGGGACTGAAAACAGAACCAAGCCAGCAATTGCAACCACCAGCTGATCGTGGAGATGGACTGTGCCATGCCCTGTGCTTGCTAGAACATACAAGAATCTGGTCTGGGAACACCTCAGACAGTTTTTTTGGAGATCTCCCCAATCGAACTGCTGGACTCAGAACCCTAACCAAGAAAAGACAGAAGACAGAACAGGTCAATCAACCACCTCAGCTATATGTTGGCAATGAAAATACTGGGCAAATGGAGACTCTATGATGGACTATGTGAATCAGTGGATTATCCAACGACCTCATCGTGCTTGGAGTGGCAAGATTGGCAGCTATTCATAACTGGTGAACTATCAAAACCACTTGAGCAAGACCCTCGGAGCATACCCTACATCTGGGACCTGGGGTGGATGGGAAGCTGGGTGGGCCTTCTCCCTTAATATCCCCCTTTAAACATGAAGGAAACAATATGGGAATAATAGTCTTACCCACTTTCCTTTAGCCCTTGAACCTTTTTACCCTAATTAATTACGTAAAGATTGTCAGAAATATAATTTAAAAAATTAAAAAAACCCTGCCCAACTCCAGTAAGAATGGCCTGAATGTAGGAGTTTACTAATAACACTTGCTGGCATGGATGTGGGAGAAAAGGTACCCTTCTCCACTGTTTGGAATGTAGGCTAGCACAGCTACTATGGATGTATGTGTGGAGAGTGCTCAGACAATTGAAAATTGATCTGTTGTATGATCCAGCTATCACACTTCTGGGAATACATCCACAGGAAATGAAATCTGTTTATAAGAAAGTGATCTGCAACCCTATATTTATATCAGTACAATTCACAGTAGCAAAGACATTGAAACACTCCAGATGCCTGTAGAAAGAGGAATGGATAAGGAAGTTGGTCCATCTACCCCACAGAATATTACACAGCCATTGGAGAATGAAATTCTACCATTTTCAACAAAATGGTCCCAACTGGAGATGATTATACTCAGTGAAATAAGCCAATCCCCAAAGGTCAAATACCATATGTTGTCTTTGATTTAAGGCAAGGTTCATGCAAAATACAAAACACTTAAATGTATAGGTGAACAAGTATATACATATATTCTGATAATTAAAATGTTTATTGGAGATTAGCATACTGAAAAGTGAAGATATGTTGTATCAGTTATCTCTACCTCCAAGTAAAATAATTCCCACTGAAAGTTAAATGTATCTTTCCAATGATATTAAATTTTTCTCCCAACACAGGCAGGAGTGGTTAAGGCATACAGCATAATGCAAAAGTTGATGCTAATTTCTCTTGCCTTGCTTTATTCTAACGTCACCAAAGTTTGATGGAATGACTTGTACTGCAGATGAAACACTGATTTTGTGCAATTCAATGTATTCCTTTTCATCAGTGTGCCTCAGTTAACTCCAGAATTCCTCTACCCTACTCAACAGAATGGAACAAGTGTAATTTCCATTAGAAGGTCATCAGTTTTCACCCTTTGATATAGTAACTAAAAATTTTGTTGTGAAGAAAAGATTAAGTGATCTTGGTACACTTAGGCTTCACTCATATTTGACTAAATGCCAAGAGTCACAACATCATCATCCATGAGATTGTTGCTCATGAGCTCTGGCCTGATGAACCATGTTATTTCTCCCCTGGGATGGTGGGAAGGGTGGCAACGCCAGCAGGATAAAGGAAGGCCTTAAAAAGAGTTATGACCAACCAAAGTGGAAAGGGTCACACCTCTTTTACTAAGCATTCTGGTTTCTATCCCAGTTGCTACTCATTTATGTCAACAAACACATCTGTATGTAACTTTTCAAATGAATTGACATTTACCTGCCCTACTTTCTCCAACATTTTAGTTCTCTAGAACTAACCTAAAAAATAGAAATATGCAGAGAAAATTGTCCCTACAGTGCAAGTTACTATTTTAACATTGACCTTCCATATCTTTATTTAGAGAAAGGAACTTAAATCCTTTTATAATTATTTGGCTCATGATATCTTCTCTTACTTCTGCTCAACATGTTTGCTTTTTGCCCAGAGTGTAATCTGTTCACATTCTGCAATAAATATAATATTCTGCTTTGCTTGCGTGGTTCACCAGCATAAATTCCCTGCATCTTTGGTTTGCCTTCCTCAGCTCTCTTTAAACCAAGGGTCTTTAACTCAGTGGTTATCAAAATGTTAGGCAAATTCTTCCCCTTCAGTCTTAATAAGTTTTGCAAGTGACTCTTCAAATGAATATTTGGTTGAATATTTAATGACGTTTTTCATTCAAATAATTATGCCAATATATTAAGCATGTCTGTATATCACACATTAATTTTTAACCATCAATGATATATTTAGCTTCACTCTGAGCACTTTTTGTCCAATGATTTGGGTCCCCTGTTATACAGTGACAGTTAGTTTTCAACAGTTGGTATGAAGACCTCTGGTGAATGACTTAAGGCACAGATAGGAGAAAATAATACAGTATTTCATAAGGTTAACTGGTACTCCATTGTGAATAAAATTGTATATATGTCACACAAAAGAGCAGACTGTTCATAGACTAGGAGTACTGTAAGAATGTTTTATTGCGTCTTACATGAAGAACAAAGCATTTTGTCAATGGGAGTGAGAGAAAAATTTAAAAGGATACAAACAGTTTTGGAGAGCAACACTAGCATGCCTTCGGAACGAGATTGTTGGCAATGCAGAATCCTGGCTCGTTGACAGTGGTTTCAAATTCTCTATTTGCAACTCTCTAGGGTATCTCTAAATATTTTTAACGGTATTGTGAAATTTTAAAAGATTTTAAAATTTTAAAAATTTAAAAGAACATTTCCAGATGAAATTAGAATTTACTTCAAGCTTTAAAGCAAATATATGCCCTGCCATACTAAAAACAGTGAATAAAATGGTGAAGTTGGAAAAGCAGACACAACATCTAGTACTGGACATTCAAAAACTTTCTGGATCATCAGAAGAGGCTGGATGCATGTGACTGTAAATACAGGTACAAAAATAAAGTGAAAATTGTCTCCAGGATTCTAAGTGTGTGTGATTCAGTGATGGTCAAATGACTGCATGAACACAAGGTACCTAGAAACCAGTTTAACTGCCGTGAGGATCCTATAATAGACCTGTGATTAAGGATTTACACCTTAAATATATGCATTGGAAAGAATTCTTACATGCCTAATTTATCATAAGTTTATCCTACACTTTCTAAATAATTTTAGTATGTGGTCTACATTGCCAATATCTAATTGGTTCAGAAGACAAAATTATTTCAAGAGAAAAACTGCAGAATGTGGAAGCTCTCCTCTAAAAATTAATAATATTGGTTAGTCTAGCAAGATTATTGAGAGCAACATGTGCTCTCAATATTGTAAAACACTAATGAGGAAATTAGAAATATTCTAAATAGCAAGTTTGGGCTAGACCAGATTAGGTACAGTATCAATTTTGGTATGACACTAAGTGAAAGAATATTCATAGTCCTAATGACAACAAGATGCCAATTCATTGTCTCAGGACTGGAAGTATAATCCCATTGTTATCCACATGCTACTCTATTTAATGCACATTTTTTGTTTATGTGTCTGTTTCTATACTTGCTCAAATACTTCTCTTGTATAAAAACAACTATTCTACCAGAATAATTAAAGCAATTCTTACCAGTTGAAATAGAGTATGTAAAGCAGAGATTTGGAAAATGAAAGTTTTTAGAATTTTGAATTTCATCAGAGCAACAGAGGAAAGAGAATCAATACATCAAGAAAATCATTTACAATAGATATGTTCACAAGAAGACGTGTATTTAGAATATATATGCATTCTTATTTAATAAGAAGAACAAAACTTGAGAAGCTAAGGGGAAAACTTTTTCTAAGATTTATTTATTTTACTTCAAAGAATTATAGAGAAAGATAGAAAGGGACATATTTTCTATCCACTGATTCATTCCCCAAATGGTTGCAATAGTTGGAGCTGTTCCCATCTAAAGCCAGGAGTCAGGAGTCAGGTATTTGATGTGCCTGCAGGGGCCCAACCCCACTTGGGCCATTCTCCATTGCTTCTTCAGCCCATAAGTAGGGAACTGGGTCACAAGTGCAGCAGCAGGGACTCAAATGCCAAATATGGGATACTGGTGCTGCAGGTGAAGGTTTAGCCTGATGTGCCACTGTGCCAGCCCTGGGAAGAACTTTTGAATCGATTTTTCATTATAGGAGATAACTAGTATCTGCTTTATAAGAACGCATGAGGAGATGCTCAGATCTTGTCAAATATTTTCTCTGCAGTCAGGTAATAAATATTTTGGACTCAAGAGTCTAATTATCTTTCCTGTGTCACCTATTTCTGCCATTATAGTACAAAGTAGCTACAAACACCATGCAACAAAATGGACATGGCTGTGTTTCAGTAAAACTATTTTTATAAAAATAGGCAGTGGGCTGGATTTGATATGTAGGTCATTGGTTACCATCCCCTGTTCAATCTCATTAGTCATAGGAAATATATTGAGTCATAGGAAATATATTGAATTCATTGATGACATAACACATACATAAAATGGCTAGAATTCAAAACGTGTTATCAGAAAAGACACAAAAGCACAGGCAGTCAAAGCCAAATAAACAAATGGGAATGCATCGAACTAAAAAGCTTCTGTATAGCAAAGTAAACCACCAACAAAGTGAAGCAGCAACTAACAGAATGTGAGAAGACCTGCACACTACACAACTGATAGGGAACTAATATCCAGGATTTACAAAAAGATTCAGAAAACCAACAGCGGCAGAACAAACAACCCTGTGAAGAAATGGATGAAGGAAACAAGCAGGCATTTTTCAGAAGAACAAATTCAAATGACTAATAGACATATGAAAAAGTGTTCAGGCTCCCTAGCTGTCAGGGAAATTCAAATGAAAACCACATTG
The DNA here is from genome assembly GCF_030435755.1 of Ochotona princeps. Taxonomy (NCBI): domain Eukaryota; kingdom Metazoa; phylum Chordata; class Mammalia; order Lagomorpha; family Ochotonidae; genus Ochotona; species Ochotona princeps. The sequence continues at coordinate 68,140,472 of NC_080834.1, forward strand.
AGGTTCCATGTAACTCCAGTGAGAATGGTTCTACATTCAGAACTCTACTAGCAACACCTGCTGGCATGGATGTGAAGAGAATGGTATCTCCTTCACTGTTGGTGGGAGTGTAGGCTAGTGTAGTAACTATGAAGTCAGTATGGAGAGTGCTAAGGGAATTGAAAGTTGATCTGCCATATGAGCCAGCTATCTTACTCCTGGGAATATATCCAAAGGAAATGAAATATGCATATGAAAAAATTACCTGTACTTCTATATTTACAGCATAATCTACAATAACAAAGACATGAAAACAATCCAGATGCCTGTGTGGTACATCTGCTCTATGGAACACTACACAGCCATAAAAAGAATGGAATCCTAACATTTTCAACGAAATGGTCCCAACTAAAGACCATTATGCTCAGTGAAATAAGCTAATCCCAAAAGGGAAAATTGTACATGTTCTCTCTGATATAAGGCAATCTTCATGCAAAATATAAGATTAATAGATGCATAGGTAAGCATGCATGTAAATATAGTCATTAGAGGAAGAATATAATACAGACTATGATATCAAGAAGACTCAAAACACTAAGCATCTCTACTCCAGAAGATGGACTCCAATTGAAACTGTTAAATATATCTTGACAACAGAATGTTGGACTCTGTCATAGTTTATACCTATAATATCAGGATACAGTTAAATAGCAGAATGATGGAGTGAGACTGTTTTTGAAGGATTACGCTATTATAATAATACAGGGGAAATCAGTGGGGCAGAGTTGGGGAGGTAAATCCCAAAACCTATGGAACTGTATCATAAAATAAACTAGTTAATTAAAAAAGACGTTGTCAATAGCTAATGCTGGTCAGAATTTGAAAAAACTGTAACTCTCCTACATTTTCAGCATAAGCGTTGCATGATATCACCTGAAAACATTATGAGATAGCTACCAAATAATCCATTCTTCGCATTCCTTGCAATTTACTCTGGAAAACTATAAACATATGGGTGGCTCCATGGTACGGAAAGCCAAGCCCCTGCCCGCAGAATCGGCATCACATATGAGTACGAGTTTGAATCCCAGCTGCTCAATTTCTAATCCATCTCTCTGCTTATGGCCTGGGAAAGCAGCAGAGGATGGCTCAAGTCCTTGGGATGCTGCAGCCACAAAGGAGACCCAGAGGGAAGCTCTTGGCTCCTAACTTGAGATTGGCTCAGAACCAGCCACTAGGTCTGTTTGGGGAGTGAACCAGCATATGGAAGATTTCTCTCTCTCCATTCTTCTGTAGATGTGCCTTTCAAATAAAAATGTTTTTCTAAAGGATGTGCAAAATCTTGTCTGTGGTGTCAAACCAGTAAATATAAAACAAACTAGAAAAACCTCAATGGCTATCAGCAGTTGAATGGATAAGAAAACTGTTGCTTAGCCAACACAGTGGGATGTGACTCAACAATAAAACAGAGTTCATTATGAATGAATACCAACAATACGGTTCACTTCTTTCCAGCATGTCATCATTCCACTGTAGAATAAGCAGTGGCATTCCCTAACTCTGCAAACATGTTATACAGAATCGCCTTCTGATGGAAGTCATTCAGCACAGATGGAAATTATTTTAATAATGTCTGATATGATTCTTTATTATTCCACAAATGGCACATACATGAAATCAGCAAGTCCTTTTCAGACATCATTATGCTGCAAGAATGCATGAAACTAGTCAGAGAATTCAGACTTTCAAATGTACTACTTACTAAATTACAAACAGAAAACATTCCAATGCCTCTACAGTCACATCAGCTTATTAAAGAGCTATCAAGATATCACATCTTATTTATATGTTAAGCTGTTACTGACAACACATTCAAAGCTCCCAAAAACATCCTTGATGACGTAGATTATACTTAATTGAGCTGTTATGCTAATATATACAAACCATAATTTTAACAAAGGATTGGCAGTTATTTAACATTCACTTTAATTCTCAGGGAGTTGCAAAGGGATCACATGTCATAGGCTTGTGGTCTACTGACTCTCCCTGAGCTACAATCACAATTCAGTGAGAGGTGTTAGAAGGGAAACAAAAACCTCTGGAATTTCAGTTACTTCTCTGTGATAGTCATGGAATGAAGCAGCCAATTCAATCAGAAATGTAGCTTCACTTGTTCATGATTTTTTCAATAGAAATGTATAGCCTATAGTATAAAACATAGCTTTATCTATGAGCAATAATGACAACAACAATTCCATAACAAAGAAAACATAGCAGCTTTAGCTGGGCACTTTAAAGAGATGAAAATCAAACATACTTCTGAAATAACATTAGACACTATTAAGCTTTGTTCCACAATATTGAAATGGCAAGACAGTACAAGGCCTTCCATCAGAGCAGGATCAAGTCGAAGCTGGTTACAGGGAAGAGAATGGTATGATAATAAGCCAGAACGAGACAGAACGAGATAGAGGGCACTAAATTGCCCTGGTGACTGTGATTATGATGTGGTGGTGTATATGTGGAGAATCACAATTTAAAACAGAGTAAATATTAGACAAACCTCTCCTAATTTTCAGTACATTTCCCCAAATTTGTTATCTTCCAGCTATCATCCACAGGATATTTCAAGCTATCCTGACTCTTTGCATCTCCAGATTATAAATCCAATAGATCTTTATCACTCTCTTTTCAACTTTTTTCGAGTGGATCTTACTAAGGTCATCTAGTGGGGAATTTCTGAGAGCTAGGAAAGAACTAGAATGAAGACAGACAGAAGCTCCAACATGTGTCATCCAGAGAAAGCAATGGAACTGACAGTTATTCAGACTGGGCCCTGCAAAACTCAGTGCACCTTTCTACTTGTGAGAGTATGCAGCATTCATGTTCACAAAGGCCTTGTAAAAGCATGGATGCTTACAAAAATGAATGATTTGATAAAGGCCAACCTATCATCTAACATCTTCTCAAAGGCCTCAATATTCCCTCATTCTCTGTGCTAAACTGCATGTCTTTGATTCCTATTTGACCTATTTTCTACATTCTTTTGTCAGTAGTAATGAGAGATTTGGGTGATGGGATATCAAGTACAGACTAGATGTGTACTAAGCTGTAAACACTTGGAAGATTTAGCTCCATAATTTACAAATAAAATCACTTCTCCCTATCTATAAAACTCAGATGTTAATTGGGAATCAAATACAAAGAAGAAGAAGAGATTGTGAGCATTCAGGAAACAGCAACTTCACAGCCAGCAGCAGGAGGTGAACAGGTATATTTTGTAAACACAAATCAATTGTGATGTAAATGATCAGATAAAACAAGCCTTTGATAAATCTAAAGAAAAATGGAAGTTATAAAACTGTACAGAGGAAAAATGTGCCAGATTCTCATAAGCTGCATGATCAGCTTCCATGGTACCAAGGAGAGAAAACATTAAAATATGCTAGAAATCTGACTCTACACAGATGTGATCATATAGTAGCAGAGTATTACACTACAGTGACCTGTGATCTCTGTTGCAATGCAAGGACAAGAGCAGATCCCCTCTCCCAATGTGCCAGCTGGAGGACACACTCCAACGTGCCACATGTGCTCTCAGAGTTCAAGAAGGAAACTGTCCTGCTCCCCTGTAAGCTCTTCTTATAACACCACACTTGAAAAATTCCCATACAGCCATTAACACCCAGGAGATATTCTGTTAGTTTTGGTTTTTTAAAATTAGGATTTTCATGTTCTTCAAATACCAAGAGGATGTAATGTATTACTTTTTGAAAGAAATACTATTTTTCCAAAAGTTTGAGGGAAAAATCTTCCCTTACTAATGGGGCACTTCATGTCTGTTTGCCTAACTGTGTGAGTTTCATTTCAGCTGAAGCAACCACAGTTTTCCACCTTGGTCAGAATTCCCAGTGTGATTCCCCATTCCAATACTTCACTGTCTGGTGACTCTGGATGACTGAGACAGACTGAACCTGCCAATGTTGACATTTCAGCACCACGTGGCAAGGCTAATAGTTTTACCAATGGAGCAATTACTTCATTACCAACTTCATAACCAAACCTACAGCCAAGTAGGAAAGCTACTTTTCATAGCCCTACCCTCCAAGTCAACAGCTTCTCATTCTTATGAAGACATCTCACCCCAAGGCATATCATTGCTTCATACATGCTCTTGATCTCACTCCCCTATAATTATTCTGGACTGTGCTGGTTTTGGGGAGAACTGGGCGGGAAAATCCCAATGTGAAATCAACAACCATGTGTTTGTCCTAAGTGCAGGGACCAGATTTCAAATGGTAAAAACAAAATCATATCTGTCATAAAAAATGTTATGATTTGAAAATTTTTGTCCCCTCCAAAACTCATGTTGAAATATAATTTCATAGGCAGAACCCATGGGAAGCATTGAGGTCATGAAGGTTCTGTCCCAATGAAAGGATTTATATATCATTATGATGGGATGAATTCTCACCTCCTGGTTTCTTGCTGTCTCTCCTTTGCCATGGGATGACACAAAACAAGGCCAGCCCCTCCCTCCCTCCCTCGCTCCCCCGTCTCAGATTTATTTATTTTTATTGGAAAGGCAGATGTACAGAGAAGAGAGACAAAGATCTTCCAAGTGACCCTCCAATGACCAGAGCTGATCTGATATGAAGCCAGGAGCTTCTTCCAGGTCTCCTGTTGGGGGTACAGGGCCCAAAAGCATTGGACCATCCTCTACTGCTTTCCTAGGGCATAAGCACGGAACTGGGTAAGTGGAGCATGCACCCATATAGGATCTAGCTCTTGAAGGTGGAGGATTAGTCAGTGGAACCAAATGCTCCAGTCCCAAAACAAGGCCTTTCCAGAGGGCAGCACCTTGATACTACACTCCTCAGCCTTGAGAATCATGATTCAGTAAGTTTGTTTATTATCAATTAATAGCAACACACAAAGGACTAATAGAATATGTGTTTCTACTTATCTTCTTTTCATTTTATCCATTCACTAACCATTGGGTACTAAATACAAATTCAAATATTTATGTCTCAGTATAAAGCTATACCTTCTTGTAGATAAGATTTGTTTTGTGGCTTTTCATTTAAGGGGATGTATAGTAACTGTGTAATGGAAACTATCATATCTAGCAGCATATTATTTAACTTCATGACATTGCAAATTTCTAATTTTTCTTCCTGGTGTTGGTTTTGTTTTGTGGCTTTAAATTAAAGGGGATGTATAATAACTATGTAATGGAGATGATCATATCCAGATATGAGGATACAATGCAGTATTCATCTCTACTTCCATATCAAAGACAGACTCCCAATGAATCTTTTTACTATATCTTGACAATAGGATGCTGGACTTTCTGCCATTGTCCATGGCCGCAATGATAGATTTATGACTGTTTATGAAGAATGATATTATTGTAATGATACAGGGGAACTCAGTGAGGGGGGAAACTGGGGAGGGGATAAGGGAAATCCCAGGGCATATGGAACTGTATCATAAAATGATAATAATAAAAAGTAGTGAAAAAAAAAACGTATAATCATACAGCTATACTGAAGTAGAATTTAACTGCCATTAAATTCATGCATTTTAATGTCTAGTCAGTAATAAATTTACAGAAATTGCTAGATGTCTAGAAATTGCTAAATTTGTTACAAATAATTATGAGAGCATTTATATCATTGGAAAACATTTTATTTTTTGAACCTGTGTGGTCAATCCCTAGGTACAGGCTACCACAGGGCCACTTTCTGCTTTTGTAGTGGATTGCTACAACATACAGCCGTTAATTTCCAGTTTCTTTTACTCCACATTATTTTTATGAAATCCATCCACTCATGTTATACTAGTTCATTCCTGTTATGACTGGATAGAATTTCATCTATGAGTGTATACATTTTGTTTCCTCAGTCCTGAACAGATTGACACTTAGATTGCTTCAAGGATTTTGTTACCATGAATAAAATTAAAGTGAAAATTCACATACAAGCCTTTGTGTGGACTGTGTGGACCTTTGCTTTTATTTTGTAAAAAAGATTTATTTATTTTACCTACAAAAGTTACAGAGAGATAGACAGAGTGGGGGGGGAGGAGAGAGAGAGAGAGAGAAAGAGAGAAGCACAGAGAGCTCCTCCACCCGGTGGCTCACTCCCCAAATGGCTGCAACAGCCAGAGCTGTGCTGCTCTGAACCTTGTAACCAGGATCCCCTTCCAAGTCTCCTGCATGTGTGCAGAGTCCCACATCTTTTGGCCATTGTCCACTTGCTTCCCAGGTTATTTGCAGGGAGCTGGATTAAAGGTGGAGCATCTGGGATTAGAATTGGTGCCCATATGGACTACCAGCACTGTAGATGGAGGATTAGACTCCAACACCACTGCTCTGGTGCTCTCCACTCAAAACTTTAAATTTGTAAACAAATGACTAAGATTATACTTTGAGCATTCCAATTTTTATAGAGGAGAGATACTGTCTTATTTACTGAAAATTGGAATAATTCCCATTGGTAATGCTATTCCCCAATTAGGATGAGTTAATTTGAATTGCAAAGGAAGAGAAGCCAGGAGACATAATAAGGGACTTAAATAAGATGAAGTTGAGATAATGAAATAACTGGCAGGCAACAGAAGCTATGACACTATATTTAAAAAGGGGGTGGGCGGGGATAGGACACAGCAACTTACTGGCAGTGGGAAATAGTCACAGGGGATCAATAAACTTACAAGGTTGTTCTGCTGAAGACACAGAATCCTTGTGGCTCAAAACTGCTTTGGTCTGAAGAGGTCATAAATGGAAAGGATGGTAATAATTAGTTAAAGTTATGTGTGTCATGGGGTGGATGCGGGAAGGGGTGGGTAGAGTGCATTCTCAGGCGTAAGGAACAGCATGAGTAGGTACAATGATGGAAGAAGTTGCCATTGGTTTTAAATCCCCTAAAGAAAGTGTGACTGGATGTAATGGGATGAAGGTTGTGCCAAGATGCTGCAGAGGACAGAGGTGGCACATTGCACAGAGCTCCTACAGTCCTCATTAAATAATATGTCATTATGCTAGAAGGAACATATCTTCCCTCGCTAAGCTACATATAGGCATGTAAACACCAAATTTCTGAGAAATGAATAATATAAAATTTAAAACTCACGTGATTATAACAGTCTCAAAAGGCAGAAACGATGCTACAAAGCCTTTAGTAATGAATAACTCAATGACTCAAAGCAGGAGTTAACTGAAGCAGCAAAAACAATGCTATTTTAGTGAAATACATGGAATATATTCCTAAAATAAATGGAAGCTTAAATAGAATTCAATTAACCCAGCTCCCTCCTTCAAACATATGTGCCATTATAATCAGATGCTATTAATTCTATTTTTAGCTAATTTTGCTTCTAGTGTTCTCTACTCTGGGAATTATGTCTCTCACAACTCAGTGCAGCTCTGTCTGTCCCAAATCATGCCTTCCCCTCACTGCTCACCACAGGCTCAGCACATGTTTTCATCTCCCTTTCTCTCCCCTCTAGTAAGAATCACTGCACCGATTTTTAACTTACAAATAATGCATATTTATTTTAGCAAAAGCTTAAGAGTTGAAAAGAGGAAAAAGCATTACAGTGTTCATTTTCTACAATGTAGAAAAATCTATAAAGATTCAGTTTATATCTTTCCAGATACTTTCTCCTGGGAATGATACATATGTATAACAATACAATCATACTGACTTTTCTTTAACAGAATTAAACCTCCCTATGCTTAGTTTGAATGACTTACTGTTTTTAATCAACCCATAGAATACTCTAGTAGATTTGCTGACCCTGTATCTACACAATGAGTTTTGACTTTTACAGTTGTTTTAGTCATTTCACATCTGATTTTATTTTGGTAAAATTTGGCGTTGATCGTAGTGTTGAGGTATTGATCTAATAAAGTTTGATTCAATTTTTCATCACATTTGAGATGTTATACTGAATCCATATGGCAGTGGAATCAACTCATGATATCGTATGTGAGGTTATTACTAACATTTGTGGTCATGTGAGTGTTGGGATGTCTGTCATTGAGAGTCTGATGCAGTGAGGTGTGGTACTTCAGAGAGGCAGAATTGAATGAAACAGACACAGAAACTGGAGCCATAAAAATCTTGTTCAGGTGCCAAGTTTGGCCCACAATTTCACTTATTTTACAAATCATTTACTTATTCTCTCAATGTAATTTTCTTTCCTATAAAACAGCATTGTTCATATTGACCCTCTTGTGGACAAGAAATGTAAGTTTGTCAAGAGCAGTCTTTAAACTGCATAGTTCAAGGGTAGTTATTGATTTGATCTTATTCATAGATTTCATTATTATTTGGGTGTATTTGGATGTATTTTTTAAAGATTTATTTTTATTGTAAAATTAGATCTACAGGGCCTGGCGGCGTGGCCTAGTGGCTAAAGTTTTCACCTTGAATGTGCCAGGATCCCATATGGGTGCCGGTTCTAATCCCGGCAGCTCCGCTTCCCATCCAACTCCCTGCTTGTGGCCTGGGAAAGTAGTCCAGGATGGCCCAAAGCCTTGGGACCCTGCACCCGCGTGGGAGACCTGGAAGACGTTCCTGGTTCCTGGCTTCAGATTGACGCAGCACCGGCCATTGCGGTCACCTGGGGAGTGAATCATCGGACGGAAGATATTCCTCTCTGTATATCTGACTTTGTAATAAAAATAAATAAATCTTAAAAAAATAGATCTACAAAGAGAAGTAGAGACAGAGAGGAAGATCTTCTGTCTGTTGATTCACTCCCCAAGCAGCTGCAACAGCCAGGGCAGAGCTGATCTAAAGCCTCTTCTGAGACTCCTACACAGGAGCAGAGTCCCAAGGCTTTGGGCCGTCCTCGACTGCTTCCACAGGCCACAAGCAGGGAGCTGGATGGGAACCGGGGCTGCCGGAATTAGAACCAGCACCCATATGGGATCCCAGCACATGCAAAGTGAGGACTTGAGCTACTAGATTGACATGCCGGGCCCTGGATGCATTTTTCAGGTTCTTTGTGCTTCAATCCAAAATGTACCATCTAAATAGATTATATGTACAAGGGCATTGCCCCTGGCACACTCAACAAATGTATCATGAATGAATAAACACCATGACATTTTTTCCCAAATGGAAAATATTATGCTTGATGACAATTCCATGATGAACAAATGAATTTCCTTAAAAAAAAGGTTTTGTAACTTGTGAGTTACTTATTCTATACAGAAGAGCAAGCCACATGTTGATGATACTAAAAATGTCTTAGATACGTTTTGTGTAAATTCGAGAATTCTGTGTTCCTGACATCTGTTTGAAGTTTCCATGCTCCATAATTTCTCCATAACATTGGAACCCTTTGATCACGTTAATGCAGGTGCTCTTCTGTGCACATGTGCACCACCTCACAGATAATACAAACCGCAATTTTATCTGTGACATGATATCCCAGCTCTCATTTTTCTATGAAATATTCATCTTTCTTCTCTTCCTTTTCTGGACCTCCTAGTTTAACTTCACAAGGCTCAGTCTTCTGCTCCTTCAGAGAACCCCTTTCCAATGTGGGAAACTTCAACTATAACTAGGAAGGAGCTTTGCTAACTCTGAAGTCTGCACTTCTTTTTCTCATGAAACGCTCAGTTCCTGTCCTCCAGACTTCTTGAACTACTGGTCATCTCATTGATGACACCTACCATCACCACTTGCTCCACAGAGGCAAGCTTATTCTTGCCTTCCCTGGCCTGGTATGGTCTTAGGCAACTGAGTCATCTTTGCAGAGTCATCTTTGACAGCTTGTTGCAACTTGGCATCCAACACAGTGAGGACCAAAGGTAGACACATCTGTGACTTCGCCCCACTGGCTTCCTGGGGTCCTGGAGCACAGTTCTTGTTGGAAAATCTAGTCTTCTAAGAGAAAAGTAACACTCTCCCTTTTACTTCTCCCTACTTGACATGGCCAGGTTATTTCAAAGCCTTATAATTTTATTTTATTATGGGAAAGATTCAGGAATAAGCAACATATATTTTAGAATTTCACATCATGCAAAATATTGGCAATGGGATGTGCATGAGCCAATGTTTCCCAGTAATTTCTTAATTTTATCTTCTTTCTTCATTTTGTCCAAATAAGATCACAGCTTAGCATTTGCAGCCATCCATTTGGATGCTATTAATAAAATCCCACTTCTTCTTAGTCACATTCTAGTCTTTGAAGAAAAAAGGCATTTAATCTCTTCTGCATAAATAGTTCCTTAAATTTGGCCCAAATTTCCCTCATTCAGTCCAGATATCTTAAAAGTCATTTTTAAAGTTCAGATATCTACTTTACAACATTGTGACTAATTACTAACAGTGTAATGTATAATTGAAAGTTACCAGGAGTGAACACCTATTCTCATGATAAAAAATGCCAGATGAGGTAACACATTTATCGATGAGCTTGTTTTAACCATTCTACAATAGATAGCTATTTTAAAATGACATTCTATATGCAATGAATTTGTATGAGTTTTGTAAAAAATAAAGATGAGGAAAAGTTTTAAAAATAGATGAGAATATGCTTTTATATGTACATGTGCTAGAAAAAGAATTAAACATACTATTTTCATTTTTCATATAAAAATCTATAGTCACAAAATTATTAAAACTGGTGATACATGATTGCTATCAATTTATTTGACACAAGTTTCAAAAAAAAGCTTGATGAAACATTTTACTTGAAGCAGCTGACACATATCTAATTGAATTGGTATACAGTACTATGGGATATACAGTACTATGGGGTTTATAATTTTGTTAATTAACATGTACAAATATCATTTCTTCAAATTATAAAAATGGAATGTAGGCAATAGGGTTTTTTTTTCCTTTTAAAAATTATTTGTAGGAAGAAGCTCATGCACTGGGTATATAATGCATTGGGTTTTTTGCAACTTTTTTTTTACTCTTCTTTAAATGTTTTATTATTTTTTTCATTATCAAAGATTTAGAAAAATGGAATATTATTCCTGTAGCCGTACACATGATAAAGTTCCTGTACATAACCAACGTAGTTTCTATATCTAGAGTGATTTTCTTTTGTCCTATCACATAATCAAATGCTGAGACAAGAGTATTAAGATCTCTTCCTATGGTAGTGGAATTGTCTCTTGCTTTCTTAAATTCAGTTTTTGCTTTGTATGTTCTGAAGCTCTGTACATTCCGTGATTAGACATATTTATCTTTATGATTGTTGTGATTTCCTGACAAAATATTTTACAAAAATTATTTATTTGAAAAAGAGGCATACAGACCTAAAGACAGAGAGGGAACAATCCCACCTACTAATTCATTCTTCAAATGTCTACAGTGGCCACTATTAGGCTAGAATCAAAGATGAGAGCCAGGGATGAAAGCTAGTTCTCCCACATAGATAACAATCACCCAGTCACTTGAGTCACCCCTGCTATCTGCCAGGGTGCACACTGGTAGGAAGTTATAATTAGGAACCAGAGATGGGCTTCCAACCCAGGTATGTGAATATGGCATATGGGCATGTTAACTGGATCAACCCTAGATCATTTATCAAGAAAGTCTCTTGGGTTGGCATTGTGGCACAATGGGTTATAGCACCACTTTTGATGCCACCAACCCATACAACAGTGCAGTTTGAGTCCTTGTTGCTCTGTTTGTAGTACAGCTGCCTGTTAATGCAGCCTTTTTGTTTTCTTTTTCAAGTTGAGAAGCAGACAGAGACAGTAAACGAGAAGTGAAAGGAGAAGGCTAGAGTATGGGGGGAGGGATAAGGAAGGGAGAGAGGGCACAAGAGAGGGAGAAACAGGGGATCTCCATCCTATCCACTGGTTCACAATAAATGCCCACGATAAATAGGACTGAGCCACATCAAAATCCAGGTATCCAGCTCAAGTGTCAGGACTTAAAATGTTCTAGCTATCACCTGCTGTCTCTCAGGGTGTGTATTAGCAGGGAGCTGAAACTGGAAGCAGGGATGCACTTTAAACCCAGGTCTTCTGATATAGGGATCATGTGTCACAACCAATCTCTGGAATGCACCAAAGGCCCATTCTTCTGTCTTAACCCTGAGTTGTTAGGCTCTCCCTTATAAAGTTCAGATACATTTTCTATATAGATTTCCTTCTTTTTAAAAATAAAAATCCAGGCCCTGCACGATAGCCTAACGGCTAAAGTCTTTTCTTGCATGTGCTGGGATCCCATATGGGCGCCGGTTCCTGTCCCGGCAGCCCTGCTTCCCATCCAGCTCTCTGCTTGTAGCCTGGAAAAGCAGTAGAGGACGCCCCAAAGCCTTGGGACCCTGCACCCACGTGGGAGACCTGGAAGAAGCTCCTGGCTCTTGGCTTCAAATCAACACAACTCCAGCCATTGCGGCTGCTTGGGCAGTGAATCAGCAGAGGGAAGATCTTCCTCTCTGTCTCTCCTCCTCTCTGTATAACTGACTTTCCAATTAAAAAAAAAAATCTTAAAAAAATTCCACTTTGCAGTCCTAGCTGTTCACATCCTCTACTTTTCATCTTTTCTTTCTTTCATTTCCAACTTCTAAAGTTCCTCACTGCATCCTCTATTTGTGAACTCTTATCCTTTTCACTCTTCAAATATACTTCTATAAATCCCTTATAGAGGATAACCTCATCTCCTTTTGGGGAGAAATGCAACTCTGGGCCATTGTGCCTTCACATATGTGGACTTGGTATGAGAAGAAGAGCCTTCCTCCCCATTTTTATAATTACCAAACTGATCACCCTTCCAATCCACCCTTCACACTATTTCCAGATTAATCCTAGATATTATTATTTTGGTGCCTTTCCCCTTCTCTCTCCTATATGAGACCAAAACAGTAGATGATTCCATAATGCTCAAATAAAGATCATATCAAGGCTATATCCATACATGGGAGAGGAAATTGACCATCATGAAAATATGTTATTGGCCCAGGCTAAAGAGTGTTATGTAAAGATGCTTAAGGTGTTCTCAAAAATCCATGAAAAAAATTCTCTGCAAAGATTTTCAAAACTTTTTGTTTGAAAGCAAATAAACCAATTTGATTAAAGTGGAAGGGTCATGGTCATAGATAATTGGGACCTCAAAACTGGAAACAAGTAAAACATGCTGGTTTCTGTTCTTTCTCTCTTTCTCCATGACACTGGGATAACTGTGGGTTTGCTCTGAGATTGAACTGAACGTCTTTCTCCCTCCTGAACATCAGATACAGGGATCTTAGGCCCTATGTTTCTGCTGTCCATCAGAACATTTGTTAACAATATGAGGTATTGCTCTTTTAGAAATAATTCAATGATTAGCCAAAAGACTTACTGCTATTAGCTAATGAGGCAATAGTAATCCAATGCTGAAATCATTAACACAAACAGGAAGCTTTTGCTTTGGTTCAAAAAGGCAACAGCTCCAGTTTTTTTTCTTTTAAATTTTTTTCTGGAAAAGATGAAGAAGGCTGGTAATTATGAAATTTTGGAAATCCTGTTTGGATAGGATCTCACTGGCTAGTCATTTATCATGGAATTACTTCTAATCAATTAAAGATTATTTTTAATAATCACTTCAGTGCTTTCCCCCAAATTCCATTATTTCATTTATTTTTAGAATGGCAATTGCCCTGGCAGCCTCTCCTCATTTCTTTTTTATTTTTTTAAGATTTTTTTAATCTGGAAAGTCAGTTATACAGAGAGGAGGAGAGACAGAGAGGAAGATCTTCCCTCTGCTGATTCACTGCCCAAGTGGCCACAGTGGCAGGAGCTGTGTTGATTTGAAGCCAAGAGCCAGGAGCTTCTTCCAGGTCTCCCACGTGGGTGCAGGGTCCCAAGGCTTTGGGGCATCCTCTACTGCTTTTCCAGGCTACAAGCAGAGAGCTGGATGGGAAGCAGGGCTGCCGGGACAGGAACCGGTGCCCATATGGGATCCCAGCACATGTAAGAAAAGACTTTAGCCGTTAGGCTATCGTGCATTTCCTCATTTTCTATCCCCTTTCTCTGTCCTCACCGTTATAATTTATTTATATAATGAAGTAGCATTAAGCAGACTAAACTTAAGGCATCACAGATACTTTACAGATTCGGGCACCCCCTTAAAAAACAAATGGGATGAGACACAAACAAGATCCAGAGGATCATACAGGCTTTCACTTCACAAATAATCTATATATTCTTAGCACAAAAATTTAATGTCTTTTATGGTAAGAGATTAATTGGTCCACCTGCAGCAGTACTCCTGATGTATGGAATCCTTTTCCTCCACAATTCCAGGCCCAAGTTGATGCACTACATAAATTAACATGTAAACCCACACGATATGGAAAATGCCAATTAGGAGATCTTCTGATGATCAGAAACAGCATGTTTCCAACCAAGCCCAAGGCAAAAGCAAATGTGCTTATCATTCCTTTCATTTTTAACTAGTGCTTTATTTTTTACAGGATCGTAAAGCACAGCTGGAAAGGGATTGGACAGGGAAACTAAGACACCTCTCCTCTCATAAAATCAGCACGGGCTCCATAACTGCACTGAGAGCTGTCAGCAATGCATCGTCGGGCAGAAGTGGGAACTTGATGCTGAGAACACTAGCTGTATATTGCTCCCACGAGGACTCATTGTCTGCTCAGGGAACAGTTTTGATACGAGAAGGAAGCAGCCCTGTTCATGACAGAGATTCAAGAATCATACTTGACACATCACACAAATGTCACCATGACATCACCAGGGCAGTTTTTGAGTTGAACATTAATAATATCGGATTTTTATTCCAATAGGTGTTCTGTTGAGACTATTCTGAAACCCAAAACAAAAGAATATGAATGGCTGTGTGTGGATGAGTTGGTCAATGACACAGACAATAGCAAAAAGGACATCTCTGGACAGAATGGATGATACAAAAGATGGATGTGAAAGAGTTTTACTTCAATGCCTTTTTGGGCACAGATGATTTAGGAACTGTCAGATGAGCTTTTGGCTCTATTGGATGATGCATGTGATCTCTTTATTCTCTTAGTCCAGGAAGCTAATAAGGAATGCCCCCCATAGTAAATCCAATTTGTTACCTCCCAGAAAGTACCAAAAATTGACCAGATTGCCCTTCACCTTCCTGCCATTGCTTTCTCCTTCCCCACAAACTCTATCTCCACTCCAGGTGAGTCCTGTTGTTTAGAACTAGGCAGTGAAGTGGACATTTCTGAAGGAGACAGATAAGCAGACTCCCCTGCTTCCATGACCCCTCCATGTGTAAAGTGGGCAGACAATCCCTCAGATAAGTAACAGGCATCTGTACAAGCATGGAGTCCTAACAGGTGTCTTGCTATCCACCTCCTTGGGCTCTCTGAACAGGAGCCTGTCATTTCATTTCTAGTTGTCCTTTATTCCTTTGCTTAGCTAAAATCTTAGGATCCTCCTAGAGATGCCATGATAGCAGCAAAAGCAAAGGGTGAAAAACTGGATAAGAATCCAGAAAGGATGGAATAGAGCAGTCACTAGGTGCTGCCTGAAGAAGAGCCCAGGTTGGAGAGCCTTGATTATTGAGTGTAAGAGCTAGAAAAGAAGACTGAAACTCTGAAAAAGACTAATTCCATGGCTAAGGACATCCTGTCTCTGAAAAATCTAATAGAAGAGGTTTCCAAGGCAAGAGAGAAGAAAAGGGACCCCTTGTTAGAGAGGAGTGCTGTGTGCTATGCATTTGTAAGTGGAAGGCTCATGCTGAAGCTGTGTTGGACATACCTAGACAATAGGATGTAGGACTGTCTGACATGGTCTGTACCACCAATGTTGGGGCACACTTAAATAACAGACTGATGAACTTATGACTGCTTGTGAAAGACTATACTATTGTAACAATATGGGGAAAATCAATCAGGTGGTGGGAATTTGAGGAGGGGGTAGGGAAACCCTGGACTCAATGGAATTGTACCATAAAATTAAAATATTTTTTAAATGTTAAGTCCATGGAAATGTGTATTGCCAAAAAGCTTCCATGGATTTAAAAAATGCATCAAAGGAAACACCTTTTAATTTCATTTTCTAGAACTATTTGAACTCTTGTATTTTAAAGAGGGAAGTACACTTAAAGCTGCTATTTGTCTATTAATTATGTGATATTTTTCTGTTCAAGTTGAGTCTGACTTTTCTCCAGTGTGGGCTGGACTTAGTAATAGGGATATGCATCTAAGAATAGAATAAAGAGAAAGTGCATGTGATCATTAAAAAAAAAGCTTATGGAAATATACATCAAAAACTATAGAGCACAATGGGGTAGCGTAGTGGCTAAAGTTCTCACCTTGCATCTGCTGGGATCTCATACGGATACCGGTTTGTGCACCAGCAGCTCTGCTTCCCATCCAGCTCTCTGTGGCCTGCAAAAGCAGTATGTGACACCCCAAGGCCTTGGAACCCTGCACCCACATGGGAAACTCTGAAGAAGCTCTTGGCTTCTAGTTTCTGATCAGCACAGCTCCGACCACTGGGGGCACCTGGGCAATGAACCAGCAGATGCAAATCTTTCTCTGTAGCTCCTTCTCTCTGTAAATCTGAATTTCCATATAAAATAAAGCTTAAGAAATTAAAACATAATTTTTGTAGTAACAATAAAAATAGTTACTAATGAATTCAATATGAGATTTATGAGAAGTAAGTTTTGACCTAAAATAATGGAGTTATTTTCACTGAGATGGGGAAAAACTACAGGAAAAGTTTTGGACAAAAGGCACCCAGGAACTTAGTTTTGGACCTTCTGAATTCTGTATCTCATTTATAAAGTGGAATAGATACATTAGGTAAGAAGTTGGATAAAATGGGTCTGAAGTTGAGGGCAGTATCCAGGGATGGAGATTTGTCAACTTATTAATGTTTAGATGGCAATTAAAGTCATGAGACTGGATGAGATCACCAAAGAACAAGAGGACATGGAAGAGGAAGAGATCCAAGGATTTAGTCCTAGGACATTACAGTCCCAGAGATTAGCGAGATGAGGATGAATCAGCAAAGGAGACAGAGGATCAGCCAGTGAGAAAGGAGAAAAATCCAAATAAATGAAGAAAATAAAGCCAGAGAAGTCAAAACTATTTGCCATGGGAGAATGAAACCCTAACTTTGGATACTACCACTCACAGCTCAACTCATGACACAGGAAATCTGTGTTAGGGACCCAGAATAGCAGCCTATTATTATTTATGGAATCTTTCATTAAAATAGTCCAATCTCAGGACAATCTAGCTATGTCTGTAAGCAATAAAAATGACTAAAAGATGAAAAAAAGGACAAAGAGATATTTAGAGGAACAGAGAGCAACTTGCAGCCTTACTTCATAAAAGACAACTTAGTTTAATGAATACTTAACCAGATAATCAGGCAGTATAGTATTTTTACCTAGAGTAAATTTATCACACACTAAGTACATACACATGCAAATATCCACATACCGTAAAACAAAGAAGGAAGCAATGCATACCTATAGTTCCAAAACAAGAACACAAGAGGACACTTGGTGTAGTGATTAAAGTGATCATGTGGGGCTCAGTATTGTGGCACAGATTAACCCACTGCCTGATACACCCACATCAAAGTTGCTCTCCAATTTCTAGGTATTCTTCCACAGACCCAGTCCCCTGACTAAGTGCCTTGGAAGCCTAAGATGATTGCTCAAATACTTGAATTTCTACCATCCATGTGGGACTCCTATACTGCATTCCTGCTTCCTGACTTCACTGTTAGTTATTTTGTGAATGAACTAGTGTTTTCCCACTATCTGTATGCCTTTCAAATAAACAAACAGATCTTAAAGCAATGGTCAATTTAATGTTTTGAAAGATGATTATATTCTACATTGGGTGCCTTGGTTTGAGTTCCAGTTCTATTCCATTTCCAGCTTCTTGCAAATCCAGACACTTGATGGTTCAAATGATCGGGTTTCTGCCAACCATGTATGAGACCTGAATTGTATTTTTGTCTCTAAGCTTTGGTTCTAGTTGGAGCAAACCAGCAGATGGAAGTTTTCTTTTCATTTAACCCTTTCTTTCAAACAATTTTGTAATGTAAAAATGCTCTGCAGCTTCTGTAAGACATTGAAGTTCTGATTTTCAATTTTGCGAAAAGCTGAAAATAGCAGCATTACTTCTATTAAAGCTTGCAACAACCAACAAAGCAGAACAAAAATCCATAGCAAAAACTCTCCACCAAATCTTCAAATCTGCAACATTTCTGTGATTTGAATAACAGTTTAGATAGCCCCCAAAGCCCATGTCTTGCGAGTTTGGTCCTGACACCTTTGTTAGTGGTTAATTAAGAAGCTTGGTGACCTGATCTACTTAAGGCACCTAGGAGACAGGACCAGTGAGGAGTCTTTTTGTCATTAAAGGGGCTTGGCTTCAGAAGCCAATTGTCAACATAGAACTCCTTATTTCAACCAAGTTTGGTTTAATTCTCGTCTCTGCTTGCTGGCATGCAATTCTACTTTCATACACTGTCATCCAAACCATCCACCACTTCATCAGACATCAAACCAATGGGATGTTGATTCTTGAAGTGTGAATCCTCCAAACTGAAAGCAGAACAAAATTTCTTTTTTCCTAAGCAGTTCTCAGGTATTTTAGTTAAGGTTATAAAAAGATGGCTAATACAGAAAATTAGGAGAGTCTTTGTAATTGGCTTACTGGTAAAGACTGGAAGAGAAATGTGGATGGTAAAGACCAGAATAACATTTATTTTCAGATGGAAATAAGAATTCTGTTGGGAATTGGTGTAAAGCTAATTTTTTGGTCACAAAAATGTCTTCTTGTTTCCATGCCCTGAGACTTTAAAGGAGACTAAATTCAACGTAGACAAAATTTTAAATCTGAAAACATTCAAGATCATTAATTCTAGAAACCTAATTGTAACTACAACTTTGTCTTCCTTTTTGTTAACCTACTACTTCTGTTGCCATTCTATTGTTGGAAAACAGTCTTTATGTAAAAAGGAGAAAATAAATTAGTCTTCATAGAATCCTTCCAGTAATCTAGTAGCTCCTCCCATGGTCATTAACAGATTCAAGAATCCATCACTGAATTACTATTCTTGCCAAACCTGAAACACCTAGCCTGCCACTATCCCGCCTAAACACACATCTGCTCCGTTATGTATTCCTGATGTTATGTCAACCCTGAATGAACTCAGTGACCTGCTTTCATGGCAATTGTCTCCAGGCAGAACATTCTGCTTGAGAACGTCACACAGAACAGATGATAGCATCACTCTAAATCTGATGTCAATAATCTCAAGCGAGTCTTCCTTTATGAGGCCTCTTCATCCTTCCCATCTCCCCACCACTATGTTAAACTTTTAGCTCTCTTTTCTAATTGACATTCTTCTCATTTGGAAGACATCTCTTCTTGGGACAATTGAAGCCAATGGACAGGATCTCCCCCTAATGCCCATTTCTAACCCTAGAAGTCTGCCTATATGAACATGCAAAATTCACCCGCTTACACTGTCATGCTCATGTTTTCTCTCCTTCAGGAAAATTACACTACTCAATCCATTTATTTCCTTATCATTGACACTTAAAACACACACATTTTTCTCATCTTGAAAACAACAGCAAAAAACCTTGTCCTCAGCTAACCTTACATTCTCTTCTAGTTCCTGCTCCCTCTCTTCTTGGTTGAGAAGCTAAGTTTCTCAATATTGGCTTTACTCACCAGTTGTATTTTCTTGACCCCTCAGTTCACTATGAAATAGCATCTGTGTCAAATACACAAACAAAACTCTCCCTGTAAAATCAGCAGCAAGAGGATTTCACCAGATTATTCTTCATCTTTAACTGTTGGCATTACAAGTCACCTTCATTCTCTAAACATTCTCCTGCTTCTATGTTTGGCCTTAAAAAAAGATTTATTTATATTTATTGGAAAGGCAGATATACAGAGAGGAGGAGAGACAGAGAGGAAGATCTTCCATTCGATGGTTCACTGCCCAAGCAGCCTCAATGGCTGGAGCTGAGCCAATCTGAATCCAGGAGCCTGGAGCCTCTTCTGGGTCTCCCACGTGGGTGCAGGGTCCCAAGACTTTGGGCTCTCATGGACTGCTTTCCCAGACTGCAAGCAGGAAGCTGGATGGGAAGCAAGGCTCCGGGATTAGAACTGGTGCCCATATGGGATCCCGGGGCATTCAAGGCAAGAACTTCAGCCACTAGGCTATCACACACAGGGCCCTATCTTTGGCCTTTTAAAAACATCTCCATGTATTCAAACTTCTCTGCCTAGACACTAAATAGTGGAAACCTTGAGGGCTTATTCTGAAATCTTTTCATGGAGATTGTATTCCTTGCCATTGAACTTTCCATTATAGAATGGTGACTCCTAATCCAGTCTTATTGACTTTATCATCAAGCTCTAGCCTCTTCCATATCTATTCAACACTCTTCTCTAAGACATCTCAAAGTCACGTCCTCAACAAGTCTAAGACTGACCAAGCCATATTCTTTAGGTCTGTATCTGATGCATTTTTAACATTCCTTTTTTTAGGGGATGATTATCATTATACAGTGATGTTGATAACTAATAACTAACCATACTTAGTCTGGGTGAGGCACCATTTATTACTACATATTTGATGTTGTGATTACCAAATACCACAATCCTCTCAAAGATGAGAAAATTCTGGCACAGAGTAGTTTGGGGATCAGCCTAAAACTGTATCACTTTAAGTGGTACAGTTAGGATTTCTGACAAAGGTAAGATATGGAAGAAATTATAAATCACAACATTTTTTTATGTTCACCATACATTTTGGTTAGGAACTTGTGCTTCACTTCAGAGGCTATATTTTTCTCAAGATATCAGATTAGCAGACATATATTTTTCAACTAAAATATCTCACCTATTTATTCCACTTTACTTATCTCTATCAAGTCACCACTAGTAATCATTACTCGTATAAACTGCTGCCATCTCTCTTTTCAGCTACAATAGACCCCATCCTTCTGACAGGACAATTCTTTTAAAAATATGATTTTGATCGCATTGCTTATCCTTAATATTCCTAGAGTAATGGCCAAAAACTTTCTGTAGTCGACCTCCCAGTGCATAATTTAGCCCCTGCCTCTCTTGCCAGCTTCATCTCTCAGCACGCCACTGGCTTGATGCAATTGAGTCACACAGCTTAGATTTCCTGTCCCCCTCAAGTAGAGTGCTTGGCTAGCCCTCTCCCATATAGGCTCTGAGCTCCCTCCCCCATGATGCCATTCTGTAAGCAGTCTCCAAATTCTTCACTTCGCTAATCGATACTCATCTTCCAGACTTGCCTGGACAGTTCCTCTCTCTGTAATCCTTCCCTGACACTCCAGCCTGGACTGGGTTTTTTGTTCTGGCTCTCCATGAAGAACCTTCACCTGAGTATGCATTCATCTAGTGTGCATGATTAGCATATTTGCCCAATAAAATGTAAGGCACATGTAAACGTAACTATTTTTGTTCTCATTGGGATTCCTGATGTCTGGTTCTTGACACACAAGAAGCATTGATGATCCTAGAGATCCCAGTTGTCTAACTGCCATTTCTGTAAGCTTAGGGGTTCTGGATCAGCTTGCCTGTCTGTGTGCCTTCTTCCTACTTCCTTTCCATCCTTCTTCCTTTTTCCTCCTTCCCTCCCACCGTCCCGCCTTCCTTCTGCTTATTTTTCATTTATAATATTTCAATGAAAAAGAACTTGAGCTACTTAAGTCATTTAAAGTGATGGGTTTATAGGAGGCTTCCATATGGTCGGTCCTGGGGGTGAAAAATCGTTAGAAAAAAATTTCAGTATCTGCTTAGCTCTAATTTTAGCACACATACTCCAACTTAGAGTTTCTTCCACGATACTTGCTCTCACTTTTTCAGCCACTCTTCTTTAAGACTGTAACTATGGCTGGTTAACTGTCATATGGAAAATATTTGATGAATGGATTATTATTAGAATGCAAAGATTGAAAAAGAATTAAGATGTTTCTTGCCTAGTAATAAAATTGACCAATCAATAAGCATTATCTACGTTATAATAGAACAAATGCAGAGACCAGAGATCAAAGCTTCTTATTGGTCACTTGCAGCTCCCTCTCCATGCCCAGCCCCCTTCCACAATCCATCCAGTTCCAGAGAGAATAAAAAGCCAAACCTCAAGCTTCTGAATCAATAAACTCATGGGGTGGGATAAATACACATGCCGGTTTCTGTGACCCTAAGTCACTTCTTTCTTCTCATGCCCCATCCCTGTCAAGGCCTAGGAGAATTCAGAAGCATGATATACTCAGGTATTTGAGGGTGTTCTGAACCCTTTCTCTTAAAACTTGGTTAACCACTCCACTTTCCTTAGATCGCAGCCTTCAAGAAATAAACTCAGCTATTCAGTTTCAGCAAATATCCTTCAAGATGGACAATTATTGATAGACCAAAGTATTCTACTAAATTTGCTATTGTAATTATGTGAAAACAAGAAAAACCTTTACTCTGAATAAAGTAACAAGTGCTATTCAATTCATCAGAAAAAAAAATGGATTTTAGTCAGGAAAGGATTGAATTAACATGGCATTCAATTTGTTTTCCAGTTTAGTGGGAAACTTGTATGTACCAGTTGCTATTCTGGGTACCCTGGAGAATAAAACCATGCTATGTTCATGGTGGAAGAGTATTAGGAGTCATAATAGATGAGAGCAGAAGTGATCTAGATTGGTAACTGGATGTTAAAGAAACTGACATTTCAAATCCCCTCTTTCTCAAGCTTCATCCACTTCAAGGCCTATGAAAATGCAGGTTCTTATATACTCATACACTGTGGCAGAATTCTGGGCTGAAAATCCTAGATTTGCCCTCAGCATATTCAGTTTAGTGTTTTGGAGATTGTATGAATGATAACTGCTACTATAATTGTACAGCTTTCTGAAGCACATGAAAGCATTTGTCACATCCCTGGGAAAGAGGAGAGCTTCACCCAAGAGCAAATATGGAACCAAAAAAACAAAAGACCCACCAAATCCATGAATCAGGTCCTGTTCTGTGACTAGCTTAGTTTTTCCTCCTAATTTAATCCTAGAACAGCTACATTAAAGGAGGATCAACTTCATAATCCTGAGAATGCCTCTGTTCTCCAACCTGAAGTTGTCACATTGGGACACAACACTAATTGTTTCCATAGTGCACAGCTGTTATGCCAAAAATAGAGACCCATGACTTCATGTGCAGACTATGAGCACAGGCAAGAGATCTGTTATCAATAAACCCAGGCTCTCTAGTTTGATCTTCTAGAGAACTGGGTAAGAAATATATCCATCAGCTTAGCTCTTGCAGTTTCTCTCTAGAAGTGAACAATGTGAGGCAATACTTTCTGCAACTTTCATAGTTTAAGGAACAAAGAATTGCCCATGGGCTAAATCCAGTACATCACTTGTTTTTGTAGCAACAGCCGAGTTGAGTGTAACACATACCATATGGCCCACAAGGCCTAAAGTATTTACCATCCCATCTGTTGCAGAAAAATTGTGCTGACCCCTACTTGAAACTAGAAAATTAAACAGCAACAACAAAAATGTAGGCAGATTCCTCATTGTTAGAAGGTTGTTTTGTAATTAAGAAGTAGATATGAATTATAAAATACAGTTTCTTATGTAGTTAAATTTATGACACTACAGTACAGATTTGTAGGAATCTTATGAATACAAGGACTGAAATACTTGTACAACTCTTTTGATAAATACATAACACGATTTATCCAAGAATGTTCTTGTTTTAAGATACAAGGTAATATTTTAGGTGCCAGAATTAGTGGCATGGTATTTATCATTGCATCCCGAGGAAACTATTTATCTCTCATCATGATACACACAGGGTCTTGCACTGAAAGCTCAAATATTGTTTCCTGTACAATGAATGTAAAAGCTTCATAATCCGTAACACCCCTTTGAAACTTTTCATAGTCTTAAGATGACTCTTATATGATAAGTCACTTTTGGTTGATTCAGTTTTGTTCTTCATTAGCACTACGATCAAAGAAATTGACTTAATGTCCTTTTTCATTTTTTTTAAATAAAGAGCACAGATTTCATGCAGTTCATACATACAATTCTAAGAATATTCCCATTTCTCCTTCCTTCTTCTTTTTCTTTAATTTTTGTGATAACAGACTTGTAACTTATAATCACAGATCTAAAGTGACACTAAACAGAGTTCAACAAGTAAAAGGTAGAAAGATCACTATTCCATAGTTGTATAGAAAAGGGTTATAAATAAAAACAAAACCCCAAGATCTCCTACATTAAATATTTTTATGCTGTTTATATTAGATAACATAAATCAGAGAAAATATGTGATAACTGCATTTAGGGGCCATTCTTATATCACTAAACATAGTGGTCTTCAGGTGCATAAAGATTTCATTCTTTTTGTGCTAATATCTCATCCTGTACATACACACACACGTACATTTTCTTCATTCAGTCGTCAGTTACTGAACATGTAGGTTCATCCTGTATCTTAGTGATTGTGACTTAAGCTGCCATAAATAGAGAGGTATAGGTAACTCATATGCTGATTTTATTGTATGTTACTATATTAATATTTTATTTAAATATTGAGGTAGAGTATGTTTTAGACAGGTTGGGTCTCAATCTTTTGGAACATATTATGAATATGCAATAAAATTTTTCCAACCTTATTGTAATTCACCCATGTTTTTTAACAAATTCTTGCTTTTAGTTGATGTGAAACAGTTCATAAGATAGAATGATCACACATAGCTTGACATTTGCATTTTACCTCATGTGTCTTGTAACAGAAATACCCAGCAAACATTTTATGAGAGGTGAAATTTTAATCTACCTAATCTTCATAAAAACATACATTTACATATAAGATTTTAAAAATCTAACTATTTTGCTAAGTAGTCAAAAAGTTTTTCAGAGTTGACAAAACTAATAACATTTGTTTTATTTTAGCTGTGCAGGTTTGAAGAAGTAGAAAAGCCCCAGGTACTTTCTTTTTGAAGGCAGAGCACAGTACATGAGTTAGACCCAGACACACACAAGGGACCAAACATTTTGTGGTTAAATCAGGCATCAAGTTAGGGGCTCCATGATGTCAGCTGACACAGGTTGCACTACCATGGATAAACCTGGGGAGTTCTCCCAGGGCAATCTGAACATGCTGGACTCTGTTCTGGATGTGACTGAAGTTACTCCCAGCCTTTTGATATGTTATCTAATACACAATTTTGAATCCTGGAACCCTGTAAGAAAATCAGATCCCAAGTGGTTCATTTTGAATACCTAAAACATAGCTTGATGTCCCAAAAGAAACTCAGATTAGCCCTTGAGTGTTTCTCTGCCGATGAGGCCCTTTGGATGTGCTGAGCTTTCTCAGACACACAGGAGGATGAATCTACTCTTAGTTCATGAATAGCATCGTTGTTGTCTCCTCTTGTGTGGATCCAGTGTTTGGCACATAGGGTGGAGACATACAGACATGATCTAAGTGACGCAAATCATGAAGAAAGTCACAGACCCAGTTCAGTGCCAAGACGTGCACACATGCAGCAGTAATTAGCCAGAAGGCGATTCCCAAAGTGATCTCACAGAGAACACCACCCTCAACTTAGACACAGGGTGGAGGGGGGGAGGGAACTAAGCTGAACATTGTAGATCAAGCTCTTCATTTTTAAACTGCAGATGAGCCTAGAAGACTTACGTAAGGCTCTAGAGCTAACCAGTGTCATTGCCAGAATTGTAGCCCTGGGCTCCTGCCCAGCAACCCAGGTACTCCCTGTTGCCCCATGCAGAGAGAACAAAATCCAAGTACTGAGAGGATGGTTCAACTACATATCCAGCCAGTCTTTGACTTTGATTTTATTATGAATTTAAGAAATTCTCCATCAAATGTAACCACAAATATTGTATCCAACACAAACAATAGCACTGTTTCAAAGGTTTGCACTAGAAAAGTGAGAAAAACTCCATTTTATTCTAATCTCAAGACACAGCCCAAAGCAGACAGAAAAGCAAATCTATGTCAGTAAGAAGAAAAAAAAACGCTCTTCTTTGAAAGAGAAAATAGGATTGGTTGGCACAGATTCAGGGTGGAGTAAGAAGAGTCCACATTTGAGAGTATTAACTCGTTTTTCAAAAGAATCTGCCAAGAGTCAGAGGAAATCCCAATAATCTCAGCAGAGGGAAAGTTTCTTCTCTTTCTTGAAGATTTTGGGAAAAATAGAGCCTATCCCTCCATTATTTTTTCCTGCTCACATAAAATTAGCCTTCATTGCAAAACTGTAAGCATTATTCAAATAAATTTGTTATTAAAGAATTTTCAATTACAAATTTTGAGTTACATAAGGAGTTGAAGGATTTCTTTCAAAAGAATATCCACATGGGCATATCCTCACAGATCTTGGTTATTCCTCTAAAGTCTTGCTGCAGTCTAAATTCCAGCACATCCATGTGCTTGGATGGCCATCAACCTCTGCAGTTGTTCAGGGTTGTGTTACAAATGAGAAGGGCACTCTTACCATCTTCTCATGGGTCCTGAGTTCCAGGTGACCAATGTCTGCTGGATGAATTACTGGCTGAAGGTTTAACCAAGAAAACATCTCTCTTATCCCATAACATTGATCAGCAGTAAAAATCAGAAGCACTGGTTTAGCTTAGAAACATGCTGGTGTTGCTTCTATAAAGGATGTGGTGCATAGGTGGACATCTGGAGAGATAACTAGTTCCTTCCAGTGCATACAAATGAAAAATACTATGAACCCATGAAATCAACACTCAGCTGCTCAGTGGCAGATTATGCCATGTTTGGAGACTCGGGGATACAGGTTGAGTTTGGGGGTCTTACTGTTGCTCCTTTCTAATTTTCAAAAGTGCTCAAGAATTTAGAATCCAGTAACTCTAAGTTTGTTTTCACTTAGTGCAGAGAGTCCTCAGCCTTTCACATGAACAGAACATGACTGTGTTATCCAGGTACTCCAATTGACCCCATCTCCTCTTCCTGAAGCTCAAGAGCCTGGGAGCCCTAGCTTGCTGCTTCCAAGTCCTGGGACAATCCCCAAAGGAGAGCAGCCCTTCAGTAAGTGCTAGAAGTCTTTGTGTCTGCAGCATTCCTTCTACCTCTCCTTAAAGGGCAGGGGAGGAGGAAAAGTAAAAATAGGCAAAAACTATTGGGAAGGTCTGTGAGTCCCAACTGTCAGTCCCTGTTCCTCTGTCTCAGGCTCAAAATGAAACGATGGAGAAATAGCCATTGAAAGTGTAATGTCACATGCATCATGCCATAAGATTTTTTTCTTTAAATCCAAATTAAAACTGAGTTATGTCAGAGTCCAATAAGCATAAAGATTATAAAGCTGCTTTCTTGGTAATTATAACTGCTTCAGGAAAGTTCCATGGCCTTTGATACCATTTTCTGAATTATATAAATATATAGCCTTCCTTCCAAATGCCTTGCAAGCTTCAGGCCAATATTTATATCTTGGTAGAGACTTTCTGACGTTGCCTGGCAACCTTTAGAGGGTCCAGCTGACGTGTGGCTGGAATTGGGGCAACTTATTCAATGTGAGATGAAAGGAGGGCTTGTATGCTTCAACAAATTATTTCCTCCTAATGCTATCTGGAATCTGAAATACATCCAGTAGAGAAGACAACCCTGATTCTTTGGCATTAAAACATGGACCACACAAACATTATTAAATTAAAGACAAATATGCAGGGGGATTAGGGCATTTAGTTGTCACCAACTATTAACATCTTATTTGGAATGAGGGTGTTAACAGTATTTTAAGAGGAAGCTAGCAGGAATGAGTCATTGTCTATAGACATTTTGAGAAAATGTGGTGATACATTTTCTGGAGCCAACAGCATTGCAAGCAGAACACAAGTCTGGAACAAGGCAAATGAGTCTTCAGGTATTGGGTATACCAGCTCCAGAAAGGACAATTTGGGGAATGTAGATGTGCCCCCAAGGCAAAATGTGATCTTATTTTCATGTCTATCATTCATTCTGGATTTTCCCCTCTAATTATCAAACACATCTTACAACACTGAATACTAAACAATACAAATGAAAGTAACTAGCAACTTAAGGAGTTTGGTTAAAAGGTATGGAACAGATGTTGATGGAAATTGAATTTCATTCATCTGTTTATCAAGATGCTTGTTTCTCTTTGTCCCAGCCAAACTGTAGCCTTTAAAAATAAATGAATTAGGGCCCAGCACGATAGCCTAGCAGCTCAAATCCTCACCTTGAATGCCTTGGGATCCCATATGGGCACTGGTTCTGATCCCCGCAGCCCTATTTCCCATCCAGCTCCCTGCCTTTGGCCTGGGGATGCAGCTGAGGACAGCCCAAGGCTTTGGTACCCTGCACCCATGTGGGAGACCAGGAAGAGCTCCTGGCTCCTGGCTTCAGGTTGGCTCAGCTTCAGCCATTGCAGCTGCTTGGGGAGCGAACCATCGGAGGGAAGATCTTCCTCTCTGTCTCTGCTCCTCTCTGTATATCAGCCTTTCCAATAAAAACAATAAATATTTTTTTTTAAAATAAATGAATTAGGAAAAGTTCATTAAAATCAGATTTTAAAATGGAAATTAAATCAGAAAGGGGATGTGAAGGTTGTTGCTAATAAAACCAACACACTTTTTGTCATGTAAGGAATGGCAGTAATATGAGCTGAGAATGGTGTGTTTTAAAAAGCAGGAAAATTGGGAAGGGGATTTTCATCCCTCCACTAATCAGTTGATTCCCAAAATCATTTTTTCCCAGCTGATAATCTCACCTTAATAGCATAGCACATCGGATACCTAGAGTCTTTAGCACTGCCACTAAAACATCTGTACCATATTTTAGAAGATAAAACATGGAAACTGAAGTAGGTGAGATAATTACGTGAAAATTATTTGTAAACTGAAAAGAAGAGCAATCTGTACTGAAAGGAATCTACAAATACTTGTAATTGCAAATATTTGTGAGGCATTTTTCAGATGTGAAAATTATTCTCTAGGCCAATGAGAGAAGACTGCTCATTTAAAAATAATAGTACAGATTCCCGGGCCTGGCGGCATGGCCTAGTGGCTAAGTTCCTCACCTTGAACACGCCGGGATCCTATAGGGGTGCCGGTTCTAATCCCGGCAGCTCCACTTCCCATCCAGCTCCCTGCCTGTGGCCTGGGAAAGTAGTCGAGGACGGCCCAACGCTTTGGGATCCTGCACCCGTGTGGGAGACCTGGAAGAGGTTCCTGGATCCTGGCTTCAGATTGACACAGCACTGGTCGTTACGCTTACTTGGGGAGTGAATCATTGGACGGAAGATCTTCCTCTCTGTCTCTCCTTTCTCTCTGTATATCTGACTTTGTAATAAAAAAAATAATAGTACAGATTCCTTTCATAAGTCTGTTAGCCATTTGGATCTCTTCTTTTAAAAAATACCTGTTCATTTCCTTTGCCAATTTTTTTCACAGGGTTTTTGTTGTTGTTCCTGGGTTTCTGAAGCTCTTTGTAAATCCTGGATATTAGTCCCCTATCACTTGTGTAGTGTGCAAAATTTGTCTCCCGTTCTGTTGGTTGTTTCTTCACTTTGTTAATTGTTTCCTTTGCTGTACAGAAGCTTTTTAGTTTGATGCAGTATCATTTGTTTACTTTGTCTTTGCCTGTGCTTTTGGCATCTTTTATAAGAAGCCTTTCCTTGTTCCTATTTCTTGGAGAGTGCATCCTATATTTTCCTTTAAGAGTTTGATGGTTTCTGGGTGTATATTTAGGTTCTTGAATCATTTAGAGCTGACTTTTGTATCATGTGACAGGTATAAGTCTTATTTCTTAATTCTGCAAGCTGCTATCCAGTTGTCCCAATAGCATTTGTTGAATAGAGGAGGCTTTTTCCCTGGATTGTTATCAGTTTTTTGTTGAAAATTAGTTGGCTATCCATGAAAAGATGTTCAGGCTCCCTAGCCATCAGGGAGATACAAATGAAGACCACATTGAGGTACCACCTAACTCCAGTGAGGTTGGCCTACATTCAAAACTATACTAACAACACCTGCTGATATGGATGTGGGGAGAAAGGTACCCTCCTTCACTGCTGGTGGGAGTGCAGACTAGTACAACCACTATGGAAATCAGAATGGAGAATACATAGAGAGTTGCAAATAAACCTGCCATGTGACCCAGCTATCCCAATCCTAGGAATATAACCAAAGGAAGTAAAAACTGCATATGAGAAGGGGATCTGTAATCCTATATTTACAGCAGCACAATGTACAACAGCAAAGACATAGAAACAATCCAGATGCCTATCCAAAGAGGAGTGGTCAAAGAAACTGTGGTATATCTACTCCACGGAATATTATTCAGTCATTAAAAAGAATGAAATTATACTATTTGCAACTAGGTGGTCCCAACTAGACAGCATCATCCTCAGTGAAATAAGTCAAACCCAAAAGGACAAATACCATATGTTCTCTCTAATATAAGGAAACCATAATGCAAATTAGGCTTTTGTGTTTTCTTCTTGTCAGTTATGTGTTGGTTATTCAATGATGTGTTTTTCGATTCTATGTTGACAATTTTTTTCTCTTTTTTCGTTTTGTCTTAGTTTTAACTTCATATCTATTGTCAGCCTTATGTCATGGAAAATGGGATAAAAAGATATATACTTTAGTGCATTTTTGAAATCCATGTAGTTTGTTCATACTATGCATTTTCCATGAGATTTTTAAGACCCTTGCTATTATGCTGTGCTTTTTTTTAAACATGTGAAAACAAAGACTACAGGGGACTATTTTTCTGAAGTCATATGCCCAGTTTACTCTTTACCCAGTTTTGGAAAAGAGTAAAAGAATAGCATTTGTTTCTCTGTCCAGTGATTATTTTTCTGCCTCATGACCTTCCTTCATCACAACACACCCTGCTTGTGATTGAAATGGGTTTTCATTTAAACTGGGCTGCCTAGATGTAGTTAGCATTTGTCCTCTAGAGTATAATCCTACAGAGGATTCAGAATAAGTTCAAATTGAGTCTTGAAGCCAGTAGAGGCAACAACTATATGACAGTTCAATTTGGATTGTAGAGTTTTAACATTTGCTTCTTAATGACTCACAAACACAATATATATAAAGGGGCTGAGACTTAATTTATTGAATATTCTTTTCGTGTGAGGCAAAGTAGCCAATTTCATTTTTTTATTTCATCTAAGAAATCAGTGTAGATTTCAGAAAACTAGTTTTTCTATTCATTTTTGGAAAACAAAGTGAGTTCCAGAAAAATAGTCATTTTTTTTAAAGAAGGTGACTGAAAAGTGATCAAATTTATAAGTAACAGAGGCATGGACTCAAATGGTTTTAAATGAAAATTGTTGCTAATTTCTTATTTCTTAGTTTCAGTTGTAACTACAAAAAATACTTAGCAATTAATTAAAAGTAATGCTGCTATTAGAGAAGTATAGCTTTATGGTGTATAAAGAGGGATAGTCTAGAAAATCAAGCCTGCCAGAGATGTTTGGGATCTAAAAAGTGACAGCTAAGTTGCTCACAGATGGTCTAGACAAAAAAAAAAAAAAAAAAAAAAAAAAAACAACAAAACTTCTCCATATTGACCATAAGTTGATCATTTCTAATATATTTATGTAAAACCTAATTATTCTATACACTAATGGGTTTTACATAAACAGCATTGGCATAATTATTTTGTCTTGGAAAAAGGATACTTGAATGTTTAAAAGTTAAAAGTGTTTACATTTGAATCTATTAACAGATATTAACATGGGAAAATGTTTAGTTTACAATCCTGCAATTAAATTTGAGTAAGCAAATAAGAATCAGGTATCAGTTGATTTTCATAAACATTACCAGAAAAACATCAGATCCACACATAAGAGCAAAATGCCCTCTCATTTAACAAGTGAGCTATAGGAGTAAGTAAAAAACTTAGAAGTCTCTCCTAGGATCTCTCTGGCTTGGAGAAGATGGGTGGGTTAGCAAGAATCTCCCATATCAAGGCTACATGCTATAGACACAGGGATAATTTAGCCTACCTGTTTGGAGAAGTTTCAGATTTAAGTTTTGCCTACCTAACTTTTTGCTCTTAGCTCCTGGCTTCACATCTACACAGCTCTGGCCATTGTAACTGCTTGAGGAGTGAATCATCAGACAGAAGATCTTCCTCTCTGTCTCTTCTCCTCTCTATCTGATTTTCCAATGGGAAAAAAAAAATCTACTTCAAAAGCCAAATGTTGTGTTTGCTTAATAAAGAGTGTGTATTTGAGGATAGGTAAAGGAGTAGTTAGAAATAAACTGTTTGTGCTGTTAATAAAAGCCCTTCTTTGGCAATTAAATAATGCAGAGTTCAAGCCTAAAGTGCCTTGAATGTGGGCAAAGGCAAGAGACCACTGAGGGTTTTGTGATGTCCTAAATTGTGATACAGGGTAAAAGAGACCTGGGGTATCGAGAGATTCCATCTTGTGGGCTAAGCATGAAGTCTTGTGCCTTGTGATCAGTACCATCCAACTGACCTGGTTCTTGATGACTAAGGGACTCACCAACTGGATGGACATGCTTATCTGGTTTTATGTTTTATACGATTTTGTAGCTTTTATTTAAAATCATTTTGTTAACACATTTAAAAAATACCATTTTTTTTTAAAGGCAGAGTGAAAGAGTCATAGAGATCAGCTCTGCCTGTTATGGCCACTTGGGAAGTGAACTAGTAAATAAAAGATCTCTTTGCCTATTTCTCCTTCCCTCACTATAAATCTGCATCTCAAATAAAAATGAATAACTTTAAAAAAAATCTGTTTCTTCCCAAATACATTAGCAGAGCGCTAGAGGAGAAGTGGAGTAGAGCTTCAGTTTACACAGATTGTTAATGTCTTAAAATCTGTATTCATATTTCACATTTGTTCTGGTTAAGGAATAGAAAAATTTGCTCATGATCCAAAGACAAAATAACAAAATCCCCTGCAAAAAGCTATTATTCAAAACAAAACATTTGGGGAAATTCTATGAAAATACTGCAAATTGGTAAGAAAAGGCCTTGTTCAAAGCCTTCCCCATTCTCCCCAAAAAACAAATCCCCCTTTATCTATGCTTAATTTATCCTTATTAATAGCCTTTAACACATTACACTATCCTATTTAATTTGCCAATTTTTTTACTAGTATATATACTTCATAGGAACAGTAACCCTTTTCCTTTTTTATGTCTTTATTTTTCCCATTCTAATTTAGGTGCTTATGAAAATTTTTGTGAAATACAAATTTCATGATGCTACTCTAGAGATAAAATTATATACGGAATGCTATGACACAAACTTCTACATGGAATCACTACGGTCCAGGAGTTGGTAGCCAGTTGCATCCAGTCTGGCCTGGATCCACTTGTTCCTTAGGGGAAGGTGGGGGTGTAGGTCAGCTACAGGATAGATCTTGGATCTGGTTCTCTTTAAGCTATCTTGGGCACAAGTCCACTCTGCTACCTGATTGCAGGATCAATTCACATTCACACTTTTGGATCAAAGCCAGTCTTGAAATAGCCTCAGAAGTGAAACAAAAAGTTTTTAAGAAGGCCCCAAAAGATGTGATCCTTAAGCCAACATCACCTATCAAAGATTTCCTAAGAGTTTTCTTTAAACAAACAATTGTCCATGTATTTTCCCAATCATCCTAATCAACATTTATGCCCAGTTTTTCCTTCTTGTGTGTGTGTGTGGTCCTGGAAAAATGGAATTCCCAAGCTCTCTTCCAGAATTTATTTCCACTTACCTTTTGTCCATAAGCAAAACTACATTCTCAAAGTCATGTGCCAAGTAATATCATCAACATTTATTACTCTACTTTTTCTCTATTTAGTCCTCTCAGAGATTTTAAAATCAGAAAATAATTCCAACTACTAGTTATCTACTCTTACATAACAAATTAAACAAACCTTATTGGCTTTTACAATATGCATTTATTATCCATGCAGTTTCTATAGACAAGGAGCTTGGGAGCAATTTGGCTGTATGGCTCTGGTTCAGAATCTCTCAGGAGGTTTAAGATGAGGACTCAACCAGCATTGCAGTCATTTGAAGGCTTGACTTGGGCTGGCAATTGTACTTGTATATAATGAGCAAGTCTGTGCTGGATGGAGGCAGTAAGACTCATCCCTCACCATGTGAATCTCTGCAGAATATTCCTGGAGTATCTCAGGACCTAACATTTGCCTCTCAGCAGGCTGAATGATCCAAGAGAATGAGCAAAGTAAACTGAAGTGCCTTTTATGGCCTACCCTAGGAAATCCCACAACTTCACTTCTATTTTCTAATGGACACATAGGCTAATCTTGACTCAGTACATGGGATCTATATGGGGCATGAAAACAGATGAGAATAATCAAGGATCATCTTGGATACTGTATTTCCACACTTAATCTTTTTATTGTTTCAAAATCAATTACATAAGTTGTAGGCTCACATTTTAGTTTCAAAATCTGAAATTTTTCAAAGACAATCTCAAAGACTTCTTGGCACAGTAAGTCTTCCAGCCACTAGCCTGGTCTATCCTAATCCTCAGTCAGTAAAAGGTATCGTCCAGACAGGTCTTAACAATCGTTTCTTAAGATTTTGGGGGACATTGAATATATAAAGGCCAACACACCTGAAAAAAAAGCACAGGCCAAGAAATACTCTGCTTCGTGTGTGTGTGTGTGTGTGTGTGTGTGTGTGGAGAGAGAGCTATATATGTGTGTGTGTGTAATACACATATATATGTGTATATATATACACACACACACACACACATATATATATACATATATGAACGTAGATACACACACACCTTTGAGAGTTTTCTGGACCTCTGAGCTAAGAAAAGCAACTCGAACCTACAAGCTACCCATACAACACATTCAGCTGGCTGTGAAGCACAAATATCATAGCCAATGCTCAACATTAGGTCCATTCCTAATCTGACCTGAAGGCTTAGCTAACCAACTATGTAAGTCCAAATGTCAGAATTCTTTGATGTGAAGTTTCAGATTCACCTTTAGGTTTCATAAGTGCATATTTCTTCATGGAGCTGGTAAGGTAAACTGTTTACTTTATAATGAATCCTCTTGAGTTTGGGTTACACTTCACACATGGCTCTGGCTAATATTACGCATTAACGTTAATGTATATATACAAGTGGAAAGACATCTACTAATAGCTTATACTGTCAACTAAGCCTTACAGCCCCAGACTTAAACATTATTGCCAAACAAGGTTACTTCAGTGAATGTTGCCCAGGGCTGCAGCTAGCTATGGTAAAATGATGGTTTTCAATTATAAAAAGCAGCCAACAAATTCATCATAAGAATCAAATTCTCACTGCGTTGAATAAACTACTTTCTATAGACCTACATAACATACTAAGCAACAGAAATCTCCTAAATAATAGGACTATATTAAGTCCACTAAACTCATACTAACCACTTTTCTTTTGCAGTTAGCCCAGGGTTTGGTACTGATTATATAGAAGCTCAATATTATTTTCCAATAATTATGTGGTTCACTGGTGGCTGTTGCTTAACATGCAGATTGCTAGAACTGAGTTAGAATCTCATGCGAGTACAGTAAGGGTGGAGATTGACAGGCAGGTCTCTGAATATTTACAGATTCAATACGTCAGTGGTTTTTCAGACATGATCCCAGAACCAGTAGCCCTGGAGCCACCTGGGAACTAGGAATAATGCAAATTCTCCTAGTTCCTACTGTACCAGAAACCTTGAGAATGATATTTTTCAAATATTTATTTTAAAGGCAGAGCAACATAGAGATTTCATCTGCCTGTGTACTATCCAAATATCCACAATAGCTAAGCTGGGACAGATCAAATCAAGGGGCCTAAAACTCAATCCAGATCTCCCATAAAGGTGCCAGTAATCCAAACACTAGAACCCTTCTGCCTCCTAGGATTTGCTTTAGCAGGAAATTGAAATTGGGAGCAGAGCTGGGATTTGAACCCAGGCACCCCAGTAAGGGATGTGGACATCATAATTGCAGTGTCAATCGTCTGCCTCATGGGGATGCTGATGCTTGTTCAATTTTTGAGTCTTTCCTTACTTCCCAATCTTGTGTGACAATCATTCCAGATTGATTAAAAGCTGCAGGTCACATTTGTAAAGTTTCCTTTCCTATTATCATGTAATCATCTTCCACAATTAGGCTTTGGGGCTGTGGGATGCAAGTATGTAAAGGTAGATAGGAAAGATAATTTCTACTTAGCAGATAAACAGATACGTTTGTCCCATTTCTGATTTTAAAGAAACACTGTCACAAAATAAGAAAGTCCTTGTAAATAGATATCCATAAAAGGATATTTATCCCATTAATGCTTATCCTTTAACAACTGTTAAATTATTCGACAGTTTACAGGAAGTTTATTTAGTATTAATGTTGCAAGCATTTTGTGGCCTATCAAACTACAGTTATGAAAAGGAATGTTTACAATGGATGTTTCTGGGACACCACAAAAACCTTACAAATGACAGTTGAGCCAGGGTTATGACTACTTTGGAAAGCACCACAATAAATACTCGTTGTCTTAATTTTCTGACATAAGTGAAAACAGATGCTTGGATTGATGGCTAAGTAAGAACAAGTGTTACATTATGCAATTTAGATGGAAATTTAGGAAACTATAAAGCTAAATACATGCTCTTTCTAAACAGTGAGAAAGGTATTTGATAACATTTTAAAAAGCACTGATGTTGCTGAAGATTGCGAAAATGGGACTTATAGCCAGGAATATGTGGAGACAGGATTTTGACTAACCTATGGTATGAAATATTATTACCTCTCTAAGTGATTTAGTTGTGTGCTTTATTAGTCACTCTAGTAATTCCATTTTAATATCAATATTTAAAGTTCAAATTATTCTCAAAAAAGGATATTGAAAAATAATTTGCTTCAGAGAAAGATTATAGAGTTTCACAACTAGATAAGTTCTACATCCAGAGTAAAACCCTAAACCATGGTACAACTCATATTGATCGATCAGAAAGCAGAAGTGTATCCTACTAAATTTAACAGGTATCTAAGACTTTCATTTCCTGTTTTTCTTAATCTGTAGCACAAGAGAATCAGCACAACTCAGCATGGCACACACATGTGAAAACATACAAATGGAATCTCTAGACAGCTCATGGAAAATACACGTTATGAAAAATTCTGCATGGGTGTCAATTTTCTGCACCAAAATAAACTTATCTTCTTTTAAGATTTATTACTTGAAAATCAGATCCACAAAGAGAAGGAGCTGAGATAAACGGAGAGATCGCCCATCTGCTGGCCCACTCCTTAGGGTTACAATAGCACTGGGCCAGGCCAAAATTAAGAGCTATGAGTTCCCTCCAGGTGTTCCACATGGGTACAGGAGTCGCAAGCACATTGGCCACCCTCCCCTGCCTTCCCCAGGTCATTTGCAAGGAGCTGGATCAGAAGTGGAGTAGCTGGACAGAAAACAGTGGCCATATGGGCAGTGGTATTACCTGCTACACTGCATTGCCAGCTCTTAAACATACCTTGTATTTTCACAGTTGTGCCTTGGTATCCTTGAACAATCAGTGTCATAAACCTACCCTCCACAAAGATAGCAAAATACATGTGGGTGTTTGAGTCCTCACATAAGATGACATATTTTTCAGATAACCACATTCTGCATGCCTTAAGTGTACATCCTCCTGTATACTTTAATTATCTCTAGATTATATATAATATCTAATGAAAAGTCTATACAAATAGTTATGATGCAGTATTGTTTAGGGAATAATAGCGAAAGTAGAAAGACTATACATGTTCAGCACAGGTACAATTTTTCTCCCCTGAATGTATTCAAACTGCAGTTCATTGAATCAATCTTTGGATATAGAGAGTTAACTGTAAATATTTTCCTCTACTCATTGTTTGAATGCAGAATCGTTGAGTGAAACTAAATGCCAACAGATTTTAAAAAGCTACTATGGCAGAGGTGCTAGTGGGAATAGTGTTCTAAGTAGAAGGATCAGAACTTGAAAAGATACTAAAGTAGGAAAGAGGAGGGCTGAAACCAAAGAATGAGAGGCAAATTTGAAAGTTGTCTGTTAAGTAAAACAAAGAAATGGTGAGTTGCAGCAATGGAGATCAAAGAAGAAAGCTGGTATGTTGAAATGGTATTAAATGTCTGCAGCTGTGATCTGGTTGCCAATTAGATGATGACATTTCCCATGGATACTTTATACAGAAACCTAATTTCATGGAAATGTTGGCTTCAAGTTCACTGAAGAGAAGCTTGGCATTCAAATTTAAGATCCAACTGAATGAGCCACTAGAAAATACTGGAAAACAACAAAATTCACTGAGAAAGGTTCAAATATGCAACTCTAACAACTATAGCAGAACAAACATCCAAGAACAAATGAAAACCAACTTTAGAAAATAATAGTATAATGTCTGGATTTTGCCAAGCATGTGTTTCCATCTTTCAAAGGGCAGAGTGACACATGCTATGTTCAAAGTAATTTAAGAACAAGCTATGGTGTGAATATATGGTTTGTCCAATCCGATATACTCAGGACTTATCAGATGTGTGCTTATTGAAAGCTTGCTGATGTCGAGATGAATGAGCAAGTAACTACGGTATTTTCAACCAAATGGAACATTTAGCATCACATAGGAATTTCATTCCAGCCTTGAAGAAAAATACAAAGTGTGTGTTGTCTTCCAAAGGGATGAATCTCATCATATCCAAACAGATGGATAGTCAGCTGTGAGGTGAGAATGAGTCAAAAGAGCCAGAGGAGCAGTTGGGGTGGGAACAAAGAAAATGCTCTGAGGATTCTCAGGATGTTTAGGCAAGAAGGAAATAGGATGGAAAGTGGAGAAAGTAGGGGGGACAGGAGAGAGACAATGAAAGCTTAGACCAAAAAAAAAAAAAAAAAAAAAAAAAAGAATAAGAAGAAGAATTAGGAACAAAAAGAAGGAAAGCAAGTAGAGTGGCTTCAGGTAATTAATTGATCAGCCATCTCATCAAAACAATCCAAAACCTAAGAATCAGGCACACAGATTGCAATGTGAAGCCAAGTCACATGGAAGTGCATCTAAAAGGCAGGCAGAGAAAAAAATGGTTAAGAACCATATCTCAGGCCTGGTGTGATAGCCTAGCTGCTAATGTCCTCACCCTGAATGCCCCGGGATCCCACGTGTGCACCAGTTCTAATCCTGGCGGCCCCACTTCCCATCCAGCTCCCTGTTTGTGGCCTGTGAGAGCAGTTGAGGACGGCCCAAAGCCTTGGGACCCTCTCACATGAGAGACCTGAAAGACGTTCCTGGATCCTGACTCCAGATTGGCTCAGCTCCGGGCATTGCAGCCACTTAGGGAGTGAACCATCGGCCAGAAGATCTTCCTCTCTGTCCCTCCTACTCTCTGTATATCTGCCTTTCACTAAAAATATAAATAAATCTTTAAAAAAGAAAAACTGTATCTCACACTCCCTAATCTTCTACAATAAAAGACAAGGCTGTCCTGAACAGAACCTTCCAAATTCCTGGTGGGAGAGAAGAACCCAGGAACAAGAGCAGGATGCTGATGGGCACACTTGTGTAGGAAACATTCAGCGCACCTCCACTCCTCTGACCACTTCCTGGCTCAGTATCACAGCATGGGCCCAGACACACAAACTGAGATCTAGAAAAAGAACAGGTGTTCTTCTCCTTCAGCATCTTTGCAAAAGCATACAGGCCATGGGGTGTCTAGCAGATCTCCCTCCAGCTACTACACAAATAGAATATGGAAAAAAAAAATGCACCTGGTCTTTACAGTCTCTAAATAAAAAAACAAACTCTTAAAGATAAACTGGTGTTATTTATTAGTGGAAGCGAAAAAGAACTTGGATATTTCATTTTTT
This sequence comes from Ochotona princeps, assembly GCF_030435755.1. Taxonomy (NCBI): domain Eukaryota; kingdom Metazoa; phylum Chordata; class Mammalia; order Lagomorpha; family Ochotonidae; genus Ochotona; species Ochotona princeps. The sequence goes on from NC_080834.1 coordinate 68,180,332, forward strand.
CCCCAGAGAAAATATTTTGTGGTTCATGGAGGGTAAATGGCTTGCCCAGGCTGAGTGTGTTCTTGTGTGTTGCATACTAAGTCATATTGTTATTTTTCATCATTTATCTTTCCAATTCATAATGAAACTGCACATTAGGGTAAACCTCAATGGGAAGACACACACAGCATCATTTTCCTTTTAATCCTAGTGAAACTGTAAGTGGTTAGGGAAGGAAGTGCGGCAGCAGTATCATCAAGGGAGGGAAGGGGAGTGAAGGGAGGGAAGGGGAGTGAAGGGACGGCCCAGGGACTAAACTTTAAGCCATCTGATGCCTTATCCTAAATTAACTGACTCTCGTTGCTGTAACTCTTTATCTGAGAAAAAGAAAAGAACAAAACTGTCCTGCATCCCTCACTAGCATGTCTGGGGCAGGACTGAATTCCAGAATCTTGTGTTTGCATGAGTTAGGCAACTCCCCCCGCCCCGTCCCCAGTTTTCTTAGATGACTGAACCCAATGCTGTCAGAGAAGGCAGGCTAATTAGGACCTTGCAAGTGCATCACATACTCAGTTGGATCCTTGGAAAGCCAGGCTTCCTTAGCAGCCAACAGTGAAGAAAAACCAAAGGATGCTATTTTAGGAGAAAGGAGAGCTGAAACCACTTTGACATCACAACGGAAGCAATGTATCCCCAGTGGAAGTCCTATGATGAAGTCCTCTCCACTCTGAAACACAGACCTCTCATTCATTGGAGCCTAATGAAATACATTTCAAACATTTTTTTTTAGATTACAAGGAATGCTATTTGCTCAGAAATTATTTGGTTATTTAAAAAAAGAGAGACTTTTTTTTTGGAAGGCAGATTTACAAAGAAAAGGAGAGACAGATTTCTTCCCAAAGTGCCCACAATGGCCAGAGTTGAGTTTATCTGAAGCCCACATCCAGGAGCTTCTTCTAGATCTTCCAGGTAGGTACAAAGACCCAAGGAACTATATAGGAAGTGGAGCACCTTAGACTCAAATGGATGCTCATACAGAATGCTGGTGCGATAGGTGGAGGACTGTCTGTTGTCACTGAGCCAGCACATCAAAAATATTCTTAACAGGAAAAGAAAGATGAGTTGGAATGTATGTGGTAATGTACACAACAAATGGAGATGCTTTCAAAGGAACTTACATAAACTGCACTTATTGAGTGGGAACATCCATTAGATATTAAATAAACATATTTCACCTTCACTGGAATCATGAGGTGTTTGTTTTTATTTGAATATTATGTGAATTTGTTTTTCTTCTTTAAAAAACAAATTTAGGGGGCCAGTGCTACAGCACAGGTTAAGCCTATGGTGCCAGCCCCATATGGGCTCAAGCTCAAGTTCTTGCGTCTCTGTTTCTGAACCAGTTCCCTGCTGACAGACTTGGAAAGCAGTGGACGATGACCCAAGTGCTTGAGCCCCTACATGCACATGGGATGTCTAGGACAAGCTCCTAATTCCAGGTTTCAGTCTGGATCAGGTCCTCCTACTGTGATCATTGGTCATTTAGGAAATCAATCAGCGGATAGAAGCTTCTCTCTCCCTCCCACCCTCCCTCCCTCCTTCCTTCCTTTCCTCCCTTTCTCTCTCTCTGAAACTCTGCCTTTCAAATAAAATAAACAAATGAATATTAAAAGAAAAACCCTTAGGGGCTAGTGCTGTGACATATTGGATAAAGCCACCGCTTATGACACTAGCACCCCATACGGGGAACAGTTCACATTCCAGTTACTCCATTGCTAATCCAGCTCTCTGCTAATGGCCTAGAAAAGCAGAGAAAGATAGCCCAAATGTCTGAGTCTCTGAACCCACTTGGGACATCAGGCTGAAACTTCTGGCTTCTGGCTCTGCCTGACCCAGCCATGGCCAATGCAGTCATTTGAGAAGTTAACTAGCAACCAGCAAGTAGATTCTCTCTCTTCCTCTCTCCTCAATCTGTAACTCTTTCAAATAAATAAATATGTTTATAAATTTAATTTTTAAAAGAAATATATTTATTTGGTAGAGCGCTCATCTGCTGAGTCACCTCCCAAATGCGCACTACAGGTAGAACAGCATTAGAACCATATGGGCACCGACTCTAGTCCCAGCCATCCCGCTTCCCATCCAGCTCCCTGCTTGTGGCCTAAGAAAGCAGCCCAGGATGGCCCAAAGCCTTGTGACCCTGCATCTGCGTTGCAGACCTGGAGGAGGCTCCAGCCTCCTGGCTCCTGGCTTCAGATTGTCTCAGTTCCAGCCGTTGTGGTCACTTGGGAGAGTGAATCAGTGGATGGAATATCTACCTCTCTCTCTCCTCCTCTCTGTATATCTGACTTTCCGATAAAAATAAAAAAACTGTTAAAAAAAAAAACATTTAGAATAGATCTTCTATAGAATTTAAACTCATTGGTAAACTTGTATTAAAAAAAAAAAAAAGAAAAGAAAACTGAATTGTTCTATCACAGGTGAGATTTGGCATGGACCTCATGTTTCTCTAAATCAATGTCCAAATTTCCCAGAAGGTACTTAGTGTGGGTGGATTGGCCTGGTTTTGATGGGCAGGTTTTAGCCCTGTAACCCTTGACTGGGAGGTTGTAATGAACCTTCTGTGAAACAGTCCCATCTTTCACATTCTTTTGCAAAATTCCCCAGGCAGGATATTAGCTGACTTTATAGATTGGGCACTGAGAAGGCCTGTTGTACCAACTAGCTCTAAGGTTCCAAAACTTACATCAAAACTGTTGAGAATATAAAACAGGGCCATGTTAGGTCAGGTAAACCTACCACACAAATCAGGATTTACTCCACTGCCCATAATGCTCACCTTGGTTTCTCACCCAGCATTATGGACAGTGGAATAAGTCCTGATCCAACACTGTTGTCCACAGAATTCTTCCAAAGGATTCCGGACCTCAAAACTAATCTTTCCTGAGCCATTGGGGCCATTCCAACAACACCAAAAGATTGTGGGCTAGAGGAAAGAGCCATAGAGTATTCTAGTACTAAATGATGGTCTGCCACTAAAATAATTATGGGTATCACATTTAGAAAACTTTTGTATAACTTTTTTTAAACTCTAAATTTATGGAATAGTTTCAACAGAATCTTGGAGCAGCCCCTTGAGTTTTTCCAGCTGTCACACTCCATCACATATCCTGACAAAAATTTACTTTCTTGTCCTAAACACAAATTCAACTTTACAATAACATCTTAATGTATTTGAAATGCCACCCTACTAATGTTTCGGAAGTACATTTTGATGGGAACTGCATTGTCAAGTTCTTAGGTGTTAGCTGCATTGCATTTGTCCATTTTCTAAAATAAAAATTTCATCTTTAAATATTTTCTCTTTTCTTTGATACACAGTGGCATCAAATGACAGCAAATTTTCCTTTTTGGGGGGAAATTTGCTTTGTATCAGCCTACACACACACACACTGGTAGTTGCAATTGTTGGGTCAGCTCACCTGTGGGGACTGCGTCCTGACATAGGAGTTTCCCAAGCTCCTTTAACAGATCTCCTTCTAATGACAGATCTCACATACACCAGTGGGTCCTTTTCCCAGGCTGAATTAGTCCACCTCCTGTTGTGACAGAAACAGTGGCCTTACCCAATTTTGGTTTTTGCTTTTGGAAAGTACAACCCAGCCATACCTGGTTTGCACCAAGACACAGCTCTCATATGGCTCAGCAGAAGCCAAGACCTAGTCCAGCCAATCCTACATCCATCCTGGCTCTTATGAGCATCAGTGTATGCTGGAGTCTAGCCCAGTCTTGCGCAGCCCAGATCCAGTCCACATCCATGCTGAGGGACACTGCAGCCATGTCCAGCCCAGACTGCCATGCCCATTCTAGCTATCGTTCTCACCAATGGGAACCACAACAAAATTGGGATATCCCTTTAGCTCCCCAAATGGACCTGTTCTCAGCCACAGCTTTATGCATGCCAGTGGTTGCTATGACCCAGCTTGGAATAGTTCACTTCCTGTCTGACCTTTGCCATTGGATGCTGCAGCCTGGTCTGATCCTCCCTGCCCCCAGTCTCTATTCTTGCCGGCACATGCTGGTCCTGTTCAATCTGCTCCCCATCCCCGAATCTTACAAACTGGTAGGTGTGATAGCCTAGCCTGGCATGACCCACACTCCACCCTAGCTCCTGCATTTGCCAGTGGTTTAAGGTTGGCTTGGTCCTGCCCGGTCTGCTCCTCCAGAACCACACCACACACTTGCTGACAGATAAGCTACCCTGCTTAGTCTGACCAACACCCAAGCCTGGATCACATGCTCACCAGTGGGAGCTATGGCCTACCAGGGGAGTTTCCCAAGTTCCCCCACAAGCCCACCCCCAGATTCAGATCCCACACATACCAGCAGATGCTAGGCCTTTACCTAACCTAGTCAACACCTTCCATCTTGGCCTATGCTTGAGGTGGTAGATGTTACAGTTTGGCCCACCCCACACCCTATTCTTGCCTGTGCCTGCAGGTGTTGCTATCCTGGCCTGTACTCAATCCCAACACCCATGAGTGTCAGACAGTTCATGGCCAGGCCTAGCTAAGCCTGGCATCATCCCCAACTTTTAAGCAAACCAGGGCTGGGCCCACATACACCCTCACAGATTCTGCCCCCAGACCTGATTCCCTTGTGTCTTAGTATCATGGCCCAGCCCAACATTGCCAGTCTCCAGTTCTGACTCTCGCTAGCAGGTACCATGATCTAGTCCTTTCAGGCAGTCCCCCCGCCCCAGCTTCTGTGTGTACCAGTGAGTGGTAGTTAGAGGTGGTCAATGCTAACTACCCCAGCCCTGGTCCTCCACATGGGCTGGTACTTCCATCTGACCATTTTCTCCCCTCCAAACTGCTCAGTATCTGCCCCTTCACTTACCTGCAAGTACATTCACCTTGTCAGTGGAAGTGCCTCAGTATTCATTTCTCACCTGCAACACACTTCCTCACTGGTCCGCCCTCCCACACATCTGCCCTCCGGCTTCCCTGGGCAACCTGCTCTCCCTCCTCTGCTATGGTAGCAGATGTTCTCTGTGGACCACAATGGAGTTCTATATCTTCTTTTTGCATCTGGGTATGTCATCCTTTGCTCTGTCTAAACCACTGAGGAGGCTCTGATCTGCAGGCACAGAGGCCTTATCCATGAAAATCCCTCAGAAGTCATTTCTCACCTGGAAGTGAACCCTCAAGTCCCTGTATGTCCCCACCTGTACCATTTCCCCAAGCCACCTGTGAGCCCAGAACCTTAGGTGCTCAGAGGGCACTGCTGGGCAGACCTTGGCAGACGAATCAGGCCCTGCCAGACCACCTTGTCCTTGGGGCTCAGCAGCCCCTTCTAGCAGCCTTACATCTGCATTCTTTAGGTATTTAATCAATGTTTGGGAATTTCCTAGAATTACCTCCAGTCTTGGAGGGAATTTGCCTACTGACTGATCATCTGCCAATGAAAGTTAAATTCTGAGGGAAGTTGATGAAGTGTTAAATTGCAAACCAGTATATTTTGTTCCATTATGTCACTTGCTAACTCTGAGTCAAATAGCTACTGACCAATTATAGAGGGGGTTGTTAGGATAACACTCAGGAGCCACTGTTGTGACACATGGAGTTAATCCTCTGCTTTAGACACCAGCACACCATGAATTCTGGTTTAAGTCCTGGATGCTGTACATCCAATTCAGTTCCTTGCGAATGCATTTGGGTAAACAGCAGAGGATAGCCCCAGTACTTGGGTCACTGCTGCCCACATGGCAGGCCCAGATACAGTGATTTATATCTTGCCCACAGAATTTTGGTAGATGGCCATAATAAAGAGGTCCATGTGGTAAAGAGCTTAGGTGACTCCAGCCAATAGCCAGTGAGGAAATGAAATGCTCAGACCAATCATCCTCAAGATGTTGCATTCCTCCATCAACCACGTGAGCCTGGAAGTGAATCTTTCCCCATTCAAGCCTTCAGAGGAGTCCCCAGCTCTGGCTGATACCTTCAGTGTAGCTTAGGGAAAGACCTTCAAGGAGGTGATCCCTGTATGCCAGGATGACTTCTCATCCACAGGCAGCTATGAAAGCATAAGTGCATGTTATATTAAACAGATACCTTTGTAGAAGCTTTCTAGGTACAATAAAATATTATACTCTTTGAATTTAGTTCTTCATCTGTGAAATATTTGAAGTTGCTTAAAATTTTTCATGAAAAATTAAATCAGAAGATAATTTTAGTGCAAATGAATTTTTGAAACCTGCACATGCTTCCTTTCAGTAGTTTTATCCCCATAGTGAGCTCATTTACATTTATATTTCAGTGTTAAGTGTCATATTTGATATTTAATAATATAGTTTCTGCATTTTAGAATGTTTTAAATAGAATAAATGCAGTTCAGTCATTGTTTTATGTTTAGCATGGTCCTTAGTTGACACTATTTTCACCTTTTTAATCATTTTAATAGACATGTTTTTATTTTGCTATTCCAATCTCATATTTATATTTATATTTATATTCAGGTTGCAGAGAAAGAGATGCAGAGACAGCAAAATCTTCTACCTACTAGTTCACTCCCCAAAAAGCCACAATGGCCAGAGTTGGGTTGACCAAAGCTGGGAACCAGGAGCTTCATTTTGGTCTCCCATGTAAGTACAGGGGCCCAAGACTTTGAGCAATCCCCTTTGCTTTCCCAGGCCATATGTAGGGAGCTGGATTGGAAGTGGAGCAGCCAAGGCTTGAATTACTGCAAATAAGATATGCTAGCACTACAACAGAGGATTAGCCTGTTATAACACTGAGCCTGTCTTTCCCATTAACATTTTAATGTTACATTTATTAGTTTTATTTTACTGAGTTGACCTACTTATCTTTAATACTTTACATTTATATATGCTTTTTTATTTTTTTACATAATAAATTTTATTATCACACATAAGTCAGTGTGTCACCTGACAAACTCATCTGTGGTCAGCTGGGGGTCATTTTCTGGGGTTCAGCTGGCCTTAGTCTCATCCAAAGTTTCCTTAGTGGAAATAGCTAAGCTCTTCCACATGGTGTTCCAGTCTCCAGCAGACCATATACACAGTTATGGCAGAACTCCAAGAGAGTGAGGAAGTGCTCACAGCTAAACCTTGGCTGGGTACACAGATACAGTCACTACCTTCTGTTGGCCAAAACATATCACAGATCTAATCCATGCTCAAGGGATGGGAAACCCAGCGTCATTTCTTGATGGGAAGAATCACAAAATTACACTCAAAAGCTTCCCCTGTTTTTATAGAAACGAGGGCAAAGAACAAACAAATATTTGTAAGGATGTAACCCAAAGCAAACGGCTGGTCAAATCTCCTGGATGTCCCTCTGATCAGACACCTCACATCTGTCTTAGAAAAGTCTTTTGTCAACTTCTACTAACTTATAAAATTACTGTATCTGTCTCTTCTGTAATGCAGTATTGATGAATTCCTCTCAAGGTTCCCTGGTGTCTCATTAACTTGTGGTGAGAAAGGCAGCAAGAAACAAACATTCCTTGCTGTTTAGTACTTCATGACCCAAGTGAGCAATCTATAAAGTTAAACTACTGAGTGTATAATTAACACAGAAAACTTTAGTTTTCATTTTTGGATTCTATATTTAACATCAAAATAAATGACCAACAATTTTCACATTCCTAACGTGAGGTTCTTAGATGGTGGGTGCTACAATGCATTCAATTTTACTTAGTTTATTGATGTCAATAATTCATGCCCAGAGAAATACATAAAAATACTGCCAACAAATTTTAAAGGTGTATAAAATGCTAAAATAATTTTGTGCGAGAGGACATATTGGTGCATTGGGTGAAACCACCACTTGAAATGCCTGCAACCTGTATCAGAGTGCTTGATTTTGAGTCCTTCTTGTGCTTCAATCTGGCTTCCTCCTACTCTACATTCAGTGGCAGTAAATGATGGCTCAAATACATGGGTTTCTGTCATTCAGTTGGGAAATCCGTCTGGAGTTCCTGCCTCCTGGCTCTGGCCTGATCAGGCCCCAGCTTTTGTACACATTTGAGAATGAAAATGTTTTTGTTGTTGTTTTCCTGTTGCTCTTTCAAATGATTTTTTGAATTTAGTACTTTTTAAAGATTTATTTATTTGAAAGGTATAGCTACACAGAGAAAGGGAGAAACAGAAATGGAAAGAAAGATCCTCTATCACTGGTTCACTTCCCACCTGGTTGCAGCAGACACGCTGGACAAGGCTAAAGCCAGGAATCAGGAATCCTACACCCGCATCGGTGTAGGAGCCCAAGCACATGGGCCATATGTCACTGCTTTCCCAGGCACCTGAGTGGGGAGCTGGACCAGAAGTAGAACTACTGGCACTTGAACTGTTGCCCATAGGGGATGCCAGTTTTGCAGGTAGGTGGTAGCTTAACCTGTTAGAGCACAATGCAGGCACCAAAATCTTATCTTTTTTAAACTTCTAACCTTAAGTAGTAGAATAGTTTTTTAATTTGAAAGGCAGAGACAGACACACAGACATAATGGTTCACTCTCCAAATGCCCCCAACAGCCAGGACTGAACCAGGCCAAAATCAGAAACCTGGACTTAATCTGAGTCTCTCTGGCAGTGACCCAAATATGTGAGCCATCTTCTGCTGAGTCCCAGGGATCCACCATCAGCAAGCTGGATCAAAAGCAGAGGATCTGGGAATCAAATGGGGTACTCCGACATGGGATGTTGATGTCCCAGATAGCATCTTAACCATTGCATCAACTGTGCACCCAGAACCATTCCTTCTAGTATGTGCAATCTCGGTAACAGATGAATATATATATATTCATATAATTCATACATATATATTGTATATATTTCATATCCCTCAAATAGAAGCAAATAAAAGCAAAGTATTGCTCACTTTAATTTGTACTCCCTAACATAATTCCCCAACTTTCATGCTCTGAAAAAGAAGGAATCTTCCCTCACCCCTCACAAGGACCAGTTGTCCTTTGGGGAAATGCACTGAGCCAGCCTTTTGGTAGTGACTGGGAAATTAGTACAGCATCCCACTCCCCTAAGTAATCAATTTTGTGGAGTCGGGCAGATGGAAACAAGGAAGGCGTAGCTGCAATACGTGTGGATTGCTCAGTCTTGGCTTTCCCTCTCAATGCATTAACTCCTGATGAGTTCTGCCCCTCAGAGGGCATCTGGGCTCTGTTCCAGCTTCAGCCTCTATTGGGAAGCCCTTTGACTGCTCAGCCCTGCCCCTCCTTTCCCCAATTTGTATTTGTCCTTTATTTCTTCCACTCACTTAGTTCCCTGAAGATAGGGCCAGGCTTTGTCTCCTCAATCTCAGTACTCTGTGTATTCATGAAAGCTGATCTGCTCTTGAACATATCCAAATTTCCTTCTACAGAGCAGGGCAATATAAACACGTTGAAACCCAACATGGCTGTTGGCTCTTGCTGTGCTGTCACTGGGGCTCCACTGCTTCAATACTCATAGTTCCATTCTGTGTAAAGTGGAAGTAATAAGAAAACTGCTGCTTAGGTGCTGTGGCTTAAATGTGCCCCCTCCAAAATTCTGGTATTGTTAATGTGTTAGCAATATAGAGGTGGGGATTTTAACCCTCAGAACAGGGTTAGGTGTCCTTATAAAGGGTCTTACATGGAAGAAATTCTCAGTTACCTTCCACCCTCTGCCATGTGGTGAAATAGTAAGAATTCCTTCTTTAAATGTCATTGTTTCAATACTGGATTTCTCTACTCTCCCAAAGGCTAGGCCAAGCCAAGGCTACCACCTTAAACTCTGTCTCCATGTGGGTTGCAAGTGCCCAAGTACTGGGCCATCTTACATTTCATTCCCAAGCCCATTATCAGGGAGTAGAATAGGAATGGAATATCCTAGATCCAAACTGATGCCCATATGAGCTAGTGGCACCACAGGCAGAAGCTTAACTTGCTGCACCATGATGCTATTACCAATTTAAGTGTTTTATAAATCAGGTATCCTGTCATACGAGTACAAAATGGAAAAAGACAATTTAATTTAATTTTCCATATTACAGTCACATAGTACTAAATTGCCATATGCACTATGCACTCAAAGGTTATCCACAATAATAACAAAGGAGGTAGTTATCAATAACTATGACAGTTGCTGCTATGGTTATCATCTGCTGCTATACCTTTTCTTTCTGGAGTTGATAATTTCTACCCTGATAGGTAAGAAACAAAGAATCAGCTGGCTGTTCTTTTTTTTTCAATTGTTTTATGGTACAGTTTAATAGACACTGGGGTCTCCCTTCACCCTCTCCAAGTTCACTCCCCTTACCTCTGTTCTCCCCTCCAGTCTTACAATGAGTGCCTTTCTTGAATTTTCACAAGTCCACCGTGCTGCCACTGAGGTGTCTCCCAACAATGTAGGAGAGTATCAGTCATTTCGTTGTGAGCCCATCCTTGTAGTGCATGCAAGAAGACTTCTCTCTGTTTCCACCTATGAATGTACTAATTTCTGCTACATTTCCATAGTGCATCCCCCTGAGTATAGTCCACCATGGGGAGAAAAAAATAGTTAACCTTTATCCAAATGGAGTTAACGAACATATAACAAAGGTATCAATATGATGGTAGGGTGATGAAAAAGAGTGTTTAGCATCTTCACATAGGAATAAATGCCAGCGTGTGTCCCGAGGCACGAATGAAGGTACAATGAGGACTAGACCCTCGTTACTTATGGGCAGTAGCAATAACAATGATATTAATAACCTTGAGTGATTACAAGCAATCAGTCTCTTATAGATGATTGATTGTTGGGTTACATTGCAAGGTCTTATCACGAAGGGCACAAATAACTAGGAGGTGCAATAAGACAATATCCTTAAATTTGACGTATTATATTAGAGCAAACATATGATATCTGACCTTTCGGGATTGACTCATTTCCCTTAGTTTAATGGTCTCCAGTTTGGCCCATTTGGGCAGAAACAATCATATTTCATTGTTTTAATAGCTAAGTAGTACTCCACAGTGTAGATGAACCACAGTTTCTTTACCTAGTCCTCTGGGAATAAATGAGATACCTGAGAATAAACCTAACAAAAGATTTGGAAGATCTCTATGAGGAAAACTATAAAACATTAAGAAATGAAATAGAAGATGACTTCAAAAAGTGGAGAAACATACCAGAGTCAACATCATAAAAATGTCTATATTATCAAAAGCAATATACACATTCAGTACGATTCCAACAAATACCAAGAATATAATTCACAGAGCTGGAAAAATGATACAAAAGTTCATCTGGGAACGCACAAAAAACATGAATAGCCAGAAGCATCCTGAAGAATAAGAACTTAGCAGGAGGAATCACAATTCCAGACCTTCAGACAGATTATAGGGCAATAGCTATCAAAACAGCCTGGCACTGGTACAGAAACAGAGAAGATCATCAATGGAATAGAATAGAAACACCAGACGGGAAACCACACATGTATAACCATCTAATCTTCAACAAGAAAACAGAAAACAATCCAGGGAAAAAGGACAGTCTCTTCAATAAATGCTCTTCAGTAAATGATCTTCACTAAAGATCTCTTCAATAAATGGGACAACTGATTAATAGCCTACAGAAACAAAAAGCAAGACTCACACCTTTCACCATACACAAAGATCAAATCTAAATGGATAAAAGGTCTAAACCTACAACCAGAAACCATCAAGTTTTTGGAAGAAAAACTTGGAAATACTGTGCAAGATATAAGTATAGGCACTGACTTCCTAGAAAAATAAAAAACAAAGGAAGTCAAGACCAAAATAAACAAATGGGACTACATTAAGCTTAAGAAGCTTCTACATAGCAAAGGAAACAATCAACAAAGTAAAAAAGCAACCAACAGAATGGGAGAGGATCTTTGCATACTACATAGGAGACAAAGGGATGATTTGTAGAATATACAAAGAACTCCAGAACAACTATAACTTTGAAACTTACAAACAAGTTAAGAAATGGACAGGGGAAATGGGTAGATACTTTTCAAAAGAACAAATCTAACCTTTTGGGATTGGCTCATTTCCCTTAGCATTATGGTTTCCAGTTTGGCCCATTTGGCCACAAAGAACTGCATTTTGTTTTGTTTAATAGCTGAGTAGTATTCCATGGAGTAGATGAACCATAGCTTTCTTATCCAATCCTCTGTTGATGGGCATTTTGGCTGCTTCCATGTTTTTGCAATTACTGATTGTGCTGCTATGAACATAGGAGTGCATGTTGGTTTCTCATAAAATAAGAGTTCTGGATACATTCCTAGGAGTGCTATTGCTGGATCATACGGTATGTTGATTTTGAGTTGTTTGAATGTTCTGCATACTGATTTCCATAGAGGCTGTACCAGCCTGCAGCCCCACCAGCAGTGGAGTAGGGTTCCCTTTTCCCCGCAACGCTATGTTATGTATGTTATATATTGTGCATAAACTAAAATTGAAATGTCAATGAGGTGGTCACAGAAGGTGGTTAAGAACTAGCATTTACTTTTAACATATTGGTTACTCATTACTATGTCAATTAATTCCATAATGATGTAAATTTTTGCTGATGGTATGTTCGAGCTTTTGATTGACTGGGATGATACTCTGCTGGCTCTGTCTTCAGACCAGAGAGGGTATACCTAAGAAGACGTTGAACTTGACTGGACAATAAGATGCTGGACTCTATGTTTGGTATATGCTTGCAATGGGGGAATCTCAACTGAACTTGAACTGTGGTTATCAACAAGGTGGAGGAATCCACCATGGTGGGAGGGTTTGGGGAGGGGTGGGGAGAACCCAAGTACCTATGAAACTGTGTCACATAATACAATGTAATTAATGAATTAAAAATAATAAATAATAAAAAATTTAAAAAAGCTTAAAAAAAAAGAACAAATCTAAATGACTAACAGGCATATGCAAAAATGCTCAAGCTCCCTGGCAATTAGGGAAATTCAAATAAAAATAACACTGAGGTTCCACTTCATTCCAGTGAGGATTGCCCACATACAGAAAGCTACCAACACCACATGCTGGTGAGGTTGCTGGGGAAAAGGAACCCGACTGCACTGCCAGCTGGACTGCAGGCTGGTGCAACCACTATGGAAGACCATACAGAGAATACTTAGGCAACTGAAAATCCACCTACCATATGACCCAGCAATACCACTTCTAGAAATATATTGGCCTGTTATACAAGTAAGTAACGTGCACCGTAATATTCATTGCAGCACAATTAATAATCACAAAACCATGGAAGGAACTAACAACCTGTTCCTTTTGACACAAGCCAAGAGTCACACCCAAGATCCCAGACTCTGGCCATCTGACTATGCTTGCATCTTGCATGATCCCCTGTGCTTTGCTTCACACTGCCTCAGAAATTACTGCAAGTTTGCCTACAAACAGTGACATCTGCCTCCAGGATAATTACAACCTTCTGCACATTGGTGTTCTACTACAGCTTGGAGTCAAGTCCTTGATGTTGGAACAAGACTCAAAATATAATGTATATGAATGGAATTAACATTTTGAGATTTGGTTATTATTTGCAACTTTTGTCTATAGTCTTGAAGAAGTCTGTTTCCTAGTTTCTATTATATTCTTTACCTAATAGAATGCCAAGCCTGTGATTGTGAAGTGAACTGTGAATATGTCACTGTTAAACATTTTTTTTGAAGAAATAAGGTGAGGAATGTGGCAGGAGTAAGGGAAGTATCACAATGCTCTTAAAGCTATAATCTGTATTGTTAAATTTACAAAATTTATTCACCTTATATAAAATAATTTAAAATAATAAAGGAAAACAAAACTGACAAATAAAACAAATTTACTTTTCAAGAAAAAATGTATCTTATCTCACTGAATATTAATACGAGGAGATAGTTATCATTTTACAAATGAGAAAACTAAGGATTAGCCAAGGTAACTAGTTGATCCAAAAATACAGTCATTACACAGGGAAAGGAAAAAAGTTCCAATAATAATTGCCCCATAAGTTTTCAAGAACTGAGCAAAAATCTTCCAATAACTTATACTTTGTAAGTTGTGTAGCTAAGTATGCAATACGCATACAAGTAGCAGATTATTTCTTATATAGCTATAAATGTTATGCATTTAAAATATATATTTCATATGTTACAGATGATCATAGGCTGTGCCTTAATAAGGCTTTCTCTCCCTGTTTAGCATCTTGAGAGAGTATTTAGTACTGCACGTGACTAGCCCAGGAGAGAATTGAAATTTACATTTTGAAATATAGCTTCTACTAAATCACTCTTGCACCATTGTGGAGTTGGAAACCTGTTGGAGCAAATGTTTGGCAAAATAATGAAGATTTTAGAGTGCCTGCTTCCAGCTTCCTGCTAATACACACCTGGGGAGGCAGGAAATGATGGCGCAAGAAGTTGCATCTCCAATCTCCCACCTGGGAGACCTATATTAAGTCTCTGGCTACCAGTTATAGCCTGACTCAGCCTCAACAATTGTGGGCTTTGGAGGGTGAAACAGCAGATGGAAACTCTATCTCACTTCCTCTCCCAGTCTTTCTGCCTCTCCCTATATACATCAAAAGAAAAATGATAAGTTAAGCCATCATAAGTCTCTGTATAAAATGAAGACGTGTTCTTGGGAAGATATAAAAATTAAAGCAATGTTAAGAACTTTATAAGAAAGGATTTCATGCTGGGGAGGAGAGTACTCAGGCACATTACAGAATGTGTGTGTCGGGTTTGGATGAGGGGAGCCCACACCCCTAGCTGGCACCACGGTAGCACGTGAATGAAGAATCAGACCCTTGCTTTCCAGTCCTGGTACTGTGTTTCTGTGGGGATTTTACCAAATCTCCTGTGAGTTTCTAACTTTGTAAAATAAATGGTTAAGCCAGGTCAGTGGTTTCCAAATATTAACAGGTGATGAAATTTTCATCAGTCTGTGACAAAAATGAGAAAAATCAAGATAGTGAACTTATGTTGTCCATTTTATAAACCTGTAAAGTAGCTTGTTTTTATGAGTAATGGTTATCACTCCCTCTGTACCATCTTGATCAGCACCACATGGCAAAGTTCAAGAATGCTTTCTATAACGGAACTCTGATATTCGTATGCATTGGTCTCTAAACCCAAAGGCCTGGGAGCTATTACACTAGGTGATCATTCCTGTCCTTTTCACTTCAAAAATTCTATACTCTTCTTGAATCACATACTTTAGAATCCTCTAAAGCAGGAAGGAAGGAAAAAAAATATTTCATCCTTTTATCTCTCTAATTTTTTAGTCTCATATTTCTCCTAAATGTGTTCTGGAAAGCTGTCTTACTGACAAGAGATATTAGCCAATTGAGTGGGAGACAATGAGTTCAAAAAGTTAAACACGTCTCTTTACTGAGCAGTGTTCAGAAATGCAAAACTGGTATCTATTGTGATTCCCTTAAAAATGACACAGCAACAAAAATTCTCCAAGCTGTGAACAAATGCAGTCACTTTTCTCTCTGATATCTTCCCAAGGCAGGACTTGTACCTGGTACTGAAATACAGACTAAGGAAGGTAACCTCGGCTAACGTTCTTCCAGAGCTTCCTCATAACATTAAAAGCATAGAGTTAAAACCAAAAAGACTAACTATTAAAACTTGATGAGTTTATTTTGAAATCTCCAAGCTTATGGTTATTTTGAAAATTTACAGAGGAAATCTGGATAAAAATACTTCAGACTAAGTACTGTAAACTGACAAAAGGTTGGCCATGTCTGACAACTATGTTTTTCTTTACCGCTACAAAAAAAAAAAATCGTATCAAGAGATTTATATTCAATGATTGTAACGGGACAATTAAAACACTGGGAATTTGCAGAAATTTCTATTAACAAATTATGACTATGTGCATACTTTGCAAACACCAAGGAAACTAAACTATCTGAAGGAAAGGAGCCTTAGAGAACTCCAGACTGCTGTCTTACATTACGTGGTTGCTAAATATTTCATCAGAAGGAAACATTAATTTGGCATGCGTGTGGACCAAAATACAATTATTTAAAACACAGTTTTACTTTGATCAGAATGCAAAATTCTTCATGGAAGAAAAAAAAACAAGCTAATGATAATTGATTTTGTTTTCCTTTACACACTTATTGGAATTAAAAAAAAGGCTCACTTGGCTTTTTGTACTGCTTTTCACATCATCATGTGAAATATCAACCAGCCAAACTGCTTCAGCCTTCACAATCTGGATTCAAGTTTCACTTTAGTGAGGAAAGAACAGTTTTTACTTGGGACAAGACAATCCTGGAGCAAACTTTCCCCAGAGAGGATGCAGGCAATCTTTAGGAGATTCTGACACTAACCTTGCCATCAGACTCTGTGCACACCAGGTTTTTGACAAGCCTGCGGCTCCACATTCCCTGATATTTTCCATCATAACTGTACAGTAAATTCCATCCTGTTTTTATAATCCTGCTGACTACAGCAGTCTGCAGCCATAAAAAGCCTTTGCAGACCTCGAGTTGGCTTAGAAAAATGCCTTTGCACAGGCACAAAAGTACATGCAACACCAAAGTACAAAGCCAGGGGAGAGGCAGGAACCTCTTGTTTTGGTGCTCCTGGGTTCCAAGGGCTGATTTGTGGTCTAACTTTAGAAATTCCCATCTTTTCTGATGACATTTTAAACAAAATACTAACTCTAAAACAAACTGGATGGGAGAGAAATGTTTATGAATTAGCACAAACCGTCCTGGGCTTTCACTTCCCTACACTCGCTCAACCTCACTGGTTAGATGGAATGCCTGAGGTTCAAAACAGATTCAAGATTTAGGAATTAGCTTCTCTTTAATCTCAACATAGTGCAAGATTAACCTCTAGGGAAGGAGATTAAAACATCAAAAATCTTTTTTTTCCACCAGATCACAATATCCATTTCGCTAATATGATTCAATATACAAACAGTGGTTTGTTATTATATCATTCAAGCACCCTTGAACATCTGTTCAACCTCATAAGAAGCTGGATTTTAATTTTGCAATGAAACACTGCAATGGAAAAGTACATCGCAAAGGGGAGAAAAGTAACAGTTTCAGCAACTTCTTCACACATTGGAGCTTTGACTTTTTTTATAGTAATTCTATATCCCCCAAATGGCAAAGCAGATGACATTTACTATCAACATTCAAAAACTAGCATCTCTTACAATTAATTTTAAGACAAAAAACATCAGAACTACTTGCCTTTTGGCAATTTCTGTGCATTTCCCAGGGCTAGTGCAATACTCCCACAGAAAAGTAGACACCCCAAGCTGGAGAGCATGTTGCATTTGCCACCTCGCACAGGGAGTGATGCTGGTGGGTGCTTCCCAACCCTGGAGCTGCATTTAAGTGGACTGTCTCCCAATGACAGAGGCGGGCGGCTGCACTTAGCTATGCTGTGGGCTTACTCACAGTGGGTGGAGACAAGATGACATCACACCCTCCCCCCACCGCCCCGACACACACACACACACAAAAAAAAGGCACAACAGCAAAAACATCATGACATTCCCCGCCATAAAGTTATAATGCTGTTTCTTCTCTTCCCTCTAAGATAAAAAATTGAAATTACACCCAATTTATATTTGTGAAAGAAAAAGAGTTAGGCAGTTTGGAAACATTCCAAGAACTATTTTTAAAAAATAAGAAAAGACATGGCTAAAACCACTGGGACACTAAAAATACAAAACTTTTGTAAGAAGGAAACTGTTTTTAATTATTCTATAAACCAATTCAAATATTTTAAATGGTAGTAAACTCACAAAAATATGCTTTGAATCATCATGAAGTACCAATGTTATGAGAAATATTTGAGAATAGGTGCTTGGTGATATAGAGAGTATTTTGTAGATGTATATTTGTATGCATATGCAATTATCCATGCACATACCTAGAGGTATGCATGTGGAATTATAGAGCAAGCATTATTATTGATTTCTGGCTCTGAGCTGGGGTCCTTAATAAAGTCTTTCCTCACATGACAGCATTTACTTTAATTCTCAAAGTGGCTGTGCTGGAGACATGTTGTTATCCCATTTTACTGGGTTAAAAACTGAGGCTTAGGGAGGTTGAGTGTCCTCACCAAAGTAGCACACGTGAATGGCTAAAATTTGGACAGGCTTTGGAATAGAATTGACTGGGGTTTAAATCTGGATGTCACTTGGTGGTAAGACAACGTACACTGACCCAGTCAACTTAGCCATGAATCAGCATTTGTGTCTCAAAACAGGCTGTGGGTTGGCAGGCAGGGTTGGTCTTCATCCCATTTCATAGGTGTAACAAACTGGGCAGTAGAGAGAGGTGAAGCCAAAGCCCAAGATCACAGAGCTGGCATGTTACACAGGCCAGTTAGCCTACTCTTTTTTTTTTTAAAGATTTATTTATTTTTATTGCAAAGTCAGATATACAGAGAGGAGAGACAGAGAGGAAGATCTTACGTCTGATGATTCACTCCCCAAGTGAGCCGCAACGGCAGGTACTGCTCCGATCCGAAGCCGGGAACCTGGAAACTCTTCCAGGTCTCCCACGCGGGTGCAGGGTCCCAAGGCTTTGGGTTGTCCTCGACTGCTTTCCCAGGCCACAAGCAGGGAGCTGGATGGGAAGTGGAGCTGCTGGGATTAGAACTGGCACCCATATGGGATCCCGGAGGGGGAGTTCAAGGCGAGGACTTTAGCCGCTAGGCCACACTGCCGGGCCCTAGCCTACTCTTAATCGTCAAACTTGGAATTCTGAAGTAGGGACTGACAGTATCAATTTCCTAGGTTTGCTACAGAGTACTTAGGAAGTGGTTGTCACAGGGCCATCACATGGGCAACACTGGTAGTAACAACCCCACAGTGAGTGGAACTGGACTCTAAGCAGGGAGATTTGCTTCTCATGTCCATGTTGTATGCCCTCCATGCAGCCCACTGCCTCAAAAGGAGGTACCTCACAGAAATGGCTGTATCCCCAAAGCACTTGGGATTTTGCTTGAATCATTATATTAACTTTGCAAATCACTTATTTCATATGACTGCTGTCACTTAACCAAAAACAGTAGAAGAAAAATAAAATAACATTGGTACAAGAAAATTCTGGGTAGGAAACTTACCAAAGAAAAAGAAAAATCAAAGATACAGCTCCATCTTCCAAATAAAGCCTGAGGAGGCACATTGTTAAACTCATTTAGAGTTGGCCCGGTCTAAGCTCCCACCATAGGAATGCTCTGGCACCGACTATGGAAGGGACTGGGTTATTTAACAGGTCTTTTTCATCTGTAATTTTTTACTTGAGCAGGCAGCTCCCTCAAATCCAAGTTTATATCCTTGTTTTCCAGTGGATCATGCTGGTTCTGGTCCTAGAGGCCACTGACATCAAATTAAGGCATGGGATCAACGTGTTACCAGGGAATAGCAGGTTTTTTGAGAGCAACAAACGCAGCAGCAGATTTGAAAGAATGTTGGTTCTTTAACACAGCGTAAAGGCTGTATGTGAGTTTAGTAATGGAATTAAGGATTAGCCTATCCTAGGGCTGCCTGAATATAGTGGCCCACATTAGCACTCACTATGTTTAGATAGGAAGAATAAAAAAAAAATATAAAATAAAGGCCAATTTTAAGAAAAAGACCGTGTCAGAGAGCACCTCAGCTTCTTAACCAACTGGAAATTCTCTGTCATGTTGAAGCTTCCGTTCCCACAGGGAGAATATGTGTGTTCTAGCAGAATGTGAGTGCTTGACTGCGTGAAAGAGCACTTTGGCATGGTGGCTCTGCACTCTTGGCAGACTTGGAAGAACAGACCTGTGACCATGAGTGCCTCAGAGCTGATGACTGTGGCTCAATTTCTGAAGCTTCATTCAGTGTCTCAGTTTTCATCAAAAAATACCAACACTAATCCTGGCTCTTTGGACCCAGCACTTGTATTGATTTGGTCCTACGGAGTAATCACACCACAAATACTTGTCAGATAAAAGACTATTGAGTTCCTTGCCACCAATATTTGTGAACAAGCTTGTTGAGATAACATTTAGAAAGAACCACTTGAAATACAGAAAACATACTTGTATTTATATTTTTCATGAAGACAGGGACATATGTCTCTCTTGCTTATTATTTTCCTAATTATTATTTACCTAATAATAATTTATCTAATATAGTAATACAATAAGAATGAGTAAATGTCAAATTAAACCTGATCCATTTTTCCAAATAGCCTAAAGGTTAGTTCTAGATGAAGCCAGAGGATACATAGGAATAGTCAGTCTAGTTGTAGCTGTTGGGGTGCAATTCACCAAGGATTGTTTCTGTCTGTGCACATTCTGAGCAGAGGCTCTGAGTATCTGTACTCCAGGCCATTTTTTCAGGAGTATTTTTATGGCAGGTTATTTTCTGTCCAGATGACATTTTCCTCTGGATGAAAGGGAATACATGATAATTTCTCATGATAAAAGATTCAAATTCCTTAATCCTGGAATTATTATTATTGTAAAACAACCCATCACATGTATCAGTATCACCTTTACTTGTTTATTTCTCTGTGGGAATTGGGGCTCCTATATGCCAATAGCAGTGTGTAGACTACTGCTAATACAATGAGTAATGACCACCTTCTGTCTTCAACCCAGGGGTCTTGAGCCTCCTGTGAGCGTCCATGAACTGTGGAGTAAAATCTTGGACTTCATGCAGTTCATGACAGTAGTACTGACCAGTGTAAACACTATGTCAAGCTTTAAAATAGTTCATTTGATACAGTATACACATTGAGGTGCAAAATAAGAATCAGCTATAAAATCCTCTATGGCAGGCCAGGCGGCGAGGCCTAGTGGCTAAAGTCCTCGCCTTGAAAGCCCCGGGATCCCATATGGGCACCGGTTCTAATCCCAGCAGCTCCACTTCCCATCCAGCTCCCTGCTTGTGCCCTGGGAAAGCAGTCGAGGACTGCCCAATGCATTGGGACCCTGCATCCATGTGGGAGACCTGGAAGAAGTTCCAGATCCCCGGCTTCGGATTGGTGTAGCACCGGCCGTTGCGGCTCACTTGGGGAGTGAATCATCAGACGTAAGATCTTCCTCTCTGTCTCTCCTCTCTGTATATCTGACTTTGTAATAAAATAAATAAATCTTTAAAAGTAAAATAAAATAAAATAAAATAAAATAAAATAAAATAAAATCCTCTATGGCGTATGGTAACACTGTTCACTGGATATTGCTTAGTAAATCATATAATATCTTCTTGATCAAAATCCTAAGAAAATTTCAGTGTGTTCTTCATGTAAAAAATTATTTTTTCTTCTGATCAAATGTGTTTATTTTACAGCACTGCAGCTACAATTCTCTATGCTGACTGTAAGGAAACCAGAGCCAAAGGATTCCCCATGCATCACAAGTATATAGGTCATTGTGATAGACAATTTTTACATCATGCTTGGCTTCATTTTTCATCCCCACCCTTATTTCTTGCTAATCTTTACTTGAAATCTTAATTTAAGTGAATTTGTAAGTTGATTTAATTTGTTTCAGAAATGAGGTGAGATAAACAGGAGTTATGTCAGGCACATATGTCAATGTGAAGTTAGGCTCTGGATATGTTTTCTGCTTCCCTTTTCCAACAACAGAAGACTGTGATGGAATTTCAGCACACTGAGTGCATTGTATTCCTTCTTTACACCATTTTCTCTTTAGGGTTAGGGTTAGCAAGTGAAAATCATGAGCTCGAGGCTATCTAGACCACAATTGTCTTTCTGCCATTTCATATTTTATTTTTAAAGTTTTAATATTAATTCTATTTCTTGAAGTGAGACTTTCAATTAAACTCATAAATCTCTCAAACCTAGCAAACTTTTATCTAGCTGTTCATTTTCAGGCCTCTTGTAGGTAAGGCACTATCCCAAAGGATTTTTTAAAAGGCTTATGTATCTGCAATCAATAATATACAAAGGTATGCTGTAGTTTTTGGTGGGTATGCTAATAAAAATTCAATATGACTCATTTGAAATGGGAATCCCAGTGATCTATGTTTCCAGCCAAATTTTATTTCTGTCATTACTGTACTCTGTGAGCCATGATTCAATTGGTCAAACATCTTGTTCTAAGGAGGAATATCTGGCCAGAACATGAAGTTATTTTCCACAAAATTTCACGTCAATGGGAAACACCTCCTCCTTAAGTGCCTATGTTGTATTTTCAGGTCATTCTTAGGTAGCGTAAAGGCATACTGACTTCTGATTTTGTGGTCTCAAAGTCTTGAAGTAGTTACTCATCTGGGCTTCTCAAACACTGCAAAGGATCCTTTTCATTAGTCTGGAAACAAACTTTTTCAAGACCTAAGTTGTATAAGTTTAGGAAGCAAACCTTGCCTTTGCCATAACCTATTTTCTGTGGTGATAATAGAAAGCAACAGACTAGGTAATTTATAACAACAGGGATTTATTTGTACAGTTCTACCAGCTGGAAAATCCAAGGACACAGATTCTATATCTGGTAAGAGCCTTCTTACTGCTACATGCTGACATGGCAAACGGACGATATATAAAGAGAAAAGAAATTGAGTAAGAGTTTTAATTCACTTTTAGAACCCCTCTGTGGTAATTAGATCACTCCCATGATAATAACATTAATTCACTCTTGAGGACGTAACCAAACTGTTAATAGGCCTTACCTCCCAACACTACTGCATTAGGAATTAAGCTTCTAATACACAAACTCATCCAAACTGTATCACCTTCTCTGTTTTGTCTAAATGCTACTTCTTCATAAAGCTGAATATTCTGCTGAATACCTACCTGAACTTGTATCAATAAGGAATGTCTTTCACCTATGGTTCAAAAAATGTAGTGGTTTATGCAGTTAAGTGCTAAGTGTTTGGACTCTGAACAGGAGGGCGTATCAAAAGCAGATGCTGAAGGAGGTCAGCACCAGGCAATCTGAGAACATGAAGCAGGTACGTTGGCAGTTGCAGCTTGGACAGGTAGAAGGAATGTGGTCCCAGGAACACACACTAGGCAGAAATGTCTTTTTCCCAGGATGACTTTTACATACTTTGGCATGCAGTACACAGGAAACCTCATGTGTTTTAAATACTAAGATGGAATGAACTGTGATTTTGGTCCTCTAAATGACAAAGCTCCAAACTTTTTAGCAGAATTTTAAAAAACAAAATAAGCTTTTCAAGCAAATGTGAGGATACATTTCCTTGACAGAAGAGCCATTATTCAAAGATTTTGGATGTAGCAATGCTTCCCACTCCCCCCCCCCAAAAAAAATAAATTTAAAAATACAGTATGAAATAGCATTCCAAAGGGATGGGTATTTCCTAAATCCATTTGAAGAATATAGCCCAATCAAAGGGGAAAGATGTAGTAAATGGGTATTAACTGAGAAGAATAAATTATTCTTACATCAAACATGGACTGGTGCAGTGGGATAGCATGCTAATGCTCTGCATGCCATGCTGGCAACATACGTGGGTGCCAATTTATGTCCCAGCTGTTCCACTTCCAATGCAGCACCCTGCTTATGACCTGGGAAAGCAGTGAATGATGGTCCAAATTCATGGGTCCCTGTACCTACATGGGCGACCCAGAAGAAACTCTTAGCTCCTGGATTCAGATGGGCTCAGCTTAGGCCATTGTAGCACTTGGGGAGTGAACCAGTGGATGGACAGTCTCTCTCTGTCTCTCCTCCATAAATTTGACTTTCAAATACAGATGAACAAATCTTAATATATATATATGTATGTGTATATATATATTACATCTAGGCACTGGTGTGGTCTCCATCTCTCCTCTGTAAATATGCATTTCAACTAAAAATAAATGTTGTAAAGATTATATCCTACAATAGTTAAGCAATCTAGGGAATTAAAGTAAATCACTAACAAGGACACAAGTACTCAGAATTTTAACTTGCAATGATTTGTGTTTTGATTCTGTGATGCTTATTTCTAGCTGATTTTTTCCCAACTTAAAAGAGTTGTGTTTTAAAAGGAAGGAAGAGTCAACATTGTATGTAACTATTAAATGCTTTAAGAATAGGTAAAATCTGAGGTTGAAGATTATATCATGTAATAATTCTCTAATTGGAAAATAAATAGAAACAAGGAAGTGAAGAGAAAATATTTCCTTGATCAATACCTATGCTGTCCAATTCAGTAGCTACTAGTCATATAAGACTAAGTTTAAACTAAAATTAAAAATGCAGTCTGAAATCACAGTAGCCACATTTTAAGGGCTCAATAGTTACATATTTGTTGGCTTCCATGTGAACCACAGCTATATAACATATATGTAGCTCAATTGTACAGTCAATCATAACCATATCAGCTAACCTCAAACTCTACCAAAGGACAGTGACCAACATTCATAGTTTGAGTAATGATTCAATAAATGGATGGATGATTGAATGAATGAGTCACTTTCTTTTGACACACTTGCCTCTAACTTTGAAATTAACATCCTATATTTCTTTTTTTTTTCTATATTTCATAACACAGTTCCATAGGCTTAGGAATTTCCCCCTCCATCCTCCCCAACCTATCCCCGTTTTCCCCCATATTGTAACAATAGTCCAGTCCTTCAACAAGTCACAAGTCCATCATTCTTCTATTTAAGTGTATCATGACTTTGTAGGTACAGACAATGGTAGAAAGACCAGCACTCTATTGTCAACATGTATTCAACAGTTTCATTGGAAACCCATCTTTAATTCGGAAGCAGAGATACATACTGCAGCATATCTTCACAGTACACTTGCCTCCATTATAAGTTCCTTTAGATAAATATATGTATGTACATGTTTATCAATGTATCTATTAATCTCATATTTTACATGAGGGTTGCCTTATTATCAGAGAAAACAAGACATTTTTCCTTTGATATTAGCTTATTTCACTGAGTAAAATGTCTCTAGTCAGGACCATTTTGTTGCAAATGGTATACCTTCATTCTTTTTAGTGGTTGCGTAATATTCCTAAGGGTAGACGTTCCGCAGTTTCTTCAGAAGGTGCTAAGACACCTGAAAATTGATCTACCATATGACCCAGCCACCCACTTTTGTTAATATATCTAAAGGAAATGAAATCTTCATATGAGAAAGTGACCTACAATTCTATATTTACAGCAGCACAATCTACAATAGCAAAGACATAATGCCTATCTAAAGAGGAATGGCTAAAGAAAATAGCCAATATTCTTATATTTTAGCTCTTGGTTAAACTTCAACCAGTGCCTAATGTTATTTTCCAAATGACAAAATAAATAGGAAGACAAAGGGGTTATTTCATAAACTTCCAGCCTTTGAAGTATCCGGTAGCCATCCTGAGGAATGTCATCTAGACTAGGAAGTATACCAAAATGATAGTTGTTTTCTAGATCAATAGCCATGCTCCCTGATCCTGTCTGAAAAAATTGTTCTCCCACAGTAGAGGATGCCTTGTGAAGACTTTTTTTAAAAAAAGATTTATTTATTTTATTGCAAAGTCAGATATACAGAGAGGAGCAGAGACAGAGAGGAAGATCCTCCGTCTGATGATTCACTCCCCAAGTGAGCCAAAGACTTTCTGACCCAGTTCTACCTCAAGAAATAAGGGGAATTTTGTTAGCATGCTTCTATAAGTGATCTATTTGCGTCATGGGAAAGAAACTTGCAAGAAGATAGTATTCCCCCTCCACCTTTCCAGGTTTCATAATGATTAAATGAGAAATAAATGCTTGGAGGTATATGACTCATTTTCTCACCATGAGAACGAAACAAAACATAAAAACAGAGAAAAAACTTGTCAGGGTCTTTTTATCGCTGATCAGTCCTACAATGACCATTCTATGTAATAAAAAGAAATGGTAAACAAAACAAAAATGTATTTCCTTAAGACATTCTTACTTCAGTATATGTGCTGCTGAAGCGAGTACCTTAATGGCATTCTTAGTGACATAATCCAATGCTTGTATCTCATTGTACCTTAATTTCTTCCATAAAGTGAGATAGATAATTTCTACTTCATATGGTTCCTATGAGAATAGGTGCAGAATGCTTAGAGAAGTACATGGTAAACACTCAATAACTAATGGATACTCATGTTTTTGTTATTGTTGTTATAGTAAGTGCAACTGAAAGTGTCTGCAAGTTTAACTTTATAATAAGAAACACATCAGAGTGTTGGCATGCTCCTCAGTAGAAAAAGTATTGCATTTGTTAGGGTATGGGGAAGATTATTAACTAAATTCTGTGAAAGCACCCTTCCTACACAGTTACTCACAATTGAAACACAATTACTCACAATTGAAGCACTCATTCAGCAGTCATATTGTAAAAATCATATTTTTAACAGAATTGTGTTCTAGATACCCAAAAGTCTTATATCCCTTCTCCCAAATCATTATCTTAGAAGTGTATAAATAATTCTAAGTATCTAAAATATTTTTTCTTAAAAATTTTCTTAAGAAAAAGCCTAATTACAAGGGTATGTCAAAAATACAATTGCAAAAGGAATCAAACAGGAAGAACAAGATGCCAGAAATAAGGTCAGGAACAAGCTAAAATGGATGAAGAAAATTAGCCAAGCAACAGAGAGAATGCAATCCTGGGAAACAGAAGAGAGCAATCTGATGGAAGAGGGACACCTGGAGACCTGGGGACACAGAGTAGCAGCAGATGATACAGCAGTGATCCACCAGCAGTGATCAGATTCCACCAGCAATCAGGTGGGAAAGGAAGATCACTGGCAATTTGGAGGTGAATCAAGCCATAGGATTGTAAATCCCACTGGATTTTTAAGTCTGATCATGAACAGAAGCAGTGTGGAAGAACCTTATTGGATGCATGTGGGAACAGGGTTGATTTCATGGCCAAACCAAAAGAGAAGAACCTTAAATATCTTAGAATAAATTAACCAAAACATGGAAGAAATGATGAGGAAAACTACAAAACATTAAAAAGAAGAAGAAGGATGAGGAGGTGGAGACGGAGAAGAAAAAGAAAAAAATAGAAGACTTCAAAAGATGGAGAAATTTGGGACTGGCACAATAACCTAGTGGCTAAATCCTTACCTTGCAATTGCTGGGATCACATAGATGTGCCAGTTCATGTCATGGCTGCTCCACTTCCCATCCATTTCTCTGCTTGTGGCCTGGGAAAGCAGTAGAGAATTACATAAAGCCTTGGAACCCTATAACCATGTGGGAGATCCAGAAGAAGCTCCTGGCTGCTGGCTCCTGGCTTCAAGTCACCTCAGCTCTAGTCATTGAGGCCACTTGGGGAGTGAACCACCAAATGGAAGATCATTCTCTCTGTCTCACCTTCTCTCTGTCAAATCTGATTTCCTAATAAAAAAATAAATCTTTTTTGAAAAAAGATGGAAAATTTTACTATTTTCCTCTATTGATAGAATTAACATCATCAAAGGGTCTACATTATTAAAAACAATCTACAGATTCAATGTGATCCCAATCAAACTCCCAATAATATTCTATGCACATTAAGAAAAGATACAAAAATTCACTTGGGAAAATTTTTTTTTAAATTCACCTGCAAACACAGGAATCCACAAATATCCAAAGTTTTCCTGAAGAATAAAAATAAAGATGGAGGAAGCGCAATTCCAGATCTCAAGATATACTACAGGGCAATGATCACCAAAGCAGTCTAGTACTGGTACATAAACAGAGAAGAAGTCAATGGGATAAAACAAACCACAGAAGGGAGCCCACAAATGCGCAGTGAACTAATCTTGGGCAAGGAAACTGAAAATAATCCAGGGAAAAAGTTTGGTCTCTTCAGCAAATGCTATTGGGACAGCTGCATAGCAGTGTGCAAAACTTAAAAAGCAAAACCGCCACCTGTCACCTTACATAAAAATAAACTCTACATGAATTAAGGAGCTAAATCTGCACCCCAAAATCATCAAACTATTAGAAGAAAGCACAGGAAGCACTCTGCAAGATATAGGCAGTTAGTAAACACTTAGAAAAGTCACCAAGCATGGGCAGTCAAAGCCAAAATAAGCAAATGAGACTACATCAAAATAAGAAAAGTCTGTATACAGAAAAGGAAATGATCAACAAAGCAAAGAAGCAACCAACAGAATGGGAGAGTCTTTGCACACTACACAAAAGATATAGGACTAATATCCAGGATTTATAAGGAGCTTCAGAAACTTAATTACAGCTGCACAAACAACTCTGTGAAGTAATGGGTGAAGGAAATGAACAAATTTTTCAACAGAACAAATTCAAATAGCTAATACACATATGAGAAAATGCTCAGGATCTCTAGCTATAAAGGAAATTCAAATGAAAACCACATCCAGGTTCCACCTAATTCCAGTGAGATTGGCCTACATCCAGAACTCTACTAATGCCACCTGCTCATGTCGATGTGGGGAGAAAGATACCCTCCTTCACTGTTGGTAGTAGTGTAGGCTACTGCAGTGACTATCAAAGTCAGTATTAAGAGTGCTAAGAGAACTGAAAATTGAACTGCCATGTGACCCAGCTATACTACTCTTGGGAATATATCCAAAGGAAATGAAATCTGTGTATGAAAAAGTGACCTGCAATCCTATATTTATAGCAGCAGAATCCATAATAGCACAGATATGGAAACAAGCCAGATGCCCATCAAAAGAGGAATGAATAAAGAAATCATGATACACCTACTCTGTGGAATACTACTCAGCAATTAAAAACACTGATATGGTAAGCAGTCCATTTGATGGTTTACTAATTTCCTTGTTGTTGAGAAGTCTGAGTTGATTATGTATTTAATATGATAACCATTTGTGTGCTGTGAATTGCATTAAGAGTTATGTAGGGCAGAGATGATACTTACTAAATGTACAAAATGGATTGATGAGATTAGCCAGTTAAATCTTTTCACCAGTAAGGCACTCAACAGCCCATGAGATATTTATTAAAAATGTCAAGTAAATCCTCTTATTTTTGTATCATAGTGTCAAATAGCAGTAAAATAAACATGTTAAGATCCTTAATCTACTGCTATGTTTCACTGTAAAATTTACCTTTGTTAAAATTTGCTTCTGTTCAAATTTGTTGAGATCGCACATAAAAGTATCTTAATATTACTTTGGCTGGTATTTTCTAATTACTGTATAATATTTTGGGAATGCAAATTTTATTTGAATGTCAACTACAGTTAAGCATGTGCCATTTGTTTTTCTTGCTCAGGTTTTTGTAATTTGATGGAATGTTTTTATTACACTTTAATAAATGTTTGCTTTATTTAAAAAAAAAACTGATATTCTACCATTGCAATAACATGATCTCAATTAGACATCATTATGTTCATTGAAATAAGCCAGTCCAAAGAGGACAGGTTTCTCATGATCTCTCTGAGATAACTCAATAGTCATGTAAAATATAAGGCAAACAGATATATAGGCAATATATGTGCATATATATTCTCATAGATGAACTGTGTAACAGAGACTAGCTTCATGGGAAGTGAAAATATGTTACAATATACATCTCTACCCCTAAATGAAATAAGAACCCCAACAAAACTGCTAAATACACCTTGACAATAGAATACTAGGTTTTATACTTTTGCCTTTATCTACAATGCCATAATAAACTTAAATAGCAGAGTGATGGATTGTGACCATTGCTGAAGGACTATATTATTGTAGTATTATGACTAAAACTGTGATTGGGGGAGAATGGGAATGAAGGAAAAGAATGCCTTCATTCTTTTCAAGGAAAATGTTTTATAAACGCAATTAAATAATGTGAATTTTCCATGAAATTTTTTATGTATTAATTTTGATATATTTCCTTTTTATTAATTACATTGCATTATGTGACACAGTTTCATAGACTCTGGGATTCCCCCAACACCTCACCATGCCTTTCCCCCCCATGGTGGATTCCTCCACCTTGTTGCAGTAGTACAGTTCAAATTCAGTCCAGATTCTTTCTTTGAAAACATATACCAAGCATAGAGTCCAGCATCTTATTGTCCAGGTAGATTCAAGTTTCTTGGGGAGACCATTTTGAAGAATTCTCACACATATAGGTATGAAGAATATTCAGTTTCCCTCAACCATATTTTGTAGCATTCAACGTGCAAATCTTGTGTAGTTTTTCAGATTTATTCCTTATCATTTTTCATAACTTGTACCATTGCAAATAAACATTTCTAATATCCACAAATGTTTTTTCATTGCCAGAATACAGAAGACATTAGATCTCTGTGTATTGACACTGCCTTCTGCAAACCTGACACCCTCATTTATTGATTCTAACAGCTTGTTGGTAATATTTTTTCAGATTTTCCAAATAGACATGTCATCTTCAAATGAAAACAAGATTTATCTTATTAAGATTACCTTTTTCTCTTGAGTGCTATTTGTATTGTATTGAAGGTTTCGCACTCTAATAGTGGATAGTTTAAGTGCATTTTAGGAGAAACAAGTAGGCAGAATAGGGTAAGGACACGTTTAAACAGGTGAAGAATTATTAGCCAGGGTGAAGCAAAGAGGGTACATTCTAGGAAACAGGAGAGGATAGACTGAAAGCAGAGGGACACCTGCAGACTGACAGACATGGGAAAGTAGCATAGACAACAGTATGGCATTACAATGACCAGATACCCCAGTGACATTCAGTAAGCAGTGATCTGAACACTATTGGCCACAGCTCCAACAGTGGAAGCTCAAGAGATGGAACCAGACAAAGAAGTGCCAGTCCTGCTGATTCGTTTGATTTGACCAGGAGCAGAGACAGAGCAGCAGATCCCAAACTGGCAGTGGGAAAACAGGGTAGATTTAACAATGCAGACTCCAAATAGAGCCTTAGGGTGCCATTTTGTGTAAGGAGGAAAAGGCTGACGGATGGGACTGGGCATGCACTGAGTTTGGAGTGAACTCATTTCCGGTACAGTGCATTGCACAGATCTATCATCCTACAGGTTTGACCTAAAATAGGTCTGGGTAGCCCCCAAACCTAATGGGCAGCTTATCCAGAACATCAGGCACCATTTTGTATAATGTGGCAAAGGCTATCGGATGGTAGGGAGAACAGTGAGCTGTGCATGCACTCAGTTGGGACTGAACTGAGCTCAGTGCATTGCACTGAACCAACATAGAAAATAATACAGACTTTGGCATATGACTAAAAATAGGTCTGTGCGGCCCTCAGGCCTTATGGTTAGCAGGTTCTGGCAAAGTCAACACCACCATAAACCTAGCTGTTTAGGACACCTGGTGTCTCCCTAATCCTTGGAAATTGCTCAAACAAGAAGTGGAAAAAAGGCTGTACAGGATAATAGTGCAGCCTCAGCACAGGATCACAAGAGGTAGAGAGTGGTGAGCAAGGAGCTGGGGCTATGGAGATCATGCTGGAAGTCTAACATAAGAGTCCAGATCTGAAACTCGCTGGAGGGAGCGGCACAAGTGACTGCAAAGAACTATGTACCAACTGCACTAAGTAAACTTGAATTGTAGACCTGTGGGTGATGCAGCTTAGAATCCTGCCCCAAGGAAAAGAGCCTGCTAATCAGAAGTACAATGACCAAGAGCAAAAAAAAAAAAAAAAAAAAAAAGTCAAAAGCTCAGTGAATATTACTGAAGACTCCCCTGCAAAGGAGCAAAAGCCCTTGCCAACCTGAGTTAACTGAGAAACACATTGAGAAAATGAGGGATACGGAACTCAGAAAATTCATTGTAAAGTTTCATATCAACAGGAATCACATACAGGACCTTAAGGAATTTAAGGAGTATGTAACACAACACTGAAACAAAATCAAGCCAAATTATTGGAAATGAGAGATGCAAGAGAACAAATTAAAAATCCAATGGAGCTCCATGCCCATGGAGCAACGATCCCTCCAGTAAGCGGACCCCCGCACGTTCGCAAACCATGAGGGCATTTTGGGAGCTGGACTAATCCAGCTCCGTCCTGCTGCCATGGAGGCAGGACGAGTTAGGGCGGATTCCATGCTTGGGGCCGGGGACGGACTGACCCACCTCGCAGGGTGGCAGCTGCAGGGAGGCGTCTCTGCTAAGGCAGATCCGGCTAAGGGTTTGAGCCAAAACCACCCACAAGGCGGTGGATGAGCCTTTAGTCTTCTCCACGCCCATGGAGCAACGATCCCTCCAGTAAGCGGACCCCCGCATGTTTGCAAACCATGAGGGCATTTTGGGAGCTGGACTAATCCAGCTCCGTCCTGCTGCCATGGAGGCAGGACGAGTTAGGGCGGATTCCATGCTTGGGGCCAGGGACGGACTGACCCACCTCGCAGGGTGGCAGCTGCAGGGAGGCGCCTCTGCTAAGGTGGATCCAGCTAAGGGTTTGAGCCAAAACCACCCACAAGGCGGTGGACGAGTCCTTGGCTTCAGGCGGCCAGTGCACCAATTGGTGCCAGTATCTGCCTGTTGGCCGCCCAGCGGCGAGCTCTGGGGCTTTTATTATTTGTAATAGCTGCTCAGGGACACTCATGAATTAGGCCAACTTTAGTATAGGTGAAACATGAATTCCTGGAGACTGCCAGTGATAGGGACATGTAACTCTTTGGCTTGCACCTGCAGGTCTACTTTAATCAGGGATGCTGGGCCACGGTGTCTTGGGCAGAGGCCAAGACAGGAGAGGTCCTGAGACAAGCTGAGTCAAAACAGCCACTGTCGGGTGCGTGATCTGCAACTAGGAGCAGGCCAAGTTGGTCAGCGGAGGGCACACCTTAGCTGGGTTGAGGTTCCCACCAAGGGACACGGGTGCTGGAATGGGGGCTGCGTTCTAACTAGGAAACAGTCGTAGCCTCCCATGACACTAATATGGCTGGGATTGGATGCACTGGTCTGGGCCAGACCCCAGCACCATCTGGTGTCCTGGGGAACCAGGGTGGATGTGGGACTGACTTGGCTAGGTCTCAATCCTCTACTGAGCCATGTGTGAGCTATACATGGGTATGGACGAGCCATGGACGGGCTGAGTCATCCAGCAACGGGAACCAGAGTGGGGTGAAAGCCAGCCATGAAAAACCACTGTTCCTGCTAGGACAGAAGGTGAACTGAGAAGGGCTGGCTCATGGACCCCCTGGTATGCGCAAAATAAGTGCAAGAAGTATGATAGGAAACAGCCCCGAATGGGCCATGGAAAGATTTCCACTGGCATACATTTGGCATGGGTCAGGGGTGGACCAGGCTGAATCAGTTCATGTCATCCCCTGGCAAACCCGGGCACCGGAGGAGAGTGTGGGTCTGGCCAGGTTCGGTCGTGACTAAAACTAGTGCATGATATGGAATTCCAGGGTGAGATTACCTGTACTGGATTAGAATGCAGCACCCAACCAACACGTGTGAGAACCAGGAAGGGAGAGGGCAGAGCAGCGGGGGGATGGAGGGGCCGGTCCCCTCGCCAGACAGCTACTCTCACTGGATAGTGTGGGATGGGATGGGGACAGACCAGACTGGGCAGGGCTGCAACACCTGAGCACCGCACGTGGACTAGATCAGGGAAAAGCCAGGTTGGGCTGATTATTCGTGCCAGTTCTAGCATAAATTGGAGTGGGTGAACGTTGTTTGGGCTTAACCGCAAACAGCTGGCAGAAGCTGGCACTGGGAGCTAATTCTGTCAAGTCAAACCACAGAACCACCCAAAGAGATCATAAACCGGGGCTGAGAGAGACCCAAGAGGGAAGTGGTGGGGTTCCCCCTCTTGGGTCACTACTCCCGCGAGAAGGCATGAAAACTAGGACGGGGGCTGGGGTGGCTAGAAGGAGAGGCACTCAGCAATATCCGTGAGGGCTGGAGAGTTGAGTTGGTTGGAGGAAACTAAGCTTCAATGCCCCTTGACAGGTACTGGAGCCATATGGGAAGCGGGACAGACTGGACTAGTCTGCTATGTATACTGGCAGGCCAGGGTGAGGGGCGGGCCTGGTGGCGGTTATTGTGGGTCGCCCCGACTGGGCTGCAGACCCCACTGGTTGATGAAAGAGTCGAGTGCATGCTGGGCAGAACCAGGCTGGACTGCAACACCCTTGGTTCCAGTGCAAGTCGGGATTGAGAACGGAGCCAGCCCAGTGATTGCAACCACCAGCTGATTGTGGCGATGGACTGTGCCAGACCCGGTGCTTGCTGGAACATGCGGGAATCTGATCTGGGAATACCTCTAAGTCTCTTTGGTGATCTCCCCAATCAAACTGCTGGACACAGAGCCCTGGCTAGGAGAGGATGGAGGACGGAACAGGTCAATCAACCACCTCAGCTAAACGTTGAGCAGCGAAATACTGGGCAAATGAAGACTCCATGATGGACTGTGACAATCAGTGGCTTCTTCAATGACCTAATCGAGCTGGGAGGGATGTGACTGGCAGCGATCCATAACTGGAAGACTTTTAAGACCACTTGAGCAAGTATCTCAGCATGCCCCACATCTGGGACCTTGGGCGGGGGGGAGACTGGGTGGGGATTCTCCCTCAATATCCCCCTTCACCTCAGATACATAAATAATAAAAATATATATTAAAAAAAATCCAGTGGAAAGTCTCGATAATAGAATGAGCAAAGCAGAGAAAGGAATCTCAGAATTGGAAGATATTTCTTGTCACCATTGGAAAACAATCAAAAAGCTGAAAGTAGAGCTGGATCAAGCTAAAAAAAAAAAAAAAAAAAAAAAAACCTATTCGAGAATTAAGAGACATTATTAAAAGGATAAATGGAAGAGTCATGGGAGTTCCAGAAAGCACAGAAAGAGAAACTGGGCTTAAAAATGTATCTGATGCAATAATAAAGGAAATTTTACTTAATCTAGAGAAAGAATGGGGAAACAGAACACAGGCTGGGCACAGAACTCCCAACAGTGTTGACCAAAAGCCACTTTCACCACGACACATGATAACCAAGCTCTCTTCAGCTGAACACAGGGAAAAAATCCTTAATAAAACGTGAAAAAAATCAGCTAACATTTAGAGGAATTCCAATTGACTCACTGCTGACCTGTCACAGGAAACTCTACAGGCCAGAAGAGAATGGAGTGACATATTCCAGATTCTAAAAGGAAAAGTGTCTCAGCCCAGAATGACTTACCCAGCAAAGCTTTTCTTTGTCTTTGAAAATGAAATAAAATTCTTCTACAGTAAAGAAAAGCTCAAAGAATGTGCCTCTTTCAGACCTGCCCTACAAATGATACTTAAAGGTATTCTCCTGACAAAGAAAAGAAGTAGCACCCAACAAACCAAGGGCAAATGTGAAGAACATCCCAGTAAAATAACAACAGAAGACTAAATCAATGAACAACCCATTGCTAAAATGACAGGACCAAATTACCACTTATTCATATTATCCCTGAATGTAAATGGCTTAAGCCCATCCATCAAATGTCTTAGATTATTAGAGTGGATTAAAAACAAAATTCATCATTTTGTTTCCTACAGGAGACACATTTCACCAACAAAGATCAGTGGAAACTATCTCATGGATTTTGATGATTTGTTTTTAGTTTCATCTTTTCAAAACACTTTTTTTTCTCATTAAATCCTTCACTGACACACATCATACAATAGCATCATTTTCATCAAGAAGGTTCTTGATTTTCTTTTTCATTTCTTCAGCAACACATTAGTTACTCAGTAGTATGTTATTTACCTTAGTGGCATTGTAAATTTCTATTTTTCTTCCTGTTGTTGATTTTGTTTGTGGCTTTTCATTTAAGCAGATGTATGGTGACTGTGTAATGGAGACTATCCTATCCAGATGTGATATACAATGTAAATATGCATCTCTACTTCCAGATTAAAGATGGACTCCAATGAAGCTATTTACTGTATCTTGACAATAGGATCCTGGACTCTAACATTGTCCATGCTCACAATGATGGACTTATGACTGCTTATGACTGTAATAATATAGGGGAACTCAGTGTGTGTGGGGAGGGGCCTTAGAAAGAGAGTAGGGGAAATCCCTGAGCATATGGAACTGCATCATGAAATGATAATAATTTTAAAAAATGAAAAAAGCACATTTTAGGATAAAATGTTTGCGGAGAATGGAATTAAATAAAAAATTTGGGTCTAAACATTTTTGAAGCCCATAATTTTTTCATACTACATGTTTCACAAATATCTTGAACATGCTACAATATATTAGCATCAAAAACTTTACTGAAAATAAACTCAGGTTTTAATTTTGTTTCCCAAAATCTTTTTGGAAAAGTAACCATGTAGCAAAGCTTTCTAACTCTTGTAAAATTAGACATAAGCTCCATTCCTCGCAAGTTTCCAAATCTGTCTTCTCTCTGCTTTGGCTTTCTAAATATCCCACCCCCCATTTTCAAGTCTCACTCCTTATAGGAATTGGTCTTTCCAAAGCTTATAAGACATACTAAAAAAATAGATTGATTTACTCTAGTAGTACTCAATTTATTATTTCTCAAACCATATTTTCATGTGGTATTATCCTCATTATCAACTCTGTCAAATCTTCTAGTTAGAAAAATATTACTCTGATAATTTAAAACACTGCCCAATGAACAGTCAGTTCTGTGGTTCACAAGCTTTAGTATTTAAGGTAGTCTCATGAGGCTATGCAGCACAAAATTTCTTCCTTTATACATTATCTTATTTTTGAAGTTGCATTTTAGAGAATTATTTTGCTGATGGATAAAAATGCAAAGACTCATTTAGAGAGGTAACATTGTAAACAAATATGAGGTATATTCAGGTATATCCCTGAAAAATGTGCAGGATCTTTTCACTCTGTGTTCCCACCAAATTTCTGAAGTACTCTCATTTATGGCTAATGAGTACATCTTTGATTTTTTTTCCACAGCCAAATGAATTTATAAGAGAAGTAAATTTGCAGAGGTGTCCAACTATTTATGGAACAAGCCTGGGACACAGGCAAGAATGTAGTTATGAGCAGAGTTTATAAAGCATAAACCATATGAGGGCCAAGAAGGGGACTGGAGCTTACAAGCTTTGAGCAGGGTTTTCAAACACGGATTTCCTCTCTGTGGACCAGGTAGTTGGAAAGGATTGCAGAGGGTAGAATGAGGAAGTAACTACATCTCAGAATTAATGCAGACATTCAGATCAGAATAGAGCACTCAGCAAGAGAAGGCAGGATGGACAGGGGTGAAAGATTATGGAACCATGTTCAGGAAGTTAAGGACCAGGGTCCTAAGGACTTGAGTGGAGTTCAGGTTTAGGCTTCTCCTGAAGGATGTAAAAATCTAGTTTTACTTTCCTACTGCTTTCTGTTTTAAAATCCATCCATTGCTCTAATGGATATTTTTGTTCCTTTTTCTTTGCCTTGCATTGGCCAAAAGCACCACAAGAACTTAAGGGAACCAGAAACCATCTCAGAATTTTGAAGTTATCTTCAGTTAAAGACTGCCTGTGGATCAAGACAAACTTCAGGTGTATCAGCTCTGATCACAACAATGTGTCCTCTCAGATCTCAGTCCTAATTCAAGAAGGGATTCCAGGACAACTATGGGAAAATCCTTTCCCTCACTGTTCCATGCAAAAGTGAAAGGGAATGGCCTTCCTTCAAACTGTATGATTCATTGACAACATCTGATATTAATTCTAGGATCCAGGGTTGAAATTAAAAGTTGTGAAGAAAACAACAGGGAGGGTCTGGGAGAGTCTTTGGGATGACATGTGGCAAATCCTTACTTTCTTTGCCTGTACTGAACACCAGAAATCTCTGAGCTTCAAAATGCCTTGGTACTAGCATCCCTTTTCAGGTGGCACATTTGTTGAGTCAAAGAATATCAATCTAAGATGATGCTGTGCAGTCTTGCACTTCTCCCTAAAGACTGGAATTTCTTATTTCAAATAACCCAATCATTTTCCCGTAAAAGATGTGTTGTACTGACCAAGCTCTGTACATTAGTCTAGCCACTGTCTGAGACACCTGGCACCAAAAGCCAGATTCCTGGCATCTATTGAATACAGCTGTATCACCTAGATTGTCATTCCAGGGAAAAAAATCAAAATGTCCATAGTAAAAAAATTATGTAGACTGAGACCAACACTAATGGAAAATCCAAAATACACAACACACACTGGAGCTTAGGGACTACAAGATTTCAGAAAAGACCATGCCTGTAAGGAATCAACAACAGGTTTGGGCCTTGGGATTCGGGGGCAAGTGCCGCTCCTCACAGTGTGGCGGCTGTGGGGGGTGCCCCTGCCAGGTCGGACCCAATGCTGGGGGCTCACGCCAAAGACACTGCTGCAAGGCAGTGAACAAGTCCTCAGCCTCCCCCAGGACCCAAGAGAGCTCTTCCCTCAGGGTAAGTACACCATGAGGGAACTTGGGAACTGGGTTAAAATTCCTAACTCCGCCCAGCTGCTAATATCTTGTGGCAGGGTGAGTTTGGGAGGGGTTCGGGCCTTGGGATTCGGGGCAAGTGCCACTCCTCACAGTGTGGCGGCTGTGGGGGGTGCCCCTGCGGGGTCGGACCCAATGCTGGGGGCTCATGCCAAAGACACTGCCGCAAGGCAGTGAACGAGTCCTTGGCCTCCCCCAGGGCCAGGGAGCTCTGGGGTATTGGTTGTCTGAATCGCTGCTTAGGTAGCTAATTGAGCTAAGTCACACTGTCTAAGGCAGAGGCCAGGACAAGTGAGGGACTGAGATAAGCTGAGTCAGAGCAACCACTGGCAGGCGCATGATCTACGGCTAGGAACAGGCCCAGTTGGGGAGGCATGGGGACACCTTAACTGGGTTGAGGTTCCCACCAAGGGGTGCGTGTGCTGGAATGGGGGCTGCATTCTATCTAGGAAGCAGTTGTAGTCACCCGAGGCACTAGTGTGGGCTGGGATTGGATGCACCAGGCCAGTTCAGATCCTAACACCATCTGGTGTCATGGAGAACCAGAGGGTAGATGTGGGACTGATTAGGCTGGGTCTCAATCCCCTCTTGAGCCATGCGTGAGCTGTATGTGGGTATGGACGAGCCATGGCCGGGCTGAAACATCCAACAACAAGAACCAGAATGGGGTGAAAGCCACCCAGGAAAAGCCACCGTTCCTGCTAGGACAGGAGGTGAACTGGGTAGAGTTGGCTCAAGGACCCCCTGGCATGCGCAAAATCTGCCATTGGGAGGGGTTCTGATGGAGGAGCCTGGGCAACTCCTCTGGCAGGACATAGTCCCTGCAGGTTAGCGCAAGAAGCATGATAGGAAACAGCCCAGAATAGGCCATGGAAAGTTTCCCACTGGCACACATTCAGCATGGGTCAGGAGCAGACCAGGCTGAATCAGTTCATGTCACCTACAGGCAAATCCGATCACCAGAACAGAGTGCGGGATGAGCCGGGTTTGGTCGCGACAAAACAAGTACACATTATGGAATGCCAGGGCGTGGTTGCCTGTACTGGATATGAATGCAGCATCCAACCAGCACACGTGAGGTCCAGGAAGGGAGGGGCAGAACCGGCAGGGGGATTAAGGGGCTGGTCCCCTTGCTGGAAAGCTACTCCCACTGGAGAGCGTGGGCTGGGATAGAGACAGACCAGACTAAGCAAGGTTACAACACCTGTGCGCTGCATGTGGATTAGACCAGGGAAAAGCCAGGCTGGGCTGATTATTCCTGCTGGTGCAAGGATAAATTAGAGTGGGTGAGGGATGTATGGGCATAGCCGCAGAAGCTGGCACTGGGGACTAATTCTGTCAAGTCAAATCACAGAACCACATAAAGAGTGCATAAACCGGGACAGAGACCTGAGAGGGAAAAAGTGGGTTCCCCCTTCTTGGGTCACTATTCCCATGGGAGGGCATGAAAACTAGGACGGGAGCTGGGATGGCTAGATAGAGAGGTACTCAACAACACCCGTGAGGGCTGGATGGTTGAGTTGGTTAGATAGAACTAAGGTTTAATACCCATTGACAAGCACAAGAGCCAAATGGGATGGGGGACAGACTGGTCTTCTGCTACACATACTGGCAAACCAGGGTAGGGGGCGGGCTTGGTGGGGGTTATTGTGGGTCGCCCTGACTAGGCTGCAGCTCCCACTGGCTGATGTAAGGGCCAAACCAGACTGGACTGCAACACCCATTGGTTCCAGTGCAACTCGGGACCGAAAACAGAACCAACCCAGCAATTGCAACCACCAGCTGATCGGGGTGATGGACTGTGCCATGCCCTGTGCTTGCTAGAACATACAAGAAACTAGTCTGGGAATACCTCAAAGTTTCTTTGGAGATCTCCCCAATCGAACTGCTGGACTCAGAACTCTAATCAAGAAAAGACAGAAGACAGAGCAGATCAATCATTCATCTCAGCTATATGTTGGCAGCGAAATATGGGGCAAACGGAGACTTTATGATGGACCATATCAATCAGTGGACGACCTCATCGGGCGGAACTGGCAGCAATTCATAACCGGAGAACTATTAACACCACTTGAGCACATATCTCAGAGCATGCCCCACATCCGGGACTTGGGGTGGGTGGGAAACCGGGTGGGGCTTCTCCCTCAATATCCCCCTTTACCTCAGATACATGATGGAAACAGTATGGACATAATAGTATTACCCACTTCCCTATCCCCCTGAACCTTTTTTTTTTTCTTTTTCTTTCTTTAACTGTAATTAACTATGTAAAGATTGTCAACAACAATACAATAAAATAGATTAAAAAAAAAAAAAGGAATCAAAAACAGCAACCCAACGGTGATTCAGTTGTCTGGGTAATATGGACAGTGGTAAATATAAGACCATATGGATATTCTAGAGGGCCTCTAGCCCTGCCTAATCTAAAACATGCAAGAAAACATTCTAGAAGATAACAGCTCTGGTCAATCTTTAAATGTCAAGTAAATTGGGCGTTGCTTGATGGCTCAATTGTCCAGTCCTTCCTTTGAAAGTACCAGGATTCCATATAGGTGCCATGCATGTCCTGCCTGTTCCACTTCCCATCCAGCTCCCTGCTTATAGCCTGGGAAAGCAGCAGAGCATAACTCAAAGCCTTGGGACCCTACACCCTTTTGGGAGACCCAGAAGAAGCTCCTGACTCCTAGCTTCTTATCAGTTCATTTCCAACTGTTACAGTCATTTGGGAAATGAACCAGCAGATGGAAAATCTGTCTCTCTCTCTCTCTGTCTCTTTCTCCCTCCCTCCCTGTCTCTCTCAGTCTCTCCCCTCTGAATATCTGCCTTTGCAACAAAAATAAATAAATCTTTAAAACAAATAAGTAAATATCAAGTGAATTACACAACAGAGGACAATAAATACTTTACCTCTAATGAAATAATAGATAACAGTTTACCAGTAAACGGAAGGCACAATGAAAATTATGAAAACAGTGATAAAGGAACCTAATATAAGTCTATTTAGAAGTGGAATACAGTGTATTGGTTTCAAGGGCTGTCGTTAAAAAAAAAAAACAAACTCACAGCCTAAGTGTCTTCATAAAACAGAAAATGTTATAGTTTTGTAGTTCAGAAGTCTGATATGAATTGCACTTAACTAAAACTCAGGTGTTGGCAGGACAACTTTCCCCCGGAGGCTCTCAGGCAGTGTCTCCTTCCTTGCTTTTCTCGATGGCTACAACCTATACTCTTTTACTTAAGTCCATTATTTTGGCTCCAAAGTCAGCAACAAAATGTTTCCTTGGCATTGCCTCCTTTGTCACATTTGTTTATTTTTCCTTCTTCCCTCTCCCTTACATTTTTAAATTATTATTTTATGATACAATCCATAGGGGATAGACTCCCAATGAAACTGGTGGATGTATCTTGACAATAGAATACTGAACTCTCTGTCTCTCCCTTGCATTTTTAGGGAACCTGTAATTACACTGAAACCTCATATTCTCTCTGCTTTACCTAATTCCATCTGCAGCCTCCATTTCCTATAGCCATGTAATTCAACACATTCAAAATCGGAAAATTATGACGGGAACATCTTTGTGAAATAGCCCCCAAAGAAGTGAAATAACTCCAAAATTGCTATCACAGGATAGTTCCAAAAGCTCATTAAAGATATGAATGTTAAATAGAAATTAAACAGAAATATTTTAGCTTGCAAAGGCTAAAAAAAAAAGGCAAAGCAGTAAGGATAAAAATGGAGGGCTGGAAATTTGGTCTAATCATTAAGTAATAGCTTGAGATACTCACACTGTGTATCAAAAAGCCTGGGATTGAATTCCACATCTGTCTCCATTTCAGACATCCTAATTTACACCCTCTGAGGCAGTGAGCAATGACTCAAGTAGTTGTGTCCCAGCCACTCATGAGTGAGGCTTTGATTGGGTTCTAGGCTTCAGTCTGGCTTGTCCAGCCCAGCCTTGGCATTGTGGGCATCCAGTGAGTGAACCAGCTGAGGGACCTCTCTTCGATTTCCCTTGCAACCAAATAAATCATATATGTATATGTATGTATACATAAATGTATGTATATACAAACA
Source organism: Ochotona princeps (assembly GCF_030435755.1). Lineage (NCBI taxonomy): Eukaryota > Metazoa > Chordata > Mammalia > Lagomorpha > Ochotonidae > Ochotona > Ochotona princeps. The sequence goes on from NC_080834.1 coordinate 68,222,663, forward strand.
TTTCTTAAAATATATCTAAAATATATCCTTATGTATCACTCATTTCTTAAACAGAAAAATGTAGTTTTAATTCAAGCATTTTCAAACTTCTTACTTATCAAGTATACCTGAGGAATTCTAGCACATAGGTATTGTAAATGAACAGACTATTTGAGACATTTCTACATATCTGTGAAATGTCTTACCATATCGAATTTATGTTTTCCTCTATATCTGTGCCTTGACCCAATGAGTTTCACCTGACCCGATGAAGCTATGTCACTCATACTAAGAACTGTCTTTTAACACTTCTCTGGAAATAACTACTACAGCCTCTTGAAAAGTTCACACTTTTGAATTTACTGATTCACATTGGGTATATCATGAATTATTGGTTTTCTATGGCTGTTAGCTTTCTACTTGCTTCACACCAAGTGATTAAATGATTCAAAATATGAAGATCATCTTTCATGAAAAATTTACAACAAAAACATGACAATATATAATACATAACAAAAGAGATTGGTTATATGCATTGGAGTAAAATCTAGTCAACAACAACAAAAAAAATTTGCATCACACAAAATTAGCTACACTAAAAATCCCAAAATGGGGCCAGCAGCATGACTCCATAGGCTAATTCTCCAACTTCAAGCACCAGCATCTCATGTGGGTATGGTTCATGTTCCAGCTGCTCCGCTTCTGATCCAGCTCCCTGCTTAAGGCCTGGGAGTGCAGCAGAGGATATCTCAAGTCCTTGGGTCCCTGAACCCATGAGAGAAATCCAGAAGAACGCTTGGCTTCAGAGATAGGCTCAGATAGGTTGCAGCCATTTGGGAAGTGAATCAGAGGATGAAAGCTCTTTCCCTGTCTCTCCTTTACTCTGTAAATCTACCTTTCAAATAAAAAGTTAATAACACAAAAAACTCAAAATGTTAACAGAAAAAAATTCAGCCTATTAAATGGCTCACTCTGTATAGACACAGCTGTAATAAAAATATGGATAAATTTAAAGGCTTGAATGATATAAACCAAAATCAATTGTCCTGATGTGGTAGAACTATACAATTTTTCATCTTTTTATTATTCTGTACTAACATTTATTACAAGTACTTCCTGTGCAATGGAAAAAGATGGATGTGAGCCCAGTAGATAATATTTCCTCCCTTTTGTCACCCAACTGAGTTATTCACAGCAGAGAAATTTCACACTTCATCATAGCAAGATTAATGAAAAGAATCAACTGATTATAGTTTCTGTATCTACCACTATCAGACACAATTGGCATATTGTCCTAGGTTCAGATGAGAGTGACTTGCTTCAGGTACTGCATGAAGGGGTAGTGCTTCAGTAGACCTCATTCAGAACAGAAGGACTGATGGTGACCATTCTAGGTTAGCCCAGTATCCAGTCCTTGGAAAAATGGAGACCTTGTCTTCTTTTTTATTTTTTAAGATTTATTTTCTTTTTATTGCAAAGTCAGATATACAGAGAGGAGGAGGGACAGACAGGAAGATCTGTCCAATGATTCACTCCCCAAGTGACTGAGACCTTGTCTTCTATAGCATTACTTCTGGTGCGTGGCTCCCTGGCCCTTGGAACACTGGAACTGTTTTGTAAATTGTTGCCAGTTATCTGGCCTACACGACCTCCAATCCAACAAAAATTCCCTAAATCCCATAGTGATATTCTGTTATTTCCTTCCTCTGATCTAACTTTCTGTCTGTTCTGCTCACTAGCACTTATTACCTGCTATTCCTTTCTTTGTAGTTTATTTTTTCAGTGTAAGGCTTGTTTATTTTCCATCACAAGTGCATATACACACACAAATATAAACTAATTATGATGTTAGAGTAGTAGACAGAGACTTTCCTTAGGTTATTTTTTGTCCTTGCTGCTTCATACTCCAAAAAAGAATGGGACTGAGAAAGGAAAATATATTTAGGGTGGAATCAGTCAAGTAAAGAGCATAGATGCTGTAACAGGATCAAAGCAGACGGTCTTGAAGTGGGAAGCTCTGGCTCCAGCTGCTAAAGCTATATCTAGTGATTTTTAAAAAGTAATTTAAGCCTAAGATTTAGTTTACATGTGCATTTACACAGAGAAGGGAAGTTTTTAGCTATTTTTATCAGTGTGACTGGACCACTGATTATTTCTTTTTAAACTATTTTAGGAGATTGGAAAAATAAACAAAAAACTGTCATGATAACATCTTCCAATGACATGGGGGCAGAAAAAAGAGGCAATAAAGGAACATACCGTTGGCTGCACCATTCTGCTCATAACCTACTGATGCTAGACATACTTATGTGCACAATGAATGTATTTGACAAATCAAAGGCGGTGTGATTCCACATATATTCCCAACATGGAATTGGGGAAATCTTAATTCAGCCAAAAACAAGAGGGGGGAGGGAAGGAAAGAGGGATGGATGGAGGGAGGGAGGGAGGGAGAGAGAGAGAGAGAGACTGACTGACTCACTATGAGCTGTATATATCACACTTTACCTGAGGCATCCTTAGCTAAAGTGATTGCAGAACACATGATACTTTGCTCGCTTTGCTCACAAAACACTTTAGAAGAAATTAGGACTCCACTTTGGCTCTGAGTTGCTGATGAACTGGAAACATGGAAATATTTTGGCTTCCTTCACAAAGATTCTTAGTCTCACATGGAAAAAGAATTTCCTTAGGAAAAGACAGGGGATTAACAGGTGTCGCTTTAACTGTATGCCTTCGCCTTAGCTGATTCCTGAAAGTATCCCCATGGCTCTGTCTTTGGGAACTGGGATATACAAAGCCTAAGTGGGCTCATGCATGAGTACAAAGCTGCTTATGTTCCTGAGGAGCAAAGAGGAAACTGTGAGTCACACTGAAAAGGATTAAGCACTTTCAATGAGGGTTTTTTTTTTTTTTTTGGCTTTTCCTGGAATTCTTACTAGAAAATTTTTTCAAACATACATGTTTTTACATACAAAGTAAAATTATTTTTTTAACCAATGTGTAGCTCTCCTGTTTCATTAAGGTCAAACAAAATGAATACTTGAAGATAAACTACTCTTTCAAACCCAAATCTAGAAGACTTGAGTTCATAAAACTTAATTTTGTAATATTCCTATTCTTTTAGCAATAAGAGCATGTGCCTATTAAACATTAGTGATCATAGCTATGATAGTTTATGCTACCAGAAAATAAGCCAGGAGTTTCAAAGAAAGAAACTGTTACCTCAGTTTCCCTCATTTATCAAATTTACTGAATTTTGGCCAAAACAATATGCTATCAGTAAAGTATGTGGCAGAAGAAGGCCAGAGGGAAGATGAAGGGAAAAAAACTTAATTCTCATCCATCTTTCAGATGATGGTACTTACTTCTGCTGGCAGAATAGCTGTGCACTGAGTACCTAAACGTACAAGGTATCCCTTCAGGAAGCTATGTTACTCTATCGGATTATCAAACTATGAGAGATGACATTAGTGAACTTGATGTTGAGTACACTAAAAGAGAAATTTAATATATATTAAATCAAGATTATGGTTTACTCAAATTCATCTCCCATTTGGCCAAAGTGGGAACCATACATTCTAGCATCCTTCAGTCTTCAGGCTTCACATTGGCTGGTGGCAGTTGGGGTAGAGAGGTCTCCCAGCAGCTCAAATGATCAGGAAAAAAAAATGTATCTGAGGGTAGCTGATGGCTATTGTGGTCATCTGTGCTATATGAGCTCTTGTAGCACACCTGTGACTTGTCCATTTTATCAGATTTGTGCTCTGACCAATAAGAGATGAATGTACCCATACAGAATACTTATTAAGGAAGTGGAGTTGGATCACTTCTCAGCCTTGTGGCTAAGATCAAGAGTAGGAAGTAGGGTTGGAGACAACAGGGACATGACTAAGGGAATACAGTTGGAATCAATTATGACCCAAAAATAGGCATATAGGACCCAAAAATAACCAGATAATTTGCTCCTGGAAAAAGTTCAATTTGGTACAATACTACATGAATGACTGACACCTGCCTTCTTCCACATTCACAACAAATGGCTCACTTTGCACAAACATATCAATTGTACTTATTATTTTGATGTTTGATCACACCCTCATCTCTCCAAAGCAGCTGTGAGCTCTTGGTAGACAAAAACAGATCCCACGCCACTCTGTGTCCCATTGTCTAACATAGCGCTTGCAGAGAAGCACCCTCAATATATTTTGTAGGCTATCACAATAATTTGAACTATTGAAATTAAGGATAAATTTAGCAAAGGGAATTTTGGCAAATTTTGTCCACATTGCCAAGACCATTAGAGGAGAAAGCACTGATTCAGTACAATCTTTCAGATCTTGGAAAAGGAATATCAAATTGCTACCATCTTGTAGGAGAATAAAAAGACAAAGAATCAAAAGATCAATGTAACAATTAGTCTGCAAAATGTCAAGAGTTCTTTTTGGAAGCCAAGTCACAATCCAAGTTGGTTAAGCGAAGATGATAATAATCAACTGTGCATGATGCTGTAAATGTATTAAGTGAACGTTGGATTTTAGCTTCCTTCTAATTCAAGAGGCAACTCTTGATTTCTACAATGGAGTTGGACTATTCACCTAAATACAATATCCCACATTGACCATCAGCACCTTGCTCTAGGTCTATTGGCACAGGTGAGAAGCATGCTTGATAACTTTGTTTTCTAATATGACTTTCACAGTAAAAAGGAAGTTAATGTCTGCATTTAAATTACAGTCCCAGAATCTTCGTAGTAAGGTCAGGAATATCCTTAACAACTTGTAAACTCACTTGATGGCACTACTTAGTCTTTTACAGATTTGGTAAACATTAACTTCTGTAAAGATTTAATAATAGCCAGGAATTATATTAATGATATTTTAAGATATGCCAGCCGAAATATCTGTAGCTAGATCTTTTGCTGACCTCCCTGACTCTAGTCATGCTATACCTCACCTATTTCTTTCTCTGATGCAAAATTGACAATTCTAAAGCATAAAACTCAATACATCAGCTTACCCCATTTCCATGAGCTCTGTCAATGGCATCCAATTGCCTCAAAGTGAAGTTCAAACGTTTCTGAATGATCTTCACCTTGCCCACTTTCACTCAATTGAAATACTTATTGCCTTATTCTATAATCAAACAGTTGAACAATTTATAATAACTATTTGTGACATGTATTATGTGACCTGCAACACTTTATATCACTCAATCTTCACAGAGAACAATTTTACTTCCCAAGGGACATTCATCAATGTTGCAAACATTTTTTTTGATATAAAAATTCAGAAAACGCTACTGGTTTCTGGTGGGTGCAGGCTAGGATACTGATAAATATCCTGCAATATATAGGTTAACACCTCACATTAAAGAATTAACTAACCCTGTGGGAGGGGGTTTATATAGCAGTTAAGATGATTGCATGTCTTATTGAAGTGGCAGGATCTGAGTTCCAGGTCTACCTCCAATTCTAAGATTTCACTGATACACACCCTGGGAAGCATCCAGTGGTGGTTGAAAGACTTGCATCCTGAGAAACAAGATAGTAGAATAGGGTAAGGATGCATTTAAATAGATGGAGAATCATTAGCCAAGGTGAAGCAGCTAGGGTGTGATCCTGGGAAACAGGAGAGAACAAGCGAATGGAAGAGGGATACTGGACACCCGTGGACACAAAAAAACAGCAGACAGTGGAGCCATATTGCAATAAGCAGATACCCAGGTGGCTGTCAACAATTGATAACCAGAGCTCCACTAGTAGCCTGGTGAAAGGGGAATTCACCAGGAGCTCAGAAAGTGAACACAGGCATAGACCTGTCCATCATGCTGATTTGCTTGATTCGATCACAAGCAGAAGCAGAGAGACAGAGCCCAAGCAGGCAGGTGCAGAACAAGGTGGATTTCATGGCTCAACCCCCACCCCCACCCACACACATATACACAATGCCACATCAGATGCCATTTTGTGTACTAAGAAAAAGGCTGTGAGCTTGAGGGACAACAGAAAGCTGTGCATGTGCTAAGCTAGGAACAAGCTCATTTCTGGATCGAAGCATTGCACTGGTACAAGCAAAACAGTACCGACTTGGTCTCCTACAGGTTCCACCCAATACAGGTCAGAGTAGCCCCCAGGTCTAACAGCAGGCCAGACCCCAACCAGTGCCATATCAGTCACCTTGTTGATAAAGTGGAAAAAGCTGTGGGGCTGAAAGAACAACAATGAGCCTCAAAGGCACTGAGCTAGGATAGAACTTAGAATTGTAATTCAACACATTGCACTGGTCTTATGGGGAAAACAATACTAACTTGCACCCTATGCGTTTCACCAAAATAGATCCGGGTGACCTTTAGACATAATGGCCAGCAGGTTCTAGCAAGACCAGCACCACTCACATTGCAGTGATTTAGGACAGCTTGTGTCTTCCTAATCCTGTGCAGTCCTGCAACCAGGAGGCAGAGAAAGGCTGTGCAGACAATGATGTGGCCACAACATGGACTCACAACAGTGGAGAGTGGTGAACCAGAAGATGGGGCTATGTGGAAAGTCTATGGTGGAAGCCTAGCACAAGAGCCCAGGACTGAAACTCACTAGAGGGAATGGCACAAGCAACTACAAAGAATGTACCAGATACCAAACACAATCAGTGAAATTGACCTGTGGACCAGTGGGCAACACAGCTTAGAAAGTCGCCTTAAGGAAAGGAATCTGCTAACCAGAAGAGCAATGACCAAGAGCAGAAAAATAGAATATTACTGATGACTTCCTTGGAAAAGAGTAAAAGCCTTTGTCAACCTCAGAGTTAACTGAAGAAGACATTGAAGAAATGGGGGACAAAGGATTCAAAACATGGGCCCGGCATGATAGTCTAGTAGCTACGGTCTTTCCTTGCCTTGCATATATCAGGATCCCATATGGGTACTAGTTCATGTCCCAGCTGTTCTACTTCCTATCCAGCTCCCTGCTTGTGGTCTGGGAAAGAGTATAGGAGAGCCCAAAGTTTGGGACCCTGCATCCACATGGGTGACCTGGAAGCAACTACTAGATCTGGCTTCGGATCGGCTCAGGTCTGGCCATCACAGCCAATTGAGGAGTGAACCAGTGGATGGAGGATCTTTCTGTCTCTCCTCCTTTCTGTAGATCTGATTGATTTTCAACAAAATAAAAATTTTTAAAGATTTTATTATTATTGGAAAGCTGGATATACAGAGAGGAGGAGAGACAGAGAGGAAGATCTTCCATCCGATGATTCACTCCCCAAGTGAGCCGCAACGGGCCGATCCGCGCCCATCCGCGCCCATCCGAAGCCGGGAACCAGGAACCTCTTCCAGGTCTCCCACGTGGGTGCAGGGTCCCAAGTCTTTGGGCCGTCCTCAACTGCTTTCCCAGGCCACAAGCAGGGAGCTGGATGGGAAGTGGAGCTGCTGGGATTAGAACCGGCGCCCATATGGGATCCCGGGGCTTTCAAGGCGAGGACTTTAGCCGCTAGGCCATGCCGCCGGGCCCAACAAAATAAATTTTTTAAAGAATCCCAAAAACTTGTAATAAAGCTTCTTATCAACAATGAGAAGTACATACAGGAATTCAAGGAATTTAAGGAATATGTTATACAGGAAATAACAACCCTGTAACAAAATCAAACAGAATTATTAGGAATGAATGACACAATGAAGCAAATTAAAAACTTAGTGGAAAGCCTCAAGAATAGAATGAGCAAGGCAGAGAAAGGAATCTCAGAATTGGAAAACATTTCCTTCAACAATGGGGAAACAAACAGAAAGCTGGAAGAACAAGTAATTCGAGTAAGAAGAGTATTCAAGGATTAAGAGATATTATTAAAACACCAAATGTAAGAATTATGGGAGTTCCAGAAGGCACAGAAAGAGAAACTGGGCTTAAAAATGTATTTGATGCAATAATAAAGGAAAATTTACTTAATCTAGAGAAAGAATGGGGAAACAGAATACAGGCTGGGCACAGAATTCCCAACAGTGTTGACCAAAAGCCACTTTCACCATGACACATAATAATCAAGCTCTCTTCAGCTGAACACAGGGAAAAGATCCTTAATAAAACGTGAAAAAAAATCAGCTAACATTTAGGGAAACTCCAATTGACTCACTGCTGACCTGTCACAGGAAACTCTACAGGCCAGAAGAGAATGGAGCGACATATTCCAGATTCTAAAAGGAAGAGTGTCTCAGCCCAGAATGACTTACCCAGCAAAGCTTTTCTTTGTTTTTGAAAATGAAATAAAATTCTTCCACAGTAAAGAAAAGCTTAAAGAATGTATTTCTTTCAGAACTGTCCTACAAACATTACTTAAAGATGTTCTCTTGACAAAGAAAAGGAATAGCACCTGCCAAAGACAAATGCAACATAAAGAATGTCCCAATAAAATGACAAAAGAAGACCAAATCATATAATGAGAAGCCTATTACTAAAATGACAGGACCAAATTACTACCTCTCAGAACTAACGCTGAATGTAAATGGCTTAAACTCATCCATCAAATGCCATAGATTAATGGCCTGGATCAAAAAAAGTAATCTATCTCTGTTGTCTAGAGGAAACACATCTCACCAACAGACATATGGAAAATGAAAGAGAAAGAATGGCAAAAGATATTCCAGGCTAATTGTAAGGAAAGACAAGCTGGTGCAGCAAGTCTTATATCATATAACACAGTCTCTGACATGAGCAAAGAATCCATTGAACAAAAAGAGATCACCTTATCAGTTTCTTTGGATGTTTTCCTTTTTCACCTCTAATTTTAATTGGTTTAGTCTGATTAAAAGTTTGTTTTGCTTATCATCTTAAAAAATGACTCTTGGGGCCCGGCGGCGTGGCCTAGCGGCTAAAGTCCTCGCCTTGAAAGCCCCGGGATCCCATATGAGCGCCAGTTCTAATCCCGGCAGCTCCACTTCCCATCCAGCTCCCTGCTTGTGGCCTGGGACAGCAGTTGAGGACGGCCCAATGCATTGGGACACTGCACCCGCGTGGGAGACCCGGAAGAGGTTCCTGGTTCCCGGCTTCGGGTTGGCGCGCACCGGCCCGTTGCGGCTCACTTGGGGAGTGAATCATCAGATGGAAGATCTTCCTCTCTGTCTCTCCTCCTCTGTGTATATCTGGCTGTAATGAAATGAATAAATCTTTAAAAAAAATGACTCTTTATTATTACAATTTGTAGCTCTTTAATTTCAGTCCATTTATTTTTGCTGTGATTTTCATCATTTCTTGCTTTTTATTCATTTTTTCTTTTAAATAAATCTTTGAGATGCATTTGAGATATTTCAATTTTTTCCAAGCACCTGATATTATAAATGTCCCTCTCAATACTGTTGTTGCTGTATCTCATGGGTTTTGACATTTTTATTTTTATTTCTTCAAAACAAGAATTTTTTCCATTAATTTTAGTGACTCATAGGTCACACAGTAGCATCATTTTCTTCAAGAAAACTTTCTTATTTTCTTTTTCATTTCTTCAGCAACAGATTGATCAATCAGAATTGTGTTATTTAACATTCCATTTTAAATTTTCTATTTTTCTTGCTCTTGATTTTGTTTTATGGCTTCTCATTTAGATAAATGTGCAATAACTGTAGTAGAGACTATTATATACAGATGTGAAGATACAACGCAGTATACATCTCTACTTCCAAATAAAAGTTGCACTCCCAATGAAACTGTTAATATCTCTTGACAATAGGATGCTGGACTCTCTGCCATTGTCCATACGTACAATGTCAGGATCTACTTGAATTGCAGAATGGTGGACTTATGACGGTTTTTGAAGGACTATACGATTGTAATCATATAAGCAATATATATAATACAGGGGGAAAGGATATTCACAGAGCCTATGGAACTGTCATAAAATTAAATTTTTTTCCATTGAAAAAGTAAAGGCTTGGGTCCTATGTGAGAGATACGGATGTAATTCCTTGGCTCCTGGCTTCAGGTTGGCTTAGACCTGCTATTGCAGGCATCTGGGGAATGAACTAGCAAATGGGTACTAACTCTCTCTGTCTCTCAAATAAATAAAAGTAAAATATTTTAAAAAGGATTAACTTGTCTCACTGGCAGTGGTGCTGTTGCATGGGAATTCTAGTTTTAAAAAGGAATGACGGACACAGTCCCTGCAGGTTAGCGCAAGAAGCTTGATAGGAAACAGTCCAGAATAGGCCATGGAAAGTTTCCCACTGGCACACATTCAGCATGGGTCAGGAGCAGACCAGGCTGAATCAGTTCATGTCACCCACTGGCAAATCCGATCACCAGATCAGAGTGTGGGATGAGCCGGGTTTGGTCGCGACAAAACAAGTACACATTATGGAATGCCAGGGCGTGGTTGCCTGTACTGGATATGAATGCAGCACCCATCCAGCACACGTGAGGTCCAGGAAGGGAGGGAGGGGCAGAACTGGCGGGGGGATTAAGGGGCTGGTCCCCTTGCTGGAAAGCTACTCCTACTGGAGAGCGTGGGCTGGGATAGAGACAGACTAGACTATGCAAGGCTACAACACCTGTGCGCTGCATGTGGACTACATCAGGGAAAAGCCAGGCTGGGCTGATTATTCCTGCTGGTGCAAGCATAAATTAGAGTGGGTGAGGGATGTATGGGCATAGGGGCAGAAGCTGGCACTGGGGACTAATTCTGTCAAGTCAAATCACAGAACCACCTAAAGAGTGCATAAACCGGGACAGAGAGACCTGAGAGGGAAAAAGTGGGTTCCCCCTTCTTGGGTCACTATTCCCGTGGGAGGGCATGAAAACTAGGACGGGGGCTGGGATGGCTAGATAGAGAGGTACTCAACAACACCCGTGAGGGCTGGATGGTTGAGTTGGTTAGATAGAATTAAGCTTTAATACCCATTGACAAGTGCCAGAGCCAAATGGGATGTGGGACAGACTGGTCTTCTGCTACACATACTGGCAAACCAGGGTAGGGGGCGGGCCTGGTGGGGGTTATTGGTGGTCGCCCCAACTAGGCTGCAGCTCCCACTGGTTTGTGTGAGGGCCGAGTACGTGCTGGGCAGAACCAGACTGGACTGCAACACCCATTGGTTCCAGTGCAACTCGGGACCGAAAACAGAACCAACCCAGCAATTGCAACCACCAGCTGATCGGGGTGATGGACTATGCTGGGCCCTGTGCTTGCTAGAACATACAAGAAACTAGTCTGGGAATACCTCAAAGTTTCTTTGGAGATCTCCCCAATCGAACTGCTGGACTCAGAACTCTAATCAAGAAAAGACAGAAGACAGAGCAGATCAATCATTCATCTCAGCTATATGTTGGCAGCGAAATATGGGGCAAACGGAGACTTTATGATGGACCATATCAATCAGTGGACGACCTCATCGAGCGAAACTGGCAGCGATTCATAACTGGAGAACTATTAACACCACTTGAGCACATATCTCAGAGCATGCCCCACATCCGGGACTCGGGGTGGGCGGGGAAACCGGGTGGGGCTTCTCCCTCAGTGTCCCCCTTTGCCTCAGATACATGATGGAAACAGTATGGACATAATAGTATTACCCACTTCCCTATCCTCCTGAACCTTTTTTTTTCTTTTTCTTTCTTTAACTGTAATTAACTATGTAAAGATTGTCAGCAACAACACAATAAAATAGATTAAAATAAAAAAAATTAAATTAAATTAAAGACAAAAAAAAAAAAAAAGGAATGACAAGAACCTATATGCAGTAAACCTTAGAGGAAATCCTTTTAAGACAATACTGCTGGGCCCGGCGTGATAGCGTTAGTGGTTAAGGTCCTCACCTTGCACACCCGGGATCCCATATGGGCGCCGGTTCTAATCCCGGCAGCCCTGCTTCCCATCCAGCTCCCTGCGAACACAGCCTTGCCGAGTTACTATGTCACTATGTTATGTATGGTTCTTTTTACAGGAAGATGAACAGCTGCAACAGACCATATGGTGTTTTTGCAGGAAATACTACCAACCCTTCTGTAAATTGTTCTAACTATTCCTGAATCCTAAAATGTAGAAAATGTATGCAACTAAAATTTTCACAAGGGAAAAAAATCAGTCTTTCTCAACTGGCACACTATTTCTAGAATAGAAAATATAGCTAGAGGAAGAACTTAAAAAATTGTGTTCTGGGTATCCATTTAGTCTTCTGAGGGAAGCATTTCATGAGCATGAGAAATGAGCTTTGCTGACAAGATAGTAATAAAGCGGGTTGGGGGACTTGGCAGGAGATGGTGATAGGATGAGGAAAGAAAGCTTGGTAATCAGACTCGATGCTTCTCTTTCTAGAAGGCACTGTGCTTAGAATCTTGCTAACACTGTCCACATACCTTCTGAGGCAGGCAGATCCTATCACTTATCAGCTACCAGAACGTCCTAAAATGTGCAACGAGAGACAATAAGGGACATGAAGGCAAATGGCTATTATGAGCAAATAATAGCAAAGCAATCAAGCTCTTGGTGACATCACTTGGAATCCCCCAAACATGAACTTGTTTAGTTAATGTTCACACATTGCTAATAAACAAGAAGTATGCAGAGACTATGACAAATAAATGTCAGCAGGGGTTTCCTACATGGCTGTTGCTGGCAAATGCAGCCGTTGAGCAACACTGGCCTCTTTCAAATACACACAGTGCCAGTTCAATATATATGTTCTTTTAAAAAATGATACGCATCAATTTATCTTGATTATGCTGTGTTCCTTCTCACCCCTAAACACATCCCCATGCAAATAAGTACCACACAGTACTTCCTACTTTCTGAGAGTGTCCTGCTTTGGTGGCACCCCAAGAGCTAGAGGACCTTTGAGACTGCCCAAGTGGGACATTATTTCCCTTGAGGCTAGAGGAGAGGAGGGTTTTTAATTCTTGCAATTTGGACATCCACAAATCAGCCAATTTTTTTAAAAATCTTTCCAGGTCTCTCTGAGGAACCATGTGCCCAAGCAATGAGAGAAGAGTTGTAAAACAGAAATATGGCAGATGCCAACATCAGACATGTGATGTGTATGAACACCACAAACCTAAACTGTGCCTTAGGGTAATTTATGTAAAGAAGGGTTTTTTTTTTTTTTTTTCTGGAGGGTGTCATTCAGAGATGAAAACATGTACCAGTGAAGTCTGGGTAACAAAACCTGGGATTCCTACAGCAGGCTGAGGATCTTAATTAGGGAATAAAACCAATGAAACTAATTTAAATAATAATATGAAGAGTAAGTATACCGTAACAATGAAAAAACAATCAATAATTTAATATTTTGAAACATATTTTCCAAATTGAACTCTATAAAATTTTGAAACAGCTCATGCCAAGTTCTTCCAGAGAACAGAAAAAGAGGAACACTCCCCTGGGCATTCTATGGGGCAAATATAACATTGATGCCAAAACCAGAAAAAGACAGAGGAAGAAAATTATAAACAAATTTCACTCAGAATTGCAGATACAAAAACCCTAAAGGAATATCTATAAGCCAAACTCAGCTGATTAAAATTCATAATCAGGGAGGGTTTTTTAAAAAGATTTATTTATTTTTATTGGAAAGGTGGATATGCAGAGAGGAGGAGAGAGAGGAAGATTTTCTGTCCGATGGTTCTGTCCCTAAGTAAGCGCAATGGCTGGAGCTGAGCCAAGAGCCAGGAGCTCTTCCTGGTCTCCAGGTCTCCCATGTGGATGCAGGGTCCCAAGGCTTTGGGCTGCCCTCAACTGCTCTCCCAGGCCACTAGCAGGGAGCTGGATGGGAAGTGGAGCTGCCAGGATTAGAACCAGCGCCCATATGGGATCCTGGTGCGTTCAAGGCAAGGACTTTAACCACTACACTATCATGCCAGGCCCAATCAGGGAGGTTTTAAGACCGGCCAAGTACGTCCAAGACCCAGGCCTATTTATCTCATCACATAGGATCCTGGAAGAATCATTACAAAGCAACAATTAACCTGGGCCGTGTTGTCACAAGCATTTATACACAGTGCTACACCTATTTGAGTAGGTCCTCATGGAGAACTCAAATTTTTGATGGGATGGAAAGATAACCTAGTATGCTGATGACTTGCTAATTTCTTTCCCAACCTGAGACTCTGGTCCTAGGAATTTAACTAACACACTTAACTTCCTAGCAGAATGTGACCACTGGGTATCTAAGAAAAAGCACAATTGGTATGTCAGGAAGTAAACTAGCTATGGCTCATCCTCACCTGTGAAAAACAGACTCAGCAACTTTAAGACTGAACAGAGAGACTGTGAAAATGAACAGGAACAGAGCTGAGAGACTGTCCTTCCAGAGAGGACACAGGATGTGTAGCGAATTTCTACTGCAACCCAAGACAGCTCTGAGTGATTTTTGGATAAATAGGTTATGAATGGGGTTGAAATTTTAGGACCAAAACTGGGTCTTGAAAATTCTGGATGTCTCTTTTTAGCTCTGTTGTCATACTTTTACTGTGCTTCTTTATATCATGTGTCTTTAATGCCCTTATTTATCTTGTCTCTAACAGAATAAAACCCATTTAGCTCCAGTTGGTTTGGAGGCAGGGCTTCTAGCCTATTCTGCTGCATGATTTGTCCAGCTTTCTGGACTGTGAAAGACAATCTTCTCCAAGGCTACCCCCAATATAGATTGAGGGATACTCATAACCAGCTGAAACCTATATACCATCTTGAAGAAATAGAGGGCCCCTACCCTCATTCGCAAAAATGAACAAACAGTCTGAATGCAGACAGAGCCCTTAATTCTCTCCTGAAATGTGTACCTGATATGGTCTATCAGCATACTTTTCTCCATGAAATATTGCTTCACTATCTTATAATGTTGAATATTAACATATGTTATGACCTAGCAATCCCAGGAATTGCTAGGAATGTTCACAGCAGTTAAATTCATTTTTAAAAAATGTTCATCAAGAAGAAAGACACATTTTTGTGTCAATTCACAACAGCATATTCACAATAGTGAACTAAAGAGGTAAATTACAATTCTATGTAATACAGAGCAATTGCAAAGTTGAATGACAAAAATAAGCTGATGAACACTGCATTAAGAATGATAGCATCTTAACAAAACTGAAGGATGAAACAGATTGAAAATGTCCTATGGAAGAATAACCCTTCCACCCCCGTCCCCCTGTCCCCAAAAAATCAAAATAGGAAGAGTAAGAATGACAAATAAGACACTGGTGATTACTTATTGGAAGAAAGGAATGCACACAGAAACGAGAAAAGGGAGACAAAATGCACACATACACAGGGCCAAGATCATCAATATCATCCTCCTCCACCTCCATTAAGCTGTCCCCCGGAAGGCCATCAAGGGCAATGCCAGGCTTGGAACTGCTAACTTCTGTGATGACAAGGCCTTTTTTTTCTGAACACTTCTTGAAGGACCAGCGTGAGGTTGTTCTTGAGGAAGTGTCACTCTTTTCAGAAACATGTCCATGGTAGTTTGCTCGGTCTGCTTCACTTTATACATTATAAAGTGAGGTCTCTGATCCTTAAAGGAAATTTTTGAGGCCTGAAAAATTTCTGTTAAGCCCTTCACTGTAGATTTTCCTGAAGGGTCTTCTATTTCTTCTCCTAAAGTCTGCTTTTCTCTTGCCTCCTTTTCAGCTTTGTGTTCTTCATCCAATTCTAACAGCTCATTAGTCAATTCCCTAGGAATCAATTGTGCTAGCTCTTCAGCGTTGCTGCCATCTATCCTCAGGAAATTTGTTTCGTTTCGATCACAGCCTTGTTGGGTTTCGCAACCGTCTCATCCTTAGCAAACCTTTCAGTCTTGGAGGAACCTTGTGTCTTCTTGCAGATGCAACTCAAGTATTCTTTAGAGGCATCACCCTGAGCCCACACAAGGTTTTGGTGTAGTTGGGTGTTGCAAAATGATAGCAGTGTCTTTTCAGCATCAGCCCCCAGTTGGAGCAACATCATGAGCAAAGGTTGCCCTCATAGAATAGGCCTTAAGCATGGCTACACTCCTCAATTCATTAGATGAATCAAAGACGGAGTCTAGTGAGAGAAGCACCACTTTACTGTTGGGATGAAGATTACTGATAAAAGGAAGGTGTTCAGAAGTATTACTGATGGAAAGCAAAATCTTGGCATTTTATTTCCAAAAAGTTCTCCCCCATTTTTCAGGAAGACAAATCCAAATGGGAAACCTGGAAGAGGAGCCAGATTATCCACAATCTGATTTATTATTCTTCTGTAGTGTGGGCACTGTGTACTCACGTGCTTGAAGGTCTGAGACTCTCACTGCATCAGAGCACAGTTGACTTCAGTCTGTGGCCAACAACATGGCCTCCAGGCATTAGTGTTATCTTGCTCTTAAAAGCCTTTAAACCTGGCACTGACTTGGAATTTTTCAAGGATGAAAAGCCTTTTAGGCATCTGTTTCCAGAAAAAGAAGGTTTTACTCATATTGAATATTTGCAAGTACCTTTCTTCGACATTCAGCTGATCCTGTTTACAAAAATTCTTCAGCTGCCTTCATGTAAGCTCTCACAATCCCAACACTCGTTCTCACATCATGTAATAGTGACTCTGGGATTATTTAGACAACCCAGAGTTAACACTAAATTCAAACATAATGCTTATGTTCAGTCTTTTCTTTTCAAATGTTTCACAAATTTCCTGCTTTGACCCTAATCCTTGTGGCTCCCGGAGGGATACAATTCTATATTGGTATCTGTAGTTTCACCATTAAGTACCACTATATCTGAGACAGGCTTTTCTTGGTTTGTATTAATCTTGCTTTCATTCTCAATTAAATGCATGTTAACTCTTGCTTAGTTATTTGTATTTGACTATTAACAAAAAAAGGATAGAAAATGAGGGGATACTGAACAAGATCAATTGGGCACAACAGACTTCATTGGATCATGATAAATACTCAAGGTTTGGAATTATAACCACCTTCTCCCATGTGCAAGTTGCTGTATCTGAGAGACCATGAGGAAAGATCTGCCCACACTTTTCAAGAACCCAAAGTCCAAATGGTGAGCTAGAAACCTTATCTTCCTTAGAAGCAGCTGCTATACACTCAGAATCTTTCATTTCATATTAAAAATCTAAGTGAATTTTTCTCCTGGGCTTACAATAAGTCCCACAGAAAAGCAGAATTCAATGATTTCGCCTCCACAGGTGTGTAACAAACTCTTTTAGCATGGTAAAAGTTCAACAGTTCCCTACCACACCTATATTTCATATCTTAGCAAAAAAAAAAAATGGATGCACTAAGGAAACGTACCATTACTATCTGACATCTTATGTATTTCCAAGCAGAGAGTAGGTGGTGCAAATAACACAACAAAGATGAAAAAACAAAGGACATCGCTACACTTAATAGATAAGCAAACCCCTGAAACACTAAGTCATGTGTTATTTTATAGAAATTACAAATTTTCTTCATTGATACTACCAGATTAAGGAGAGAAACAAGTGTCACATCACATTCTATAAAAATATTTCAGGTCTTAGCTCTGTCTTCAGACCAGAGAGGGTATACCCAAGAAGACGTTGAACTTGACTGGACAATAAGATGCTGGACTCTATGTTTGGTGTATGCTTGCAATGGGGGAATCTCAACTGAACTTGAGCTGTGGTTATGCAACAAGGTGGAGGAATCCACTATGGTGGAAGGGTTTGGGGAGGGGTGGGAGAACCCAAGTATCTATGTAACTGTGTCACATAATACAATGTAATTAATGAAGTTAAATAATAATAAAAAAAATATTTCAGGTCTTCAATCATGAGAGTTTCAGCATTCAGCTAACAAAGAGTAACAAAGATATCTTTCCAAAGTATTGGAGATCAATGTCTTAGAAACCACAAGCAGACAAGGTAATAAACCATGAAGAAATATGTGAAACATTCTACCCAGAATACCTAAGAAGCATGGCAATGGGCCCCCTGATCATAGACTTCACTTGTCTTACCACATCCCTCATGATCCCGAAACAACTGGCTTACTGGAATGGCCTTTTAAAGATAGGTGGAGTAACAATCAAATGGCAACACCAGTTGGGCAGTAATACCTTGCATAGTTGAGCAAGGCATTCCAGAAATGTGCTGCTTTCTCCCATCATTTCCTATTATGTGCCATAAGATGAATTGACTCTTCATCAATAATTGAATGTTGTTTCATTTTATAGCATAGTATTTAAGTTACAGATATCAGGAAAAGAAAAAAAAACATACACCAAGGACTTAATCTTACCTTCCTGGGAAAGGATTCATGCATTTTGTATTATGAACAAGATACTTACATAATGTTATAAAACATTATGATTTTATTTTGTCTTTATTCAGAGTTTAAGTATTATTAAAGGAGATATATATGGCTGCCAAGAGTAGTATTTGATGGTTTCTCTGGTATGTCCCCTTTCCTGAGCTAAGAATTACATGAAAGTTGGTAAAATATTATTTCAGAGTATGTTCACGAGGATGTTTCTGGAGAATACTAAAATTTGAGTCTGTAGGATTGAGTAGGAAGAGAATCTCCCTTTCCAGAGTAAGTGGGCATGCCAAATGTGCTGAGGGCTCAAGCAGAACAAAGCGAGGGGAGAGTGAATTGGCTTCATTTATTTGCTTGAGCTGCAGCATCCAGCCTCCTGAGCCCTCTCACCTTGATGTGCCTGAATCTGGAGCCTTCATACTAAGCAGCTTCCCTGGATGTCAGGCCAAGGGACTCAGATAAAATTACATTTCCTGGTTCTTTCAACTTGCAGAAAGAGGACTATGGGATATCTCAGCCTTCCTACATGAACCAATTTCAGTAATGAATCTCCATGTAGACTCAAACACATTACCTCCTTAGAGGAAAACTGGGATATAAGAATATGGAC
This sequence comes from Ochotona princeps, assembly GCF_030435755.1. Lineage (NCBI taxonomy): Eukaryota > Metazoa > Chordata > Mammalia > Lagomorpha > Ochotonidae > Ochotona > Ochotona princeps. Next base: position 68,241,471 of record NC_080834.1, read on the forward strand.
TATAAGTAGTGTGTGGTAAAGGTTTCAATTACCTGTAGTCAGATAAGAGTAAAAGATGATTGGCTGTAAGTTGCTATTTTTTTTCCTCTAACAAGGAACAGCAAAAAGAGCACCAGACTGGGAGTCAGAGACCAAGTCTCCCCTATTCAGACCCCTTACAAAACCTATATAAGCACTCCAAGCTCATATCTCTATGTTTTGATCTAGACTCTAATTTTCTTCCAGCTGTAACTGTGTCTTGGAGTGCTTTTCTCATGTAGCTCTAAGTTTGCACTAATCAAAACTTGGAATAGCACAAGGTTCTTTTTGGGAGTCCTTATGACTATTGCAACATCTGCCAAGTTGGGAATCACCTACAGCTGTTACTAGTTTGGGGCCTCTAGGGAGACCGTCAGGAATGTTTAACAAACAGGGTTAATTCGTGGCTAAGGAGTCAAAGAGATGGCACTTATGTTTTTGAAATCCTCCAAGTTTTCCCATCAGGGTTCCCTTCATGGCAGGCAATTCTCTTGGATAATACAGGACCAGCCTTCAGCAGCCAACCGAACCATAGGAAGAAGATAGTTGATAGGCCTAGAGTGACATCTATTTCAAAAACTATACTGGGATAGAATAGTCACAGAGAATGGAAAAGACTTTTAGTAGCCCTTGCATTTGCTTCCATCTTCACCTCTTCTTCCACCCTTTGAGTTAATCAGGCAAAATTCTTAAGCATCATTCTTAGTTCCTCTTTTCTGTATACCCTGCTTCTGATCACCAATAAAACCCATCAGCTCTATCTTTGAAGTAAACCCAAAATCCCACTATTCTTTACCACCTCTGTGAAAATTCTTACAATAGCCTAGGCCTTTACACTTGTATGGTGGAATATGCAGGAAAATAAAGGATTAAGTAAAGAGAAACTGAAAACATTTAATAGACACAGGAAGAATTTTTCCCAGAGAGAAAGTGATATGGAAGTATATTTTACGAGCAATCTAACATTCACTGGGGAAGGAAACATACTTCTTGTATAGCTTTGACAACAGCATCCTAATTCGGCTTCCTGTTTTCATCCATTCTCCCAATAGTTTGCTCCCACATGGCAGTGAATGTAGTCTGTTTCAAAGGTAACCAAGATCCTCTCAAAACCATCATGGTTCCCATCTCTTAGATTCAAAGCCAAAATCTCATGTACACTGTATTCTGCCCCATGTATTTGTCCCCACCATGTCTCTCACTCAGATGCCATTGGTCCATTTCCCCTACCAGTCCTCAGATGACACAATGAACACTGATTAAAACTGTCATAGCTAGAGACTGATCCCCCATTTCCTGATGCAGGTGTGCAAGTGTTGGCCCTTCTTCCAGCAGCTCTTCGGAATATACGTACTGACTTATTCTAGGAAAGTCATTACTGAATGACCTCCAGTTCCCACAGAGAGAGATGGTATACTGCACATAAACTTCAGCATGTGAGGTTTCTCACTTTTCATTTCTCTATTAGCAGTTTTGGTCAGATGCATAAAAGTATATTAGACTGATGTATTTCATGACATATGATATCCAGATTTGAGAGAAGTCAGAGGAGAATCCAATGAGATGAAACTTTGAAGAACATAAGAGAACAGGTCCTGCAGAATTTATAAAGGATTCTGGAATGGACCCCAAGGGAAATGGAAAGGAAGGGTATTTCAGATTATTATAAATCAATAATAATAAATCAACTAGGGCTGTCAGTATCAAATATATTAAAAACAGTGTTCTGCAAGAAAAACAAATTGTGTAATAATAAATGTTGGTACCAGTTGAAAAATTCAAACTATACAAAATAATATTATAGTACTTCAAAAGCTTAAGAGCAACAATTAAAATATAAATTTATTTTGGCCCTCAAATATCAAAATATGTGGGGGCAGTTAGCCTAGGGCTAAGATACCACATCAAGTACCTCAATCACACATCAGTATATCTAGTGAAACACCTAGCTTTGGATCCTGAGATCAGCTTCCTGTTAGTGCAGATCGCAGGGGCAGCAGTGCTAGCTCAGAGAACTGGATTTTTGTCACCTACATGGGAGCCTTGGATTGAGTTCCTGGCTCCTAGCTTCAGCTTGGCCCCGAAACAGCCACTTCAGACATTTGAGAGCAAACTATAAGACACAAATTCTTATCCCTCATACATTCTCTTTTTGTCCCCTCTCAAATTAAAAATAAAAACTAATATCTCTAATACTTTTTTATAATACACAAATTTTGCATGTTTTCAAATATGTTTATACTTATCTTTAATTTTGCTCTATAAAACACTTGTGTTTTATAAGTATCTTCATATTAAGTATTTGTAAATGATAAATGTGTGAGCATATACAGAGAATATAAGCACTAAATTCAGAATAACCATTCACACTGGAAAGAAAAGAAATAGGTGAGCTTAGGGAATGTTTCACTTAAGCTACAAGAAAAAAGATTTTTGATACTATCAACAAATCAGATTTGTATTATAAAGGATGGCCAGAGTAAAAAGTTACAATTAAAACAGTAAAAAGGCATTTTTAGAACAGATAGTGTCAGAGAAAGCTCAGTACCTTATGTAATTGTGGGTGGGTAGATAAACAATTTTTGGTTTTGGCTGGTTCACAAAGACCTGCCTTGGCTTTCTCTGCTATCAGAGGAAGTGTTGAAAACACTGTGTCTACTCTAACTTCCTGGACATGCCCTATTTTCTTGGTGCCATATACACATTTTCCAGGGAGATGTCATACAACAGCAGCATGCCATGGAATTCTGTCATTTTCCCATGATAGTCCATTCCTTTCTACCTGACCTTTAAATGGTTGTGTGTGTGATCTCTTCAAAATGGAAGTCTGAATGTATTGCACTGGCCTAAAATCTTGCCACACTTTCACTCTTCTCCTAAGGCACTTTTGGATTGTTTGGGTTCTTTTTACTATGTTTGTTTTATTTGTTTTTTGCTGGAGCACACATTGTTAATTACCCCCATGTGAAACACCTTTTCTGTTGAAATATGGACCTAGATGATGTCAAAAACTAGCCAAAGTCTAGACACATCATTGACTTTATAAGCTATTGATAATTACCCTCTGATGGGTCCTGAGCAGTGTTGAAATTCTCATTTTTCTGTGTCATCACCAAAACTTGATATATTGCATGTTATATTTTTCATATTCATTTTTAGGTCACCCTTCACTCATATATATCTTTTTCCCATATTGCTAGATTTTTTAAAGATAGTTTTACACTTCCAGTGACTTTTTAATTCCTTAAAGAATTTTGTACATACACAGTTTTTATATCCTTAGAGATTCTTATGCACTGTGATGATGAAGACTAGGGTGTATTCTTGGGAGCATACGGGCATTTGAGCTTTCATCTGAGTTTTCAGCTTATTCAAATATGCTTTCCTCTCTTCTTTTGAGAGTCATTGGTTTGTACTGATACCAAAATGTTTACCCTGTTAAAAGAAAAATATGGAGAAGATAGCCGACCACAGAGAGCTGGTGTAGGGCAGAGTGGGGACAGAGAGGAACTGATCCAGCAGAGAAACAAACCAGGAGACACAGAATTGTGGGGATAGGTGTAGGAAGGTCACTGGAGTTCGCTGAAGTAAGAAGATCTACACAGCGTGGAAAGGCAACCATAAAAAGGAAAAAAGAGGAGACAGGACGTTGCAAGAAATTTGGTGAGTCGCGATCCCAACCAGGGGGAAGGCGGCAGAATCTCAGCCATTCCAGGGAGGACAAAGGCGGTTGGAAGGACAGGCGTCTACACCGACAGGGGCACTGACCACTGGAGTGCAGGAGACCCTAAAGGAGGCTACTGGATTGAACAAAGGGGGCATCAACCCACGAAGATAAGCGGGGGGGGGGGGTGCCCAGAAACATGCCTCCTAGCAGGTCAGCAGCTTTGGGAGAGTGCAGAGGGAACTGGAGCTGCGCTCTGGGACCAGGTCACAGTAATCCCCAACTCAGCTCCGATTGGTTGACTATCTGCAAGAGGCTCCAGTGAAAACCGTTGCTGGGCTCAGCCTGAGCACTAGGAGTGGGGCAACACTCGGCAGAGCCTTCCAGGACAGAGGTGCAGGCTGGTGGGAGCACGGCTACATGACTCCCATGGCTCTGCTCCCAATGGCGGAACACCTTTGAGAAAGTACAGAAAAAAAAAAGAGAAAGAAAAGCCTTGTAAAGGGGGCAGGGCAGGACTGTGAACTCAAGCAGATCCCCAACTGCAGGGCAAGTTCTCCCAGCGGATAGAAGCTGGAAACTGCTAAACAAAGCCTGCTGGCCTGGCAGCGGAGTCGCTGTAGTACATCTCCCAGTGGGCCAACTCTTTTGAGTGGGAATTCCAGGGAGAACTTGGCGGATCTTTCCAACCTAGCCTAGGGTGTTGATTCCAAACCACAGGAGCCAGGGGCCCAGGACAGAGACCCCGCAGTGTGCAGCACGGGTCCCCAGCCCAAGAGGCAAGATGCGGCTGGGCAGGCCTGTGGCCCGAGGCGGTGCAGAGGCCCCTGCTACACACGGCCGGCCACAAGCCCAAGAGGCAAAACGCGGCTCGGCAGAGTCAACTAACCCGGACGGAGGAGTGGAGCAGTGTGTCTCCCAGTGGGGCAACGACTTTGAGCGGGAGATGCAGGGGGAAGGCCTGGCACTAGGGCTGGGACATACAGCCTCCTGACCCAGCTCGGGGCTGTGGACCACAAACTCTGAGCAACAAGCAGCTGGAGTCTCAGGCAGAACCCCCTGCTGTGCTTAGCTAGAGCCCCAGAGTCAGTGGCACCCCCCAACAGATCTCCTGAACCGGGAAGAAACACAGACAAGCAGGGCCACAGCAGGGTGTTTCCCAACAGGGGAATACATCTATGATGGTATAGTTGGGTGTGGAACAGCAAGCTCTACATCTACCCAGAGCAAAGAGAAGAAGCCCAAGGTTACAAACTGTATCATTTATACCCTACACACATTGGCACACACAGGACAACACCCAACCAACTAGCTACAATGGAGACAAGTGGCAGAGATATAAACCAAGGTGCAAACAAAGCCAATCAACACCCACCTCACCATCATCTGCTGTCACCAATAGAGTAAGAAGACATATACTTAGGCCAACACTCCATACAGTAGTTGCTGGATCACACTTCCTATAAGCTACAGCACCGAGGGCAACGGCTCCGGACAAGCAAGTCAGAGGCTAAAATCCCAAAATGGCAAGAAACAACAACACAATGAGGAGAAGTATCAGAAAAAGTAATGACTCAGAAGAAAGATCAAGCATTTCCCCCCAAAACAACCAAAAACTAATCTCAATATCTGAGATGCAAGATGATGACATAGAGGAATTACCAGATAAGGAATTTAAGAAACTAGTGATGAGATTCATCAGAGACAGCGAGAAGTGCTGGGAAGAATCCAAGCAATTCGAAAACCATGTCATTGCAGAAATAAATCAAGTCAAAAAGGGAATCCTCGGTCTAGAATACAAAATTGAAAGCCTAACCAACAGAATGAACACAGCAGAGGACAGAATATCAGAATGGGAAGACAATCAGAATCAAAGGCAGCAGCTCATCAAGCACTTGGAGACAAATCTAGAGAAAGCCAATAGGTCCATACAAGAAATGAAAGACAACCTCAAAAAATCAAATATTAGAATAATAGGCCTTCTCAAAGGAGTGGAAAACGAGGCAGGCTTGCAACGGGTGCTCAATGAGATAATACAGGAGAATTTCCAGAACACTGGAAATATAAATCCAGCACAAATCCAGGAAGGACAGAGAACCCCCAATAGATTCGACCCAAAGTGATCCTCACCCAGACATGTGGTCCTCCAACTGCCTTCAAGTGAATACAAGGAAACTATTCTAAGACAAGTAAGAAAAAAGGATAAGATTACTTTCAGAGGAAGGAAAATCAGAATCACAGCCGACCTATCAGAAGAAACGTTCCAAGCAAGGAGAGAATGGGGCAAAACCTATTAGGCCTGAAACAAAACAACTGCCAACCAAGAATAATGTACCCAGCAAAGCTCTCATTTGTATTTGAGAATGAAGTCAAATACTTCAACAGTAAAGAGAAACTCAAAGAATACATCAACACAAAACCAGCTCTGGAAAATCTCCTCAGTAAGGTGCTAAACCCAGAAAGAAAAATACAAACCAAAATCAAGGATGGCAAATGGGAAGACCTCCCCACTAAAATCCATACAAGGAAAGTCAACCAATCAGAAACTCTAATAGTCGCAAACACACTTGCACACTTACTCGCGCTCATGGAAGCCCAAAATCACACCCTCTCAATATTGTCTCTAAACACAAATGGCCTAAACTCACCAATCAAAAGGCATAGATTAACGGAATGGATCACCAAACAGCACCCAACTATATGTTGCCTACAAGAGACACATCTAACCAGAAAAGCCTCTAAGAAATTTAAAGTGAAGGGATGGAATAAGACATTTCATGCCAATGGACAAGAAAAAAGGCTGGCGTAGCTGTCCTAATCTCAGATGACCTAGACTTTAAGCTGACAGACATCAAAAAGGACAGAGAAGGACATTATATATTGGTGAAGGGATTGATCCACCAGGAAGTAATTACAATCGTGAACATATATGCACCTAATTCCAATGCACCTAGCTACGTGAAGCAATTACTTAAGACTTAAGGGGAGACATAGATATACACACAATAATAGTGGGCAATCTCAACACTCCGCTAACAACTATAGACAGATCAACAAAACAAAAACTCAACAAAGAAACAACAGAGCTCATACAAACATTAGAACAACTGGACTTAGTAGACATCTATAGAACTTTTTACCCTAAGGCCACAGATTATACATTTTTTTCAGCAGTACATGGCACCTTCTCCAGGATCTACCACATGATAGGACACAAAGCAAACCTAAATACCTTCAAAAAGATAGGAATCATACCATGTACCCTCTCAGACCACCACGGAATGAAGCTGGAAATCAGCAATTCAAAATGCCCCAGGAAATACAGAAACTCTTGGAGGTTGAACAATATGCTATTAAATGAACAATGGGTCAGGGAAGAAATTAAAGATGAGATCAAAAAATTTATGGAAACCAATGAAAACTGACACAACATTCCAAAACTTGTGGGACACGGCCAAAGCAGTGCTGTGGGGTAAATTCACTGCAATTGGAGCTCATGTCAAGGCCCAAGAGAGGCGCCAAATGCAGGAACTAACCACACACCTCCAGGATTTGGAAAAACAGCAGCAGAAGAGCCCCACACACAACAGGAAACAAGAAATCATCAAAACAAGGGAGGAAATTAATCAGATAGAAACAAAAAAAAAAACTATACACAAAATCAATGAATCAAAAAGCTGGTTTTTTGAGAAGATAAACAAAATAGACACCCTGCTGGCCCGACTGACAAAGAAAAAACAAGAGAAAGCAAGAATTAACAGCATCAAAGATGAAAAAGGCAACATAACAACAGACATTACAACCATTAAGAACATAATTAGAAATTACTACAAAGCACTGTACTCCAACAAATCAGAAGACCACCAAGAAATGGAAAAGTTCTTAGACTTATACAACTTGCCAAAACTTAGCCCAGAGGCAACAAATGACCTGAACAAACCCATAACTGAAGCAGAGATTGAATCAGTGATTAAAGATCTCCCAACAAAGAAAAGCCCAGGCCCAGACGGCTTCACTGCAGAATTCTACAAAACATTCCGAACAGAACTAACCCCAATCCTCTACAAACTCTTCAATACAATAGAAAAAGAGGCAACCCTTCCAAACTCATTCTATGAAGCCAACATTACCTTAATCCCAAAACCAGACAGAGAACTAACAGAGAAAGAAAACTACAGACCTATCTCTCTGATGAACACTGATGCTAAGATACTCAACAAAGTCCTAGCCAAAACATCATCCGACAGATCATTCATCCGGATCAAGTAGGATTCATCCCTGGAATGCAGGGGTGGTTCAACATAAGGAAATCCATAAATGTGATACACCACATCCAAAAACTGAAAAACAAGAACCACATGATAGTATCAATAGACGCAGAAAAAGCTTTCGACAAAATCCAACACCACTTCCTGCTAAAAACCCTAACCAAGGTAGGCATAGATGGAAAAATCCACAACATAATCAAAGCAATATATGAAAAACCCAACGCCAGCATCATACTGAATGGAGAAAAACTGGAACCCTTCCCACTGAGATCTGGAACAAGACAAGGATGTCCACTTTCTTCACTGCTGTTCAACATAGTCCTAGAGGTACTCGCTGAGACCATAAGACAAGAAAAAGAAATCAGAGGAATCCAAATGGGAAATGAAGAAGTCAAGCTTTCAGTATATACAGATGACATGATTCTCTACATAGAAGAGCCAAGAGGCTCAACACAGAGACTCCTAGAACTTATATGAGAGTTTGGAAGAGTGGCAGGATACAAAATTAATGAACAAAAATCAACAGCCATGGTGTATGCAAATAGCCCAAAGATGGAAAAAGACCTAACCAGCAAGATACCGTTCAAAATAACTGAGAAAAGTATGAAGTATCTGGGAATAAACCTAACCAAAAATGTAGGAGACCTATTTGAAGAAAACTAAAAACTGCTTAAAAAAGAAATTGAACAAGACCTCAAAAGATGGAATAACATCCCATGCTCCTGGATAGGTAAAATCAATATCATTAAAATGTCTATATTGCCAAAAGCAATATATACATTCAACGCAATCCCAATCAAATTGCCAAAAACATTCTTCACAGATCTGGAAACAATGATTCAAAGGTTCATCTGGAAGCACAAAAAACCACGGATAGCCAGAACCATCTTGAAGAACAGGAAGTTAGCAGGGGGAATCACAGTCCCAGACCTCAGGACATACTATAGGGCAGTGGTTATCAAAACAGCCTGGTACTGGCACAAAGATAGAGAGGAAGATCAATGGAGCAGAATAGAAACACCAGACGAGAACCCACACAGATACAGCCAAATAATCTTTGACAAAAGGACAAATGATAATCCAGGCAAATGGGAAGGTCTGTTCAATAAATGCTGTTGGGACAACTGCTTGATAGCCTGCAGAAACAAAAAGATAGACCCACCATACACTAAGATCAAATCTAAATGGAAATGTTGGAAATACTCTGCAAGATCTAGGGGTAGGTCCCGACTTCCTAAAAATGACACCAAAAGCATTAGCAATCAAGACCAGAATAAACAAATGGGACCTCATCAAACTAAGAAGCTTCTGTACAACAAAGGAAACAATCAATAAAGTAAAAAAGCAACCCACAGAATGGGAGAAGATCTTTGCACACTACATAGGCGATAGAGGACTAATCTCCAGAATATACAAAGAACTACAAAACAACCAAAACACCAAAACAAACAAGCCACTCAAGAAGTGGGCACGAGAAATGGGCAAACACTTCACAAAAGAACAAACCCAAATGGCAAATAAACATATGAAAAAATGCTCAAGTTCCCTGGCAATAAGGGAAATCCAAATTAAAACATCAATGAGGTACCACCTAACGCCAGTAAGACTGGCCCACATGAATAAAAGCACCAACAACACTTGTTGGCGAGGTTGTGGGGAAAAGGGAACCCTACTCCACTTCCGGTGGGGCTGCAGGTTGGTACAGCCTCTATGGAAATCAGTATGGAGAACATTCAAACAACTCAAAATCAACATACCGTATGATCCAGCAATAGCACTCCTAGGAATATATCCAGAACACTTGTTCTATGAGAAACCAACATGCACCCCTATGTTCATAGCAGCACAATCAGTAATTGCCAAAACATGGAAGCAGCCAAAATGCCCATCAACAGAGGATTGGATAAGAAAGTTATGGTTCATCTACTCCATGGAATACTACTCAGCTATTAAACAAAACAAAATGCAGTTCTTTGTGGCCAAATGGGCCAAACTGGAAACCATAATGCTAAGGGAAATGAGCCAATCACAAAAGGTTAAATGCCACATGTTTGCCTTAATTTAAGAGGATATGTTGTCATGTAAAACATGTTATTTTATGTATATTATGTTATATGTTGTGTATAAACCAAAACTGAATTGACAATGAGGTGGTCACAGAAGATGGTTAAGAAATTGCAATTGTTTTTAACATATTGGTTACTCAACACTATAACTATTAGTTATACAACGAAGGTAATTGTTGCTGAGGGTATGTTGGAGCCTTTAATTGATCGGGTTGATAATCTGATGGTTCTGTCCTCGGACGGGACAGGGTCTCCCCAGGAGGCTGAGGAACTAGACTGGACTATAAGATGTTGGACTCTATGTTTAGTTTATGCTTGCAAAGAGGGAATCTCAACTGTACGTGATCAGTGGATATGCAACAAGGTAGAATATTCCACATGGGGGGAGGGTGGGGGGAGGGGTGGGGTAATTCCCAGTTCCAACGAAACTGTATCACATAATACAATGTAATCAATGAATAAAAAAATTAAAAAAAGAAAAATATGTTAACAACAGTGCACAATAGGCAGTTAGGTATTGGTATTTTCATACAGAGAGAGAAGTCATAGACCCTTCTCAAGGAGATCTTATTCGAAGATGAAGAAAAAGGAACAAGTGAATAGACTACAGTATTTGAACACTATTTATATGAGCTCAGGATACTAAAGGGTAGACAGAGCAGCCCCAACCATACTGAGGAAGGAGAAGGACCTTGGAATGAGAAAGCTGAGAGAAGATTTGAAGAATGAGTGGAAATACCATAGACTGAAAAGAAGAGCATTCTCAGTTTTGTAAAAAGAACACAACAAGCTTAAGGAATGGAAGGCATTTTGAAATATCAAATGACATAGGGAAAAGGAAAATGGAAAATAAAAGACAATGCTAAGAGAAAAGTCTAGTCACTGATCACAAAGGATCTTGTGTTATACATAGGAATTTGGGTTTGATCCTGTTGGTGATGGAAGGCCTTTGAAAGATATTTAATTATCAAGAGTGTGATGGCATTAGTTTTTTTTTTTAAGACTTTCCACCATGAATCTTTATGGAGAGTGGCTAGGTATTGACAAGAATGGAGGTAAGAATGCCAGTTAGATTTTTCAGGCTGATGATCCTAGCTGAAGAGGATGGTTTTTTTTAAAACTATAATGGGGATAGTAGGGAAAGAAACCAGAGAGATAAAATATTCAGCAGAATATGAGATTAAGTCAAGGTTAGATTAGGTTTATGGTTAGAGGAGCCTAAAATTTATGAGTTAGGGAATCAAGGGAGAGAACTTTGAGTACAACATACACTGGGGATGGGAAATAATGACTTGTTTTGTATTCATCAAGTGTCAGCTGCCCACAGAACAGATAAACGGAGATATTCAGTGGGCTGTGGATTGAACTCTTGGAATGGCAAGATCTCACAATTGAAATACATATTTAAGAATTATTATCAACTTACAAGACAGCAGTCAGACAGAAGATTATATTCCTTAGAAAGTGTGTGTAGAGAATTTTGAGGCTAGAAAGAATGGTCAGAATCCCAGGAATCACCAAAATACGAAATAAGCAAATGAAAAAAATTGAAAAATGGGACTGAGATGAATTGGTTAGAATACAAAAAAGAAAAAAAAATCCAGGTGAACGCAGTGTCCTTAAGGAGTCAGACATATCAAAATGGAGACAGTAGACAGCAAAAAGTGGTCCAGTGGTCACTAACACAGTGTCACTAAAATGTGTTAGTTCACTGACATCCTGTGATCACTGGTGTTGGAAAGAGTAAACATCTGTGAGGTCGCCAACATATGCACCATCTCTAATTAGACACAATTTGGATATTTCCACCATGTAGTGTTTTGGCCACAGAATTTTTGAATCGGCCATTTTGTTCAACTGAATGAGATAATGTTCAGATCTCATTGTTTTATTACCTCAATAGTGTGTGTGTTACATTTTCTTTACTACAATCAAATATCAGAAACAACCGACATTTTTAAGAGAAAGGGTTTGGCCAGGTGCGGTAGCCTAGGGGCTAAAGTCCTTGCCTTGCACACACATGAATCCCCTATGGGCACCAGTTCATGTTTTGACAGCCCTGCTTCCTATCCAGCTCTATGTTTGTAGCCTGGGAAGGCAGTCAAGCATGGCCCAAAGCCTTAGGATCTTGCACCTATGTGGGAGACCCAGAAGAGACTCCGGGCTCCTGGTTTTGGATCAGCTCAGCTCTGGCCATTGTGACTGCTTGGGGAATCATTCAGCAGATGGAAGACCATCCTCTCTACCTCTCCTCCTCTTGGTATATGATTTTCCAGTAAAATAAATAAAACCTTTTTGAAAAAAGAAAGATTTTTTTAGCTCACAGTTTTAGAATTCAAGATCAAGTGACCACTGACCTAGCCTCAGTGAGTGCGGTGGACAGCAATGGCAGAGTATGTGCACAGAAGGGGTTGCATGATGAGCAAGGAAGAAGAGACAGTGATTGGGCCAAAACTCAGAGTTTGTGTAACAATCCTCTTGTAAGAGCTACCTTCTCAAGGCACGTCCCCAAAACTCACGAATCTCTTCCCACTTCAATTGTGCTACATTAAAGACCAAACCTTTCATACATGGGCCTTCTGGAGATATTCTAAATAGTATTAAAACATTTTGTGTGTATATATATATAATATATAATCAAAATTACACTCTGCAGCCTTGAGACTTTAAAATGCATACTGGGGAGAGGGGAGCATAATGGCTAAACTGGCTAATTTTCCAACTCCATGTGCTGGCATCCCATATGGGTGCTGGTATGTCCAGCTGCTCCACTTCCCATCCATCTTTCTGTTTGTGGCCTGGAAAAGCAGTGGAGGATGGCCCAAAGCCTTGGGACCCTGCTCCCACTTGGGAGACCCAGACAAAGCTTCTGACTCCTGGCTTCACAACAGCTCAGCTCCAGACACTGTGGCCATTTGATGAGTGAACCAGTGGATGGAAGATTATTCTCTTTTTCTCTCCTTCTTCTCTGTAAATCTCCCTTTCCAGTGAAAATAAGTAAATCTTTTAAAAAAAAAATCATCCTAGGAACCTTGCTGTACCTTTATAAACCTCTGTAATTCAAGACCCGTCAGATCCACATTCTTCCTGCAAATTTTGCTCATCCTTTCTGGAAACAGCACACACTAATTCTTATTCTTCCTTTTCCTCCTCTCAATTTCCCAAAGTGGGTCACAGTGCATTTGGGTTAGAATTGTTCTTCTGAGATATCCGTATATCTTCTAATTATAGCCCCTACCTGTGAATAGTAGGAATGCAAGCCTGCCCAGCATTGCAAAAGTAGACCATATTGAGGGAAGAAATCGTGCATTGTAATTTTTGGAAACCATCAGTGCAAAAAATTGCCAGAACGTTTCTTTTCAATACACAAAGCAATCATATTATGATGAAATGGCCTCAGTCTTCAGCAACAATAGTTCTAATACTTGGATCTTCCTTCCAACAAAGAGATTGTAGTGGGGCCAGTTCCTTTCCCAGTAGCCTCAGCATTATACCCAGCCCAGGGTTTCTCCTGAAGATTAGCACCAAGGAGCTTAGCCTAACACTCCAAGCTGCATCATTCCCATCAAGGCAGATGAAAGACTCTACCCCAACAATGACACACACAATGACTCAGGACCTTTTTTATGCCCCAACTTTATACTAGATTTAAGGGCCATCTATGTTCAATTTAGCCCTATTTTCTTTCTGAACCTATATGTAAGACTAAAATTCTCTAATTTGGTATTGTGTGGCAGAGGGCTAACCTGGGATGTTGGCATCCCACACTAGAATACCAATTTAAGTCCCACTCGTTTCACTTCAGATACTGCTTCCTGTTAATGAACCTGGGAAGAAGCCCATGTATTTGGGTCTCTGCTCCTGAATCAGAAACCTGGATGAGATTCTAGGCTCTACCTTAGGCAAAGAGCAGCCCCAGCAGTTGTAGCCATTTTGGGAGTGAACCAGCAAACAGAAGATTTGTTCGTTCGTTCTTTCTTTCCTTTTCTCTCTATTTCTCTCTTCATCTTTCTCTATGTGCGTGCATGTGTATGGTTATTTGTGTCCCTCCCTCTCTCTGTAACTTTGTCTTTGAAATAAATAAATATTTTAAAGACTAAATTTCTCTTCCCCCTTTGAGAAGAAAACGCTAACAAACTCCCAGAGCTCTTTGGAACTCTCCTCCATTTACACTGGAAGGCAAGGCCTGTTATACTAATTAAACCTTTACATGCAAGAAAAAGGATTTTCTGCAATGACTGTTATCTGAACTTATGTGGTATCAGTTTTGCAAAACCAAAATATTTGATAAACTCAGTTTAGCATTCTGATTTAATCCTTTAAAAAAGTAGGAATAAAGAGTCTGATCTGTTCATGCTAGTAACAGCTGATGTCAGATGGAATCAAGATGGAAAATGTTGCTTTATGCAACTTGCTGGACAGAAATTTAAGGATTGGTATCAGCTTATCTGTTTATCCAAATTTACATAATTCCTATCCAAATATCTTCCATTTTATATTATTTTTAAGTCATTCTCTTAATTCTTTCTCTCTTGAAGCAAAATTAAACGAAACCTAGTTTTTCAAGCAGAAGAAATTTGGCATCTTTTCATTACAGTGATCAGCCAAGATCTCAGATTGCACATTCTCTCCATACACATTTCCAAATATTTTAAAATAGGGTTTTTGCTGATATTTTAAACATTTATACCATTGATTTAAAATAAACAGACCATTGCTGCTGTAGCCACTACATTATAATGTGCTTCAGGATGTAAAACGTACCACAAAGAGCCAATTACCTCAACAGCACTCACTAAAGGAAATGAAATCAACTGCTTGTTGCCAATATGAACATGTACAGATCCCACTTCCTTTATTGTGATCAAGATCAAGCAAGTGGGCCTGATTGACTCAAACATTAGGGAACAAATGTTGGTCAAATTTGTCAGTCTCCCAATTTTTGTGTTGAATTGAACTCAAATGTCCAAAACTGCCTTTAGGAAAAAAGTTTCCTGCTTTTAAGAAAGGTAACTTAAAGACAGGATCATAAGGTTTCTTGAATATATCAAAAGTATTTCAAAAGCACTCCACAAGTCTGAGTAATGTTTATTTAGTTAAGTAAGGTTGAACCAACTCTCCTGAGACCCTGGAGGAAATTTCATTTTTAGTGTTGACAGCACAAGTCAACCTCAGGCCTCATAGATATATTTGTGGCTCTACTTGCAATAAAACAAAAATAAATGGAGGAGACACACACAGGTGACTGGAGAAAAAGACCTGGCACAGTTGAGGGGAAAAGATGAATATGAATCTATTGAATTCTTATTATATATCAAACATTATACAAGGACTTCAAATTAATTCTTAATTCCTAAGATAAATCCATTTCATATCACTATTTTTTATTATAGAGAATTGGACAAACTCAGAGAACTTAAGGAATTTATATAATATGACAGAGTTGGAATGGGATTGAAACTGGCATTACAAACTAAGTATACTTGGTTCTATTCAGGTCGTTTTACCAATCTGGGGAGCAAGGAGATTATCCTATAGAGTAATTACGAACAAATACATATAAATACCAAAACAAATTATACCAAAACAAACTCATACTAACTTGTGATAAAATGTCTGAACAGAATCTAGCTTGAGCTTATAGAAGTTTGAGAAGGACCCCTATCAAGGGAGTATGAATTACGCTAAAATGGAAGCAAGAACAAACATCAGATTGATGATGAAGATTGATGGAACGCACTGAAACCACTGATGCCTTCATAAAGTTGATATGGAAAGTCGTCCCAACAAATTGGAAGTCACAAACAGGTAACTCATACTGAGATGAGATGGAATGACATAAAGATGAAATCTCCTGCTGCAAACCAACCACCATATTTTGTGAAGAAAAAAAAAAAACTTCTCGTTTGTCTAATAGAAAAGACTTATGAATAATAGCAGAAACAGCTGCCTAAAAAGCTGTATCATATTTCTTTTACCCATATGTTCAAAGTAAGCCAACACTATTGACATTTCAGTATGTCAATAATTATACCATTTTGATGAAAATTTAAAGTTTGGCAAACTTTCCTGAGAATCAGGACTGTTGCACCCAAACTAGTCACAAATAAGAGAAAGAGTCCCATGGAAACTTTCAAAAGCAGGATCAAGATATTGAAACATGTCTTCAAATAATTGTAATGGATATAAAATATAGTTTTTCTGGAGTGATTCTGAGTACAAAGCACAACCAAAACTATGGTTTACTGAGATGGAAGTGGTTTATTCATACCAAAGATAGACCAGCAGCAAAGGACATGACATTGATAGTTTTATGAAACTGAAGGTATTTTGCTTGTTGACTTTCTGGAGAGTCAGAGAAAATGGATATCTGCTTATTAAGCCCATTTTGTGACCAGTGGCTAGAGCTTCAGTAGATAAACCCTGGAGGAAGATGTACCAGCAACTACTCTTTTGCAACAATGATCTTGCTGGTTCTCAGCTCCTATTTAGGGATGGACTAGAAAAATGATATCACTACTGATAAAAGCATATTTTCATTGAGCTCATATTGAGAAATAAAATTTTATTTCATCTATTAATTTTGTTTTCAATGATAATTTTGAAATCCTTTATGTATACAAAGTAACTTAACTCAGTCTTTAAAATGAAGGCAATTTTGACACATGCTATGATATGGATACATACTGAAGACAAGATATAGAGCAAAAGAAATCTGTCATGAAAAAGCATGGCCCAGTGTGGCCCAGTGTGGTGACTCAGTGGCTAAATCCTTGCCCTGAATGCACTGGGATCCCATGTGGGGATAACTCATGTCACTGCTGTTCAACTTCCCATCAGATCACTATTTGTGGCCTGGGAAAGCAATAGAGGATGGCCCAAAGCCTGGGGACCCTGCACCCACATGGGAGACCAGAAGAAATTCCGGCTCGCTTCAGATCAGCTTAGCTCTGGTCATTGCTGACACTTGGTGGGGGTGGGGTGGGAAGGTGAACTAGAGGAGGAGATATTTTTCTCTCTGTATCTCCTTCTTTATGCAAATCTCCCTTTCCAATAAAAATAAATAAATCTTTTTTGAAAGGAAAAGCAAGCACTGTTTGAATCTATGTACATGAGATACCTAGAGTCATCAAAACTCTAAATAGAAAGCGGAATAGTGTGATAGGGGAAGAGGGAAATAAGGCAAAGAGGATTACTTTAGGAATACAGAATTTCAGTTTGTGACATGAGAAGAGTTCTGGAGATTGGCTGCACAATCATAAGAAAATGCTTACTACACAAACTGTGCATTTTAAAAATGCACATATATTTAGCATAGTGATATACATATTTAACCCAATTCAGAAAAGAGAAACACTCCTCTGAGTTTCAATTCCAACACTCTTAATAACATCTTCCATTCTCTACTACTTGCCTATTCATGTGCCCTTTCATAACGCAGGAATTGGAAACAATGCAGTAAAGCTCTCACACCAACAAGCAACTCACTGTTTTTTTTTTTTTAATCTGCTTGAAGGGAAAAAAAAATCCTGAAAGCAATGATATATTGTTTATTAGACACCTAAATAAAGGACAAAAATTCTTTAATATAATTTACATAGTCCATTGAGGAATGGGTTCTGTTTTAATTGACATTTTAAAGTTGTATCTTGGTTTGGCTTCTAACTAATCTGCTAAACAGTACATCTCAGAAGTTGCAGAGAAGGAGACACTGTAATTTCAAGTTCTACAGCACTCATTGTAGCAGCAAACGCTTCACAGATGTAAGCTCATTCAGTCCTCACAAGACGCTTCTGATCATCCTACTCAAGGTGGACACATTAGTTAGGGCTTAGGGAAGCTAAGTACCTTGGCTAAGGTTCCACAGCTAGTCAATGGCAGAGCCCAGATGAAAATAATCTGGCTCTAGAGTTAAGGCTATGAAGCCTATCTCTAGTACTTCCTGTGATTTTGGATACTATGCACATGTATAGTAAATCAGAGTTAGAAATTTTTCAAAAATATAAACCTTTCTCTGATGCCCGCAGTGTTTCCAAATGACTTTATATACAGCCTATCTGCTGGTACAATTAAAAGTATAAACATGAAGCTCAACTGGCTCTTTGTGTGCTCTACTGACAAATTCTGCCATTAGATTCTGTTTCTACCTGCCTGTGTCCATCCTCAGCTCTAATTGAAACCTCGTGTCTTTATTGCCCTTTGACTTTTGGTTGGTTTTAAGAGTGTTTTCCTGGAGCCAATGTGATGGCTTAACTGGCTAATCCTCCACTTCCAAGTGCCAGCATCGCATATGGGGGCCATTTGGTATTCTGGCTGTTCCACGTCCTGTCCAGCTCCCTTCCTGTGGCTTGGGAAAGGACTGGAGGATGGCCCAAGACCTTGGGACTCTGCACCCAAGTGGGAGAACCTGAAGAAGCTCCTGGCTTTTGGCTTTTGGCTCCTGTCTTTGGATCACTTCAGGTCCAATATTGTGGCCATTTGAAGAGTAAATGAGCGGATGGAAGATCTTTCTCTCTGTCCTCCTCTCTGTATATCTGCCATTCCAATATAAATGAATAAATCTTAAGCAAAAAAAAAAAAAAAAAAAGAGTATTGCCTGGTTTCTCCCTCTCCAGGACCAACTGACGGATTTAATTTAAACAATTGCCCTGACTCTGCAGCTTTCTCCATTAGCAGAAACCAACTTGTGCAGCAGCCTCCTCATCTGCTTACCACTTACTCAAACCATGCCTCCCCGCCACGGCTTCTCCTCTCCTGTTCTGCTGTGCGCAGGCATGTGTTTCCTCAGCTGTTATTCCTTGCAAGCATCCAGTGCTCAAACCATACAGCCTAGCCATCAGCATTTTACTACACATTCTGCCACTCAGAGCCTGAAACCCATCTAGATGCCTCTAAAAAACAGGTCAATTCTGTAACTTTCTGTCTGATCATGAATTTTTAAAGATACAATTATTTGAGAATACAAGGTAGACGGGTAGTTCTAAAGCAAACAACGGATCTGAGTTTGGTCAGTAGTGTCCACTAATGGCTAACAGTGCAAGCAATACAATTGAACCTTTTGGAAGTAAAGCAAGCATTGAAAAATTCAACAGTAAAGGCCCAAGCAGTAGAAGGCTCAGTCTTTGTAGTCAGCATAGTCTCTGTTCCAGTGAGTCAACTCCACCACTGTAGGTGCAAAATGCCATAGAGGAATACACAAATGGTTTGGCTTATTGCAAGGTAACTGCATTAACCAAAACAGGTTGTAATTTTTACAGCCTCCTGGTTAGTAGTAGAGACCTTTTGTGATTTTTACAAGTGTAGCATGGTTTTTCTGTGAAAGCACAGCCTCTCCTCATCACTTCTTCAGTAAGGTTTCATTAACTCTGCACTTGGCTAAAACTAAACTAAAGTGATATAAAGTAAGAAACATGATTCTTTGCATTGTTTGGCACTTTCTCTCTGGCAGTAAGTACATACTATATACATGACAATCAGTCATTGTCAAAAACTGATTAAGATTTGCCAGCACATTTAGGGCTTCAGTCAGACAAGTTTTCATTTCCAGAAAAGTCTGTCTCTCACAGAATGTTCACCCAAGATTTACAGATTGAGTCTTGATCAGTATGATTTGGAGACAGTAAAACAAGGCATGTACAACCTAATTAAAAAGTGAGCAGGTGAGCAGTGTCTAGTGCTGCAGTCTCTGTAGGCAATGCTTACAAATATTAGCTCCAGGAAAAGATTTTCACATTCTTCTCACAAGGCTCTGAGGTACAGATTCATTAATTCAGCTTTTCCACAGGAAGCTGCCCAGATATCAACAAAGGGGAAACAAAATCAGATAATACAGAGTGTCTAAACAAGAGGGCATTTGTAGGAAAATGGGCTAGTGCAGTAAGAGATTTTGGTATTTAGCCTGAGGCAGGATTTTAAACAGATATGGATGGGGAGTTGGGATGTGTATGTAGTGGCTGCACTTACACTTTGAAAATACCCCCAAGGGAGTAGACATCTATTACAGTAAACCGGACATTTTATTACCCTAGAAATTTCTCCCCCTGCTCCATTTTTTTTTCTTTCCTCTGTAGAATTCTCAATTTCCTGGCTGGGCTTCTTATTTCCTCAACACCCCCCTCCCAACTTTCATTTAATTAAGTGTGTTCTACAGTAACTTCATGAGGAAACACAAATATTGGGGATAAAATATTTGAGAGTTTTCATTCTCATACCTGACCAATGGCTGGGCATAAATCCCAGACTAATCATTTTCTTCCTTACCTTTAAATGCTTCCCTTTAACTGTTTTCTAGACTATAGGGTACTCTGCAGATAAGAAAGGGTGCACAGATGTGAGGGTGATCTGGCTGCGACATCTGTCACCCCATTGATCGCCAGGGTTGATTCGGCTGATGTGGCTGGCTAGGCGGGTGTCCCCTTCCTCCCTCACCGCTCCATGTGCGCCCCTCCCAAAGCTGCGGCTTGGTTGAAGAGGACGACCCTCCCCGCTAGAGGAGCACCGGTTTGCGGTCAAGGGTATACGGGTAGCTGCGCTCCCATGCTAGAACCTCCAAACAAGCTCTCAAGAAAGAAAGGGTGCTAGGACTACCTTTTCATCAAACTGGTTTGACTTCTGTAGAGAAGGGAGAGATATGGAGAGAGTGGGAAAAAGAAAAGGGAGGGAGATGGAGAGAGGAGAAGACAGAGGGAGGAGATGGTAGAGAGATGGAAAGAGAGAGGGCGGGAGGCGGGCGAGAGAGAATGGGAATCCTTACTTAGGTTCTGTGTTCTCTTTAGGCCTTTAGTAAATTGGATGAGACCCACCGTTATCAGGGAGGCCAGTCTACATTTCTGAGTCTGCCAGTACAAACCTTAGCCTACATCAAACACCTGGGCACCCTGTGTCTTTATTGAACTAAGCTGACATATAAAATTAATTACCCTACTATCTATGCAGTGGTAGATTTCCAAATGGGCTTGGTGTTTTGAATTACCCAGGGTGACACACTTGTTTAGTGCCCCAAGTAGATAGTGTAATTCTAGTTCCTTCAGCTTGCTTGCCTGAAAAACGGTTTTAGAGCTAAGAGCCATTTCAAACTCACAACTTCATAGAAAGAGAGTAATTTGAACAAGTTTCCCCATCTAAATCCCACTTCCCAATACACTCATGGTGCCCAAGTCAACTCTCAGTTTTTGGGTCATCTAGTCTGCATAAACTCATGATTTTTAGCCTTGCTAATCTTGCTCATTTGAGGGTGTTTTTTGTTTAATATTTTTATCTGTGGATTTCCTTCTGCTTCTTTGAACTATTCCTTCAAAATTTCCTCTTGTTTTTCACTTTTCCTCCAAATACTCTACAGTTAAGAGCTAGGGGAAGCAGTTTTCTTTATCACTCAACTTGTGAAAGGTCAAATATCTCTAAGATAGCATTTGGAAAGGTATCATTGGTTCAGCAGAGTAGAAAATACCAAAAGCATTGGTTCATTTATTAATTCAGTAAATTATGTAAGTGCCAGGTGCATTCATGTTTGTCCCAAGATATGCAAAGCTGTTTTTCTCTTGTTCTAAAGAAAATATTAAGAACACTATGAAAATATTAAGAATATGTCATATTTCCCTGTTTGCAATAAGAAAACTGTCTCAATAGTTATGATCATGATTCTTATTGCAAACCAGCTTCAGAAAAAACACACTCGGAATTGTTCACATTGTCTGAAAAGCGATATGACTGCTTTTCTCCTTGATGTGATTCCTTGTCACTGTCATGAATGAAGCCTATCGATTGGACTACATGGTGGGAAAAGCAGTGAAGGAAATATATTTGAGGGTACTTCAAAAAGTTCAAGGAAAATTCAATTTTAAGATAAGCTTATTTATTCATGTATTTCAAGATATAAAGATAGATACACACTGACAGAGATCTCCCATTCCTGAGTTCACTCTTCAAATGACCAAACAGCTGGGGCTGGCCCAGGTAAATTTCAGGAGAAAGGAACTCAATTTTGATTTCCCACATGCATGACAATGACCAGAGTAGTTGAGCCATCACTTGATGCCTCCCAAGGTGCACACCAACAGGAAGCTAAAAATAACAGCTAGAATGAGGACTCCAGTCTACACACAGATAAAGCATATGGTTTTCTTAATCACTATGCTAAACACTTGCCACAGTGCAAGTTTACTTTGATGGAGAAAAGTTTTTTAAATCCATTCACCATACTTCATTATTTTGTGTACTTATTTTTATCAGGTCACATTAAGAAAAAAATCTCATTTCTTAGTTGTTTTTATTAAGTATTCACATCCTTATAATTTCCACATTTACGACATATCCAAAGATTCTGTATGTAGTCAGGATCATTTGCTTATGATTTTTTAATCCTTTAGAAGAAATAAAATTTCTCATTAACTGCATCTAATGAAAATAAAATATATATATATATATATATATATATATATATATATATATATATATAAAAAAGATTAAGCAATTGCTAAAGTCATCTTCTCAGGCCTCCTAAATTTACAGTAAGATCTCAAGATTTATTGGGTATTAGCAAAGTAGGATTTTTTTTACACATTGATTAATTATTAGAAAGATAGATTTACAGAGAGAAGGAGAGACATAGAGAAAGATCTTCCATCTACTGGTTTACTCCCTAAGTGGCCACAATGGCCGGAGCTGAGCCAATCTGAAGCCAGTAGCCAGGAGCGTCTTCCAGGTCTCCAACACTGCTACAGCTTTGGGCCATCCTCCATTGCTTTCCCGGGCCACAAGCAGATATGGGAAGTGGAGCAGCTGAAACATAAACTGGCACCCATATGATATTCCAGTGCATGCAAGGTGAGGACTTTAGCCACTAGGCTACCATGCTGGGTCCCATTGCAAAATAGAACTTTAAGTCAGAGTGAAAGCATTTAGTACTTCAGCAGTTCACAATCCCTGAAGGAAACTGCATACTTCATTAACATATCCAAGAGTATTTAGTTGGGTCATTTGGATATTTATTAATACCAACAGTCATAGAGGGCCTACTCTACCACAAACTCTACTGCCATCTGGAAAAGGTAATAGAATAGCTAATAATGTGAAAACATATACTGTGTTATATTATGTGTACACTACAGACAATTTGTAAAAATTAAGTGTGACTTGATAAAGAAGAGCAGGACAGACTGTGTCTGGAATTTTGAGTACACAGATTGCTGGTGCCCAAGACTGAGGTCGAACTTTGCAGGCAAATGTCTGAAGTGGGCAAAAGTTCAAGACCAAAGTCAAGGTCTGTGGACAAGGGTCAGCAGTTGGGCGGGAGTGTGTACTTGAAGATATCCTTGAGATAGTCACATACTGACTCCTGTACCTGGGCCACACTGTTGCTTCCTGATCATCAAGCATTGTCTGGTTCGCATCAATATGAGGAATAGCTAACAACATTTATTTCACATCAATTCCTATAATTTGACTTCCTAAGCATTTTAATAAATATTGAGGTAGAGAGCTTTCTAAGTTGGCATCCTTCCTCAGAGAAGGGAGCTTCCTTCTAGCAACCCACTTTTGTAGTCTTTATCTTGTGTTTGTCTCTTTTCTTACTTTCTCAATTATACATCATCCCCTCTCCAACCCTGTTCATACTGTGCTGGTCCAGTAGTGTGTGTTTGATAAGTTAAATGATGACACATATAATTTTAATTATCTACAGCAGTGTTTTTCTCATTTACAGACTGACATGGTCTCTACTTTTCAAGTAAATGGAAAGAAACAATATTGCTCATCTCCAAATGTGTTTGGATGACTACATGAAGTGTCTCAAAAGTTTGTGGAATCATTCTAAAGAAGTTAAGCACTCTGGAGTAACTTTGCTTGCCATAGTATATAACACGCTCTAAGCTCATGAAAAATCATGGAAGTTAAGGAAGAATGAAGCCAAAGAAGAAAGGAAGTACCAAGTTGTTGAGGCTTTAATGGAATTTAAACTCTAAAAAATTATTTCAGTGGCTGGTGCTACAGTGCAGAAGGCAAAGTTACTGCTTAAAACATTGGCATTCCACATCAGTAATCATTGGAATTCCAGCAACTTTGCTTCCTACCCAACTCTCATTAATTGTCCCTGGGATGGCAGCTCAGGATGTCCCAAGCACTTGGGGCCCTGCCACCCATACAGGAGACCTCAATGGTCTTCCTGACTTCTGACTTTGGTCTAGTTCATCCCAGGCCATTGTAGCCCCTTGAGAAATGAACCAGTGGGTCAAAGACAGCTTGTGCTCTACCTCATTCTTTCTAAGCCTTTCTTTTTCTCTCTCCTTATGTATTTCAAATAAATAAATAAATCTTGAAAAAACATAAAAAACCTATATCAAAATATAGGGCTATTAACACACTAATTCTACATATGTAGTCCTCCTTTGCTAGTGGCTTCTTAAAACTTTTCCCACATCTAGTGCTTATTTAGATTTTTTATTTAGGACAGATGGAAATAATCATGACTAAAACTTCTCACTCCTCCTACTCTTTTGCTGGCCTAATTTTTCCAAGGGCACATCTGGACCTGGAATGGGTCCTTTTAATAGTTTTCTCAAGACCATGTGATTAATACAGCTTATGTGTTTAAAGCTTGTGTGTGTGTGTGTGTGTGTGTATACTGAAGACCTTATGTGCTCAGGATCACATACCTACACTGTGACACTACACTGTTTATGCCTCACACCCGGCTGATAGGTAGTTAGCATAAAAGAGGAGGGAAGAGGGGAAACAGAATAATTATAACGTAAGAATCTGCCATAGAGCATTACCATTGTCAGGTCTACCAAAGTCTGTATACGGCTTTCTCCTAAGCAGTTGTCATCTTTGTGAACTGAGGAGCACTACAGAGTATGCAGTCCAACCTTGTTACTTTCTGGAAGAAGAAACCAAAGCTAAGAGAGATGATGTAACATACCAAATGACCCTGGACTAGAAAACAAGTCTGTGGTCACTAGGGTTTGTCACATCATACCCTTAAACATGAACAGAATTTTTAAAGTCAAAGTTCAAGGAAATCAAATAATATAGATAATTATTTTAGTGTTTCATCTAGGCTCTGGCTTGTAAGACTCCAAACCCTGCTGATAGGACTAAGGAGCCACACACCCAGGCTTCTTTTTTCATTGCTATACCCTAGTTTCCACTTGACCCTGTCCCCAACCTCAACAAATTAGAGATAGTACAAAACCTTGCTTAATACAGGAGATAAATTTTCCGAAGGAATTTGGTATCCCAAATAGAATGAAAGCTATTCATTTTATGAGTAATAATAGCTAATATTCAGAAATACTTTTTATCAAGAATATACAATTTGTATTATGTTTGTTAGTTTGTACCTTCAATAATCTTTTTAGGAGAGTACTATTATAATTCCAGTTTCATGAAAGTTTTAAATGATCTTTCTGTAATTAAGTTATACATAAGAAACCAGTTCAGTAGTTCTTTGCATGGTACAGGCACAGCAGATAACAGTAGTGACCTGTATGTTTTTCTAATAAAAATTCTAGAAACAAGTTTTTGAACATTTTATTACAAGTGATAAATGAGGAGATAGAGATACTGAACCGGACTTGAACATTACATAACACATACATGAATCCAAATATCACATAA
Organism: Ochotona princeps; assembly: GCF_030435755.1. Lineage (NCBI taxonomy): Eukaryota > Metazoa > Chordata > Mammalia > Lagomorpha > Ochotonidae > Ochotona > Ochotona princeps. The sequence goes on from NC_080834.1 coordinate 68,267,099, forward strand.
TATCCCATAAATACATTCAATTATTCTGTGTCAGAAACATTTTTTAGAAAAGTAAATCATCTTTCCATTGCTGAGTAGCCTGATAGGATGAACAGTATTTCAAGATTTCCTGACATAAAAATCCTACTCACTCCCTTATCTCATACTTGGCAGCCACTCCCAAGAACTTAAAAACAACTTTAAAGGTTTTCTTCTTCTGTAGCTCTCATTGAATGGACTCCTCCAAAACCCCAAGTAGTTGGGGATCACAGATGCCTGTAAGTGAAGGCAAAGTCTTTAATAGGCAGGGGTGAAATAAAACTAAAGGCAAAGTAATGAGTTTTGGGAACATTGTTAAATTTTCAATGCTACGCTGGGGGTAAGAATTGAAATTGTTTGCAAATGATTCAGGAATAAACTCCCTTCTGAGACAGTGAATTCAGCTGAAAGACAAGAGCAAGCCTAACAAAACTATTCTAAATCAATGATTCACTGACCTTGGAAATTTGGCTAGTATATGTCCAATAAAAACAACCCCCTTCAGTTTAAGAATTGAGAGATTTACTCCACACCCCAAGGAAGAGCACAAAGGACTTAGAGGAACTTGAACTTGTTTTCTAAACACAGAACTTGTGCAGATGTCTTTTTTTTCAAGGATGAGTAAGGCGGTACTAAGAAACCTACAGAAAGGAAGTGCTGTCTGAGGGATACAGGCTGGTATACAGAATAATTTATAGCAAGTGATAAAATAATTTTTACAGCTTATCTATTTTGCAGTTTTAATAAATAAAAAAAGAAAAGTATGTCTCAAAACACAAATCAAGAAAAGAGTTCAAAATAAAATAAACTACAATAAAGGATAAGATTAAAATTACCTCTAAGGAAATAACGCACTAGGAGTTGGCACCGCAATATAGTACCCTAAGCCTCCACCTGTGCCAACACCTTATGTGCACACTAGTTCATATCCCAGCTGCTCAACTTCTGATCCAGCTACCTGCTTATGAGCTAGGAAAGAAGGTGAAGATGGCCCAAGTGCTTCAGTCCCTACATCCAGGTACGAGACCCCAGAAGAAGTTCCTGGCTTCTAGCTTCAGATTGACGTAGCTCCTTGCAGCCATTTGGGAGAGTGAAACTTCAGATGGAGGATCTCTTTTCCTGTCTTTCCTCTCTGAAAATCTGCCATTCAAATGGAAATAAATTAATCTTTTAAAAAAAGAGATAGAGAAAAATTCATCAACTAAGGAGAAAAAAATCTTTCGTGTAACTAATTACCGATAAACTTGCCAAATATAATCATAGATGCCGGGTAATATAAAAGAAAAAGGTTTGAAGGCACCAGTGAAGGCATTAGAGAACAACTGAGACAGTCAGAAGTCCAGGGCAAAGTTTCCATGGAACGCATAAGCCAACTAAGGAAAGCCAGCTTTAATGACTGGTTTCCCCTTTGAGGCGATGGTGATTTGCATCACCATTTCTCAGCTGAAATGGGTAAACTGCTGCTGGAGCAGTTTAATCAAGCAAAGGATCCATAAACAAAAGAGTCTAAAACATGACAGAGAGGAGGGAACAACAGAAAGGACAGAGCAAAATTCTGACAATTAGTCTTTGAGACATCTGTCAACTGCTAAGATTTACTTAGAGCTGAAAACAAGCAGAGAGCCCAACTGAGACTTCCAAGTGTGAAGCTGAGATTTCAGCAGTTTACTGAGTACAAAGTTGAAATTCACAAACCATTAGGTGAGAGGTCCTTGATAAAAACCCTAGCATTTTAGCTGAGACATAAAAGAGCTATATTTTAATAACACAAACACACTATCTGTAACTTAAGTATAAATAATTAAAACCAAAGGGGCAAAAACAGTTTGCACAAAATGAAGCTTGGGTTCCTATATTCCAAAATTTATACTTTAATAAAGCTACCACTACTAAAAGTATTGACCATGAAGAATGAGAATGCATAAAGCACTGATTTACACAATTACAAGTGGATTAAAAACAGGAACTCATAAAAACAAAGAGAAACAAGGAGAAAAAGAGTAAAGCAATGAGATAAAAGAATGGACACATCAAATTGATTAAAAAAAAACCTAGAGAATTAGTCTTGAAAATTGATAAAATGAAGAAATGTCTAGAATAACGCCCAACAAGGTTCCTATAATTGGATTACTGATCAATTGAGAAGAAAGACGACAGCATAAAACACAAAAGAAATTCAGAAGAATAATCTAATTAAATATTAAATGCATCTTAAAGCTCTAAGCATCAAAGCACTTTGATAAAACTAGTGTATTATATATAACATTAAATATAATTACACCAAGAACAGAATGAACATAATATAGAGATTACAGTATGTGAGATTTATACAATTTGTTAACACTATATATTAGGGAAAATATGCAGTCAGAATACCTGGGTTTTGCTGAAGTAACAAACAATCCACAAAACCTAAAGTGCTTGTCTTATTCCATTGTATTTTACTCCATTGGGGTGGAGAATATTTTTTCTACCAAGGGCTATTCGGCTAATTATAACATTGTTCATGGATCAAATAAAATTATAAACTTCAAAGATTAGACTGCTATGTACTTATTGAATTTCAAGTCCCACTGATATGGACTTAGGCGTGCAGTTATTTCAGGGTCATGAGTTTGGAATCCATACTTCCTGCACACCTGTGAGTGAAATGATACTTACCTATCATTACCTGCATTCTAGGCACTCCCCTTCCAAGACCCTTAAAAGTCCATGCTCTCCAGGTCTTTTGCATTCTTACTGTCTTGCTTCCCACTCACATAGTCTGAGTTTGTAACATGGAATTTTCCCCCTCACCCTTTCCCTTTCTCGCTCACTCCCTGAATATGGCCCATGCATGACTGTATTCCTCACCTTCTGAATAAACCTTATTACTTTCTTACGTTGTGCCAGTGCCAGTGATTAAAAATTGTTTTAAGCATCAAGAACCTAGGAAATAAGCCAGATTTTTCACACCCCCTACTGAGTACCACAGATTATTTCATGGACTTTTAATTAGTTCCTGGTTCTGGACACTGAAAGTCCAAGACTGTGTGCTGGCACCTCATGAGGGCTTTCTTGCTGCATCACAACATGGCAGGAGGCATCAACTAGAGGGACAGAACAAGCACACTCCCTTGCTTCTAAAATTTCTTAGAAGGACACCAATACTATCAGATGACCCACCTTTATTCCCTAATCTGATCCTAATTACCTTCCAAAGATCCCCATCTCCAAATTTTGTCATATGAAATGGGGATTCAGTTTTCAGCTCATGAACTTTTGAGCGACACATTTAAGACAAAGCAATGCCCATTTTTCTTATTTATGCCTCCTGTTATTCAAGCATTAGCAAACAGGCTCCTTACTCAGAAATCCACATCTGATAGAATAGCCACCATCTTGACTGCAGTAACTGCTGTGGTAAGACCAGAGAAAACCTTAGGAGATCCTACACCAATATCTCAATACTCAACATAGAAGTGAAAAACATTCATTTCAGTTCACTACACTTTGGTTAGAATCAATGATAGTGGTTTAGATGAGTTGAATTCTTGCATACATTCCTGAGAGATGATAAACTGATAAAGCCCATTGTCCAACATTTTGAGAATGAGAACAAGTTTTGGGAGCACTTTTTCATGAGGAGTAATTTTGCGTGGGATAGTTGAGGGTCTGGGAAGCAGATCATTTAATGGCTGGAAGAGTCAGAGGACAAAACCCAGAGTTGAGAGCCTGCCAGACAGGACAGGGTGAAGAGAAGCTCCAAGTTTGGTTTGGCCCACTAAAGAATCAGACACATAATGCATTCATTGATTAAAACCAATTTAAGCCAGATATTTAAAAAAATGAGGAATCAAGATGGCGGAATAGGGTAAGGACACGTTTAAACGGATGGAAAACATTTAATCAGGATGAAGCAGAGAGGACATATTCCAGGAAATAGGAGAGGACAGAACAACAGCAGAGGGGTACCTGGAGACTGACAGACACAGGAAAGCAGCAGACACAACAATGTGGTGATGCAGTGGCTTATACTCCAGTTGCATTCAGCTAACTGCCATCTGAACTCCACCAGCAGCAAGAACTCCACCAGCAACCAGGTGGGAAGGGACTTTCACTGGGAGCTTGGGAGGTAAAGCCAGACAAAGAACTGTCCATCCTGCTGGTCCATTTGATTTGACCAGGAGCAGAGACTGAGCAGCAGATCCCAGATGGACAGTGCGAGAACAGGGTGGATTTCATAGTCCAGTCAGTCCCCTAGAGCTGAATTGGGTGCCATTTTGCGTCAGGAGGCAAAGGCAAGGGAAGGGACTGAGCATACACTGAGTTGAGAGTGAACTCATTTCTGACTCAGTGAACTGCAGCAACGTGGCAATCTACAGGTTCCACCCAAGACAGGTCTGGGTAGCCCTCAGACCTGACTGCCAGCAGATCAAGAACTGTAGTAGTGGTATGTCAGGCGCCATTTTGTACACTGTGGTAATAGCTTTAGGACTGCAGGGGACAACAGTGAACTGCGCATGTGCTGATCTCGCAAGGACTCACTGAGTTCAGTGGATTTCACTGGTCCCGCAGGAAAATAATACCAACTGTGGCATCGTACGGGTCAAAATAGGTCCATGTGGCACCCAGACCTAACTGCCAACAGGATCTGACAAGATCAGCACCACCAACAACTTAGCTATATAGGACACCTGGTGTCTCTCTAATCCTGGGACCTGCTCCAACCAGAAGTGGGAGAAAGGTTGCAGAGACAACAGTGGAGCCTCAGCATGGAACACAGGAGGTGGAGAGTAGTGAGCCAGGAGCTGGGGCTGTGAAGACCACGGTGGAAATCTAACATAAGAACCCAGACCTGGAACTCACTGGAGGTTGTGGCACAAGTGGCTGCAAGCAAAACGTTGTGTACCAACTGCAACAAGTAAAATCACATTGTAGACCTGTGGGTGACAAAGCTTAGAAACCTGCCCCAAGGAATTCAAGACTCTGTTAACCAGAAGTACAATGAACAAGAGCAAAAGAAGAGACAAAGGAACAATGAATATTACCAAAATCTCCCCTGCAAAGGAGCAAAACCCTATGTCAACCTCAGAGTGAACTGAGGAAGACATCAAGAAAATGGGGCACACAGAATTCATAAAACTCATTTTAAAGCTTCTGATCAACAATGAGAAGCTCATGCAAGAGTTCAAAGAATTTAAGGAAGCAATAAAGCAAATCAAGGCTGGTATATCAGAAATTAAGAACACAGTAGAGCAAATTAAAAGTACAGTGGAGAGTCTCCAAAATAGAATGAAGCAAGCAGAGGAAAGAATCTCAGAATTGGAAGGTATTTCCTGTCATCAGGGGGAAGCAAACAAAAAGCTGGAAGCAGAGCTGGATCAGACCAAAAAAAAGTATTCAAGAATTGAAAGACACTATTAAGACGGCAAATATAAGAGTTATGGGAGTCCCAGAAGGTGCAGAAAGAGAAGTTGAGTTTGCAAATGTATTTAATGAAATCATAAAGGAAAATTTTCCTAATCTAGAGAAAGAATTGGGAAACAAGATCCAGGAGGGGCACAGAACTCCCAACAGGCTTGATCAAAAGCCATCTTCACCAAGACACATGATAATCAAGCTCTCTTCAATTGAACATAAGGAAAAGATCCTCAAATGTGCACGTGAAAAAAAATCAATTGATCTGTAAAGGAATGCCAATTAAGCTCACAGGAGATCTCTCACGGGAAACTCTACAGGCCAGAAGAGAATGGAGTGACATATTCCAGATTCTAAAAGAAAAAAATTGTCGGCCTAGGATAACATATCCAGCAAAGCTTTCTTTTGTCTTTGAAAATGAAATACAATTCTTCCACAGTAAAGAAATGTTAAAAGAATTTGCCTCTTCCAAACCTGCCCTACAAATGATACTTCAAGATATTCTCTTGACAGAGAAGAGGAATAGCACCAAACAAAACCAAAGGCAAATGGGAAGAACATCCCAGTAAAATGACAACAGAAGACTAAGCCAATCAACAACCCATTGCTAAAATGACAGGACCAAAGTAACACCCATGTATATTGAACTCTGAATGTAAATGGCTTAAGCTCAATCAAACGTCATAGATTAGTAGAATGGATTAAAAACCAAAACCCATCTATTTATTGTCTAGAAGAGACATACTGCACCAACAAAAATCAGTGGAAACTATATCACATGGGTTTTGTTGTTTTCTGTTAGTTTCATCTCTTCAAAACATTTTCTTCTGATTAAATCATTCAATGACTCATAGATCATACAGTAGCATCATTTTCTGCAAAAAGGTTCTTGATTTTCATTTCTTCAGCTACACGTTAGTCATTTAGTGGCATGTTATTTACCTTCATGGTGTTGTTAATTTTTTTCTCCCTGATGTTGATTTTGTTTTGTGGCTTTTCATTTAAGGGGATGCATAGCAGCTGTGTAATGGAGACTGTCAGTACAAGTAGCATGTCATTTAACTTCATGGCATTGTAAATTTCTATTTTTCTTTCTATTGTCCATTTTGTATTATGACTTATCATTTGAGGGGATGTACAGTAGCTGTGAAATGGAGACTAACATCCAGATGTAAGGATACAATGTAGTATGCATTTCTACTTCCAGACAAAGATGGACTTACAATGAAACTGTTTAGTATATCTTGACAATAGGATGCTGGACTCTCTGCCACTGTCCATGCCCGCAATGATGGACATATGAATGTGTATGAAGAACTATATTTTAGTAATGATATAGAGGAGCTAGGTGTGGCAGGGAGGGAACTGGGGAGGGGCTAACGGAAATGCCAGGAGCCTATGGAATTGTATCATAAAATGATAATAATCATAAAATATTTTTTAAAAGGTGAAGGTTAGGTTCTGGCATTGTAGTAATGATTTCATGAAATACAGTGCCTGTTATTAAGTCAAAAAAAATAAATAAAGGATATTGGTATGTCACATTCATTGGGAAGGCTGGAAAACCAGATTCAGAATAGACAAGGAAAGTCTAAGCTCTGTAGTTACAGCCACAGTTGATGTGCAGAATCTCTTAATAAGGATGCACAGCTCCTACCCAGACACCTGCACACAATGTTCTTTCCCCTACCACGCAACATTGCTACTGCTTCCCCTGGAGAGTTCCGCCCAGAGAGTCCACTCCAGATTGAAAATTCGAGTTTACTGTATCTGTTGGACCAATTTCATAAGATCTATAGATGCAGTTTCTAACGTTTTGAGTTCTTATGCTGGTAAGGAATTTTTCTGCTTCTAGAATGGGAGATGGTCCCTGTTTCTCATCAAGGACTTCATGAAAATAGATTTCTGAACTGTAGAGGAAAAGCAAAATATTGGAAAGATTAAAAATAAGAGTGACAAAGAGGTACTCATTGGTGGACTGCTAAAGTAACTCTCTCAGGAAGCCTGTTGTGACCATATTCCCATTTTCTGATATCCCAAGGGAGTTGGATTTTAATGAGTATTCTGAAATAAACAGCACATCAAATTGCATATAGAAGGAAAAACTTTGTTAGCCCACAGCTACTCTCTGGAAGTCTATCTCTCCCAAGAGAAATGGACAAAGTATGATGAGATTTTAAAATGTTTGTGGAAAATAAGATAAAAACTAAAAATATAAAATTCATTTCTCCATATAAGGAGTATGAAGTTTAGGGCATTTTTAAGAGGCAATACTTATCATTTAATTTCTAAAAAAAAAAAAGTGAGAACCTAGGAAAACTATATCCATGCCACCTTTTCACATTACTTATTGAAGAAAAAATGGACACTTTTTAATGATTTTTTTAAAGCTTAGAAAACCAAGAAGTCAGGGGAAGCCAAATATAAACAGTAAGGCAGGGGTCTAGGGATTTCCCAAGGAAACTCTTGCAAAACTGCCCATGTTTGATGAGAGGAAGGAGGAGGAACATTGCATTCATCTTTGCTGAAGCTGTCCCAAGTATTTTTATGCTAAATCTTTAGCTAAGTTTTTTTCAAAACATTTTCCTAATAAGTATATTATATGATTCTTTGATCTTCAAGGATGTCAACACAAAAATGCCTTGAGTATTATAAAAACCATTGTCATAACAGGAAATTGCCTTGAGTATTATAAAAGCGGGTGTAATGATGCTTGCTCTTAGCCAATCTGATTTTTCTTTGGAGTACCCTACTTCTTGTTAACCACAGCTCTGATTCTGCCTTGTCTTAGGAATCTTCCTGGCCAAGTCGCATTTGAAATCCTGTTACCACTCTCTGAAGTTGTTTGGAATATTTATCCCACTTGTTTGAAAGTTCAATCTGCAGCTGACCTGGCACAAATGTTTGGCTACCCACCCAGCAAAAAGTTTGCATAGTTTTTTCAGTCAGAATTGCATAAAATGCAAGTTTTACTGGTTATTAGTTCTGCTTTTACTTGACAGCCTTTTCAAGTTAGGGCATGAGCTAGTTAAATTTTGCCATCAGAGATTGAGGTAGGTGTTCTAGTACTGCAAGTATCATCTAGAACATTGTCTTATTGCTTCTTAAAGTGAGTTATCTATAAATTGCTGGCTTATTTGGAATGGTGTCCCCATAAACTTTGGTTTATGTTTTATGTTTTTATGTTTTAATCTTATCCCATAAACTTTTTGTAAAGTATCAGGGCTTTTACCATTCTTTCTATCCATTTTATATTTTTTTCATACCTCATTATAGCAGAATCCATATTGATCTGATATGGGCTTTTTTCAGACTGATACCTTATGCTTTTCAGTGCCTCAAACTGGATCCAATGAAGCCATGTTTTAGCAAGATTTAGTGTAACCATTTTTGAAATGCATGCATAGTTTTTTCCATTATACGTATTTTCCATGATTCTTTTGGATATCCCTCTTATATCTCAGATTTATGTGTTTTCCATGCAATACTATCTACACTGAGAAAATATTTATCAACTTGATATTTAGCTTTCTGAGCTACTTGGAAATCTAGCTCAGAGAAACAGATACTAAGTTTCAGTACTGCATGAAATACCAATGTTCTCTTTCTCTCCCTTTAGGTCCAAAAGCCATGTATACCATACCCTTCTTTCCTCAATTGGATCTATGGATTACTTCTACTTCTACTTCCATAAATACAATCCCTGAATAGCCACAGGTCATATATGTGTATATTCGTCAAGTAGGGAATGACCACTTGAGACAAAATTCAGTACTATAAATTAATCAGTAATGCTTAATTAAATCAAAAAAATTGCTGAAATACACCAGAGTCCGTCTTCTATTTTCTCAAGAAAACTGCTTTCCTGCCACATCTAAGACCCTTTTTTCTCTCCTTGCTTAATACCCTACAGGAAAAATGGGGAACTCAATGACCCTAACACATGAATGACTAATAGTTCAATAGTCTTTGAGCTCTGTCCTGTGCTGTAGGCATTCTGTGATAGGCATCAAATTCTCCCAGCTATGACAATGTAACACTAGTGATGTTTGCTCTTCCTTCTTCAATGTTGAGATTCTAACATGTTGCCTTATTTCTAAGAGAAAGTCCAAAACAAGTGTTACACATCAATGCCTCACATCTATTTTGGCATGATAACCTTACCCACCAAGTAAGAGTTTATTACAAACAAAAATGTGAGAAGCATTTACAGTTTCTAAAATTAAGAGTCAGATGATGCCAGGTAATATTTGGCAAAAAAAAAATTATCATGGACAACTAATTTTATCAGCTAAATCTGTGATGACTGACAATCCCCTGACTTTGTACAATAGCATACTTAAAATCCAAGTTCACACTCATGTTAATACATACTTTGACAATAAGTTAAAGCATCTTATCAAAGGGAAACCTACTGGTTGAAATATCATTCCAAAATAACATAGGGCCCAGCGTAGTAGCCTAGTAGCTAAAGTCCTCAAGTTAAACACACCAGGATCCCACATAGGCACCGGTACGTATCCCAGCAGCCTCGCTTCCCATCCAGCTCCCTGCTTGTGGTCTGGTAAAGCAGTCAAGGACCACCCAAAGTCTTGCAACCCTGCACCCGTGTGGGAGACCCGTAAGAAGCTCCTAGCTCCTGGCTTCAGGTTGGCGCAGCTCTGGCCATTGCAGTCACTTGGGGAAAGTATCAATAGATGGAAGATCTTCCTCTTTGTCTCTCCTCCTCTGTATATCTGACTTTGCAATAAATACAAATTTTTTTAAAAAAATAACCTAAAGCCATTTATGTGCATTATTCAACCGAACTATCAAGCAAGGTCTCTATGGTAAAAAAATAAATAAATAAATAAATAAATAAATAAGGAAACATAACATGTTCTGGTACCTTATTTAATGAATTGCAGGTATTTAAGGATTTAAGGAATGAGCCAAAATATAGGAACATTCAAGTCTGTTTCCATGTGGCTGTGTGTCTTTCTGCCTCTCAAATAAAAATGAAAGTTGTCATCTGTTAATGTTAATCTAATAAAGTCCAGGCAGCAGGTAATATAATAAAGTGGCTTGGTATCTTAAATAGGACCTTCATGTCATTTGCATTTATTTCTACTCCTAAAAGTAAAGGACTTAAGCAAGTTCTGGTGTCCTATCATAAAGCAGGACTGATAATGTACTGTACATTTCTCTTAAGAACTAGAAGATTCTGAATTTTTTCATCATAAACATTAAGTGTTTAAAGAGATCTGCTTATCCTGATTTGGCACTACACAATGTACTCTTGCTTCAAGACATTTAGTAGTACCCCATAAATGTACACAGGCTTTTTTATCAGTTCAATTTTAAAATTTTAAAATTTTAAAATTTTTTACTTTAAAATTTACACTTGAATTCATTAATAACTTGGTCTGACATGTTGAATTCATATGACCCAGACATTGCTAAAAGGCAGCATGTTAAAGCTAAAAAAAAAATGATACCTTAAATCTAATTAAACAAGTAACTTGCATGGAAGTTTATAAAACCTTAAATAACTTTATTTTTGGAAACTTGTGAATGATTCTCCCAAAGAATTAGTTGTTTTAACTTCTTGGTGACGCATATCTAATACTACTCCAAAAATAAAGAAACAATATTTTCCTCTCAAAATTAAAAAGCCTATAATAGAAATCATTTGCTAACTTAAACAGAATATTGCTGTGTCTTAGTTAAAACTAAATACATTCTGGAAGAATCTAAATTGGATCTTTTCATAACCAAAGAGGCTAAAGATTAAATAGATATTTAACAATAAAGCTCCTATAATAAAGAACACCTGAACATAACATGGAGCTGCCTCTGGCATTGTGAAGTCTGTTTCTCCACAAACTGTAATCTTTATGAACAAATGCAGTCTATAAAAGGCTAGATCCTCCAGAAATTTTTTTGATAAACATCTGTAATTATCTCTTCATGCAAGTACTCTCTACAGGCAAGCAACTATAGCAATTCAAGCATTTTAACTGGTGGTTAGGTAAGTTCTTTAATGGTCAGACTTCTGCGGCACTTGCATTAAATCTATAATTCAGTGACAAGTAGCTCAGGAAAGAAGCCTAGAAAAGTTTTTATGCTGTTTTCTGCCAGTTGGTTAATAGTTTTAGACCTTATATTTAGATTTTTGATCCATTTTGAGTCTATTTTTATGCAGAGTGAAAGGATCAAGATTCAATTTTCCATATACTGATATCTAGATGTCCCAGCATCACTTGATGAAGGGGCCACACTTTCTCCACTTTTATGTTTTTGGCAGGTTGTGGGAGATAAGTTGGCAGTAGACACATCAACTTATTTCTGGCTTTTCTGTTATGATTCATTGGCAATATAATTATGTTTATGTCATATTACACAAAACAATAGCTCTGTAGTGTATCTTTAAAAATAAAGCATTGTGATGACTGCACTTTGTTCTAAATTGCTTCAGTTATTCAGCTCTTTTATGCAATCACATGGGTTTTAGCATAGGTTTCTAGCATAGTTTTCCTGGGGCTGGCACAGTGGCTCAATTAGCTAATCTTCCACTTTCAAGTGCTGGCATCCTACATGGGTGCCAGTTCATGTCCCAACTGCTCCACCACTGCTCCACCTGTGTTTATGGACGGGAAAAATAGAGGGACCCTGCACTCACACAGGAGACCCAAAGGAGGCTCCTGGTTTCAGATTGGCTCAACTCTGCCCATTTTGGCCATTTGAGGAATGAACCAGTGGAGGAAAGAAGTTTGTCTTTCCTTTCTATAAATGTGCCATTCCAATGAAGATAAATACATCTTGAAAAAAAATGGAATGCCATTATCCAAGGATGTTTCAGTGGTCTCAGAGGCCGTACTAGTCTCCTTGTTTCTTTAACTAAAATACCTGATAGGATCTTCTTTAGAGGAGAAAAGAGGTTTGTTTTGGAGTCAGCATTGTATTTTAGTACTAAGCTACTAGCTACAATTCTAGCCATTTCATAGCAGAGCAGCAGTTTGAGTCCCAGCTACTCTACTTTCAATCAACCTCCTGTTAATACATTTGGAAAGACAGTGAAAGGAGGCTCAAGTATTGGTTGGACTCCTGCCACACACATGGGACACCTGGATGGAGTTTGTGGCACCTGATTCTGTCTTGGTCTAGCTCCAATCCTCTCAGCAATTTTGGTGGTAAACCAGTTAATGAAAGATTTCCTCTCCTCTCTTCTCTCTCTACCTGTCCCATTTCCTCCTCTCCCCTGTCTTTTCCCTCTCCTTTCTCTTCTTTCTCCCTTCCCAATAAATCAAATACTTTTTAGAAAAGTTTACTTCAGCTTACAGTTGAATGTCACAAGCACACATTAGAGACTAATTATGGTGGATACAAAAACAAATTTACATGGTCAGGGAGGGAGGAGAAAGATCATAAGCTGAACTGGAACTCAAAGGAATGTCACAAAACCGTGATAAAATAAATTACAAAAACTGTGCTCCGAGATCATGCTCCCAGTGCCTCCAACGGCTTCTTGCCAGCCCCTCGTCTCAGAATAATCCGTTGATATCTTCTACTCTCAATCAACCATTAGCAGTGAACCATTAGAGTTTAAACATCTTCTTGAGTTTCGGGGAGATAAATCCAATTGTACCCATAACACATAATGTCTATTTTTTCATATTTTTTTCTGGTATAATTCAAGAGATTTGTCTTCCAGATCAAACATGTCCACTTTTTCCCCATTGGGAATCCCTTCCGCTGAGGAACTTGGATTATGTTTATCAAACCTGTTTATTCCATTCTGTATGCCTCTATCTTTTATGTATTCCAGAATTCACACTTCTCCTTTGCTAGGATTCAGTGCTGTTTCTTTGGAATATTACTATTTCTTTCTCTGGTTCTTCTTTGTGGAGAAGCAACACTGACTATCTCTATATAATCATTTTGCCTATCTTCTCACTATTTGATGTTTCTGAAGATCTTGTAGGCTTTTTCTGCTCATATTTCCCCTTTTCTCTTACAAAATTCCATTTTTTCCAGCAGCATAAATCAATCTATCATTGATTCCCTTAAATACTGAAAGTAAATTATCATACACTGAATTATATGTAAGAATATTTGATTAGTTTCATAAAGATTTTTTGAGATTTATTTATTTATTTTTGGAAAGGCAGACTTACAGAGATAAGGAAAGAGAAAGATTTTCCATCATCAGATAGTCACAACAGCTGAAGATGAGCCCATCTGAAGCCAGGAGCTTCTTTCAGGTATCCCTCATGGGCACAGGGTCCCAGGACTTTGGGTCATTGTCAACTGCTTCCCCAGCCCATAAGCATGGAGTTGAATGGAAAGTGAGCATCCAGGACATGAACTCACACCCATATGGTATCCCAGCACATGCAAGGCAAGATTTAGCCATTAGGCTTCTGCTCTGGGCCCAGTTTCATGAAGATTTAAAACAAACTACGTTTTGAAATAATCACGAACAAAAGTCAATAAAAGGCTTGACTGAAATGACACTCACTTAAGGAATATTAGAAAAAGTTACTCAAGACGCAAAAAGAACATATAAATTGAAACCAATCTTAAGAAACTGGAAAAGGAAAGCAATTATTTTAGTGTCATAAAATAAGCAAATTGTATTTTCAAGGCTCTATTTGCACACTCACAATAATTCAACTACTTCTCAAATAATTATTAACACCCTATATTCTGACAACAAAATACATAGTTCTTCATTCTCTCAGGACATTGAATTTACAGACATAGTTTTTAAAAATAAATCCTAGTTTATTCTGTTACCAGGGAAACTCAGAACAGCAGCATCATCCAAGCCAAACTCTTCAATATTTGTACATCTATCCCTGAGATTTTACAGAAGTTTGCAACTTAAAATATGTTTTACTTGATTCTACTTTCTGTCCCAGCAGTTTCCTGCCTCTCCAACTCTAACATAAACAGAAGTTTAAATAGTTTGTTCAAGTCATATACCTAGTTAATGGCAAAGTTAAATTTCCTGAATCCTAATCTAGGACTCTTCACATACCACAATGGCCAAAAATTCCATAATGTAGAACACAATGAGTATACCCCACACCATCAAACTACACCCAAATAAGAATTTACATACTTGGGATCCAGATTTAAAGAGCAGCTCAGATCCATCTTGTCCAGCTAGTTAGTATTTAGTACTGTGACTGATTCACTATTCTTCACAGAAGGTCCCACTATTTTCATAAAACACCAATATGCATCTCTTGAAAAGACAAATTTACATAAAATATAGATACCTGTCAAGATCCTTGTGGATTCATACATGTATAAAGTTGACCAGTTTTAGAACCACACAGATAGAATCTGATTTCTATATAAGAAAATTAAAGGAAATTATTTAAATGAAACTCTCCCACAATTCTTACCAGCATTTACTACAGTTAATATCTCTTCTTGTTTTTAGGACATTGACTGGGTTACTTTTCCCACTTCCTACTGAAAAATGTCTGAAAACTTTGTTCCAGATTATTTTAAATTACTTGAATACAAACAAAGGTTAATTAGTCTTAATTATTTAAAAGTAGGTCACACATTTGTTGTCCCTTAAATTAAAATGCCTCATGGCTGTTGATCTAAGACTGCCGCAAGGTCCTGGGCCTCTTCTCTTTTGCTTCTGAAAATAAACAAGACATTTAAGTTCTTGCTCAATTATTTTTAGGATCATTTATTATGTCTAATACTATAAACATTAAGTTTTTCCCACATGTCACACTTTTTTAATTAAAGTATTTCATAGCCATGGAACTACACATAAAATGCAACCAAGATAAGACCACCATGAAATGCTGCCAAGAATAGACACAATGTGTTCATGAGTTCAGGCTCTGTGTTCTGATTCAGGAAGAGCTCAGAGATGCTGAGGTTGATGGCCTACACCCATCTAGAAGTTAATAGTCTATGGGTTACCTACAGGCTTAACTCTAGTTAAGAAGTTTTACTTTAACATTCAATGTCAACATAATGTTATATTAAGTTCAGTAATTATCTTCAAGGAGAATGCCTAAATCACCCTTTAACCACAACACTCTATACAATTGAGACACCAAGTGCTATGCTTTGGAAACAGTTTATTCTCCGAAAGTCAAAAGTTGAAAAGTTAGTCCCCAGTGGCCATGCAACATATGTTGAAATATCATATAGTTATTATATATTAAACATTTAAATGAAAATTTAAAAGAGCTGTAAGTATAGTCCATACACATCACTTTTTATATTTCATAAGAACAAGCATAACCAAAGAAACATAAAAACATAACTCCTAATTTTGATGAGCTGTGATCTTGCATGTTCAAAAATGAAGAATAAATGTATTACTTCTTCTGTGGTCACATAAAGATAATATAATAAGAGGCATTATGCATACATTGATCAGCACACTCTAAGAGTATATGCACGCACTTGCACACACATTTGTAGAAATGACTCTACTGCCTCAGGAAACTTTCTCCATTCTCATTTTGACCCATAATTGGTCTTGGTTAATCACTGACTTAGGAAGTAAAAAGTTGGGGCTATGAGAGACAGTTTACTCCCTTCTGAATTTTCATTTTTTTTTAAAGATTTATTTATTTTATTACAAAGTCAGATATACAGAGAGTAGGAGAGACAGAGGGGAAGATCTTCCATCCGATGTTTCACTCCCCAAGTGAGCCGCAATGGGCCGGTACGCGCCGATCCGGTGCCGGGAACCTGGAACCTCTTCCCGGTCTCCCACGCGGGTGCAGGGTCCCAATGCATTGGGCCGTCCTCGACTGCTTTCCCAGGCCACAAGCAGGGAGCTGGATGGGAAGTGGAGCTGCCGGGATTAGAACCGGCGCCCATATGGGATCCCGGGGCTTTCAAGGCGAGGACTTTAGCCGCTAGGCCATGCCGCCGGGCCTGAATTTTCATTTTTAAAAACAATTTTTTCCAATGTACTCATGTCTTGTTAATTTAATAGTATGTATGATCAAATAGAGAAAAAAAATTAAAACAAAAGCCAAATTCAACAAAACTTAAAAAAGCCAATGTAATTTAGCAAGACAATCTCAAAAGCAGTGTATGAGAATCAGTCTTACCCAAGCTAAAATACAAATTCCAGAGACTTTGAGATAAAATTGGCTCTATCATTTATTAACTGCAGAAACTTGATTGTATTACTTACACAAGCTTACTGATGCATATATAGGAAAGTAACTGAAGATGATCCAAGTTTTTGGGCTTAGGGGATCACCTGGGACACCCAGACATAGTTCCTGGTTCCAGAGTTTGGCCTTGCCCAGCCCTAACCATTACAATCATTTGGGGTGTGAGCCAGTGGACTAATGATCTCTTTCTCTTTCTTACTCAACCTTTCAAATAATTAAATCTTAAAAAAAAGAGTGAGCCCTAATGAAAACTATGGACTTTGAGTGACAATGAGTCAACTAAGATTCATCAGGCATCTGGTGCTGATGTTGATTTTGGAGGAGGCTCTACATATATGATGACAGAAGTTACAGAACACCTGTTTTTAAGAACATAAAGATACTATATACATATACAAAAATATATATAATCATAAACAAGAGGCTGTGGAAAATTCTAGCTCAACTGTTTCAGAGGCAAACAATGATTATCAATAAAATTGTATCCAGTAAATTAATTAGAATGACTCCTAAAGTATTTCTGTCAAGCTGCTTTAGTTTACTCACAGTGAGTGGAGTAAGAGAAAAGGTACATTTATCTAAGTATTAAATTGCTTTTAAGATGAACCTAGTCTACAAGTATCAGAAGTGATAAAATGAAAATTAGATTATGCAGAGGATAGAACAGAATTTTTAAAAAGCTTTCTCCATAATTAGTCTCCTCATTTTGTCCAATAACCACTAGCATCCTTTTATGACAAGAGCCATCCAACCCTGGAAGCTGCTTTTCAAACTATGCAGCTGTGCTATCATTTGGGGCATTGGAAATTCTCAAAATTGTGGCATTACAGCATATGCAAAGACAATTACAGAACTGAAGAAACTCCACTGATTTCTGAAATGAAGGGAAAAACGCTTTGCATTTGTACATGGATGATCATGTACATATTTCTCCTTTAGGAATAAAATTCCTCCAATACTATTTTTGGAATTTGTAAAAGGCTTTAGCTAAGGCTGACAGAACTTTCTCTTTATTAAGCAAGCAGGTCACAAGTCAGTGCATCTTAAACAACTACAGAACTGTAAGAATTGCATGGGTCTATGGAGGAAACAAGTGTTATTATGATGTCCTACAGACACATAAGCAGCTCTTTCAAGTTCAAGAGGCTGGCCAAGATTACTGTCAATCTCTCTGGATTCATCAACATGTAACCATACTACTACCCCTTCAGACAGGTCAGTTCAGCAAAAGCCAGATAATATGAGACAAAAATGTAAACAGTGAAAATCCATACTCAAGTCATAATCTCTGAGTAAAGAAAAATGGCCATCTATGTTATAACTGCTGTACAATTTTCCTAATTTCTTTCCCTCCTCAAAAAGCAAAATCAGTATTATACATAATCTTTAAAAATCATACAAGTAAGCAACTATGACATCTTAAAATCTTATTAGAGAAAACTGAATAGCTGTATTAGTGTTTTCCAGCTACAGCTAAAGATATGGGCAACAAAATGAGCTGAGGGTATCATAGATTTCCTCATATGATAAATTCAGAACCAGGACATAACTGTGTAAATCGTAGGTTCATGTGGAAAACTAGAAATAGTGCTTTAAATATTTTAACAAAAAACTGAAGTCTGCCTTCTCAAATACTACTTTCATATCATAAAATCTAACTATGTACATTAATAAGCATAACCCACCACTAATCTGTTGGTACCATGCAAGATAAAAAAAAAATAGGCAGAATGATTAACTTTTAAGATGATGCTTACCAGTCCTGGCGGCATGCCCTAGCAGCTAAAAGTCCTCGCCTTGAATGCACCAGGATCCCATATGGGCGCCGGTTCTAATTCCGGCAGCTCCACTTCCCATCCAGCTCCCTGCTTGTGGCCTGGGAAAGCAGTTGAGGATGGCCCAATGCATTGGGACCCTGCATCCATGTGGGAAACCCGGAAGAGGTTCCAGGTTCCCAGCTTCAGATCAGCGCAGCACCGACCATTGCGGCTCACTTGGGGAGTGAATCATCAAAGAGAAGACCTTCCTCTCTGTCTCTCCTCCTCTCTGTATATCTGACTTTGTAATAAAAAAATAAATAAATCTTTAAAAAGAAAAAAGGATGAAGCTTACCTATTTGATCAGGGTAAGAAAGATCAAGGGTCAGGGGAAAGTGGGTGTGATCATTGTTTTCAATTTTTTTTCTTTTTACTATACCTGGGGGGAAAGGGGAGACAAAGGGAAAAACCATACCCAGGCTCCCAACAGATCTAGTACCAGAGGATGGGAAATAGCCACCCAGTATCAACCCATGATCCCATGCAGCATGCGTTCTGAAGGTTCTGCCCAGGTGGTTTCAATAATTCTTAGATGTGGTCAATCTCACTAACCCAAAGATGAAGGAACACTTTCAAAGTCCGTTGTCTGATGTAGTTCACCTTACAATCTCCACTTGCACAGATATTTGCTGTCATCATTGGATTGGGATAGTTGTTGAAACTGTTCTGTTTTCCCTCCTCTGCTGTGGTAATTGATGTCTTTTGAAGGTCCCAGTGGGCTGCCATATCTTCCATGTGGATCTGGCCCAACCACCTACTTCTCCATCTTTTCTACTGAGGACAAGTTCTTGCAGGTGGGCCCAAGGAGCTAGGCCAGATGACCCGGAACCTGCTGAGCCCTCTGACCCCAGAACTCAGAGTAAGCACCCACTGTGCAGGTGGGTGCCATCTGGTTTTCATGGATTAATATTTACCAGTTACAAAGACTTCCCTTCTGCCAGCAAAATCTGTAGTTGAAAAGATACATCCGGGCTCGGCGGCGTGGCCTAGCGGCTAAAAGTCCTCACCTTGCATGCCCCGGGATCCCATATGGGCGCCAGTTCTAATCCCGGCAGCTCCACTTCCCATCCAGCTCCCTGCTTGTGGCCTGGGAAAGCAGTCGAGGACGGCCCAATGCATTGGGACACTGCACCCGCGTGGGAGACCTGGAAGAGGTTCCTGGTTCCTGGCTTCAGATCAGCACAGCACCGGCCCATTGCGGCTCACTTGGGGAGTGAATCATCGGACGGAAGATCTTCCTCTCTGTCTCTCCTCCTCTCTGTATATCTGACTTTGTAATAAAAATAAATCTTTAAAAAAAAAGATACATCCAACTTGGCTATGCTGTAGAGCAAATTAACCTAACATTTATAGAATATTTCACCAAAGAGCTATAGGATCAACATTCTTATCAGCATGTGGGACATTTTCCAGGATAGAACAAATATTAAACAACCAATCATGCCTCAGTAAATTCTGCAATGTGAAATCATGTCACATATCCTCTCAAACTACAAAAGAAAGAAAAACAAAAGCAGAGATCAGCTACAAGAACAACAGGAAGCACACAAATGCACAAAATTAGAACAGCATGGGATCTCAGCACTTCCACAGTGAGGACTTAACTACTGAGTCACTGTGCCAGGCCCAGGAAAGGCTTTTCTTGACAGAACATGAATAGACCTTTACAGGTGTTGATGTGGCTGGAAAATCCTGTGTTCATACCACTGAGAAAAGGGTGTGACAAGCAGAGCTCTGTCCCGATACCAGATGTTGCTGCATACATATGGGCACTTGGTTACCTCCTTGGGGTAGAGAACCAAAACATTAGAGACACCCTCTCCTGAGTTTTTCCAATCTGCTTTAGAAGCCTTGGGGTTGGAGGCCCATCAGGACATCGTGCTGAAGTATGACATCATGGGTGAAGTCAGACGTGTCCAGTGGTGTGTAAAAAAAAAAAAAGGAAAAAAAAGGTGCTGCAGGTACATACCATGAAGTTCAGGCCCAGTAAGGAGCACTGCCTGAGACTGCCAGCAGATGGGTACATGCACAATGTGTCAGTGGCCATGCATTTGCTTCTGCACATGCACACAGGTGACGTGCTTGGTAAGCGAACCCACCTTTTCCCACACTGTCTTGCTGACCAAGTCCCAAGGACAGTTTGAGGACTATGTAGCCTGCATAGGGTTGAACATGTCATAATATCACATGTTATAATACCACATGTTCTCACTCCTATGTGGAAACTAAAAGAAAAAAATCTAATCTAAGCACAGAATAGTGGGTGGGGAGAAATTGGAGTTTGGATAATGGTCACAAAATCGAAGTTATATTGAAGTAATAGATTTCTGGGGTTACAAAGCAATGAAAGTTCACAGCACCTCAGTTTAAGATATTATCATTGAAGCCACTTTGATTTAAAAAAAAGATAAAGGAAGGTGGGGAAATATAGTAAACAAATTTTCATAAGAAATTGCATAAAGATAGGCTTGAAAGATAAACCAAATGAAGAGCAAACCACATCCTGTTTTCTGTAAAACTTTTGACATGTTTAAGATATGTAATCACAGATGCCATTATTTACATCCTCCTCCAAGAGAAAACCCAAACAATAATAATAATTAGCAGAATTTTTTTTACATCAGAACCTGAGAGAAAACAGAAGAATTCAGCAAAGGAGATACAGGAATCCCATAGGACAGAGAGCCAGGATAGCAGCACAGAGGAAGGAGCAGAGCCGGCTGGTCCTTGCAACTCTGGCAGCATCCCCATTTCAAGAAAAGGAATGAACAGGAGATCCTCATTGGAATCATCTCCACAGATGCCTCACACTGACAGTCCTAGCTACAGGAGAGACCTGCAGTTGTCACAGACTTGCATTCTGGTAAAGGGAATTCCCTGGAATACATGCTAGCTTTAATTCAGAGAAGGAACTCACAGTATCTGTTCGAAAATTTACAGTGCACCAGCATTTTGAGAAAAGAGTTAATTTCAGAATCCACACTGCCATATGAGACATACACAAATCTGGAGTCCCAAAGACATTTACTACAGAAGCAAAAAGAACTGCAGCCTCATGAACTCAACTAGACCCAGCAGAGTAACTGTTCCCAGTATCCTATCCCACAGAGCATTCTGCATTACACACACACACACACACACACACACACACACACAGAGGCAACTCAGAGCAGCAGAGTTATCCTGGCTTCAGGACTCTGGAAGAATGTGAATGCTTACCCACTAAGTCTTGAGGCCAAAACATTCCATTCTGTCTTCAACCTTTGCTACCCTGGGTCATGCTCATTGCCACTGGCTTCACTACACTACAAACATACAGGTCAGGGCTCCTAGAATCTCAAAATCATCTCCTGGAGGCTACCATCAACCCAGAAACCCCACTAGGATTGTTGACAGAGCTCCTAGGAATACAACCCCGCAACCAAGAACAGGAGACTCACAGTACCAAACATACATGACCAGGAAACAGAAAACATCTTCACCATACCACCTGTAAGCTAGAAGAATGCTACAAATAGAACTCTAGAATTTGTAAACGTTTCAAATCACATCTAAGGGAACCCCCTTTAGATTAACAGCAGATGTTTTCAGGGACGCAAACCTATAGGCCAGCAGATAATGGAATGCCATATTGCAAGTTCTGATACGAAACAAAATAAAACAAACAAAAACATTTCCAGTTAAGAATTCTATACCCAGCAAAGTTATCTCCAACTTTCCAAGACAAGCAAAACCTGAGGAAATTTATTGCCATTAGACTAGGTTTATTAAAGATAATCACCACTGTGGAAACATTTAAAAACATAAATCCTATTATAAAAGCAGATACTCAAAATGGAAACAGAAAGGTAATGTTATCAACATAATTAACTCCAGAAGAAAAAAGAGTATTCAAAATAGAAGAAATGTTTCAGCACTCTCCATATGGACTTCCATGGCAGTTGTACTAGCCTACACTCCCACAAATAGTGAAGGAGGGTACCTTTCTCCTTTCATTCACACAAGCAGGTATTGTTAGTAAAATTCTGAATGTAGGCTAATCTCACTGGAGATGTGGGTCCTCAGTAGTTTTATTTATATTTTGCTGATAGCCAGGGAGTCTAAGCATTTTTTTATATGTCTACTATCCTCTTGAATTTGTTCTTTTGAAAAATGTCTAAGAGAACCTGAAAATTGATCTACTATACGACCCAGCTATCCCACTTCTGGAATACATTCAAAGGAAATGAAACCTGCATATGAGAAAGTGACATGCAATCCAATATTTACAGCAGCACAATCTACAATAGGGAAGACATGGAAACAGCCCAGATGAACATTCAAAAGATGAGAGGATAAAGAAACTGTGGCATAGCTACTCCACAAAATAAAAAGAATAAACTACTCATTAAAAAGAATGAAATTCTACCATTTGCAGCGGCACGGTCACTATTACGCTCAATGAAATAGGCCAAACCTAAAAGGACAAACAGCATATGTTCTCTCTAACATAAGAAAATCTTCATACAAAATACAAGGTCAATAGATACATAGGTGGCCATGAATACACATCTATTCATCTAGAGGAACTGTACAATGGGGTCTCGCATACTGGGAAATAAAGCTACAATGCAGCCTACATCTCTACTTCTCAATCAAAGATGGACTCCCAATGAAACTGTTAAATACATGTTAACAACAGGATGCTGGACTCTACCATTGTCTATGTCTACAATGTCATGAACTAAGTCATAGCCTATCAGTAATAAATGTGATTCTAAATAGACAAAATTACTCAATGACACAAACTGGCTAAACGGATTTAAAAGACACAGGACTGTCATTTTAATGCACCAGATTATACCACCATTTGCAATGCTGCCATCTCTGATCCTGGCACTTATTTGAATACCAACTACCCTTCTTGCAATTCATTCTGGGGAAACAATGGAAAATGGCTGAAGCACCAGGGCCCCAGCCACCCAGAGAAGAGACCCTAGAGTTTGAGGTTTAGTCCAGCTCTAACCATTGAAGCCATTTGTGAAATGAACAAACAGATCAAAAATTTCTCTCTCTCAAATAAAAAAAATCTTAAAACACAAGACTCAATAATATGTGACCTACATATATGAAATAAAAATTCAAGAATGGAAAAAGCAATTGAACATATACAGACGCCAAAGCAATCAGAAGGAGCTTTGGCATATAGCAGATAACATGGACTTTTTTTTTTTTAATTGGAAAGCCAGATATACAGAGAGGAGGAAAGACAGAGAGGAAGATCTTCCATCCGATGATTCACTCCCCAAGTGAGCCGCAACGGGCTCACTTGCCGATCCGAAGCCAGGAACCAGGAACCTCTTCCAGGTCTCCTACGCGGGTGCAGTGTCCCAATGCATTGGGCCGTCCTCAACTGCTTTCCCAGGCCACAAGCAGGGAGCTGGATGGGACGTGGAGCTGCGGGGATTAGAACCGGCGCCCATATGGGATCCTGGCACGTTCAAGGCGAGGACTTTAGCCGCTAGGCCACACCGCCAGGGCCCCGAACATAGACTTTAAGATAAAAAGTGTGTGTATGTGTGTGTGAAAGAGAGAGAGACAGACAGACAGAAAGGGGCCAGTATCTTTATTCAGTAGGTAAACCTGCAGCTATTGACATCAGCATTTCCTATTAGAGTACTTATTCAAGTTTCATCTGCTCTGTTTCTGAGCCACTGTACCACAATGCAAGCCACAAATTCAATGTTTCTCAACTTCTCTATTTCAGCTCCTTTCAAAACAAATCATTCCTACAGACATAAGATAGGGCAGAGCAAGGCAGGCATCTGTATGTGATAGTAAAAGCCATTGTGACTCAGTGAGGAAAGCAGAACCCATTCAGTGTCCTGTAGATCCTGACTTTCAGGTTCATATTTCTGGACACATAATACAAAACTGAGTCACGAAGACAAGGAAAACCTAGTTGATATCCCAATTACAAAGACAGAGCCTGAATCATATATATGATTTATATATAATTTTCCAGGCTCTGTCTGTTATTGATATATATCCTCCCAACAAAAAAACTGTCAGTAGATGACTTCTCTGCTGAATTCTACCAAACTTTCCATGAAGAACTAACTTTGATACTTCTCAGACTATTCTGAACAATTGAAAACAGATAATCCTCTCAACCTTTTTATGATTCCATCACCTTAATCCCAAAATCAGAAAAAGATACTTCAAAGAAGAACTATAGACCAATATTCTAGAAGAATGTACATGTAAAAATTCTAAGAAAAATAATAGTCAATCCAATCCAACATCAGAAAGATCATTTACCCAACCCAAAGGGGATTATACCTAGTATGTAGATAGCTTAACATACACAAATAACTACAATTCATCAAATTAGCAAACTGAATAAAATCACGTCATTACTTTAACAGATACAGAGAAACCATGTGATAAGACACCCTTTTATAAGAAAAATTAAGCAAATTAAGCATAGAAGAAATATTTCTCAACATAATCGAGGCAATATATTAAAAACCCACAGCTAGTATTACATTGAAAGGGGAAAAGTTGGAAGCATTTCAACCAAGATCAGGAACCAGATAAGGACTCCATTGCCATCACTACTACTCAATATAGTCCTAGATGTTTTAGCCAGAGCCCTTAGACCAGACAAAGAAAAAAGGGGGGGGGAGTAATAAGTGGGAAAGAAAAAAGTCAAACTACCTGTTTGTAAATGATATGATTCTATATAGAGGGTAATCAAAATACCTACTAAAAAATTACTGGAACTCCTAAGAATTAATGATAGCTACAGAATGTAAAATCAACACTCAAAAATTAATAGTTTCTGTATATACAACATCATGGCTGAAAAAGAACTTATAAGATCAATCCCATTCACAAAAGCCACAAAAACAAATTAAACACCTTGGCTTCACCTTAGCCCATTCCTGGCGATTGTAAACATTTAGTGAGCCAGAAAAGGGAAGATCTCTCTGTCTCTCTCTCTCTTGCAGACATTTGGCCAATAAACCAGAGGAAAGATTCTCTCTGCTTTTCTGCCTTTCTGCCTCTCTGTCTGCCTCTCCCTCCGTGTGTGTGTGTGTGTCCCTCTCTGCTACCCACTAAATAAACACACATTCTTTGGAAAAATAAAGATTAATGGTAGCTAAATAAGAATCTGAAAAAAAGCCTGGGGAAAAATGTGAACTTGAGATGCATTTACATAAATTTAAGAATTGAATGGTATCAACAAAATTTTCAAGAGGAGATCGAAAATGTAAGAAAAATGAGAACATCTCACGACAGTTAAACTTAGGGCATCTTTGTTGAAAGTATAGAAGAATCAGAAGCATAGGGCAATGGGATCTAAGGAATGAGAAAGTTCACCAAAATGAATCCAAAATTATAAATGCTCACTGCTATAATACAGAATCTAAAACACAAATAAAGTAGCATTGAATTTCCGATAGGAAAGTCTACTATGGCATTCATGGACAATACTTAAAGACGCTCATGAAAATTGAAAGCTGATCCAAAATTTTCCTCCTAACTATTTATAACTGGCTCTCTCCTAATACAGCCAAAATAATAGTTATAATTTTAACTACACGAGTGTGAAATATGTTCTGCCAATTCTAGTCTAAATCATATAGTTCTTACTCATCATAACCTCCAAAATTATATCATTTGGGAAAACGAACACAAACATTTTTCAGTCAGTTTTTTTTCAAAATCACTTATGTAACTTTGGAGTATTGTATCAGTCAACACTGATAATGAAGACAGTCTGGAAACATTAATGTTTTTGCTTATTCTTACAAGATACTTCATGTGGCATTTACCCTGAATTGACAGAAAGCAAGACTGTAACTATGAGAATCACTGAGTTAGTATTAACAGACTTCTAGTGGGGGCCAACATTGTGGTGTAGTGGGTCTGTGGCATCCCAAATGAATGCCAATTTATGCCTTGGCTCCTCCACTTCCAATATAGCCCCTTGCTAATGCCCTGGAAAAGGTAGCAGAAAATGGTTCAAGTATTTGGGATCCTGCCATACATGTGGAAACCCAGATGTGAGTCCTGGCTCATGGCTTCCACCTGACTCAGCCATGGCTATTGTGGTCATCTGGGAAGTAAATCTTTAAAATAAAGTGAAAATAAACAAAGACTTATTGCAATAGAAAAGATCTCAAGATCTTGAAGAGATGCACTTGATTATCCAATCAATAGGCCTTATAATTATACCTCTGGTTTTCAGTGATAATATCAAGACCTCTAGGTCTTCCTCATCAATCTAAGCTACAACAATTTAATATTATGACGTGCACATCCCTTCCACCCACTGCCTGTCTTCTGTCCATAACGGCCAAGCATATTTAGAGAAGCATATGGTGATCATCATTTTCTTATTTCCAAACTTACTCTCCAAAACCTTCCAATTTGCCTAACCACTACCTTCAGAGGGATTCTTGCTCGACTTTCTAAGTTAGGTTATATTCCTTTGTTCTATCTTCCTACAAGATGCTCATTTTGTTCACTTTCAATCACTTTCAGTTGCAGTTACTAACAAATGCCCTTTCTCATTAGTCCGAAGCTTCACAAAGTTGAAGACCATATTTTTTTTTTCTTGCCATCTTATCTCCAAGTAAAACTCAAGGAATATTTTATTATTTGATTAATTCATGAATAATAGGTTTGTCTTAAAATCAAATATTTGATTTAAAAACTTACCACACATGTCAAGACCTTATTTCTCTCCTCTAACTTAAAATGTGTTCTGCTTATTTTTGTACTTATACATGTTCAAAGATTGATAACAGCATTGAAATGTCAGTGTTTGTGACTATATTGTCTTAATTTCAGACTCACATAGAATAGTAATTATGTCAATATGGGATATTTCATACCAAATTTTTATTTAATTTAATTTCAAATAGATACTAGGGTTCTGTTCATTTGATTTCCAAAGGTAACTAGGTAAATAACTGATTCTTGTGCTGGTCCCTCTTCACAGAATTCAGCAAACTGTACATGTCAAGTCGTAACTCTCCCTTCAAATAGTGAGAATTCTATTGTTATTTGAGTAGTATATTCTAGCAATCAAATGTTGTCTGATCTAAAACTGATGTCTTAGTCCAGGTCAACTGCTAGAAACAATTTATGAGGTCAAGTTCAAAATGAAAAGCCTTGTTCAGGATAAAGGATAAAAATCCTTTTCCTTGGGATGGGTGTTTCACATTAGTTACACTGCCACTTGGGACACCCACATCTTACACCAAGTGCTTGGTTGGAGTCCCAATTCCATTTTCAAGTTCACCTTCCTGCTACTGCATACCAGGGAAGGCAACAGATGATAGCTCAAATATTTGGGTCCCCATCATCTATATTGGGGCTCTGGATTCAGTTCCAGGCTCCTGGCTTATTCCTGGCACAGCCTAACTGCAGTATGTATTCAGACGGAGAACCAGTACCTAAAAGATCTGTCTTTCTCTGCCTTTTCAAATACATTGAAAATAAATTAAAATCTAATTAATTTGAAAAACTACTTCCTAATTTTTGTACTCCTGTGATAATCATTTTATTTTTGTTGTATTTTGATACATTTCTTTAAAATGTTTCCAGTTATTTTTGCAATTCAATAGATAAAATAGGGATAGGAACAGATGTGATTTATTCTGTAGAACCAATAACTTTGTGGCACAGAAAGGTATAATTATCATTTACTCCCATCAAAGAACACAATCTTTTAACCTGATCAGTCATGTCAACAATTCTTAGTTAAAAAAATAATCTGCCTTCAGGACAGAACTAGTTTCTGGTTATGCACTTACCTCCAAAGCTATATTTTAAGGCCCTTGAACTCTGAAAACCTTACACTTCACCTTGGCCTTTCCACAACTTCATACCTAATCATTATAATTTGAAAACTATTATTCTCTTTAACAAAAGATGGCAAAGCCAAGACTAATTAGGTGAAGAAACTTGTATGTTTAAAGAGAGGGGTAAAGACAACAAGATCAGACAGGGCACAGGACACACATTCACACTAACACAAGAGCTCTTGAGTTGTTTTTCCAAGTTACTGTTGTTTGTCAAGCAGAAAAGGAAAAAGAAGCTTGCGAGGGATGTAGGAATATTTCAGCATGAACATCCAGACATTTAACATATAAGCACAAAAGCATCTCCATGCTGAGTGCATTAACAACTGGAGCTCGCTTTCTGAAGAGGAAAACATCATTCACTTTCAGTATATTTCTCTAATGACTTAGGAATGTGGCTTCTCATCTCCAAGGAAAGTCTCATACCACCTGCCTCAGGCTGGGTTTCCACTTTATACTATTAAGTTCAATTTCTTGATTTTTTGCAAAATTATTTGCCCTTTCCTGTGTTTATCCTATTTAAGCTCAACACCTTCTTCTTAAGAGCCTGGAATGTTCCTTTGTATCTATTCCATAGCAACAGGTACAAATCAGCATTGAAATAACTAAGCAACAGTGCTTTAAGGTTTCTTTTTCTTAAAGATCTGTTTACTTTTATTTGAAAGGCAGAGTTATAGAGAAAAGCAGAGATGCTGAGAGAGGTCTTCCATTCACTGGTTCACTTCCCAAATAGCTACAGCAGCCAAAGCAGAGCCAATCTGAAGCCAGGAGCCAGAAACTTCTTCCAGGTCTCCCAAGTGGGTTTCAGGGCCCAAGTACTTTAGCCATTCTCTGCTGCATTCTCAGGCCATTAAGCAGGAAGCTGGACTAGAAGAGAAAAAGCTGGGATACAAATCAACATCCATTTAGGATACCAGCACCAGGCACTACAGGCATAAGCTTAGCCTACTACACCTTGGTGTCAGCCACTAAAGCTTCTTAAATCAAGAGTTGTCATGCATATGGACCTAGACACACAGTCCTTGAGCAAGCAAGGTTACCTTTTACAGTATTTGTCAGAAAATCTGCCCCATCAGAATGGAAGAAAATGGACCTGGCACAGAAGCCTCGTGGCTAAAGTCCTCAACTTGAACACACCAGGCTCCCATACAGGCGCCGGTTCTAACACCGGCAGCCCCATTTCCCATTCAACTCCCTGCTTGAGGCCTGGGAGAGCAGTCGAGGACGGCCCAAAACCTTGGGACCCAGCTGGCCAAGTTTTGAGCATGTTCTTGGGTCTGTGGGTGCACTAAGGTGGACTTTGTGAACCAACAGATTTTGGAAGGTTTTTATCAGCCCAGGTATAACAAAGCAAACAACGTCTCAGAACTATCAAAACCACTCAAGCCATACCCTCAGAACACTCTTCCCCACATCAGGATCTCTAAAGTGTCAAGTGACCATCCACCAATCCTGGGTGAGAATAAAGTTTGACAGCAAGGAGCAGCCACTTTCACCCTTACCCTGACAGAACAGAAAGAAATATCAGGGACAGACATTATGGCACAGCAGACTAACCCCATACTTGGAATGTTTGCATCCCAAATCAGAGTGTCTGGATCAAACCTTGGCTCTGCTTCTGATTCAACTCCCTGTAAGTGTGCATCCTGGAACGTCACGAATGGCTTGAGTGCCTGGGTCCCTGCACTCCTGTGGAAGATACAGAGTTGCTGGCTTCTGGCCTGCTCGGTGCTCCCAGCCTGACTGCCATGGGTATATGGAGAACGGAACAACTGCTGCCAGGTAACTCCTTCCACTGCCCCTTTTTCTTCTTATGTCATTTTTTCCCTTTCAACTAACTAAAAATAAATTTAAAAACTTAAAAGGAAAACAGAGAGAGGCTGGAGCACTGGCTCAGTTGGCTAATCAAACAACACCAAGCACCAGCATCCCATTTGGGTGCCGGTTCATATCCTGACTGCTCCACTTCCCCTCTATATCCCATCTTATGGCTTGGGAAAGCAGTGGAATATGGCCCAAGTCCTCGGGACCTTACACCCACCTGGGAGACCTAGAAGCAGTTCCTGGCTCCTGGCTTTGAACTGGTTCAGCCATTTGTGGAGTGAACCAGTTAATAGAAGATCTTTCTCTCTCCTTCTACATGTAAGTCTGCCTTTTCAATAAAAATAAATAAATATTTTTAAAAATAAGAAAATAAACAGCAGAGTTAAATTGTTTCCTGACCAATTGGATCTCATGCACATGTACAGAACATTCAACAGCTGCAGAATACTTATTCTTCCCCGCAAGCACATGGACATTCTCATAACTTTGAGAAAAAGCAAAAATCATGTGTAGTATCTTTTCTAATCAGAATGCATTAAAACTAGAAATCATTAACAAAAGAACTTTGGAAGTTATAGAAACTGAAAAACCTAATCCTGAAAAAAAAAAACAGATTAAGAATGGCCTCGTGAGCTTTTCTTGTTTAGTCAAAGTAGAATTATATATAGCCCCATTCCTCTCATTGCTCAAGACAGTAAGTGGAAAACAAAGTCTTACTTACAGAGTTCAGTATAGTGACACTCCAATTCACAGTCAGCAAACATCTGACACAGGAGCTAAGATGCCTGGGTTGATTCCTGGTCTTACCTTCACTCCAAATTCCTGATTAGGTACACCTTGGAAGACAGAACGCAACGGCTTAATAGTACTTGGATCTCTGTCATCCATGTTGGAGATTCAGCTCAGCCCTAGGTTCAATTGGCCCAATCCCAGCAATTGCAAGCACCTGGGGAGTAAACAGGTGGATGGAAGACCCCCACCTCTTTCTGCCTTTCAGACAAAACTATTGAAAAAATGAAGTTCTGCAGAAAACTACACATAATTTATTGCAAAGTTGTCTTTCAATCTCCTAGGATCACAGCTGCTTTACTCCTTTAGGCTTCATTTTCTTTAAATTGTCGAGGTCTGGGTTTCTGACATTGTTTAATGAAAGACCATTAGTACCACAAAAAACTCTGAAAAACAGCTTTGGGGAAACCAGCTTTTCACAGAAGAGTTAGGAAGTAAACAGGCCAGTTAATTTGCTTAATCAGCGATCTTAAATCATCATCTCCACACCTGTGACATTTTCCAACTCATTAGGAAATGCTGTTGACTATGTTGCCCAGAAACAGCGCCAGCTGAAACTACAAAAGGTAGCACTCCGAAAAAAACAGTTACTTTTGGGGGAACAAAGCCACAACTGCTGTCCAATCAATGGCATTACTTACTACATTTAATTACTATAGCAAAAGAAAACAAAATGTTTAAAATTGATCACTAATGGTGTCAGCATTGTGGCTCAGGAGGTAAAGTTGCCTCCTACAATTCCAGCTTCTAATTGAGCTACTTTATTTCTAATACAGATCCTTGCTAATGGTCTGGAAAAGGCAGGAAGATGGTCCAAGGCTTTGGGCCCCTGAACTCATGTACCAGATTTGGAAGAAGCTCCTGGCTCTGGAGGGGCCCTGGCTTTGGGAGGTTAACTGGGGGTGAACCGGAGGATGAAAGATCTCTGTCTCTCCCTCTCTTTCTCCATAACTCTGACTTTCAAAGTAAACAAGCTTCCTTTAATGTATCATTAATAAACATCCAAGAATTACTATAAGCACCATCAGGAAATATTTTGCATAACTGATACCAACTGATAGGACACTTTTATTCTCACTAAACATACAACTGTTTGTATCTATAGATATTTGATATATATTCTAATATTCAGGAGATTCTAGTTTTTCCTATTCCAAAGGTTACCCTTTCACATCTGATAATTTACTTAAAATCCAATCCTTGTGATGCTAAACCAAAGATATGTCCCTTAAGTTCGTGCTCACATTTTTAATCTGGTTCCTCACACAAATCTATTTTAAACACATACGGAATAACCCCTGAATTGTGGACACTACAAACTTCCCTCTGAGAGTGATTCCTGAAATCTATTAAAACTAATTCAAACAAAATCCAAGGCAAGAAGAAACGTCAAAATCTTCTAGCAACTCCAAGAACAACTTTGAAGTTCCAGTGAAACAGAATTTGAGTCGTTTATTGCTCTCTGCTAAGCATGCAAATGACTTTTTCAAAAATTATGCGCTTACCAGTTTAGGAAGGCAGGTTGCTTACCTGTTTCCTGACTGCAACTTGCTCTGCCAGCAGGGGTGTTGGAAAGATCAATAACAACTCAGGCTTGCACATTCACTTCACACAGGAAACATCACAGAAAGCCATAACTGTCCGACTTCAGGAAATGACCTGAGTAAGATAAGCCAGGCAGCACTCGCTTAGCCAACAGCAGCACAGTCAAACCAGCCTCTGCTTCTGAGCTCTTTCACCATTGCCTGGAAATCTGAGAGCTAAATTCATCTGTTTGAAAACACACTTGTTCTAAATAACTGTAGACACAGGTTTTCAAACTTTAGTGTAATAAAAATGACCTGAAGAAGGTCAGTGCTTTTGTGGAGCTTGGGTTAGAGAGTATGTCTGCCTATGCACTGCTCAGTTATTTTGAAAGGGTTGATACAATTTCTTTCTCTTTCTTTCTTTCTTTCTTTCTTTCTTTCTTTCTTTCTTTCTCTTTCTCTCTCTCTTTCTCTTTCCTTCCTTCCTTCCTTTCCTTCCTTTCCTTCTTTCTTTCTTTCTCGTTCGCTCGTACCTTTATTTAGTACCACAAGAGTTAACAGGGTGCACCCAGCGTGGTAGCCTGGTGGCCTTGAACGTGCCAAGATCCTTTATGGATGCCAGTTCTAATTCCAGCAGCCTGGCTTCCTATCCAGCTCCCTACTAGGGCCTGGGAAATCAGACAAGGATGGCCCAAAGCCTTGGGACCCTGCAAATCATATGGGAGACTCCAGAGGAGGCTCCTGGCTTCGGATCAGTGAAGCTCTGGCTGTTGCAGCCGCCTGGGGAGTGAATCAATGGACAGAAGATCTTTCTGTCTCCCCTATCTGTGTATCCGACTTTGCAATAAAAAATAAATCTTTAAAAAAAGAGTTAATAGAGTAAAAGAAAGTTTTTTTAAAAGATTTATTTTTATTACAAAGTCAGATATACAGAGAGGAGGAGAGACAGAGAGGAAGGTCTTCTCTTTGATGATTCACTCCCCAAGTGGCCGCAGTGGTCAGTGCTGCGTCGATCCGAAGCCAGGAACCAGGAACCTCCTCCAGGTCTCCCACGCAGGTGCAGGGTCCCAAAGCATTGGGCCGTCCTCGACTGTTTTCCCAGGTCACAAGCAGGGAGCTGGATGGGAAGTGGAGCTGCCGGGATTAGAACCGGTGCCTATATGGGATCCTGATGCGTTCAAGGTGAGGACTTTAGCCGCTAGGCCACTGCGCCAGGCCCAAGTAAGAAAAGTTTTTAGAGGTTGGCACCCTAGTGTTGCATGTTATGCCTCTGCCTGTGGCATCAGCAGCCCACATGGATACTGGTTCAGGTCCTGGATCTTCACTTCCAATCCACATCGCTATTAATGGCCTGGGAGGACAGCAAAGGATGATTCAAGTCCTTTGTCCTCTGCACACATATGAGATACTTAGAGAAGGCTTCTGGCTTTGGACCATTCCAGTTCTAGCCATTCTGGCCATTTGGGGAGTGAACCAACAGATGGAAAATGTATCTCTCCTTCTCTCTTTGTAACTCTGCCTTTCAATTATAAAAAAATATTTATAAAAGAAGATATTTTTAGAAATATTTATTTGTTTGCTTGTTTGAGAGGCAGGATAACAGAGAGGCAGGAGGACAGAGAGGGCAAAAGATAGATCTTCCATCCACTGGCTCATTCCCCAAGTGCTACAGCAGCGCATTCTGGGCCAGACAGAAGCTGGGAGCAAGGAACCTCATCCAGTTCTCCCATCGAGCTAGCAGGGGCCCAGCAGCCAGGTCATGCTTTGCTGCCTTCCTAGGTGCTATAGTTTAGAAGTAAAAGAACACAAACTCAAAATCTCACTACCAAATAAAATACCGGTGGGCCCCTGCTGTAGCTCTAAACTCTGACAAAAATATCAGAAGCCCATAATGGACAGGTGTAAGAAATTAGTTCTTCATTCTTTTCATGAGAGGAAATCAGGTTGGTATAGAAAATATCCAGGAAAGAAAACCATTAAAATATAAAAATAACTAAAGGCTCTGACTGAGAACTAGGTCATATTTCATTTATAGTCAGACCAGGTTTTACTAGTGTTTCTTCAAATATGATAGCATCCAATCTAGACAAATCTCAAAAAGATGAAGATAGAATGACACCAGCCTGAAAATGTTTTCTATTATACTGAAATCTTGGTGCAGAAAGTGCCTTGACTAAGAGCATAATTATGAAGAGAAAGTGAAAGGGTCTGTGTTGCTTAAAACCCAGAACTGAAATATACTTGTCCTTTGGTATCTTTGGAGTGTTGCCTCTATGACCCTCTGCAGACAACAAAGCTGTGACTGCTCAAGTCCTCACCTTAAAATGGAATATAACCTAAGTATATCCTATATAGTTTAAATCATTTCTAGATTACTTATATAGAAGATACCATAAGTACTATGTTAAGACTATTTATAGGCCCAGCATAATGGCCTAGTGGCTAAATCCTTACCTTGCAAGCACCAGGATCCCATATTTGTACCAGTTTGTATCCTGGCTGCTCAGCTTCCCATGCAGCTCCCTACCTGTGGCCTGGAAAAGCAGCAGAAGACAGTCCAAAGCCTTGGGACCCTGCAACTCATATGGGAGACTAGGAAGAATCTCCTGGTTTCCTGATTTCAGATCGACTCGGCTTAAGCCATTGTAGCCACTTGAAGAACAAATCAGTGGATGGAAGATCTGTCTCTCTGTAAAATCTGCCTTTCCAATACAAATTTTAAAATCTTTTTTAAAGGGACTTTATTTACTGTATACAGAAAGTGTTGCTGCTCTGTTGTTTAGAGAATAACAAGAAAAAGGTTTGTACATACTCAATATATATGCAATTTCTGAAGTAGCTTTGATTCAAGCCTGGTTGAATCTACGACTATAGAACCTACAGGTGTGGAGAGTGAACACTGCTTAGGAGTAGGGACTCAGAGCTTCAAAACACATGGTGCAAAAATGACAGATATCTGATGTCATCTGTGTTGTTTGTGTCTCAGACCTCAGTTAAGTGTCCTTCCGTCACAGGGAGAAAGTTTCATGAAGGTCACACCATTACAATCTTACCATAAAGCCAAGGGGAATAAAAGATCATTGTGTAGTTCAGCTTCACCTTTATGACATCAGTCTTCCCTTGATTAGTCCTTTATTGAAAAAGCCTAGTGTAAACCAATATCATTTTTGCTAGATGATTATTATATGGAAATATAACGAACTAGATACAGGTGTTAATTTTGTTTTTATGAATTAAAAGGGATCATTTTATTTCTCAATTTCACTGGGATATGGGGTGCTCAAAGTAGACATTATTTCTGTATGTATCTGTCAGGGTATTTACAAATAATATTAGTATTCAAAACAGTGGCATCTGTAAAGTAGAATGTCTTTTCCAATGAATGTGGGCCACATCTAATCCTCCAGGAGGCCATGAATAGGGTGAAGGAGCAGAAGAGTTCACTCTGCCTGAATGGAGTCTCAGAATCACAGCATCAGTTTTCTGGATCTCCAGCTTGTAGAAGGCAGATGGTGAGAATTTGCAGGCTCCATATGTATGAGATCCAGTTACTCATAAAATACATGTTATAGATTTTATATACACTATTTTATGTATACTAGCATATGATATATATCTTGGTTCCACTTCTCTGGAAAACCCTAACACAAGAATTTAATTTGAATTCCAAACTGGCCTTCTAACAAGTTCCTTGGAGAAGAAGGTTAAACCAATGGACCAACTCCTGACTCTTTTGATGGTTCTCAAGAAATTTCCTTGAGACATGGCAATGCTAAACCTCCTTCCTTCCCTCTACACTGGTTGTAATATTTAACAATAATCCCTAAGTCTGGGATCACGTTTTTGTAATACTGAGACACCTCGAATCTAGCTAAGAGTTTCCGTGAGGTTAGAAACTCAAAATATTGACTTTGGCCGAAACTAAGCTAAAGTCAAAATATCCAGGAAAAGGCGAGGCCTTGGCTTATACGTATGTGACCACAAGTTGGCAGTGATGAGCTTGTCACCTCAACCTGCAAGGCCTTGTGTTAGAGAATCAAGACAGCAGAGGAGATATCCAAGTAAGACAGGAGGATTTAGAGAATCAGGAAATATTCTGGAATGCACAGAAGTTATGCAAAAAGGATCTAGAAAAAACCACCATGAAATTGCCAAAAATTATAGTGGAACTTCTGGATTAATGCATATGAGGAACACAAAATCATACCTTGTTACTAAGAAATCCCTATTGGAAGTGTACTTACATTCTTATCTGTCATAAACTATGCCTATAACTCACACAAAATTAGCAAAGGAATCCGTGAAAGTCAAGCGTTTTTTTCAATTTCAGTATCTGTTTCATTTACACACCAATTAATCTCAGTGTCTGTTTCATACTTCAGATATTCCCAGTGATAACAATAAAATAATAGTTCACAAAAAGTGGAATTGCATGAATATTATATTTAAATATTACTGTAGCTCCCACTAACTGTAAAGTTCCATGCCTACATTTCCAGACTCTCATGACTTAACCCTAACTTTTAAGAAAATGTCATTTGTTATGTATTTGAGAGACAGAAGTACAGAGGGAGAGAGGGAGTGAGAGAAAGATAGGGAGCGAGGGAGGGAGAAAGAAAGAGAGAGTGCAGGATTGATTCTATCTCCACCTCATTCATTCTCCAATGCCCCAAATAGCTGAGGCCAAGTTGAAACCAGGAGCCAGAAATTGAATCCAGGTCTCCCACAGATATGGCAGAAACAAATTACTTGAACCATCACGGCTGCTGCCCAGGGTTTGCATTATCAGAAAGATGCAGTGAGCAGTCAGAGCCAGGCATCAAATCCAGGTGTTACAATATGGAATATAGGCATCTTACCCGACATTTAAACACTAGCATAGCTGCCTGCCTTGACTAGACCCTATTCCAAATATTCAAAGCTATTTCCTAGCCTGAGTATGTGTCCAAAACATAAATGTCCCTTTACTATCATGCAAGTTTGTCATGGTTCCCTGTATAGCTTTATCTTTCTTCATATCTTTCTTCCTACTAAATTTGATTTTATTATTGACTCTCCTGACCCTATTTTACACGCTGAATCTCTTTGTATTGTAAGTGACAGAAATCCAAACTAAGTAACTTAAATAAATATGACAGTGTGTTGGTCTGCATGAATGAAATGTCCAGTGTAACCCTGATTTCAGGCAGAGCAGGATTCAGCTCAAATAATGTCACTAGATCCAGTTTCTTTCCATCTCAGCTCTTCCTTATGCTGCCTTTACTCTCTTCTCCTTGATATTGCCCCTCATAAAGGTGCAGCTAAAACAGAGAGGTCGCATCCATAACTCAGAAAGTCTGTGTTAAATATTCAATTGGTGTCAACATTATGGTAGAGTCAGTTAAGCCTCTGCCTGTGATGCCAGCATCTCATATGAGTGCCAGTTCAAGTTTTGACTGCTCTGCTTCAGGGTCAGCTCTCTGCTAATGCTTCTGGGAAGGCAGAAGAAGATCATCCAGGTACTTAAGTCCATGCCACTCACTTGAGAAACCCAGATGAAGTTCCAGGTTCCTAGCTTTGGCCTGGCCTGACCCAGATGGACAATCTCTGCCTTCCTCTACCTCTCCTTTTCTCCCTTTCCACCCATCTTTGTAACTCTGCCTTTAGACTAAATAAATAAATATAAACCTTATAAAGTTATATTATCCATGCCAATGGATTTGAATTGGGTCATTTGTTTATGCTAGAACCAACTATGCCCAAAGGACGGGCTTGACATTCATCACATCGTGCCTGTGGAGCCAAAAATGGAGTCAGGTTTATATGAAACACATGGGCTAAAACTGATACAGGGAATGTTTGTTTCCTTGATGGGGGAATATAAGAACATTATTGTTCTTATAAGAAAACGTGAGTATTGGGGACACAATAATAAGGGTCCTCTCCACACCACATTTTTCTTCCCCAGCAAAGCTCCAATCCATGTTTTGTTTTGTTTTGTTTTGTTTTGTTTTGTTTTGTTTTGCCAATACCAAATAACTAGCTAATGTTACAGCATTCTATACACTGACACATGTGTTGTCTGGTCTGCTTCTCTAATTGTTGAAAGTTCCTTCTGGCAAAGATCATGTTTCTGCTTTTGTATTCTCTCAGTGGGTATTCAATAAATAATTTAACTTTGTACGAGAAATCGTATCTTGAGAATTTTATATGCGTGAGCTCAACTCCACAAAGCCCCACAATCCAAAATCAATCACTGTGGAGAGATGTAGATATCAAATTTTAAAACATCTTAGAAAAGAGATAATTTGTAAAGATATAACTGACACCTGTATCTATTTCTCCAATATTTTCTCTCATATGTCTTGGAATTAAGTGCCATGAAACTAAAATAAATAAATAAATAAATAAATAAAATGGAAACCAATGATACAGATATAGAAAGCACCTCCTTGCAGGGAAGAGACTTAACTATTGCAAAAAGTTAGGCTGTGTAGCAAGTGGTGTTACCCTCCTGTAAACCTAGACATAGAATGCACATTAATGAGTGAGTGTCTGATTAATGTTTAGCAATGTTACTTCTTCCCAAAAGCCACCACAACAAAACAATAGCAACAAAAACTAGAAGATTCTCTTCTACATTTCTGTGAATCTTACTCTGCTTCCCTTCCATCTATAGAATCCAGCAAAGGTGTGTTCTAGGCAGTAGTCAAAGGAACCAGGTTAACAGGCTTGTGCATCTAAACTTTTGCTTCTCTCCTCACAGTTTCCAATCTTACTCTAGCTTGAACCACTTTGCTCACATATTAGAACATGGTGAGATTATCATAGTGGGAATGGAAGCCATGGCTCCCTGCATAGGTATAACAGCTCATATTAACCATTCCTTGGTCCCAGAAGGTCTCTAGTTCTAGCCTTATTTTCAGTTCTGATATTCTCACTGTGTGTGAGGTGGGATGGGGGAGGGAGCAGGAGGAACACTGGGGTCATGTATTTTTTTCTCTCTGTATTTTTTTTTCTCTCAACTAAAGTGCATTATGCTAGTTTTTCCAGTAGTCCATTTTGTGGGACAAGAACAATTTGTTAAATTGGCTGCAGCTCCCAAGTTGCCTTGTACCTAGGCAAGTGTTACTGTTAGAAATAAAGCAGTCAATAGCCAGCAAGCATTCTAGACCTGGCTAATACCAAAGTTTTGTTAACTATATCAGTATACCAGTATAGTTTCCTGTTCTGTATAAACAATCAACAAAGTAAAAAAGCAACCAACAGAGTGGGAGAAGATCTTCACACACTACACAGGAGACAAAGAGCTAATTTCCAGAATATACAAAGAACTCCAGAACAACTATAACATCAAAACAAGCCGGTCAAGAAATGGGCACGGGAAATGGGTAGACACTTTACAAAGGAACAAATTCAAATGGCCAACAGACACATGAAAAATGTGCACGCTCTCTGGCAATAAAGGAAACTCAAATAAAAACAGCACTGAGGTTCAATTTATCACCAGAGAGAATTGCCCATATACAGAAAACTACCAGGAACACCTGCTGACGAGGTTGTGGAGAAAAACGAACCATACTCCACTGCTGGTGGGATTGCAGGCTAGTGCAACCAAATGGAAGTCAGTATGGAGAACACTTAGGCAATTAAAAATCCACCTACCATATGACCCAGCAATACCACTCCTAGGAATATACCCAAAAGACTTGTTATACAAGAAAGCAACATGTACCCCAATGTTCATTGTAACACAATCAACAACCATAAGAACATGGAACAACCTATCCATTAACAGAGGACTGGATAGAAAAACTCTTGCTCATCTACACTATGAAATACTACTCGGCTATTTTTAAAAAAATGAAATACAATACTTTGTGGCCAAATGGGCCAAACTAGAGACCATTATGCTAAGGGAAATGAACCAATCCCAAAAGATCAGATATCATATGTTTGCTCCAATATAAGATATTATGATGTCAAACCTAGGGATATTATATGTAAATCTTACTCTATGTCATGTCATAATCACTTATACCTTCTGTAACAAAATCTTGAGATGTAATTCATTAATCAACCATCCATACGAGGCTGATCGTTTACAATCACTTGAGATGGTCAATGTCCCTTTCGTCACTGTTACTGGTGTTGCCCATAAAATAAGGAAGATCTAATCCTCATTGTACCTACATTAGGGTGGCCCTAGGATACAAGAATGAACTCACAACAAAATTACAGTCTCCTACATTGTTGGGACATTCCAGTGGCAGCATGATGGACTTGGGAAAATTCATGAAACACACACATTGTGAAACTGGAGGGAGAACAGAGAAAAAGGAGGAAATTTGGGAGAGGGGAAGGGAGAGCCCAGCACCAACTACATTGCATCAGAAAACGATTAAAAAAAAAAAAAGGTTTGTGGGAAAGGCCAGGAATGCTTGACTGGGACATGTCACCTCAGCACCCAGGTGGGGGGATTTACAGATTGCCCAGGGAAAGGGGTCTGGAGATGTATTAGAAAGGAATGGCTGAAGGTATGTGGGCATGTTTGACAGGAGAGGAATGACTTCTGGGCTCAGTTGGGTTGACTTAAGCCAGAGCATCCTTTGGTGTGCATAAGAGTGAAATGGGATGCAGGACAGACAGGGATAGGCTACAGCACATGCCAACACACACAATAACTTTGGCAGCAGGCGAGGGAAAGGCCTGGTAGAGGTTTTTGAGGGTCTTCCTGCATAGGCCATGGCATTCACTGGTACACATGAAGACCTGGCCTATGGCAAGCCTAGATGGCTAGGCCATAGCACTTTTCAATTCACATGATATGGGGCTGGGGCAGAACTGATCAGGCAATGGCAGTCACCAGTATGTGTGTTAGCTGGTGAAGGTAAAGTACCAAACCTGATCCTGTACTGGCTGATGAACAAGAGTCAAATCTAAGGTCACTCCAGTTGAGATGTCTTGCCTCTCCTCCCCACCAACTAGACTGTTGAACTCAAATCCTGGCCACAGGGAAAATCACAGCATATTTGATCTAACCTTAGAGTGCATGTATCCAACTGGGCCTCCTCAGTTGCTGATCCTGTGTAGGGACATGACAGCTAGCTCATCTAGGCCAGCAGAGATAGTCAATTTTCCATGCTTCATCAGAGCATGGAAAATAGAACAGATTGGACAACTCTCCTGGCCAAGCTTTGCAGCATGTTCCTAGGTCTGTGGATGTGCTAGGGTGGACTTGATCAGCCAACAGGCCTTGAAAGTGTTTTTTCAACCTAGGTGCAGCATGGCTAACAACATCTCAGAACTATCAAAACCACTCAAATAACACCTTCAGAACACTCTTCCCCACTCTTCCCCACACTGGAGTCTCCAAGATGTCATCAAATGACTGTATCCCATCCCCAGGTGCTGATGTAGTTTGACAGCAAGGAGTAGCTCTCTCCCCTTCCCTGCTTATGTACTCAGGAGAAAAACAGATTGAAACATTTGTGCCACCCATCTTCCTCCATACCTTGATTCCTCCCACCCTAATCAGAGGCCCACAAGGGTATTTATCCCTCTCAACTATATAAGCAATATGAAACATAAAATTAAAAGTAAAAACAATTGGTGTGAGATCACACACACACACACACACACACACACACACACAAACACACCAAGACAAAAAAAAAATGTTTTCCAGAGATTTAATAGACCAAATTACTTTGGTGGAAGGTACAGGCATTAGACATTATTGAACCTGCTTAATCTCCCTGGAATCTTGAAAATGCTCCCTAAGTGTACTGGATCACTCCTTTAAGTGTTACGACAGATATGGACTCAAACTGCAGGTCCACAAATGAGACTCAAAACAAAGGATGAGATTCAAAACAAAGGATGATCTCACATCTATTCTTGTTGTCATTCAGCAAATATTTACCAAACTTCTGCCATGTTTAGGCATTGAGCTAAGAGCTAGGGGGACATCAGAGAACCAACCAGGCATAATAAGTTGTTCATGTAGTAGAAGTTTTGTCCAAGAACCCTAAAAATACTCCACCCCTTCCACTACAGCTCTGAAGACTTTATTTCTATTCCCAAATGTTAAAATAATCAACAGATTTCATAAAATAGTATTACAAGAAGTCATTTGATTTCTAGAAGAAAAAATTCTTGGCTTTCACAGTTGTATTTGTACAAATGCTTCAGAATAAACTTTATTAGCCTGAAAAAGACAGTAAATGAGCATCCCAGCTGTTTTTCCATGAAACAAAGCAATGTGAAGCATTTTGAGTTTTGTTTCTGCTTCATTATATATAGGTATCTATCAAGTAACAACTAATACTTCCCAAGTTTTAACTCTTAAATGACACTAAATTTAAATAGTTGAACTTGAAGGAGAGGTGACAGTGTTCCTAAAAGCACAAGGTGTATTCATGTTTTATTGACTGCCTTTGTACATTTACCTTCCTGAACTATTGATTTTGCATTTCTGGAGTTCATATCAAAAACATATGTATCTTCTTAAGAAAGCTATTTTTAAAAATACATTCAAGACTGGGTCAGCATGGTGACATAGCAAGCTAATCCTTCACCTAAAGCACCAGCCTCCCATGGAGGCACTG
Organism: Ochotona princeps; assembly: GCF_030435755.1. NCBI lineage: Eukaryota > Metazoa > Chordata > Mammalia > Lagomorpha > Ochotonidae > Ochotona > Ochotona princeps. The sequence goes on from NC_080834.1 coordinate 68,310,075, forward strand.
GTTCATGTCCCAGCTGCTTCACTTCTCATCCAGCTCCCTACTTATGGCCTGGGAAAGCAGAAGAAGATGGCCAAAAGTTTTGGCATCATACACCCATGTAGGAGACCCAGAAGTTTCTGGTTCCTGCTTTGGATTGGCTCAACTTCTGCACTGCATTCATTTGAGGATTGAACCAGCAAACGAAATATCTCTCTTGGTGTCTCTCCTTCATTCCGTAAATCTGCCTTTCAAATAAAAAAAAACCAAATATTTAAAAAACTAAAATCAAGACATGACTGTTGATTCTCTGGACGTCTTGGACTCGTGTCTTAACGTGAGTGCCTTTACAGTGAAAGGAATCGAACAATAATTTACTGTGGACACCGAACAATAATTTACTGTGGTGGTAATTTCCAGGTGGAGGGGCTTAAAGTAGACATTTATCAGAGAAATAAGACTTAACATGTTGACAGCTATGATGCATTATCAAGCCTTTATAAACTGCACCTCAGAGAGTCAGAGATATGAACTTTCAAGGAAGTTATGTTCAACAATCTCATGATTACAGTGAGTGCTAAGTGTGAAGTAATCCTTATAAATGCAATATGTGATAAACCCTGAGGAATATGCAGGGGGACAGAAATTGCTCCTCTTTGGGGAAAGGCAGTATTTTGACCCCATTTGGCTGCAGAAGATTGGGCATTGGATTAGGCTGCTTTCTAGGCAAAGAGCTTCACAGCCTGGATGGGCTTATTGCTGCAAACCTCATCTTGTTTTGCACTCAGTAATTTCTCCTTTGTTCTGCTTCACTGTTTGCAGCACCTGGTCCTCCTCATTGCCACCCCTTTCCCCTGCAGAGGAGAGGTGAGTTCCTTCATTCCACATCACAGGATTGATGCATTCAAGCCAGTGGGCCTGTGTTGTCTGCCCGCCCAGAGGAACCGACCCTTACTGCTGAAGATCTTGCTCTACCTCTGTGAATAAACTGTCATTTCACTCAGTGCTTTCCTACATCATGCTTTCTTTGGCAACTCCAATACTAGAGTATAGTACACAACAGTGTTGGACTTGTATTCTTAGTGACAGCAAACAAATGTCACCAGCTTGGCATGCTCAATAGTTAGACTTCATCATATGCCAATACATGGTTCTCAATGTCTTAGAAGGAGCCAAGTTCAAGTCTTTGAACATAGAAAACTATAATTAAAACAGTGAGAACTGAAAGCTCTTTGTTTCCTCAACATCAAATACCTACAAATATGAAGTTGAGCAATTTATTTATACTTGCCTGGGTGTTTTAATTTTTCCAGACAGAAAATATTAGGAAAGACTGAGAGAGCTAGTAAAAGTGTTATCCTTTACTAAGGAATGTTTATGAACCATCCCTTTATAGACACACAAATTTTATAGGACTTCTTCTCCATTACACAAAACAATGAGGCTGCCTCATCTCTACTTCCAGATCAAAGATGGACTCGCAATGAAACTGTTTACTATATCTTGACAATAGGATGCTGAACTCTCTGCCATTGTCCATGCCCACAATGATGGACATATGACTATTTATGAAGAACTATACTGAAGTAATAATGTAGAACTCAGTAGGCGGGGAGACTTTGATAAGGGGTAAGGGAAATCCCAGGACCTATGGAACTGTATCATAAAATGATAATGATAATTTTAAAAAGGAGATAATAAGAAGGCACCATCTATGATAAGAAAATAGACCTTCACCAGACACTGAATATTTTGGTGGCTTAATCTTGGACTTCTCAGCCTTCAGAGCTATAACAAACAAATTTTGTTTGCTTATGAGCTAAATAAAATATAAAGAAATTAGTAGAAACTTAATACCTGTGAGTATTTTTTTTTTATAGACAAGTGGCTCCACACAACTGAAATGGTAGCCAAATAGTTCTGTCCTTTTGGACACTGAACAGTTTAGAAAATTCTGGACTGAGAAAGTTCAGCACAAATGACCTCATATCCTCTCTTCTCTTTCTACAAATGAAACATATGTGTGTGAACATGCTAGACCCACAACATAGTGCTAGCAACATATAAACAGTCTGAGATTTCTTAATTCTGCTAACATGTGGTGAGCAAGGAATCACAGTATTCAGTCTTAACATTTTTCTTCTTGTGAAATAGCAAAGCCACTCTTAATTTAAAAATTTATATTTCATTAAGAGCTAATAAACTTCTAAAATGTGGAAATTGTACTCTAGAATCTAGCACAAAATTTTCCAAAGCAAAGTAATAAATGTATTTCACTAACTTTGCATCTTTACACACTTTTGGTAGGGAAAAATCAAACCTCAGTATTGCTGGATTTCACACTTGGACTTCAATAGTTGTTCTAATTTACAGTGGAAGCTGTGAATGAAAATGAAGCATATTTCATGTTACATATGCAATAAATCATGTACATGCAACTGCTAGTAATAATTCAAAATTATGAAGTAGAAATTACTAACCAAAATTTAAGAGATCTACTACCTTGCCTAATAGTCTTAATGTATAATCATTTAATGTAGCAATTTCCTATAAAACATGGAAATTAACATTAAGAGATTAATTATAAATAAAATATGCATTTGTATATATCTATATAGGCTTATTTATTTGAAAGAATTACAGAGGAAGAGACACACAGAAATCTTTCATCCAGGCTCACTCTCCAGACAGTTCAATGTCTAGGGCAGGTCCAGGCTGAAGCCAGAAGCCAGGGGCTACATACCAGTCTCCCATGTGGGCAGCAGGTTTCTGAATACTTGGGCACTCAACCACTGCTTTGCCCAGATTAGGGGCTGGATCACAAGTGGAGCAGTCAGGGTATGCTCTTTCACCCATATAGAATGCTGGCATCATAAGCTGTAGCTTTACCTTTTATACCACAATGCCAACCACCAACATATTTTCTTTAATATTTTTCAGTGGGGGGGGGGGGTTGAAAAAGAGAGAGAAAAGCAGAAATAGAGAAAAATCTTCCATCTGCTAGTTTGTTTCACAAATGCCTACTGCAACAAAGGCTGAACCTGGATAAAGCTCGAGCCAGACACTCAAACTGGGTATTCTGCATTGATAACAGGGATTTAACTAGGGTGCTCATTTGCAGAAAGCTGGTATCAGGAGTAAACTCAGGATTTGAACTTAAGCATTCTGGTATGGGATTTGGGCACAATAAGAAGCCATCTTAACTGCTATCCAAAATACATATTTCATATCCCCAGTGAATTCATTAAGGGTTTATGTTTTCTTCAAATTGTATTGAACTCTAAAGCCATTAAGAATGGGTGTCATACTCTGACAGAAAACATTTTTTTCCCTTTTTAAAATGAATATTTTTTAAATTATTTTTTATTACTGTTTTATGATACAGTTCTATAGGCTCTGGGATTTCCCACCGCCTCTCCAGCTGTTATTGAATTGTTTTCTGACATTGTGGGCATAAACAATGTCAGTAAGTGCAACATTCCACTGTCAGGATATTTTCAATTATTTCCCTGTGAGCCCATCTTTGGTCTGGATGCACAGGGACATACTGCACTTTGTCTCCACATCTGAACATGTCAATCCCTACTACACTTCTATTATACATCCCCATAAATATTGAGCCAGTAAACACAGTCCTCAACAGGGAAAATAAAACAGTAAATTTTCATCAACATGAAGTTAAAGAACATGCTACAAAAATGCTACTGTGTCCCTACCACTGACCATGCCAGCAATGTCATAACCCACAAAAAGGGCAAAATATTGGAAGAATCAACATGGCGGAATAGGGTAAGGACACGTTTATGTGGGCAGAAAAACATTTAATCAGGATGAAGCAGAGAGGACATATTTCAGGAAATAGGAAGGGACAGAACAACAGCAGATGGGTACCTGGAGACTGACAGACACAGAAAAGCAGCAGACACAACAATGTGGTGATGTAGAGACTGATACTCCAGCACGGCAATCTAAATTCCAACAGCATCCAGAACGCCACCAGCAACCAGTTGGGAAGGGATTTTCACTGGGAGCTTGGGTGGTGAACCCAGACAAAGAACTGTCCATTCTGCTGGCCCATTTGATTTGACCAGGAGCAGAGACAGAGCAGCAGGTCTCAGACAGGCAGTGTGAGAACAGAGTGGATTTCACAGCCAAGTCAGCCCCTTAGAGCTGAATTGGGCGCCATTTTGTGAAAGGAGAAAAGGGCAAGGGAAGGGACGGAGCAAGCGCTGAGCTTGGAGTGAGCTCATTTCTGTCTCAGTGAACTGCAGCAATGACATGGCATTCTACGGGTTCCACCCAGGACAGGTCTGGGTAGCCCTCGGATCTGACGGGCAGCAGATCAAGAACTCTAGTTAGTGGTATGTCAGGCGCCATTTTGGGCACTATGGTAATAGCTTTGGGACTGTAGGGGACAATAGTGAACTGCGCATGTGCTGATCCCGTGAGAACTTGCTGAGGTCCGTGATAGCACAGGTCGCACAAGAAAATAATACCGGAGGGCTGCGGGAGAGGACGTCTAGCTTGGATCCCGAACCCAGTCCGCCATGTGCCCATGGCTCATGGCGGGCTGGGCCCGGACATGCCTGGGTGCGGCCTGCTTCCTTCTGGGGTGAGTACGCCGAGGGGGGAGGCCTCCGTGACTGGGCATGTCCGGGACCCACCCAACACCCTCATTGGGTGGTGGGTGAACGGGATTGGGGAGGGGCGCAACCTCGGGCCTGCAGGATTTAACCTCCGGCTGCCAGAGGCGAGCCGAGGGCTGCGGGAGAGGACGTCTAGCTTGGATCCCGAACCCAGTCCGCCATGTGCCCATGGCTCATGGCGGGCTGGGCCCGGACATGCCTGGGTGCGGCCTGCTTCCTTCTGGGGTGAGTACGCCGAGGGGGGAGGCCTCCGTGACTGGGCATGTCCGGGACCCACCCAACACCCTCATTGGGTGGTGGGTGAACGGGATTGGGGAGGGGCGCAACCTCGGGCCTGCAGGATTTAACCTCCGGCTGCCAGAGGCGAGCCGAGGGCTGCGGGAGAGGACGTCTAGCTTGGATCCCGAACCCAGTCCGCCATGTGCCCATGGCTCATGGCGGGCTGGGCCCGGGCGGCCAGTGTGCCATTTGGCGCCAGGCTGTGCCTGCTGGCCGCCCGGCCGGGGAGCTCTGGGGTATTGGACATCTGAATCGCTGCTGAGATAGCTCTAGAGTGACCCCACTGTTTCTGGGATCTGAGTCAATCCTAAAGATTCCCAATGCCAGTAACTCTTCCTTTGAAGAACTTCCAATCCCTTAATAATGCTGAGCTTTGAACACCTATCAAGTAAAAGATAAGCTCCGGCTTGTGTAGCAGGCTGGCACCTAATGGTCCTCGGAGCAACCACGTGCAGGTGCGTGATTTACGGCTAAGAACGGTCCCAATCTGGGATGCCACAGCTGGGATGAGGTTCCCACCAAGGGGTGTATGTGCTGGAATGGGGGCTGCGTTCTATCTAGGAAACTGTTGCAGTCACCCGAGGCACTAGTGTGGGCTGGGATTGGATGCACCAGGCCGGTTCAGATCCCAGCACCATCTGGTGTTATGGAGAAACAGGGTAGATGTGGGACTGACTAGGCTGGGTCTCAATCCCCTTCTGAGCCATGTGTGAGCTGTATGTGGGTATGGACGAGCCATGGCTGGGCTGAAACATCCAACAACAAGAGTCAGAATGGGGTGAAAGCCAGCCAGGAAAAGCCACTGTTCCTGCTAGGACAGGAGGTGAACTGAGTAGGGTTGGCTCAAGAACCCCCTGGCAAGCGCAAAATCTGGCATTGGGAGGGGTTCTGATGGAGGAGCCTGGGCAACTCCTCTGGCAGGACACAGTCCCTGCAGGTAAGCGCGAGAAGCATGATTGGAAACAGCCCAGAATAGGCCATGGAAAGTTTCCCACTGGCATGCATTCGGCATGGGTCAGGAGCAGGCCAGGCTGAATCAGTTCATGTCATCCTCTGGCAAATCCGATCACCAGAACAGAGTGTGGAATGGGCCGGGTTTGGTTGCGACAAAACCAGTACACATTCTGGAACGCCAGGGCGTGGTTGCCTGTACTGGATATGAATGCAGCACCCATCCAGCACACGTGAGATCCAGGAAGGGAGGGGCAGAGCTGGCGGGGGGGTTAAGGGGCTGGTCCCCTCGCTGGACAACCACTCCCACTGGAGAGTGTTGGCTGGGATAGAGACAGACACGACTAAGCAAGGCTACAACACCTGTGCGCTGCATGTGGACAAGATCAGGGCCACAGCATCAGCTGGCAGAAGCTGGCACTGGGGACTAATTCTGTCGAGTCAAATCACAGGACCACCTAAAGAGTGCGTAAACCGGGACAGAGAGACCTGGGAGGGAAAAAGTGGGTTCCCCCTTCTTGGGTCACTATTCCCGTGGGAGGGCATGAAAACTAGGACGGGGGCTGGGATGGCTAGACAGAGGCACTCAACAACATCTGTGAGGGCTGGATGGTTGAGTCGATTAGATAGAACTAAGCTTTAATACCCATTGACAAGTACAAGAGCCAAATGGGATGGGGAACAGACTGGTCTTCTGCTACACAAATTGGCAAACCAGGGTAGGGGGCAGGCTTGGTGGGGGTTATTGTGGGTCGCCCCGACTAGGCTGCAGCTCCCACTGGTTGATGTAAGGGCCGAACCAGACTGGACTGCAACACCCATTGGTTCCAGTGCAACTCGGGACTGAAAACAGAACCAACACAGCAATTGCAACCACCAGCTGATCAGGGTGATGGACTGTGCCGGGCCCTGTGCTTGCTAGAACATACAAGAATCTGGTCTGGGAATACCTCAAAGTATCTTTGGAGATCTCCCCACTTGAACTGCTGGACTCAGAATTCTAACCAAGAAAAGACAGAAGACAGAATAGGACAATCATTCATCTCAGCTACATGTTGGCAGCGAAATATGGGACAAATGGAGACTTCATGATGGACCATATCAATCAGTGGACCACCTCATCGAGCGAAACTGGCAGTGACTCATAACTGGAGAACTATTAACTCCACTTGAGCACATATCTCAGAGCATGCCCCACATTCGGGACTTGGGGTGGGCGGGAAACCGGGTGGGGCTTCTCCCTCAATATCCCCTTTTACCTCAGATACATGATGGAAACAATATGGACATAATAGCATTGCCCACCTCCCTATCCCCCTGAACCTTTTTTTTTTCTTTTTTTCTTCTCTTTCTTGATTTTCCTTCAACTATAGTTAACTATGTAAAGATTGTCAACAACAATACAATAAAATGGATTATAAAAAAAAAAAAAAAGGATTAGTTGACTGAGCCATCCCACTGAGGCCTCAAATTCAATTTCAATATTAAGTGTGAAAATTTTATTCTTGTTTTGGTTTAATGAATGGGACACAAAGTACACATATGCTTAATAAACATTAATGCATATCTTAAAAAAAAAAAAGAAAAAAAAAAAGAAAATAATACCAACTGTGGCATCGTACGGGTCAAAATAGGTCCATGTGGCACCCAAACCTAAAGTCCAACAGGTTCCAACAAGATCAGCACCACCAACAACTTACCTATATAGGACACCTGGTGTCTCTCTAATCCTGGGACCTGCTCCAACCGGAAGTGGGAGAAAGGTTGCAGTGACAACAGTGCAGCCTCAGCACGGTATCACAGGAGGTGGAGAGTAGTGAGCCAGGAGTTGGGGCTGTGGAGACCAAGCTGGAAATCTGACATAAGAACCCAGACCTGGAACTCACTGGAGATTGTGGCACAAGTGGCTGCAAGCAAACAGTTGTGTACCAACTGCAACAAGTAAAATCACATTGTAGACCTATGGATGACAAAGCTTAGAAACCTGCCCCAAGGAATTCAAGACTCTGTTAACCAGAAGTACAATGAACAAGAGCAAAAGAAGAGACAAAGGCACAATGAATATTACCAAAAACCCCCCTGCAAAGGAGCAAAACCCTATGTCAACCTCAGAGTGAACTGAGGAAGACATCAAGAAAATGGGGCACACAGAATTCATAAAACTCATTTTAAAGCTTCTGATCAACAATGAGAAGCTCATGCAAGAGTTCAAAGAATTTAAGGAAGCAATAAAGCAAATCAAGGCTGGTATATCAGAAATTAAGAACACAGTAGAGCAAATTAAAAGTACAATGCAGAGTCTCCAAAAGAGAATGAAGAAAGCAGAAGAAAGAATCTCAGAATTGGAAGGTATTTCCTGTCATCAGGGGGAAGCAAACAAAAAGCTGGAAGCAGAGCTGGATCAGGCCAAAAAAAAGTATTCAAGAATTGAAAGACACTATTTAGAGGGCAAATTTAAGAGTTATGGGAGTCCCAGAAGGTGCAGAAAGAGAAGCTGGATTTACAAATGTATTTAATGAAATAATAAAGGAAAATTTTCCTAATCTAGAGAAAGAATTGGGAAACAAGATCCAGGAGGGGCACAGAACTCCCAACAGGCTTGATCAAAAGCGATCTTCACCACGACATATGATAATCAAGCTCTCTTCAATTGAACATAAGGAAAAGATCCTTAAATGCGCACGTGAAAAAAATCAATTGACATATAAAGGAATGCCAATTAAGCTCACAGGAGATCTCTCACGGGAAACTCTACAGGCCAGAAGAGAATGGAGTGACATATTCCAGATTCTAAAAGAAAAAAATTGTCGGCCTAGGATAACATATCCAGCAAAGCTTTCTTTTGTCTTTGAAAATGAAATAAAATTCTTCCACAGTAAAGGAAAGCTAAAAGAATTTGCCTCTTCCAAACCTGCCCTACAAATGATACTTCAAGATGTTCTCTTGACAGAGAAGAGGAATAGCACCAAACAAAACCAAATGCAAATGGGAAGAACATCCCAGTAAAATGACAACAGAAGACTAAACCAATCAACAACCCACTCCTAAAATGACAGGACCAAAGTAACACCCATGTATATATTAAACTCTGAATGTAAATGGCTTAAGCTCAATCAAACGTCATAGATTAGTAGAATGGATTAAAAAACAAAACCCATCTGCTTATTGTCTGGAGGAGACGCACTTCAACAAAGATCAGTGGAAACTATATCGCATGGGTTTTGTTGTTTTCTGTTAGTTTCATCTCTTCAATACACTTCCTTCTGATTAAATCATTCAATGACTCGTAGATCATGAAGTGGCATCATTTTCTTCAAGAAGGGTCTTGATTTTCATTTCTTCAGCTACACATTAGTCATTTAATAGCACGTTATTCAACTTCTTCATGTTGTTAATTTCTTTTTTCTTCCAGATGTTGATTTTGTTTAGTGGTTCTTCATTTAAGGGGATGTATAGTAGCCGTGTAATGGAGACTGTCATATCTAGTAACATGTCATTTAACTTCAGGCATTGTAAATTTCTATTTTTCTTTTTATTGTTGATTTTGTATCATGACTTTTCATTTGAGGGGATGTTTAGTAGCTGTGTAATGGAAACTGTCATATCTAGTAGCATGTCATTTAACTTCATGGCATTGTAAATTTCTTCTTTCTATTGTTGATTTTGAATCATGACTTTTCATTTAAGGAGATGTACAGTAGCTGCGAAATTGAGACTAACATTCAGATGCGAGGATATAGTGTGGTATGTGTTTCTACTTCCAGACAAAGATGGATTTACAATGAAACTGTTTATTATATCTTGACAATAGGATTCTGGACTCTCTGCCAGTGTCTATGCCCGCAATGATGGACATATGACTGAGTATGAAGAAGTATATGTTAGTAATGATATAGAGGAATTGAGGGGGAGGGAACTGGGGAGGAGATAACGGAATATGAAGCTGTATTATAAAATAATAACAATAATAATAAAATGTATTTTAAAAAGGGCAAAATATTGGACCCAGTTTTCTTTCATCTGGCTGAGGGATGGTTTTGCTTATCTTCTTAGGGAATGGCTCTTTCTTGTTTCTATTCATAGTGTTTTGGTGTCAAATCTATTTTTGCCATGGATTTTACCTTTTTGCACTTGCTAGTCATCTGTGTCTTTTTCAAAAAAACTCTTGTGATTCATTAATTATCCATAAGATACTTTTTGATTACTTGTAGACACCTGAGATTGCAAATGTCCCTTTTAACACTGTTTTTGCCACATCTCATGGGTAGTAATGTTCTAGTTTTTATTGTAATTTCTTCATTGCCACATGGGTCATGCAGTAGAATCAATTTCTACAAGAAAACAAGTATTTGTGAATAAATAAGTGAGTAAATAAAATATTTTTAAAACTTTGAGTATTAGAAATAAAGTAATAGCAATCTTCTATTTGTGGATATGTGTCTTAACTATCCTCAATCTCCCTCCAGAGGCTCTGGGAGAGCTGAAATCAAGAAGCACAGATACATTATTTTTTTGAATTCCTTGTCTGGTAGATCTTCTATGTCTTCATCTCACATCTCCGTAATAGACATTGGCTTTTGATCCTTTATTGGTAGGGTGTTGGCACTCTCATCTGGATCATTACCTTTTCTGGTATTTCTTCCCATTGTGTTAGTGTTTCTTTTTTGAGAGACCTAGGCACCAGTGTGCTGAGGGGTCTCCAAGTACTATCCTGTAGAGATCGGAGTCTGCAGGCGTGGAGTAGCAGGGTGTGGGAATTTTCAAGGCACTTTTGGTGCGTCTCCAGAACACTGGACCTCAGGGCACCACTTCCAGGGCCCAGCGGATTCAAAGCGCACTCTCAGCTCATCCCCTACAGGTATGCTACCACAGGGCGTGGGGGAGTGAAGGCAGTCTCTGTGCGTGCCCCCTGTGCGCGGGATCACAGGGCTCGGAGGATTCTAGGTGCTTTCTCGGTGTGTCCCCAGTGCCAGGGACTGCAGGGCGTGGAGGTTCCAGGTGCTCTCTGGGAACGCTTCCTGCACACGGGTCCGCAGTGCTCTCCTGGTTCGTCTCCCAAGCACGGGACTATAGGGCGTGGGGTGTTCCAGGTGCTCTCTGGAAGCGCCTCCTGCGCAGGCCCGCCCACCCCAGAGCTTGCAGGGGACCGACCACCCCAGCGCTAGCACGGGACTGCCCAGCCCAGAGGCGTGCTTGGGTTCCTGTGGGATAGCACCACCCAACTGAGTGCCAGACCGCAAAGGCATGGGGGAGTATTCAGTGTGCCTTTTGCCTTTCTCCCAGATACAGTTTTGGCAGTTTCAAGGCACTCTCCCAGTGTCTCTAGACGCTGGAGCCTCGGGGGGGGGGAGGGGGGGAGACGAGCACCAATTATGTTCAGGCTCTGTGCATGCCTCCGGGGGGCCAACTCCCGAAGCCTCCAACCCACCACTGTCCCCACCCAACTCACTCAAACCTCAGGTTCTTGCAGTCTGCCTCTTCCTCTGGTGGGAACCCTTGCCGCAGGTGCGCCTCCTGGCTACTGCGTCCGTTGCTGGTCCCGGCGGGTGTAGGCGGATGGAACCTGGAGGCTGCGGCGGTCCCGGAGGGGCTTGGCGACCAGGGCCGGCGGATGCCAGCGGGTCCCGATGACTCAGGGTCCTGGTGTACGCAGCGGGCACAGGTCCTGGCAGGTCCTGGTGACCAGGGTGAGCAAGATGCCAGCGGGTCCCAGTCACCGCCGGTCCTCACGGCCACAGCGTCTGCGGGTCGGTCTGTGGGTCGGTCTGTGGGTCGGTCTGCGGCTTTCAGCGTCTGCACTCAAAGGTGACTCAGCAGATCAGGAGCGGAAAGTCGTCTTCCCTGCCCTTTGTTTTGTTTTTCCCTGGTGGCTCTTCCGAGTTGTGTGGGTTTTTTTGGTTCCACGCTGTCCAGGGAACTTCACGTTCTTCTCCCTGTAGTTCTATGCTGCTCCACTTACGCTTTTGTCGCGTTCTAGCCCTCTCTGTCTGTGAGCTCTCTCACAGTCTTCCTCCTATGTCGGCCATCTTGCGAGTCTCCCCCTCTTCTCAAGAAGCACAGATACAAATTTGATGTAGGAAAGAGCTGGGTCCAGAAGCCAGAGTGAACAACTAGGCCATTAACAGATATCTGTGTTCAAATCAATACTAATTCCATATGCTCTAGAAATGCCACAGATTTCATATGGAGGATTTTGGTCAGCAACATTGCCACCTTTGAAAGGACAACGGTCACTTAAGAAATGTTTGTAGTAATCTACAAGCATTACTTGAACAATGCAAACCAAAAGAGACCTTTGAACCTAGGACTTCTCAATTTACATGTAGATACACTAACACTTAGGGAGATAAATTAAAAAAATTTAAAGTAGACCCTGTCTATGGATTCCAGTCTCTATTCTTTTCCATAATAAGTGTTACTCATGCCTATTAATGTAACAAAAAATGAAAAATGGTAACCCAAACTGAGCAATTTTATACTTGTCTTAGTCTATCCACAACCTGTTCGGGTTTTCTGATGTATGTTCTTTCTCAGGCCCATAAACTGTGTGTGGAGTCAAAATCTTCATGAGACCAAAGGTATTAGAATCCTTATTTCTTCTCATATCATCTACCCCACATAGTTTTATTTCCTCACAAAAGGAAGCTCAACAACACATTGAACTGATTAGGGAATGTTACATATAATAGCAAACATCACCTGATAAATGAAATGAACAACTGATTTTTTAAAAAAATAAAATTATACAACACTTGACCAAGTAACCACAAAAGAGGGAAAATCCGAATTAATGAAGCCAGAGATGAAAAAGCAGAAGATACCATAGAAATGAAAAAGAATCATCACTAATTACTACTAATAAGTTTATGCCAACAAACTGGAGAATCTAGAATAAATTAGTAGATTTATGGACACATATAATCTGCTATAATTGAGTCATGAACACATAGAAAACTTAAATAGACCAATAATGAAGACAGAGTGAATCGATAGCAAAGCCTTCCCCCCACCCCAAGAAAATGCTCAGGCCCAGGTGACCTCACTGCTGAATTCTTTTAAGTTACAAAGAAGAACAAATTCCAATTCTTCTCCAAATATTCAAATCAATTGAAAGAGAGGGAACTCTTCCAAACTGCTTTTATGAGATCAGCATCACTTTAATTCCCAAGCCAGAAAAAGACACAACAAAGAAAAATAACTATAGATCATTCATACATGAAAAAATCCTCAACAAAATACTAGTTAATTGAATCCAGCAACATATCAGAAAGCTTATTCAATGAACTAAGTGGGATTTCACCTTGGTATGCATGTTCAATATACAAAAATCAACAACTGTGATGTATTATATTGACAAGTTAAAGAATAAAAACCATATGATTATCTTAAGAGAAACAGAGAAAGCATTTGATAAAATACAGCATCCTTTCATGAATAAAAATAAAGTGGGGGAGGGGAACCAGTGCTATGGCTCAATTAGCTGATCCTCCGTCTACAAGCACCAGTATCCCATATGGGTACTGATTCATGTCTCGCTGAGCTCCCCACCTAGCTCTCTGCTTACGGCCTGGGAAACTAGTAGAGGACAGCTCAAAACCTTGGGACCCTATATTTGCTTGGGAGACCTGGAAAAATTTCCTGGCTCCTGGCTCAAACTGGCTCAGCTCCAGCTATTGCAGCCATTTGGAGAGTGAACCAGAGGATGGAAGATCTTTTCCTCTGTCTCTCCTCTCTGTAAATCTGCCTTTCCAATATAAATGAATAGATATTTTCTTTAAAAAGGTGTACAAAAGGAGCATATCGCAGCATAATTGAGGTAATATATGAGAAACACATAGCTGGCAACATAATGAATGGAGGAACCTAGACTGGCACTGGTAAGATAGTATGGCAAAGTTGCAGGGTATAAAACTTACATACAAAAATCAATAGTGAGGTTGGCACCATGGAAGAGCCAGCTAATCCTCTGCCAATGGCATAAGCATTCCATTTGGAGGTTGGTTTGGGTCCTGTTGCATCACTTTCTATTCAGCTTCATGCTAATGGCCTAGGAATTAATTAATTAATTAATTAATGGCATCACAACATAGCATAAGTACTAGGAACCCTGCATCACAGTTTAACAAAAACTAAATTTTTATTTCACTGGAAAAAGATAACATAATTCCTACAAAATACCCATTATATTATTTATAGAATTTGAAAAAATTTCTGAAAATTCATATTGAGCCACAAAATACCCAGAATATTCAAAGTGATCTTGAAAAAAAAACAAATAAAACTAGTCATCATGATATGTAATTTCAAAGCACAACATGAAGCTGTAGCAATTAAAATATCACAGTGTTGGCATGGAGAACTTTTACATAGATAATTGGAACAAAACATAGAACATGGAAATCAATCCACACAAATTTAGGCAGCTGATTTTAATCAGCTTCTGCTTTTACTGTTTTGTCTTTTCATGTGTGTGCTTGTATGAATCTGCCTTTCAAATAAATAAAACATTTTAAATGAAGACAATAAATAAATGGTGCTAGCAAATCTGTCAACATCTGTTTATAAAGATGGAGTCCTTGCTCTCACCATATACAAAAAGAAACTAAAGATGGATCAAAGACCTACATGTAAGATCTGAGTCAATGAAATTGCCAGAAGGTAAATAGGGAAAACACTTCAAGACATTGGGGCACGTAATAATTTTTTTTGTGGATGAAACCACAATAGTAAGAGAATACAAGCAAACTAGATAGATGGGATTAAATCAAACTTCGAAGTTTCTTCCCAAGAAAGAAGATAATCAAGAGTGAAGCTACAAAGAACAGAATGTGTAAAAATATTTGCAATCTGTTTATATAAAAATGGTTAATATTCAGCATATATTATGAATGCAAATAAAAAACACAGAAAAGCAAACCAATGCAATTAAGGCACAGGCAAGTAATTAGGACAGATGTTTCTCAGAGGAAATACAAATGGCAAACCAATATATGAAAAAATTGATATCACTAATCATCAAGGATACACAAATCAAAACGATAATGAGTTGTCACTTCACTCCTGTTAGAGTGACTATCAGAAAACAGAAAGCAAGAAACAATAGTTGAGAAAGAGCAGCTCTTACACTGCTGATGGGAATGCAAATTACTAAGGCCTCTATGAAAAGCAGTATTATGATTCCTTAAAAAATGAGAAATTAAAATGGCTGCAAGACCCAGCAATCACCTATTGAGTACATAACCAAATGACATGAAGTCAATGAGATACCCACTCCACTATTGATTGAAGTAGCAAGGATATGGGGTTGGCCACCACAGAACAATCAGGGGGTTAAAGCACCGACTGAGATGTCTGCATCACTTAGGAGAGTGTATGGTTCACTTCCAGGTTGCTCTGTGTTTGTAATTCAGTTTCCAGTTAATGCAACTGGGAAGCAGCCTAAGACAGCCCAACTATTTAAGTGCTGTCACTCATTTTTAAATACTCAGTTGCAGTTCCTGCTTCCTGATACAGCCCTAGATGTTTGCAGTCGATTGGACAGAAAACCAGCATACAGACAATCTGTTTGGATCTCTCCCACTTTTTCCATAGTGCTGTCTTTCAATTAAATAAATGTTTTGAAAGGCAAGTTTAAAAAAATAAGCAAGCTATTGAATTAAAGAAGGTGTATAGCATTAGAAGATCTGATAAAAGAAACATTTTATATATGTATATGTGTATATATATATTAACAATGAAAGAGTATTCAGCTATAAAAGAACTGAAATCTTTGTCATTTGTTCTAAAATTGGTGGAACTGAAGGTCATCACACTAAGTGAAACAAGCCAGATACAGAAAGATAAATACTGCTTGTTCTCCCTCATACGTGGAAGCAAAAAACAAAAACCTCAGTCTGAACACAGACTTGTAATGTTTGGAACTGGGAGGAGGAGTCTAGACAATGGGCACCAAGTTAAAGTAAATCATAGAAATGATTTCCTAGCGTTATGCCTCACAGTGGGAAGACAATAACACAATAAACTACTGTGCATTTTGAGGAAACAGAAGCAGCTCCAAGTCTCTAACTGTAATGTAAAGTCAAACGAGAAAGTGTAATTACTCTGAATTGATCAGGATACACTATATGCGTGTGTTGAGATGTCACAGTGTAACCAATAAATATACACAATTGTTGTTAGTTTTTTTCCTTTTTCAAATTTTTTTTGGCAATGATTATATCATTTAGAAGGAAACATGCCCATATGGACCACAGATTAGGGTGGGAAGAGTCAAGGAATGACTTGACTCTTGGATGAGAGGATTTGTTTCCAATTTTCTTTTTCTTCTTCATGTATCTGGGGGAAATGAGAAGGCAAAAGGAAAAGCCACACCCAGCATCCCAATTACAAGTCTATTTTAATGCCAGTACCATGTTGTTGCTGCAGCACGACCAGAAATTCGGTGTTGTGAACTCTCCTGTTTTTATTTTGCACAATTTCTTTGATTGGTTAATTTTTTTTACATTGTTGCTGTTGATTTTGATATTAATTTTTTGAAAGATTTATTTTTATCACAAAATCAGATATACAGAGAGGAAGAGAGATAGAGAGGAAGATCTTCCGTCCGATAATTCACTCCCCAAGTGACTGCAGTGGCCGGAGCTGTGCCGATCCGAAGCCGGGAACCAGGAGCTCTTCTGGATCTCCCACGCGACTGCAGGGTCCCAGGGCTTTGGGCCGTCCTTGACTGCTTTCCCAGGCCACAAGCAGGAAGCTGGACAGGAAGCTGGGCTGTTGGGATTAGAACCGGCGATCATATGGGATCCTGGCACGTTCAAGGCAAGGACTTTAGCTGCTAGGCCACGCCACCAGGCCCTCCATATTAATTTTTAATAAATTTTTTCTAATTCTGTGAGGAATGCCATTGATATTTTTATAGATACTGTGTTGACTCTGTCAAACATTTATCTGATGTAGACATTCAGATATTATTGATTCTTCTAACTTATGAATATAGGTATTTTGTGTTTTCTTCAACTTTTTAAATTAATGTTTTGTAATTTTTGTTATAAAAGTCTTTCATATTTCTCTGTAAGCTTATACTAAGCCTTCTTTTAGTTATTGTCAATATGATTTCTCTTCTAAGTTCTTTGTTGGAAAGATCACTGACTTCATTTTAAAGGATAAAGTTCTAACAACTTTGAGTAGCTGACACCACAAGTGAGTTCTTTAAAATCACCAATGTCCTCGAAACTCTTAATTCAACTCAAGACCTAGATTCATAAGTGAATAATAAAACACTTCATTTATAGTAGTGTCAGATTTGTTTTTACAAACCTGGTTATTCATATAAGCTGCCAGAAAAATAGATTTAAGCTTGTTAGCAGGTTTTCCATTTCAAGAAATAATAAACAAAGAACATGCCATATTCAACTTTTAAAAAAACGATACTATTTAAAGCTGTCTACAGCCCAGATACATCACCAAAAGATTTTTAAAAAGTGAATGTTTACATGTGTGTGTTTGTGTTTATGCAGCAGGGGGTTATGCTGTCCTGTTCATGCCCTTAATCACATCCCTTTTAAGTTGCCAGTGCTCAAGAAATTCTGAGCACAGGTCCTGCCGGGATTCCACCCTCACCACCTGGCTGACAGCTTTATCAACAACCCCGAAGGCAGAACAATCCCCAGGCTGCCCTCCTTGCCGTGCCAAACTGCAGCCTGGATGTCTGGACTTTGGTCATAAACAGAAGCAGACAGGCTGTGAAGACCTAAAGTACAGAGATATTACTTTTAATAATAACTAACAGCAATTATTAGTTAAATATAAAGCAAGCTGTGACAAAATGTTCATGCAATTTTTGATAAAATAAGCGATTTTCTTAAATTTATTTTCATATGGGATCCTTACAAGAGAATGAAACCCAAAGAATTTAACAAAGCCAGATATTTCATTCTTTTGTAAATAAAGTACAATAAATCTAAAGGAATAGCAGGACAAATGGATCTCTGAACTGTGGCAGTAAATTCTGGGAAAGTCACTAAGAGATGGAAAAGCACTTCAAAATGCATGTAGAAAATGAAATTAAAAGAGAAGTTTGTTTTGATTTAAAAAAAAACCTTGAAATCCATTTGTAATATTTTTAATGACACACATTTCCCAAGATATTTTTTTAGATGGAGTATGAAGCAAGTAGAAGTTCAGTTTCTTCACTTAGGTTGACTGCTATTCCATATCACCAGTCTTAGGTAATTAGAGCTAACTTCCTACCTTGATGTCAGGCAGATACAACTCATGAAAGAATCTTAATGGCTTGTTGGAAAATTTAGATAAAGCCAAATGGCCTCAGCTTGAACTAATCAATACGTCAAATCATCTGTATTATTAACTTTTTTTTTTTCTGTTTGGAGGAGTTACAGAGAAAAAGAGAGACACAAAGAGAGAGACATCTTCCATCTGCTAGTTCACTCCCCAAATGCCCAAAATGACCAGAACTTGGCCCATCTGAAGCTGGAAGAGATCTTCTGGGTTTCCAAATGGATGCAGTGGCCTAAGGCTTTAGGCCATACTCCCCTGTGTCCCAGACCATTAGTACAGAACTGGATAAGAAGTGGAACATTGGGGACTAGAACCAACCCCTCCCCCACAAGCTGAGAATTAGCCTGATGTGCCACTGTGCTGGTCCCAAAATGGCGGCGTTTGAGGTGGCATATCCATCACTCCCTCAATGGGAATGTTCCCAATTATCTATTGTGAACCTAGCATGAGCCCCTTGTTAAATGCTCAAAACAATGCAGATGGCAGATTACTTTAAACAGATAATCAAACTATATATCAG
The DNA here is from genome assembly GCF_030435755.1 of Ochotona princeps. Taxonomy (NCBI): domain Eukaryota; kingdom Metazoa; phylum Chordata; class Mammalia; order Lagomorpha; family Ochotonidae; genus Ochotona; species Ochotona princeps. Next base: position 68,328,744 of record NC_080834.1, read on the forward strand.
CTCACATAAATAATTTACAGATTGCCTAGTCAGGAATGACAACGCCAAAATATAAATCCATGTCAGCTCCTAACCAAGTTCTGCCACCTACACACCTTGTGACACTAAGTACCATAATTAACCTCCTTATGATTTGGCTTCCTCACTAGCATCACAGTATTTATTGCATTTTGTAGTTTTTATGTGGTTGCATGAGCTCATGCATTCAAAAAGTTCTGAATGCCTCATGGCACTTTGTGAAAATTATGTCATCCAATAATCAACGTGACTGGCACTCCTGCTGCATGTCTTGTCTGCAGAAAGTGCAGCACTTTCAAGGAAAAGAATGATTTCACATTATCAATGATACTTGCCAATAGTGCATTCAAAAATATCAGTACTCATAGTAGCAAATAGCAATCACCTAATTTAGACATGTGTACCTTTGATGGGTCCAGAAGAAAATACCAAAAGAATAAAGTAATTAAATCTGGAACTAGACAGGGATGTCCACTCTCACCGCTACTCTTCAATATAGTTTTGGAAGTTCTTGCCAGAGCTATTAGACAAGAAAAAGCAATTAAAGGAATACAAATTAGAAATGAGGAATTAAAAGTATCGCTATTCGCAGATGACATGATTCTCTATATAGGAGAACCAAAAGACTCAGTCAAAAGACTACTGGAACTCATAAGAGACTTTGGCAAAGTAGCAGGATACAAAATCAATGAACACAAATCAATGGCATTCGTGTATACAAATAATTCCGCCACTGAGGAAGAAATTGTAAGTACAGTTCCCTTTAAAATAGAGGAAAAGAATCTTAAATACCTAGGAATTAAGTTAACTAAAGATGTGAAAGACCTCTATGATGAAAACTATAAATCATTTAAAAAAGAAATAGAAGAATATCTTGAAAAATGGAGAACCTTACCATGTTCTTGGATTGGCAGGACCAACATCATCAAAATGGCCATATTACCGAAAGCAATATATAGATTCAACGCAATCCCAATCAAAATCCCAGCAATATTCTTCTCAGAAATAGAAAAGATGATACAGAAGTTCATCTGGAACCACAAAAGACCACGAATAGCTAAAGCTGTCTTGAAAAATAGAAATCAAACCGGAGGAATCACAATTCCAGACCTCAAGACACACTATAGAGCAGTGGTTATCAAAACAGTCTGGTACTGGTACAGAAACAGAGAAGAAGATCAGTGGAATAGAATAGAAATACCAGAAGGGGATCCACACATGTATAGTCAACTAATCTTTGACAAGAAAACAGAAAACAATCCAGGTAAAAAAACCTGGTCTATTCAATAAAAACTGTTGGGACAACTGGATAGCAGCTTGCAGAATAAAGAAGCAGGACCCGTACCTGTCGCACTATACAAAAATCAGCTCTAATTGGCTCAAGGACTTAAATTTACACCCAGAAACTATTAAACTACTAAAGGAAAACATAGGAAGCACACTCCAAGATATAGGAACAGGGAAAGACTTTTTAGAAAAGACGCCTAAAGCAACGGCGATCAAATCCAAAATGAACAAATGGGACTATATCAAACTAAAAAGTTTCTGCACAGCAAAAGAAACAATTAAAAAAGTGAAAAAACAACCTACAGAATGGGAAAAAATTTTTGCATTCTACACAAGTGACAGGGGACTAATATCTAGGATCTACAAAGAGCTTCAGAAACCCAAGGATAGTGAAAAAATAAACTCTGTAGCAAAATGGGCAAAGGAAATGAACAGACATTTCTCAAAAGAACAGATACAAATAGCTAATAAATATATGAAAAGATGCTCAGGCTCTCTAGCCATCAGAGAGATACAAATGAAAACCACCTTGAGGTACCACCTAACTCCTGTGAGACTGGCCTACATTCAGAATTCAAAAAACAACACATGCTGGCGTGGATGTGGGGAAAATGGTACCCTCCTTCACTGCTGGTGGGAGTGTAGGCTAGTACAATCATTGTGGAAATCCATATGGAGAGTGCTTGGAAAATTGCAAATAAACCTGCCATATGACCCAGCAATCCCGCTCTTAGGAATATACCCAACAGAAGTGAAATCTGCATATGAGAAGGGGATCTGTAATCCTATATTCACAGGAGCACAATACACAATAGCAATGTCATGGAAACAAACCAGATGTGCGTCTAAGGAAGAATGGTTAAAAAAACTGCGGTACATCTATTCAATGGAATATTATTCAGCTGTCAAGAGGAACGATATTATTCTATTCAAAACCAGGTGGTCCCAACTAGAAACTATTATGCTCAGCGAAATGAGTCAATCACAAAAGAATAAATACCATATATTCTCTCTCATATAAGAAAGCCAACATGGAAAGGTAGAGTTCATCAAGTGCCCATGGAGTTCTGATTTAAATATAGATTGCTGCAAGTCAGGTCCCACGGCAAGAGATGGTGAAAATTCTCTGTTCTAGGCATGTTGGCATTTCATGGATGAAGTAACAGCAGAGTATATTTAGCATGTTGTGAACATGAATATGGCAAATTGGCAGTTTCCGTCAGTTGCTGGCAATAGTTTAGAGTGATGACAAATATTATTTTGATTTTTTTGTGTGTTATTTAGTTATGAGGAAAGTGTACGGTAAGCAGTCCATTTGATGGTTTACTAATTTCCTTGTTGTTGAGAAGTCCAAGTTGATTATGTATTTAATTTGATAACAATTTGTGTGCTGTGAATTGCATTAAGAGTTATGTAGGGCAGAGATGATGCTTACTAAATGTACAAAATGGGTTGATGAGATTAGCCAGTTAAATCTTTTCACCAGTAAGGCACTCAACAGCCCATGAGATATTTATTAAAAATGTCAAGTAAATCCTCTTATTTTTGTATCATAGTGTCAAATAGCAGTAAAATAAACATGTTAAGATCCTTAATCTACTGCTATGTTTCACTGTAAAATTTACCTTTGTTAAAATTTGCTTCTGTTCAAATTTGTTGAGATCGCATGTAAAAGTATCCTAATATTACTTTGGCTGGTATTTTCTAATTACTGTATAATATTTTGGGAATGTAAATTTTATTTGAATGTCAACTACAGTTAAGCATGTGCCGTTTGTTTTTCTTGCTCAGGTTTTGTAATTTGATCGAATGTTTTTATTATAGTTTAATAAATGTTTGCTTTATTAAAAAAAAAGAATAAAGTAATTAACAGGTCAATGTCTTAGATACCACATGTCAAATCCCTCTTTGACTGTAGGGATAGTCAAAGCTGCTTACAATGGAGCACTGGAAAAATGCCCTATAGAGAAAGTTGATGTAATGTTCTCCTTAATTATTATGTTGAATAAAGCCATGCTAGTGGTTCCAAACTGTTCAAGATTCTCTGTTAAGGACCAACTGATTACCCCAAGAGGTTGGCTGGATTGTGACATCAGCCAAGTCCTCCGAGGCAGTAGCATAACAGTTCATTCCTGGCAGTTTTACTCCAGGGACAAGCCTGGTCCAGAAAGTGGCAATACTGCAGAGCCAAGTGAGTCACAAAATAGTAATTAATAATTTTATTCCAACTTAATAATTAACTCTGGCAATTATTTGCTTATTCTTCTGAGAGGCAAGAGACTAAGAAAAAGACAGACAGACAGGCAGTGACAAAACAGAGAACTGTTAGTTGCTGAATTATCCTCCATCTGCCCACATAGGTGGGGTTGGAAGAGACTGAAGAAAGAACCCAAGTGCTTAAGCTATGGCTTGCTGCCTCCCAGGGACTGCAGAAACAGGAAGTTGGTACTCTGATATGGGCTGTGAGTATCCTAACCAGCACTTTAACCACTATGTTAAACACACACTCCAAACATTATTTATTAAATGGAAAATCGCAAGTATTGGTGAGGAAGCAGAGAAATTAGAATGTTTATGTATTTATGGAAAATGGTGATTCTTCAAAAAGTTAGGAAGGAAATGGGTAAAGATGATTGATTACTGGGTATGTTACAGTTAGATAGAAGTGATAATTTTTCAAGTTCTATGACAAGGTAATATAGTTACCAATAATGCATCACATGTCTCAAAATACAAGAAAGGATTTAGAAAGCAGTAATCATGAAAAAATGATAAAGGCTGAGGTGAAATGCTAGCCAGATAATTTTATTCTAACTCAATGTGTACGTGAATGAAAACACCACAGTAAGTGGTGCCGCTAATAAAGCCATTGCCTAAAACGCAAGCACCCCTATGGGCTCCAGTTCAAGGCCCAGCATCTGATCTTCCAGTCCAGCTCCCTGCTAATGTACCTAGGAAAGCAGGAACAGATGGCTCAAGTGCATAGGCCTCTGCCACCTACGCAGGAGACCCAGATGGAGTGCCTAGCTCCTGTCAGCATGTCAGCTTGCCCCATCCCTGGTTGTGGTAGCCACTGGGCCTTAATAAGGAGTGAATAAAAAAGACTTTCTCTCTCTTTCTCTCTCTCTCTCTCTCTCGTATGTATGTGTGTGTGTCCACCTATCTTTCACGCAAATAATTTTAAAAGCTTACATTTATGCAAATATTGTATGTCAATCAAAAAGTTAAATTACTTAAAAACATAATGAGATTTTACTTCACCCTAGTTAGAATAGCTATCAACCAAAAATTTAAAAAATAACAAATGATGACAAGGAAATGGGGAAAAGATACTTTCACATACTGTTGGAAGAAATGTAAAACATTCGCTATGGAAGTATTATCAATATGGAAGACAGTATGGAGGCTCCTCTGAAACTTGAAAAGTAATTCACCATATGATCTTGCCACCTCATTCCTAAGAATACAACCACAGAAATGAAATCAGAATGTGAAAGATACCTGTACCCCTATATTCATATTATCTAATTCATAACAGCTAAGATAGAATTCACTCCGATGTGCATAAACTGATGACTAGATAGCAAAAATATCACACACACACACACACACACACACACTGCAATATCACTCAGCCATAACAAATGAAATCCTGTTTTCTACAATAAATTGATGCAACTGGAGACTACTCCACTTAATGAAACAAGCCAGTCCCCAAAAGACAAATATTAAAGAGTACAAACAAAAACTAATGTATATGAAATTGATATCATATGATTTGATTACTGCACAGCCATATTTTATAGCCAATATTCCTATGGAGCAATGGTCTATCTACTTTTCACTTGCTGGACTTCTTATTTAGTGGAGCATTAAGCTTCTGATCATAAATTAAATTAAAAGTGTGTTAGAAAACAGAAGAAAAAGAAAGAAGTATCATATTTTTAGAAATTTATGAAATGCAGATCTGGCATGATAGCCTGGTGGCTAAAGTCCTCACCTTGAACACACCAGGAGCCCATATGGGCGCCACTTCTAATCCCGGCAGCTCCACTTCCCATCCAGCTCCCTGCTTGTGGCCTGGGAAAGCAGTCAAGGATGGCCCAAAGTTTTGGGACCCTGCACCCATGTGGGAGACTCAGAAGAGGTTCCTGGCTTCAGATTGACTCAGCTCCAGCTGTTGCGGCCACTTGGGAAGTGAACCATCGGGCAGAAGATCTTCCTCTCTCAGTATATCTGCCTTTCCAATGAAAATAAATGAATCTTTAAAAATAAAAACAAATTTATGAAATCTGTTGTCTTTATGTTTACAAAAAAAGTATTACTAAGTAAATACAATAACTAAATTTTTATTTCAAAATTTTTAACTAAAAGACAATCACTGATTATGTCCCTGCTCATGTCCTGGAAAAGCATCACAGGATGACCCAAGGCCTTGGGTCCTTGCACCCATGTGAGAGAAACAGATGGAGCTGCTGGTTCCCAGCTTCAGACTGGCCATTGCAGCCATTTAGGGAGTGAATCAGCAAATGGAAGATTCCCTCTCTCCCCTTAAGTGATCAACCTCAAGTCTGTGGTATTCTGTCACAGGATCCAAGTTGGGGCAAACTTCATCAACTCAATTCTAATTGTATAAATAGACCAGTATGTATATATTTATCTTTGGAAATAATCATTCGCTGAATAAAACTGGTATGAGGGCCCAGCGGCGTGGCCTAGCGGCTAAAGTCCTCACCTTGAAAGCCCCGGGATCCCATATGGGCGCCGGTTCTAATCCCGGCAGCTCCACTTCCCATCCAGCTCCCTGCTTGTGGCCTGGGAAAGCAGTTGAGGATGGCCCAATGCTTTGGGACCCTGCACCCGTGTGGGAGACCTGGAAGAGGTTCCAGGTTCCCGGCATCGGATCGGCGCTCATCGGCCCGTTGCAGCTCACTTGGGGAGTGAATCATCAGACGGAAGATCTTCCTCTCTGTCTCTCCTCTTCTGTGTATATCTGGCTGTAATAAAATGAATAAATCTTTTAAAAAAAAACTGGTATTATATTCCGAGGACGTTTTTGACTCAAGACTGATGTCTTGACCCCTGTCTTGGGAATACTCTACAGGCAAGTGCGTCAAAACCATGTTTGGAGAAGTTGAGGCAAGAACAGAAAAGCTCCTTTTAAATCACTTTCTAATCCCCATGGAGCTCAATGAGGACTCAGATTCAACCATTCACAGGCAAGGAACCACAACAGTGAAACCCTAAAGTAAAAAAGATAATTGCTTTCTCAGCAATCTTATTTCAAACCAAATGGAAATTGAGGGGGTGGATGTACCATTGTCTCATAAGGGCTCTCCAGGAGCCACCTGCCTTACACAACCCTTTGTGTCCTCCATTGTTAACCTTTTATTCACATCAAAGTTCTGGTTATCTAAGCCCTCCCTCCACGGACTACAGGATCCAGCCCTTTCTTTGCACCCAATGTCAGCCTTTCGTTTTGTTTTTTGTTTTTTGTTTTTTGTTTTTTAACATGGTAGCTTTTTGTTTATTTTAACCAACTTAATATCCAAGTATAATAGGATATAGAAAACCTGGCTTTCTTATTTATAGCGAGAAGCATTCTCATTTGTTTAATACCTTTGGAAAGACAGTGATAAAGCATTTATTGAGAGTTGTTTATGTCAATTTTTAACATATCTATTTAGTGATTTTTGAATAATCAGCCTTTCGTTTTACTAGATCTCACATTTCTTTTTGCCCTAAATCCTTTGTGTGTTTCATCAGCTCCATCTCAGTCCCAGTTAATCAGACCTGAGGGTGGGTCAAGGTGTCAGACTCCACACAAACCTAGAAGGAAATTCTCGGTCAAATCTCCAAAGCCTTAGAACTAATGGCAGCAGTAGCAGCCACCCCACCAGACCCCCATGCAGACGACTGGGCAATTTCATCCTACTCATCCATGGCAGAGGGACCTTCTGCCTCCCATCACAGTTACTCCTTTGCTAACACGGGCTAAGGATAGCATACATCTAGGCCCTATGGTCTTCAAAAGCTTCTCAAGGTTTTCTGATGGTAGTGGTGAATAGACTCCACCATCACTGTCCAAAATTCTGAAATTAACAGTGGCAGCAGGAAACCATGGGAGTGGAATCAAAATCAGTGCCTCAGTTATGAGTATAGAGTGTCCCTAATTAATCCACCTTACTTCTTATGATTATCTAAGCAGAAATACCCTTGGCATTATTTAAATCACACAACTACCTCTGGCTTCTGCTGGTAGCTATAACGTCCTTTCTTCAAAGCATGCAGCACTGCAAGGAGAAAAGAGACATGTGCCCTGGACATGAAAAGTTCCTGAGTGGAATACAATCAGAAACAAAATCAATAAACACTTAAGAAATTGCTGTAAATAGTGCCAAATAGAAAATCTGAAAACTTTGGAAACTGTGATAGTTTAATCATGAATGGCACTTCACAGGTTCCAACACATTTCCAACAACTTTCCTGTTTGACAAGAAAATAGGAAATGTCACCATTGCTCTGACAAAAGAAAAACAGTTTAAGTCACAAGGCTGGTTATACAGGCTTTGCAGAGATTAGCAATGCTAATTAACTCATTCGCAGGCAGCAAATGATTTATTAAAAGCCATAGGCTATTTTGAAGAGCTTCCATATTATGATGATGCTCATTGTTTGTAATCTACGTGTTTCAGACTCTGAAGAAACCAAACCAGTGTTTTTACTTAATTTATATGCATCAGAGAAATGTAGAGAATCATTTCCATGAAATTAACAGCATCAAATAATCCATTTCATTACCGCAGCTTATTTGATTTAAATTCTGGACACAAGACAAACTCGAAAAGCTGGAAATGAGAACTGATGTTTTTGCCAAAAGTTGCCACTGACTGGTGACTGTGACTTGCCTAACCCTGAGTGGTTGTCTGTTAGTGGTACTTTCCAATGTGTGTGTGCCCCACCAGAATTCTGGGTGGTCTGGAATTTATGGCTGACTGTTCTCAGAAACGTTTATACCAATACTTCAAATGCTATTACTGGCTCCTTGATTGTAGAGTGATACCTGAATCCAAAATCTAATCAAACACAAAAAATGCCATAAGGTTCTAGTTACTATTAGCACAATGCTTTCCTGAATATAGGAAACAATTGCCAACACATACCACACATCCATCCGAGCCAGAAAAAAAAATGAATCTTCCTTTGCTATTTCAAAAAATAGAAAAGGAGAACCACAGATTGTATTCAGAGAGGCCAGAGACGCCCTCTCTCTACTGAGAGTCTCATTCTTTGTTCAGAGTTTTTGTACATGTAGAATCGCTTTGCTCTACATTTTCCTAAATTTTAAGTGGCAAAAATAATTTTAAAGCAGATAGTCCTGCCAATGAAAAACAAATCTTTCTCTATTGTGAAAATGATTATTTAAATTTGATGCTGGGCCTGGCACAATGGCTCAGTGACTAAATCCTCACCTTGCAAGTGCCATGATCCCTGTTTGGTGCTGGTTCATGTCTCAGCTGTTCTATTTCCCATCCAGCTTCCTGTTTGTGACCTGAGAAAGCATTAGAGAATGGCCCAAAGCCTTGGAACACTGCACCCATGTAGGAGACCCAGAAGAAGCTTCTGGCTCCTGGTTCCATATCAGATCAGCTCTGGCCATTATGGCCACTTGGGAAATGAACCAGCAGATGGAAAATCTTTCTCTCTGCCTCTCTTTGTCTCTGTAAGTCTGCCTTTCCAATAATTAATAATAATAATAAGTAAATTTTTAAAAAATTCTGATGCTAAGGCATGATTCCTTTAATTTGGGAAACAATGCATTTGGAAGAATAATACCACACAGTATTTGACAGATTTTAATTATGAAGAAGAGAGAACTAAAAATACTAACTCTCCAACAAAAAATAGGAGAACAAGTAAGACAAATAATTGGCTTAACACCAAGTTCAACATCAATTTTATATGCACCTTTGTTAAGTAAACAGTACATATATTCCCAACCTGTTAGGTTTTATCTGGGTCAAAACATTCCAAGCATTCTTAATGTTATCTTTGAGGCAGTGATTTTGTTATTCATCCAATATTTGCTGAGGATCTACATTTGTGCCAGGCACTGTTTTAGATGCTGGGAATACAGCAGCAAATAGGCAAAACCCGTGTCTTTAAGGAGCTTTTAGTGTACTAGAATTTTAATATAACTAAAATAAAATGCTAGACTCATTGGTATTACAATTCATAATGCAGTCACCTCGTAGGTTCCTGAGGCCAATGCTGACTACACTGCACTGGTCTTTATTTTGGTCAGCAACTCCCCTTTCTTAGGTATGGAATCAAGATGACTCCGTTAGTCCCAAATCAAACTTTTGAGCCAACCCCTATATCTACTTGGGCCTCTTCTATCTAGCCCCACTCTGTCATCTTGCCAACCTTCAACCTTCATTCCCCTGCCTTAGAGTGATGACAGGCACTGGAAGGATCCCACTCGCCATCTCTGACCTGCTCAGTGTCCTCCAAGTCCTCCAAGCCTTACTTTGCTGCCCATCTAATTACACAACTTCTTTGAATGTGCGTGTTATTATCAGCCTTAGAAATACAGAACATGCTTCTGAAGTTCACAATCTGTTTTAACTGCTCAGTGAAAAACAACTCTGACCAGGTTTGTGAGTGGCACTATTAATTCTTCAGGCCATCTCTGTTTTTCAGATAAAAATTAGTTTTTGCCTCATCGGAACTAATTATAGAGTTTGAATATCTCTCTATAAACCCATCACCTAAAAAGCTTTCCAAAAGTACAAAGTTCACCCTCTAGTGATGCTGACTCAGCAACTCTCAGGTGGTGCCTGGATGCTTTCCTTGCTTGTTCAGATGTGTGTACATGCTTGAGACCATTGCTACAGGAGCCAAATAATTGGGAAATACACTGAGCATGATATCTCCTGCTGTTTAACCTTCACACACTCCTAACCACTCACATTCCCAATATTCCTCCAGTTGCCACTTCTACCCATGAATTCAATTGAAACATTGTATTGATGACCACACAGTTTTATCAATCAATAGCTATACACCACCATATCTTTTATAAGTATACTCCTGAGTTAACAGCTTAAGCACCATTTCTATTTGTTCTTTTTATACTTTATTTCTAACTCATCTATATTAGATTCTTGTTGACATTAAGAGTAAAACCCTTATATAGAAAGACATAACTTTTAGGTCTCTCAAAATAAACAATGAAGCAAATATTGATTTATGAACAAAAGTATTACTTTATCTTCCCTAAAACTTCCACTTAAAATAATTTATATGGGTTGACATGATAGTATAGTAGGTTAATTCTCTACCAGTAATGCCAGCATCCCATATGGGCATGTTCGAGCTGCTCCACTTCTAATCCTGCTTCCTGCTTATGTCCTGGGAAAGCAGTAGAGGATGTTTCAAGTCCTTGTGAGCCTGCCTTCATAGTAGAGACCTAGAGGAAGCTCCTGGCTTTGAGGTCGTTTGTGAAGTGAATCAGCAGTGGGAGAAATATGGATAGATAGACAGACAGACAGATAGATACACAGACAGCCAGAGATTCTTCACTCTGTAAAATCTGCCTCTCAAATAAAATGAAATTTAAAAAGACAGAAAAATAATTATACAGAATGCTATGGATGTAGGACTTGCCTAGACCTATATTTATACTGTAGCTGCCTGGAGCATAGACATCAATATAGGCCATCTTAGCTTTCAGGAATAATAATATGAGAGGAAGACACCATATAAGAGGTAACTCATCCATGGAGGGTTAGACAGTCCCTATCTCCATTGATTTCATACCATACATGCACAAACAAGATAGCAATAGTGGCAGAAGAAGGGAAGAAGGGTGGTAAGACAGTGTGGCTTGTGTGCTGGATTTTGGCACTGGGAATACAAACCTGGAGCATGCTGAAAATACAGAATCACAGTTTATTATTCCACAATGTGTTGCTGTTGAGCAACTAACAAAAGTAGATAGTTAAGCTCAAAAGAGGATGCAAAAAAATACTGTTATCTTATTCTTCATAATTGGGGATGAAATAATAGAAAAACCCAAACCACCACAGTTAGTTGATGACTGTTGATCATGAGGTTTATAGAACAAATGATCTTTAAATGCATAAAGCAAAACCTAGTTCTTCAATCAACAAAATAGATGCCCCACTAGCCCAACTAATCAAAAAGGGAGGGAGGATATGAAATCAATAAAATTATAGTTGGAAAAGGAAATGTAACAACTTATAATTTGGACGAGCATAAAATACTCAGGAACTATTACAAGCAACTTTACACAAACGTATTAGAAAATCTAGAAGAATTGGATAGATTTTTGGACACATGCAATCTATCAAAATTGCGTCTTGAGGTAATTAAAAATTTAAAATCTATAACCAGGATGGAGGGAGACTTAATCAATAATTAAATCCCTCCCAACTAAGAAAAGCCTTGGACCAGATGGCTTCACTGCTGGAATCTACCAAATGTTAAGGAACTTACCCAATCCTCCATGAGCGATTCCAAACAATAGAAAGGAGTAAAATTGTTCCCAACTTTTTTTACAAAGCCAACATTACCTTAACACCAAAGGCAGATGGACACAACAGAGAAAGAGAACTACAGATGAACACAGGTGCAAATTCTCAACAAAATCAATTAACTCATAGAGAACCCTAATCAGACTCAAAGCTGACCACTAAGTAGAAACTCAACATGCCAAAAGAAAATGGAGTGATATATTCCAGATTCTGAGCAGAAAAAATGGTCAGCCCAGAATAATATACAAAACAAAATTTTCCTTTATCTTTAAAAATGAAAGAATTTTTTTCCACAGTAAAGAAAAGCTCAAAGGATTTGCCTCTTCCACTGACAGGACCAAATTACTACCTATCAACATTAACCTTGAATGTAAATGGCTTAAACCCATCAATCAGACAACATGGGTTAGCAAACAGGCCACTTAGCTTGTTAAAAAATATGTATTTATTTGAAAAACAGAGTGAAAAAAACAGAAGTAGAGAAATACAGGATCTTCTACCACTGGTTTACCTGCTAATGCCTCGGAACAACCAGGGCTAGACCAAACCCAAGCCAGGAACTCCATCTGGGCTTCCCACCTTGGTGGTGGTAAACTAAATATTTGAAGTACTTGACCCATCCCTTGCTGCCTCTCAGAAGCATTAGCAGGAAACTGAGTGAAAAATAGGAATGGTATAGCCAGGACTCAAATAAAGCATCCCAGTATGGATGTGGTTATCACAAGGGCAGCTTACTGAATTGAACCACAACTCTCGCCCCTCTCTGCTTCTTAGTGGTAAGAATGGAAGGAAGAAGTATCATTATGCTCTTAAATATGCTGTATGAAATACTTGAAACTTGTTCACCTTCTAGAAATTTGAAAATTTCTCAAAAGATTAAACACCAAACTATTCTAATTTATTGGCAAATATTTTTAAATAATTCTGAAATAATAATTGGAGCTATTCCATGATGCAATTATATATTTAACTTATTTATGAAAAAATATGTACATACATTTTTGCGGGATTTCTATTAAAACATTCATTCTCAAACAATTTGTTATGTCAGTGAGTGTTCTACCCCTAAGAATAGTGACATGGGTGAGGTCAGCAAGGGTAAAACCCTTGCAAGGAAGGCTTTAGACCTACAGATGGATCAGTTGTCAGGAATGTCATAGTACAAGATACATAACTTCTCTTAATAGAAAAAGAATTGCAATTAATGTGTGTAAGTATGTGGGATTGTGAGGACACTATAGAAGAGAAATTATTAAGATTTTGGAAGTCTTCATATAAGTTTCCATTTCTGAGTCAGTCACAGACTAGGACATTGTCTACCTTATGAAGTGCGTTACAATTTGTGTAGTCAAGAAAATATGATTCTCCAAGCTGGGACATCATTGCATCCTCTAAATTATCCCAGGATCCCAAGGATGATGGACACTGAGCCAAGTGAGGGTACCAACCAACAAATTTACCTAATGTCAAGACTAGCTAAGCAAAGATTTCACACCAAGCCTCTACAGTTCATTAACTCACTCTTGCTGCCTCCCTGCCACCTGCCATAGCCAAGGATGCTAGAGAACTGCCACAGTGATCTCACCTGAGTCTCCAGGCATGGTGATTCTGCAAAAGATGCATTTCCTTCTCTGTTTCACAATTGATCAGGGCCTATGCAACTGTATCACAAATAAATTAATTAAAATCAAAAATCTACAAATACTAAATAAATAAATAAAATTCTTTAACTGTCAGGATGAGTTCCTAGGAAAATTGGGTCTCAAGAGACTCTCACTTCCCACATATCTCTCTCACTCTCCCCCTCTTCTTCTCTTGCACACATGTGCGTGTCCTTAGAGAGCCAGGTTTGGCTTATTTATTTTCACAATTCAGTAGGTTATCAAGCATAAGAAATAAAGTTTTCCTAAATGTCTGAGAAAAAAAACCTTCAGCTTTTTTGTGTGCAGATCATGGTGCTATGCTGGGGCTAAAAGTCAGGACAGCACATACACATACATAACAGAAGTCATTGAAAGCTGAGGAACAGCAATGCCTCAACTGCCAACTCACTGGATCTTCCAGCCATTTGGTGACCCATTTCTTTTGAGCCTATAGTCTTTTTTCTGAGATCTGGTTTCTTTTAGCAATGTTCAATGTCTGCAAATTGCCTAGCATATGCCACAACAGTTCTCAACCTTGGATAGACATTACACTCATCTGGAGAATTTTGAATAAAAATCTAATGCCTAAAACCTCCACCCACCACACCCTTACAGGTTCTGGTTTCACTGGGACTCAATATCTGGAATCAGTGGAGAGAAACTTCCCCAGGTGGCTAGAAAGTGTAGCCTAGATCAAGAGTACCTGAGGTTCAGAAAGCGAGTAACAGCTCAGCTACTTTTTTCAAATACAACATCCTTTTATAATTTAATATTTGCAAACAAATGTTGGAGGGAAGTTAGATGCTAATTTCTATTACCTTAGGAATCTGAATCCCACTTCTGCTCATCTATACAACTTTTTCCCTTTCAATTACAATCCAAAACAAATTTCAATGCATTTGCCATAAGCAACAAATCTTACCCTTTCATTTAGTGCCTCCACAGAAAGGTGGAAAGTTGGCACCGATTTCATAGCAAGGAGAAATGATACTCCATCCTAAGGAACATCAGAATATGTTCATCACATAACCTCTTTCATTTAATCCAAAACAGGAAGAGTCATAACTTCCCTAAGATGTGAAATTGAATACTGTTGCACTCAGAAATATGGGTAATTATCTGAATAGCCTTATTTTGTTAAATGAATGAAGCAATCCATTCTTCCTAACCATTCTTCCTCACACTAGTAACTATTGCCCTTAGTTGACATAACATCATAACCTGCTCCAAATGAGGACAAGTTCAGTTTGTCAGATTTTCCTCTGCTTCATGAAAGTCCCTACTCCTTCAAAGTCTGCAATGTAATCACATAGACAAACTATAAACTTCTCTGTAGAGTGCAGCAGGGAGAATTAGCCATCATCTTTATTTGCAAGTAATCTAAACAAACAAGCTGGCAAATGTGAATACACTCAAAGTCTCCCAGGCTACCCCAACCACAGGATGAAGGCAGGGTTACCACACATTATAAGCAGCATTTGCTGGTTTTGTTTTCCATTTCCTCAGCCAAAACTCCAGTTTCCTCTTAGATAACTCAGAATTCTGGGCGCCTCCAAGGTCAAGGCTTGTGTTTATCATGAACATCTGCCCTTTTCATATGTGCTGCTCAAGCTCCTGGAGGCCACAGTTCCTGTCTGGGAGGAACGTACAGTCAGCAGCTACGACATCACCTCAAGCAGAAGGTGAATCCAGGTTCTCCACTCTGAGAGTGCCATGGTCACTCCCCAGAAGCATAGCTTTAGTTTTGGAGCAGCTAGTACTACAGAACTGGTAACAAATTATGCAGCAAACAGCCATGAAAGTTCTAGCAGAATGACTGGTTCTCATTAGACTCCTTCCTGAGGTCCCGCTGCCCTGAGATTTGCACATGACTTCAGAAAGCCTGGGCCTGAGAACAAAATGGTTGAAAGACATCACTTTTATTTAAAATCAGCTGTCCTCAAGCAAGTATGTCCTTCTTTTCTGATGTTATTTATTGAAGACTTTCCAGTCTCACATACTAACCAGTCCCACCCCTGTCCTCTGGATTTATTCATTCATTCATTCATTCATTCATTCCTCCATAGACTGTGCTCAGTATGAGGGATACAACAATGACCTGAGGAGACATACTTCTCTCTTCATAGACCAACAGCAGCTTCCGTGGGGGAAATTCAGGCTACTGTAAGCAAGCAGAGGATAGACACATCCTCCCCATATTTGTGTGATCAAATGTGATCAAAGAAAGGTTCTTAGAGGAAAGCAATGGACTTCAAACCAAAACCATAAAAAGCAACAAGAGTTAGATGGGCAAAACAGAGGAGACTGAGTGTGTGTGTGTGTCAGGGCAAGGGAGAGATTAGAGTGGTGTGAAAAAGATGGAATTCCAAGAAAAAGAGCGTCATACACAAAGCCCCCAAGGTTAGGGGGAGCCTTTCAAATCCCACAGATGAACCTGGGAGGTTCTCTTCCTACTGATTTTTTTCTTTCTTTCTTTCTTTCTTTTTTATAATTTTCAATGGTACAGTTTCAATGTATAGAGATCCCCTCCTTCATTCCCTTCCTCCCTCCTCATTCTCCCCAAACTACTATTTTGCTCCATATTATCATAATAGTATAATCCTTCAGAAACAATCACAACTCCAGCATTCTGTTATTTAAGTGGCATTGTCGGTATAGGCAATGATAGAAATCCAGTATTCCATTTTCAAGGTATATTGGACAATTTCATTGGGCATTCACCTTTAATTTGGGAGTAGATATGCTTACTGCAATGCTCTTCACTTCCCGGTATTCTAGTATCCATTATACAGTTCATCCATGAGAATATATGTGGTGTGCATGTGTGTATGTATGTATACATATATATGTATAGATATGTATAGATATGTTAAACATATACTTATATTACATACATATCTTCTTTGTGTTTTACGTGAATGTTTCTTTTAATAGTTTCTTTCAATTCTTGAACACTTTTTAAGCTTGAACAAACTCTGCTTCCAATTTTTTGTTTCCTCTGGTGATAGGAAATATCTTCTAATTTGAGATTCTTTCTTCTGCTTGCTTCATTCTATTTTGGAGACTCTCCAATGTACTTATAATTTGCCACATTGTATTTTTCATTTCTGATATATCAGCTTTCATCTGATTCATTTCCTGTGTGACATCTTCCTTAAATTCCTTGAATGTCTCCTTAACGTGCTTCTCATTGTTGATAAGAAGCTTTAAAACAAGTGTTTTGAATTCTCTATCCCCCATTTTCTCAATGTCTTCCTCAGTGAACTCTGAGGTTGGCATAAGCTTTTGCTCCTTTGCAGGGGAGTCTTCAGGAATACTCATTGTGCCTCTGTCTCTTCTTCTTTTGCTCTTGGTCATTGTACTTCTGGTTAGCAGAGTCTTGAATTCCTTGAGGCAGGTTTCTAAGCTGTGTCACCACAGGTCTACAGTTCGAATTTACTTAATGTGCTTGGTACACGGCTCTTCATTTGCAATCACTTGTGCCACTCCCTATAGCTAGTTTCCAGGTCTGGGTTCTTATGTTAGATTTCCACCACAGTCTCTGTGTCTCCAGCTCCTGGCTCACCAATCTCTACCTCCTGTGATACCGTGCTGAGGCTGCACCATTGACTCTGCAACCTTTCTCCCACTTCTGGTTGGAGCAGGTCCTAGGATCAGGGAGACACCAGGTGTCCTATATAGCTAGGTTGTTGTTGGTGGCAATCTTTCAGGAACCTGTTGGCGTTTAGGTATGAGGGCCACACAGACCTATTTTGGCCCATACAATGCCACAGTCGGTATTATTTTCCTATAGCACCAGTGCAATTCACGGAACTCAGTGAGTTCTTGTGAGGTCAGCACATGCGCAGTTCACTATTGTCCCCTGCAGTCCTAAAACTTTTGCCACAGTGCACAAATTGGCACATGAAGTGACACACTACTAGAGTTCTTGATCTGCTGGCCATCAGACCTGAGGGCTACCTGCATCTGTCTTGGGTTGAACCTGTAGAATGCTGCATTGCTGCAGTTCACTGAGTGCAAAATGAGTTCACTCCCAACTCAGTGTATGCTCAGTCCTTTCCCTTGCCTTTGCCTCCTTCAACAAAATGGGGCTGAATACTGCTCCAGGGGGCACACTGGGCTGTGAAATCCACCCTGTTCCCACCCTGCTTCTCTTGGACCTCCTGCTCTGTCTCTGCTCCTGGTCAAATCAAACAAACCAGCAGGATGGGCAGTTCTTTGTCTTGCTTCACCTCTGGATCTCCCAGTAAATGTTCCTTCCCGCCTGGTTGCTGGTGAGTTCAGCTCACCATTTGCTGAATGCCTCTGGGATATCAGTCACTGCAACACCGCACCGTTGTGTCCACTGCTTTCCTGTGTCTGTCAGTCTCCAGGTGCCCTCTTCCTTTGTTCTGTCCTCTCCTATTTCCTGAAATGTGCCCTCTCTGCTTCATACTGGTTAATGATTCTCCATCTGTTTAAACATGTCCTTACCCTATTCCATCATCTTAATTCTCAATGTTCCACAGTTTCTTTATCCATCACTCTTTTCATGGACATCTGGGTTATTTCCATGTCTACACTATTGTGGATTGTGCTGCTATAAATATAAGGTTGCAGGTCACTTTATCATATGCAGATTTCACAATCTTGATATATTCCAAGGAGTGGTATAGTTGAGTTATATGGTAGTTCAATTTTTAATTTTCCTAGTACTCTCCATACTGACTTCTACAGTGGCTTCATTAGCCTACACTCCCATCAAAAGTGGATTAGGGTACCTTTTCAACCACATCCATGCCAGCAGTTGTTGTTATTAGATTTCCAAATATAACGCAATCTCACTGGAGTTAGATGGTATCTCAACGTGTTTTTAATTTGCATTTCCTTAATACCTAGGGGAAACACATGTCTGCCTGGATTTATCTCCTCAGTTTTTGTTTAAAAAGGTGTCAATTCATTAGGGAAAAACCCTTAAGGAAAAGAGTCAAATGAATCTAGGGTCACAAAATAAGATACAGAACAACCAGTTAAAGTTGAAGTTCAGATAACTAGTGATTTTATAGTATAAAGATGCCTCAAAGACAGAATGAAACACACTTACCAAAAAAAATATTATTTTCTGTTGTCTGGAATTCTAATTGAACTGAGTGCACTGTATTTTTATTTGCTGAATTTGGCAACTCCAAATCATGAATATGAACACAAACTTGGGTCACTCTCACTGGAAAATCAATTGGAAAAAGACGAGATAAGATTACAAAAGCAGACATCAATGGTAAAGTCATAAAAGAGCAACTTACAGAACAAATGACAACAGGCCAAGCTCAATTTCTTTTCTGAACTCTAAATAACTAAAGCCTGTGGAAAATGCTCTACAATCACAAGAAGAGGGTTCACTGCCAGAAGAAATCATATGAGCAGGGTTGCTGAAGACAGTATGCTAAGACTGCATGCCAAAGCCATAGACTTGGGCAATAACTTAAAACAACAGAAGATGGCCTTGTAGTAGGCCAGCCATTCCTGAACTCTTGGACATACAGTCTTGGAGGTGTGGGTGACAGCTTCATGGTTCTAGAGAATTCTTAAACAGCATGTCTAAATTCATGCACATTTATCTTGCAGCATCTCAGTGTAATATAGTCCTATGCTCATGTTTTTTCAGGCCAGTCTCAATATAGGTAGCCTTACCTCTGCCTAAGAATAAAATGGGCTAGAGTCAACACATGCACTAGTGTTAAAAAGATTACGCATAAGGCTGCTGGAAACAACTATATCAGGAATGGGAAGAGCAGAAATGGATTTCCTTCCTTACTTATGATCTGAAGAGCAGTGGTGTTTGATGAAGAAATTGATGAGACGGTCATAAATAAAAATTTCATAGATCATGTTGTAGACAATCTTAGCCTGTAAGGTCTCCATAACAATGACTTTAGATAGATGTATACATGCACATGGCCAGAGTAGCTTATAGATAATATGTTGGACACAAGAGAAAGACTAAAAAAGGAACATACTTCATTCTGTTGCAAAATTCATTAAATTTTTTAACCTTAAGCTGAGCTGTACTAAATTTGAAGACAGATTAAAATGAAAGCAATAAATTTCACAAGACAGTAGTGAACAGCATATGTTAAAAGGAACTCTTACCAAACCAGATGTCTGCTTTCATCTCTAAGAGACAAAAGATATAAAAAATTTAAACATACACACACAATACACACAGAAAATACATGAGACATTAGAGATGACAAAATAAAAACGAATTATGCCAAATTTCAAAAGAGGAGCACTCTCCGAAGCCATCCTTCTTTCATTCCTCACACCCAAGTTTTTATCCCAGATCCCTGCGCTTTCACAAAGATCCACTGATACAGGTTTAATTTGTAATTCTAATCTGGAATTATGTCTTAATATCCATGTTCTGATCATTCAAACCTGAATTGCAGGACTGGCATTATGATATAACAGGGTAAGCCACTGCCTCAAATGCCAGCATCGCATCTGGGCAACAGTTCATATCCCAGCTGGTCCATTTCCAATGTAGCTCCCTCTTAATGACCTAATAAAGAAAGCACAAGACGGCTCAAGTACTTGGGCCCATGCATCCACAAGAGTGTCTCTAGATGAAACTGTTGGCTCCTGGCTTCAGCCTGGCCCAGCACTGACCATTGTGGCCATTTAGGGAGTGAACCAAGTGGATGGGAGATCTCTCACTTGCTTTTTCTCCATCTCTCTATTTCTCTGAAACTCTTTCAAATAAATAAGCAAATCTTTAAAAAAAATGCTAAAATGCTCAAAAACACCGTCTTCATTCCTCTGATCTACTACACTGGTTACTGATAAACAGTAAGTTCATCACTTACATTACCCCATGTGGGGAGAGCGGGGGGAGGGTGGGGTGATTCCCAGTTCCAACAAAACTCTATCACATAATACAATGTATTCAATGAATTTAAAAAAAAAAAAAGCATTTGGGGAGCAAGCCAAAAAAAAAAAAACCCCACAGAATGGGAGAAGATCTTCGCACACTACATAGGTGACAGAGGGCTAATTTCCAGAATATACAAAGAACTACAAAACTACCACTATTTTTTCCTTAAATTTTTTGTGTATCTAAGTATTTCCTTGTGATTAAACTCTAGAAGTACAATTTCTATGTCAAGGAATTCTCAATGCTTTTTGAAACGAATGCATCTTTTTTTTTCTTATGAAGTTTTCTGGAATTAAGTGAGAACCCCACACAGTCCTGTAAAGTGATGTATGTGATTTATATGCATGGCTCTTAGTCTACAATACTCATTTCCTTCTACCAAGTAGCAGGGGCCAGCACATGTGCATTTAGTTACATTTTAAACCCATTGCAACCCTCTTATGCTGACAGCTCCAGTCATCTCTAATTCATGGAAGTTATGTCACAAAATGAAATCATTTCATTCAAACAATTGATATAATAAAACCAAGAGTAAGCTAATTTTTGCCCAAAGCAATATGAAGAACTACATTATGCTTAAATCTAAAATCAATGAAGTGAAGTTACACACAAGCCGGATAGCTCTCACAGGCTTTCTGCTAAGGAAAAAAGAAAAAAGCCAGATCTTAACGAATATTGTTATGATTGCATGCACGTAAAAATCAAGAATGAGAAGAACTAACACAGTGTTAGAAATCAGAACAATGGAGTCTGAGAATATGCTGATAGGAAATCAGTCCAAGGAGGTCTCCCAGAGTTCCAAAGATGTTTATCTATCTGGATACATACATGTGCATATGTAAAAATAGGACAAAGCTATTGAAGTGTATATATATATACACATTATATACATTATATATATATAATTGAGCAATATATTCATGCTTCGGAGGATCTCACTTTTCATGTGTTATAACTCCACCGTTAAAATCAAACAACACTTAATAGCTTGTTTATGCATTTTCCAAGACTGCTATGATAAAATGCCACAAATTGCATGGCTTAAAACAACAAAACCTAGAAGTGCAAAATCAATGTGTCAGAAGGTCCAAGTTCCCACTGAATTTGTAGAGGTGTTATTCATTGTGTATTTGGGGTTTGGCTGATTTTGCAACAATATTTCTCATTCCTTGGTTTATAAATGCATAATTTCAATCCTTCATCTTAATATGATCATATTCGTTTTTAAAGATTTATTTATTTATTGCAAAGTCAGATATACAGACAGGAGGAAAGACAGAGAGGAAGATCTTCCATCCCCAAGTGACTGCAATGGCCAGTACTGAGTTGATCCAGAGCCAAAGCCAGAAACTTCCTCCAGGTCTCCCACACGGGTGCAGTGTCCCAATGCATTGGGCCGTCCTCGACTGCCTTCCCAGGCCACAATCAGAGAGCTGGATGGGAAGCAGAGCTGCTGGGATTAGAACCGGCACCCATATGGGATCCCTGTGCATTTAGAGTGAGGACTCTAGCTGCTAGATCACTGCTCCGGGCCCTGATCATATTCTTTTAAGAATACCTGCCGGGCCCGGCGGTGTGGCCTAGCGGCTAAAGTCCTTGCCTTGAAAGCCCCGGGATCCCATATGGGCGCCGGTTCTAATCCCGGTAGCTCCACTTCCCATCCAGCTCCCTGCTTGTGGCCTGGGAAAGCAGTCGAGGATGGCCCAAAGCCTTGGGACCCTGTACCTGCGTGGGAGACCTGGAAGAGGTTCCAGGTTCCCGGCTTCGGATCGGCACGCATCAGCCGTTGTGGCTCACTTGGGGAGTGAATCATCAGACAGAAGATCTTCCTCTCTGTCTCTCCTCCTCTCTGTATATCTGGCTGTAATAAAATGAATAAATCTTTTTTTTATGAATAAATCTTTAAAAAAAAAAAGAATACCCATCAATTTGGATTAGGGAACTACTCTATTCCTATGCAATCTCATCTAATTATACCCATAATAATTCTATTTCCAAATAAGATCACATTCTAAAGTACCAGGAACTAAGACTCCAATATAAATATTGAGGGAGCATAAGAGTTTGCAGTCTTGTTTTTAAATGTTATCTCAAAATGTTCTGAGAAAAGGACCAAAAACAAGAAGATGTCTTAAAAGTTGATACATGTCATAGTAGTTAATTGACAATGGGCAAGGAGTTTCCTTAGGGCAGCAAATTTGCTCTCAGTTTCAAGTGCATGTACCAAGAAGAAAGATATTTGGGGAAACAAATCACACAAGAGAAAATTTAAGATATCAAAGGATAAAGTGGGAGAATCAACATGGTAGAATAAGGTAAGGACATGTTTAAACAGATGGAGAAATATTAGCCAAGGTGAAGCAGAAAGGACAGTTTCCAGGAAGTACGAGAAGACAGAACTGCAGCAGAGGGCACCTGGAGACCGATGGACATGGAAAAGCAGCACAGACAACAGTATGGTCGCAGGAATTTGATTCAGGAAAATGGATCATTCTGCTAAGGGTCCAGCTCAGCACCATGTGCCAAGGATAGCTAGCTGTCATCCGGTGATGATAATGAGAAGAGAATGATCCCACAGACTGAGGCAAAGCATTTCCTGGGAACTAGTTCTGTCTAACTATGCTCATAATGTCCCTGATCCACTGTCATTAGTTCACTAAGTGCCCCTTTCTGTCCTAAATAGCCCCATGGATGTCTGAGGTTTCTTTCCAGCAGACCTAACCATGAGACAACCCTTTTTGCATGTTTCATGACTCTTAATTACATTTTATGCCTTGCATCTTGAATTAATTCATCAGGAGACTAACATTTTGGCCAGAAAAACATAATGAATATTTCCATTTCTAAATAGTGAGAAATCATTACAGAAAATAAATGTTATTTCCATTCATTGATGACTCTTCACTATGTATGATGTGTGCATTTAATTTTAAAATAAAAATAAGCTTATTTCTTGGTTGAGAATAAAACCATTAGTCTATTACTTCATAACTGGGGATAAGTAAAGAAAATATAGTTGAAAATTACCATTTCAGTGTCATACAGGCATTCTGATGCTAGTGTCCTTTATCAGACTGCCTGAATTTAAGTACCAGCCCCATTTAGGATTCCAGCTTCCTGTCAATGTGCACTCAGTGAGGAAGCATGTGATCCTTCAAATGTTTGGGTCCCTTAGCATCTACTTGGAAGATCCAGATTAAATGCTTGGTCCCTGGATCTGTCCAGCTTTTACAAGTAGTTGGGGAGTGAACCAACAGACAATAACAAGGCAAGTGAGATGGAAAAAAACATGTGAGGTTCAAGGAGTCACTGCCCTCGCCTTGACTCTCCCCCCTGTGCCCTACTTCTCCCTGTCAGGCTGCACCCTCTAGGTTAATGATTACATTGGAATTTAAGGAAAACAGCAAAAGTGGCATATACTTCAACATACAACACTAGATTACTAGATCCCCATAACAACCATTTTAAAAGTGTATTATTTCACTTCAAAAATGATCAAAATAAGGTTATCTGTTAACTTGTCCAAAATCACATGGCCAGGAAGTAAAAGAGCTGCCTGAAAATTCACACTTGCATATCCGGCTCCATGCTACTTCCCTGAGGGTTCCTGAAGTGCTAGCTGAGCTTTTCCTACCTGAGACTTCCTGCCATCAAGTACCTTGTCTTCCGTTAGGTGGTCAGTGATGCACATTTGGTACCCATCTTGCACTGAAGGCAGAATACAGAAACTCAAAGGTTACAACTGTCCTTGCCACTCGGGCTGTTCTCAGACCTCAGAGCACTCCTCATTTATGTCATGCTGCTTCTCTACTGTTAAGTGCTCATCTGCCTTCTAAACACAGTTAACCATGGGTTATACCAAAATATTTCCAAAATTGCAAAATCGGGTGCTCAATACAACAGTTAAGCTGTCACTTAGTACTCCCCTTTCCTTATTGAAGTGCCTGGCTTTGAGAGCCAGCTTGGTACCTATCTTCAGTTTTCTGCTAATGTGTACCCTGGGAGGCAGTGCTGATGGTCCAAGGACTTGAAACTCTTCCACCCACCCATGTGGAAGACCTAAATGGAGTTCCAGACTACTGCTTTTGGGCCTGGCCCAGCCACAGGTATTGTTAGCATTTGGGTAGTAAATTGTTGAATAAGACCTTCTCAGTCTCTCTCTGTCTCTCTGTATGTCTCTCTCTCTTTCTTTCTCTCTCTAACTCTCCTTTCAGATGAAAATAAATAAATAAAAATGTCTTACAAATGCTTCTTTAGTTATATTTCATTTTCCCCCAAAGAGCAACATAATTCAAGCTATGCTATAACTTAATTGTATGCTCCTTACCCCCCAAAATTCATATGTGAAAGCCAAACTCCAACGTGACTGTATTTGTGCTGGGTTTTAGGAAGATAATGAAAGTAAATGAGGTTTTAAGGAAAGGGTCCAATCTGAAGAGCCAAGATTCATAAAGGAATGCCCTTTAAGTAGCAAGCCTACACTCACGAATTGGGAGCCAGCTCTCCCGATGCCCTATGCAACACAGCCCGCCTACTTGTCAATCAAATGATCCCTTCTCTAGGTTGTACCCCTCACCTGGGACTGAAGGGTGGTTTCATGTAACCACTCCATTTCCCAGGCTCAGGAGAAGCCAGGCAATGGAGAGGTACAGCCTCTCTCTTCCCACAGACACAAGATGAATTTAGAAACATCTCTCTCCCACCTTTTCCTTCTTTGTCCACTTTATCCCTTAAACTCATCAGTCAAACATCATAGATTAGCAGACCAGATTAAAAAGCAAAATCCATCTATTTGTTGCCTACAGGAGACTTATCTCACCAACAAAGCGATTTTGATTTTTTTTTTTTTAGTTTCTCTTCAAATCTCTTTCTCATTAAATTTTTCGCTGATCCATAAAACATACAGCAGCATCATTTTCTTCAAGCAGATTCATGATTTTCTTTCATTTCTTCAGCAACACATTAATCATTCAGTAGCATGTATTTTAACCTCATGGTGTTTTTAATTTATTGTTTCCTTTCCCGTTGATTTTGTTTTCTGGATTTTCATTTAATAGGATGTACGGTAACTGTGTAATGGAGACTATCACATCCAGCATCTTATTTAATTTCATGGCATTGCAAATTTCTATTTTTCTTCCTGTTGTTAATTTTGTATTGTGACTTTTCATTTAAGGGGATGCATAGTAACTGTGAAATGGAGACTATCATATCCAGATGTAAGGATATAATGCAGTATGAGTCTCTACTTCCAGATCAAAGATGGACTCCCAATGAAAATACTAACTATATCTTGACAATAGGATGCTGGACTCTTTGCCATTGTCCATGCCCTCAATGATGGACATATGATTGCTTATGAAGAACTATACTATAGTAATGAAATAGGAATACTCAGTGTAGGGTGGGATAAGGGGACTTAGGGAGGGAGGAAGGGAAACCCCAGATCCTATGGAACTGTATCATAAAATGATAATAATAATAAAAAAGAAGTAAAAAAATATTGTGAGACATGAAAGTCTTCTCAATCAAACAGGTATGTCCTCAAAACTACTTTTTTTTTTTTTGCTTCAGTAAGGTCTTTAATTTTCTTTCTCATTTCTTCAGTGACACATTGATCATTCAGTATCATGTATATTCAATTTCATGTTGTTATAAATTTTCTATTTTTCTCTTTGTGGTTGATTTTGTTTCATGTCTTTTCATTTAAGGGGATGTATAGTAATTCTACAGTAGAGACTATACTGTACAGATGTGAAGATACAGTGCAGTGTACACCTCAACTTCCAAATCAAAGTTGGGCTACCAATGAAACTATGGAATTTATCTTGATAATAGGATGCTGAACTCTCCGCCACCACCTATGCCTACAATGTCAGGACACATTTAAATAGCAAAATGATGGACTAATAACTAATTCTGAAGGACTATACTATTGTAATGACATGGGGGAAATTAGTGAGGGGAGGTTGGGGAAGGGGAGAAATCCTGGAGTCTGTGGAACTGTATCATGGAATAATAAAATCAATAAATTTTAAAAATCAACAAGTGGAAATTTAAAAAACTGACTGTATCTGCACCAGACTTTATGCATCAGCTAAAGACGATAATCTTATCACAAAGTAATGGCTTCACTCTTAGGTTTGTTTGGTTTTTTTTCTGTATTAGCTGCCACATATCAGAGGAAAATATATTTGTCTATTTGAGACTGGCTTATTTTGTTGAACATAATGGTTTCTAGTTACAACCATTCTGTTGCAAAAGACAAAATTCATTCTTTTTAATTTCTGGGTAGTGTTCCATGTTTTCTTTATTCAGTTATCCACTGATGAACATCTGTGTTCATTCCATAGTTTAGTTATTCGGAATTGAGCTGTAATAAGCATGGTGCTACAAAGAACTCACATGGTGATTTAAGATTATTTGGAAGAATTCTCAGGAATAAGATGACTGGATCATTTGGTAGGTCTATTCTCATATTTCTGAGAACTCTCCATACTGTATTGTATAATGTAGTAGTAGTTTACATTGCCACCAACAGTTATTATGTCATCTTGACCCCTTATCCTCACGAACATTTGTTATTTTGTTACTTTCAGATGATTCCCATTGAAGCTAGCAAATGTGAAACCTGATTGTGGCTTTAATTCACATTTGCCTTATGGCTGATAATCCTGGGCATTTCTAATGCGTCCATTCCAAGCCACTTCTGCTACTAACTATTCTTACTAGCAGGATCCACAATTTCTGGAATTTTTCAAGAGTGACGCAGAAACTTTTCAAGTGATACTCATTTAGTCATGTCTATCTGGCATACCATATTAAGAGGGATTCTGAATCTTCACGTGGGCTGGTGGAAAGTGTTATTAAAAAACAAGTGTAAGGGCAGATTATACATTCTATTCAATAATAAATCGTGATTTGGAGATATAAAAATAATACTACTTCCCACTCGATACTCACACAAGAAATGATACACTGAAATTAAGTTCAGTGTTCCCCCTGAGATGCAGGTACAGAGGGCACCGCCAGGAAATTATGCTCTGTATATACATGATGATGAAATCTGCAAATTCAAAAGACTTGTTATTTCTACATGTGAGACTGTAAACAATAGGAAGAATATTTAAAAGATAAGGAACTAGAATACCATAACTAAAAATAAAACTAAATATTTTGATTTGAATAATAAGTACAAAGGTTGACAGTACTTAAAAATCACCCCACTACTTCCAGAGAGAAAAGAGAAGAAATAATCATAAGGAAAGCTTTAAGTGTGGTTTTATGTTGTTATGGCTTAAGTGTTTGCATCCCCCCAAAATTTCACAATCTTAGTCCTCAATCCAATGTCATGTGAGGACAAAATGCCCCTGCCAGAGGATGTGGCAAGAGGATGCCTTTTCAGAAGCAAAGAGCAGCCACGCCAGACACTAAACCTGCTGATTTTAAACTGCCCAACTGAATGGGAAAAAATCAGTTTTCATTAGGCATAAGCTACCGAGTCTTAGGGATTTTGCCATTGCAGGACAGAATGACACAAAAGTCATGAACGTAAACACACTTTTTTAGCTCAAAATTCCACTTCACCAGTTCAAGAGCTCAGATCTTTGTTCACCAGCTTTCCTGACATTAATGACACAAGTTTCACAACTAAGTACCTAGAGGTAAAAGTTCTATCTTATCTTCAATCCCCATGGGTGAAAACTTGTCAGCTTAATAGCAGCACTGCATCATGTAGTGGGTTACATAGCATCACAAGCATGAAGTAATACATAGCACATGTCAGCAATATATTCTATACTGAGTCTAAGGTCCAGAAAATCCAATTTTCTTGGGATAGCATTGTAAGATATATACTGCATATTTCCAGTTATGTGTCATCTTCTGAGGTATTGTGATACAAATTTTTAATATTTCATGGGTAATTTTCTGAAATGTATATAAAGAATTATCAACATGTGTAAGAAATGTGCCAAGTATAAACCCAAAAATAAAGTGGAAGGTAGCTAAAGAGTGAGAAACCTCACTAACTTTTGAAAGATACCAGAAAAACAAAGGAAGGAGCATACTCCCTGCAGACTGATCGGGAGACATTTCCAGTAGAAAACTGATTAAACAGCACAGATTCTGCGGCAGCGAAGAGAGAGGACAGACATGCTACTGCTGCTGGCCATGCTGCTGGCCATGCTGCCAGTCACCCTTTCTACTCCTGGTTGGGAAATGGCATCTTGTCAATACAAGGTCAGGAAGAAGCACCTTGTTTCCCCAAACAAGCAATTTAATCTGTAGGAAATTTCCACAGTCCCCTCTTCAACAAAAGGGGGAAAAAAAGTTCTGTTTAAGTTACAGTAAGGAATGTAAGAACGGATATCATCCTTCTCCATGCTCTCTTAGGTGACATTAAGACAAATTTCAAAATGTGCAAGTCCAACACCAGGTTTCCCTGAGGTATCTATCATACAAGCTCGCCAAGCTGTTCAATACATGGCATTAAGACTGGATTCTCTAGAAGACAGAAATGAGAAAGTGAGCAAGAAAGGCAAGTGCTTTTTACCTTCAGGAGATGTGTAAACAGCCAGAAGACTTATTTTAAGTATTGAGTTGCCAGTCACCTTGGAAGCCAGAAAATAATTTAAAATAAAGGTGCTATGTAAAGATCAGACATTCTAAGTGGAATCAAAACAGAAAAGCAGCCAGGGAAAGCAGCCCAAATGAGGGACTGAGACCAATCTATCAGGAATCCACTGAGAGAGCTGTCCAGGAAAGGACCACTGAAGGTTGGGGGCCACGAAACACACCCCAAAACACTGTGACCAAAATGTCACAAAATCTTGGATCTGGAGAGAATCAGAGAAACCACCATGACTCTCTGTTCCACATATTTTTTCACACTTTAAATTTAAAATACCAAGGTGGTATACAGCAGCAGCTAGTATAGTTTTTCTATAAAACACAAGATAATAACAAAACAGCTTAGGCTTTGCAGGCTACACCTTCATAAAGTCACAACTGCTTCTGTCATTGTAATGTGAAAGTTGCTACCAACAAGACATGAGCAAAACGAATGCAGTGATGTACCAATAAAACTTTATTTATAAAGTCAGGCAGCAGTCCGGGCCTGGCACAATAGCCTAGTGGCTAAATCTTTGCCTTGCATGCACCTAGGATCCCATATGGGTGCTAGTACATGTCCCAGCTGCTCCACTTCCCTTCTAGCTCCCTGTTTGTGGCCTGGGAAAGCAGTAGAAATTGGTCCAAAGAGTACATCCACATGGGAGATCCATAAGAAGCTTCTGACTCCTGGCTTCAGATCAGCTTAGCTCCAGTCATTGCAGCCACTTGGGGAGTGTACCAGTAGATGGAAGACCTTTCTCCCTGTATATCTGCCTTTCCAATATAAATAAATAAATAAATAAATAAATAAATAAATAAATAAATAAATAAATAAATACAAGCAGCATTCTGGATCTGGCCTGTGCTCAGTAGTTTTATAACTCTGGATCTAGAGATATAACACAGTGTTGTCAAACTTCTGATTCATCATCTTCAGGCTATAGTATGGGCAAGTGTAGAAAAACTGAGTTGTTTTTGACCCATATCCCAGAGCTTCTGGAAAAATCAGAAAACCCTCCCCACCTGATTCCATACATCATTGGAATTATGCACTTATACACGTAAACCCCAGAGAGAAAAAGTTGAAATAGTAAGATAGGCTAATGGGGCCCAGCGCTATAGCATAGCAGTTAAAGTCCTCGCCTTGAATGTGCCAGGATCCCATATGGGCACTGGTTCTAATCTTGGCAGCCCTGCTTCCCATCCAGCTCTCTGCCCAAAGCTTTGGGACCCTGCACCTGTGTGGGAGACTCAGAGGAAGCTCCTGACTCCTGGCTTCGGATCAGTGCAGTTTCAATCATTGCGGTAACTTGGGAAGTGAACCATCAGATGGAAGATCTTCTTCTCTGTCTCTCCTCCTTTGCAATAAAAATAAGTAAATCTTTTTTAAAAAAAAAAAAAGAAAGAAAGATAGGCTAATGGGTAAACATTGTCGTTATGTAACTACAGCTGTTTTTTTTCATTAGCTACCTGCACATCTTTGCTGCTCTCTGGTGGTAACCTAACACTGCTTAAAGGTACTCCAAGTGAGTTGCATCCTGCAGAACTTAGGAACTGAATTCACAAAATGCTGTTGTTCGCTGGGAGCTAAACAAAAAATGGAATGTAGTTTTTTCCCACTTACTAGGCAGTCTTGATCAAATCAGTCACACACTCATATAAATGGGCTCGTTTCATCCCAGTCTTTTGTTGCTTCTCTATCAGGCCCAAGCATCCATCCTTACGACACCCGAAGATTCTATGCTTTTCCTTTGTCTAAAACAGGAACATCTCCAATTATATACCTTGGCTCAATAGAAGCTTCAATTCTGGAACTTTTGGAGAGGTCGAGAAACAGAGCAGCAGAAAGTCAAAGGGGATGAAGTGTGCACCCAGCTGCTGACAGCCAAGGAATGTCATGGTTAGCACAAATAGCTGAACACCAGCAGGTTTTACTTCTCTTTGATACTTTTTATTTTAGATTTGTTTATTTACTTATTTGAAAGGCCAATTATTAGATAGGCAGAGACTTCCTATGTGCTGGTTCACTCCTTCAACTTGTGGCAACAGCCAGGTTTATGCTAGGAACCAGGAACTCCATCTGAGCCCTCCGTGTGTACAGTAGGGCCCAAGCACTGGACCATATTCATTGTCTTCTCAGGCATAAGTAGGAAGCTGGGTCAGAAAAGAGGGCCAAGGACTTACACTGACCCTCTAATATGAGATTCCAGTGCCAGAAATCCACTAAGATAATATTATCCTCTTCATAATGTTAAGAAGAAAAGAACCCATAGGTGTAAAGCCTTTAGTGCATCAGAGAAGCTCAGCTTCCATTTTCTCCTCACTGGAAACAGGCCTGTGGGTTTAGATGGAGACTTCATATCACTGGAGACTTATACTAAACAAAAGATTCCAGAAACCAGGAAAAAGAAATGAGATCGTTCAAATACATATGGATCCTGGAGCCAGGTAGATCTTGCTCACTATGGGTAATCCATCCTAGCTCTTGGAACAAAAACTAAGATACTACAGTGACTCAATATGCATTTACCGAATGAGATAGTAATTACATACATTGGTCATTAACATCATTGTAGTGATCACACAGTCTCTGTTCAAATGCTTCAAGAAATAAGAAAATCCAACACACACAGTTTTTAGTGGGGAAGCTGAAGTAGGTAAGGTTAGAAAAGTGATATTCTAGACATTACTGTTTTACCTATGACTGTAGACCAACTGAAATGTGGCTAGTCCAAACTGAAGTATGTTGCGTTTCTGAATACATAATCTGAAGAAAGCAACATGTAAAATATCTCATTATTAATTTTTACAATTATTAAAAGGCAAAACTATATCTTCCATCAGGTGAAATGAAAACTGCCATTAAAATCAATTGTACCTATGGGTATAATTCAAAAGGTCCATACCCTACTGTAAACTTGTAATCCTGTCTATTCTTATGTGGTACTTAATCTGTGTATGTTTCCTTGGCTGTGAAATATAAATATTGTTACCATTTTCTCTGTTCCTTCACTATCACAGATTCATTACAAGATTCTTACAAATCAGTGCTCGCTTCAGTAGCACATATACTAAAATTGAAACAGAGAAGATTAGCATGACCCCTGTGCAAGGATGACATGCAAATTCATGAAGCTTTCCATATTTTGGGGGGTTATGGGGAGTTGCCCCAACTAGGCTGCAGCTCCCACTGGTTTGCATGAGGACCGAGTGTGAAGTGGGTAGGATCGAGCTGGACTACAACGCCCGTTGGTTCATGAGGAAGACAGCACTGGAAACAGAACTGATTTAGCAATTGCAACAACCAGCATGTGCATAAACTGATTGGGCGACGGACTGTGCCATACCCTGTACTGGCAAACTCACACAAGAACCAGGTTTGGGATCATCTCAGATGAAGTTTCTTTGGAGATCCCTCCAACTGAACTGCTGATCTCAGAACCCCAACCATGAAGAGATTATGTCAGCCAATGGATTCTGAATAAGTTTCATCGCGATTGGAACGGCAAGACTGACAGCAATTCAGACCTGTTGAACTATCAAAACTGCTTGAGCAGGACCCTCAGAGCTTGCCTCACATCAGGGACCAGGGATGGGTGGGAGGCTGGGTGGGGCTTTTCCCTTTGTTTCTCCCCTGACCCCAGATATAGGGGGAAAAATGGCATTACTATGGAAATAATGGTATAACCCACTTTCCTGTAGCCCTTGACCCTTTGTACCCTAATCAACTAAGTAAGATTATTTAAATAAATAGATAAATAAATAAAAGAAATATTTTTTAAAAACAAGATTCTTATAAATCAAATTCCTGTTTTATTGGAAACAGTGAAGAAGAAAAGTCACTACAGTTCAGTGGGAGAAAGAATGAGAACGGTCTGCTTGCCTGGACACTACCTCAGATGAGGGAAACTCTACATTTTATGACCTTTATGTTGTCACCTCATAGAAAAAATTGATCTCAGAATCTCCCTGGTAGCAAATTGAAATAAATTTTAACAGACCTAGCCTAGTAAAATGTATTATGTTTTTCAGACTATCAGAGCTTGCATATGGCAATTGCAATGAATAGTTCATAAGATGAAAGCACCTACAATATTAAAACAAGTATATTCGTTAACCAATTAAATGTTACTTGGATTCTTAAAAAAATCATTTTGGTATCATTTGACATCATTATGAAACTTTTAAAGGTTGACATTGGAGCCCTTTTAACTGATTTATGAGCAGTCTTAAGACAGTGACTAAAACACAAAATCATTTCCCTTCACTCAATTCATACCCTATCATGAATGAATACATAATAATAATACATAATAATAACTGTTTCCTTCTAGCTTTAGCAAGGAGATGCTGCTTCCTTATGACAAGAGAAAGAGACTCGGAGGGGAGGAGGGAGCGGGAGAAAATGAAAAGAGAGAAGAGAGGGAGGGAGAAAGAGGGAAGCTGAAGGGTCATTCTAGGATCTCCTCTTCCTCAGCATTTAGGCTACTGAGATTTGGGCTGGTAGGGGAAAAAGCCAATATTGATTTTGCAGGGTCATATCATATCTTCTCTTTTTTTGGAAGACCTGGAGGGTTTTCTGTGTCCAAGCTGTGGATTGGCTGAGAGCATTTAGAGATACAACCCTTTCTAAATTGCTATCATCACTATTCTTGTGTTTTCAGGCAATTGTTTAGTGAAATAATGATTGTTTGAACATAAACATAGCAATATAATAGCAGTCAATCTGTGGCTGCTAAGAGTAGGTAATGTATACCTTGTGGACATGTTGGACAAAGTGATAATTCATGTCTTGTTCAGAATAGAGCTGTAAAGAATTAGATTTCATCATGAAATGCAGAATGGTACATAGTTTAAGATCGAATTGTTTCAAAACTTGCTTGGAAGTTTTCAAAGTGAATAATTCCATCTAAATTCTGAAAGAATTTCTGCTCATGTTTATCTCTGCACTTCTTTGTTAGAATGGATAGTATCTATAGTGGTAGATACTATCACCAAGTAGGATTCCTGTACCAGTAACCTTGGCAACAGCATCACCCACATCCAAGCCAGCAGGCCAGACTCAGTTCTCACCCCACCCTGCTGAACTGGAGATCAGGGACCTGGAGTCAAACACTGCTTTCATGTCTCTTCCATATACTGTTCATGCTTCCCAAACTTGAGGACCACTGAGCTATACTGTTTTGAGTTTTACGGATTTAATCAATATGACATGGCCAGATTCTGAAGGAATGGATTGAGAAGTCTTGACTTCTGCAGTGATTCAGAGTGATCAGAGAACTTGGTCACTGAGGGGCATGAGAGAAACCTCAATGCAATGGTTCTCCACTTGCAGAGAAGGAACTTTTTCTTCAGGGAATCAAACTAGATTTTTAAGACTGCCAAGAACTGCTACTAACAGAACTCGATAGTTCAACAAAAGTTTCTACTCTAAAACTGAGAGAAATATCTCTAGGACAATGTCCCCTGAAGCTGAGAAAATTCTCATTATTTAGAGGACTACTTGAAATAGCAGGTGGGTGCTCCTCTACCTAAGTGGCCCTTATAATATTCCAGATCCAGCTCAGTCCAGGAAGATCTAGAATTCTTGTGTATAATTAGTCTGTAAATATATCTTAGAGACATTAAGTTTCTTGCTGAACAAAGTATTCTAATTGTATAATGTAAAGTACATTGTGGATTTATGAAATTCAGACACATTCCTGGTGTCTGATGCCTGAAGTTGCCTGCTAACCATGGACTGTGGTTCCTTCAGGTACACACACTCTCTCCATACTCCTGCACTCTGGCTAACAAAGAGCCCACATTCACAACCTTGGAGAGCCTTAGGCATGTCTCTTCTGCACCAGATGTTTCTAATAGTGGCAAGAGCCATAACAGAGCAATGCAGCCATACTATTCAAAATTAACAAGGTACCTGCTCATCTACTAAAAAAATTTGCCTAATTACTGATTCTTCCAGTAAAAAAAAAGTTCATCTCTGGAAAAAACTTAGGCACCGTTAAGATCCCCAGACTTATTCATCATTAATATGTTTGTCCAAGTACTTAGCAAAATATGAGTGCTCCTTTGGCCATCCAATAAATACTTGATGGGTAAATGTTAATGGCATAATGGCAATAAGACAGCTTCCAAATTTATTTATATTATAATTGTAGAGTAGCTTAGACATTTAAAGAAAGTAGTTCAACTATCACCCAATAAAAGGGAAAAAAACTAAATGCTCTTTACTATTAATTAACCCAATTGTTGAAAACCCATAACTTTCAAAACTACCTAAAAACTCCTAATAGGGTCTGAGTTAGCATAGGAACTTACAGCCCTGGTTCTGGCATATGATTCTAAACAAACTGACAGTTGATCTGTTCCAACACCAAGCTCTCCCTCTCTGTTCGGGAACACAGTGAAGGGAAAATCTGAAAGGAAAGGCAGTCTTGGCACAAGTTTCTTGGTTCTTTCACATGTTCCAAAGATGTGAGTCTCAGAGAGTGCTCCAGTTCTCAGTCCTGGGCATGACGCAGTCTGTTACAAACTTCAGAACAACAGTTTCCCTTCTGCTTCAAACAGTGCTTGCAGCTCTGAAAACACAGAACCTATTACTCAAGCTGCAAAAACAGGAAGGTACATGTTTTTCATCAGGACTAATTTCCTCAGCAATAATGTGTAATTTCTTCATGATATCCTTACAGCCCATTCTGTTAACTGTGTGATAAGTCTTTTCGGTGGAGAGAATTTAAAAGCTTTTCAAAGCGCGTGTTCACACATGAAAATTGCTAATGCTATCATTTGTTCCAATCTTTTATGTGATCTATGTGCTAAGCAGGACACTAGTTAATATTGAGGATCAGTGTGTTAGCTTTGACCAGTGATGATTAAAAGAACTTTTATAAAATCACTTCTGTGAAAATAATCAAAAGAATGAGTGAGGAAATCTTAGGTCACTGTAATACCTTTTTTGTATTTATTACTACTATGTAAGTAATACTACTACTATTACTTACTACTATTTATTACTTACTACTATGTGGACTGCAGTAAATTGTTGTAGGTTTAACAATTCTGTGCCCATGATCATAGGACAGTGAGTTTACTGTTTGGTTGATTCAGAGTCTTTTTTTCTGAAACTAAAGGACTTTCTTGAACAGTACTGTTAACGGATTATTTTGTATTCAGTGTTCAACGGGCAGGACTACTGCTTACACTGATTTGGCATTTGTGGTGACCCAAGAAAAACTAAGAAAACTTCAACCCTCACAGAAATAAAAACAGAAAGACCTAAGCTAAATGCCACTCATAAAAAACAAAAACCGTGCTTCATCAGCCAGGTAAGCACAACACAGTAACTGCAGGACATCTGGAGATCCATTAAGAAAAATCCACCTACATGCTCTGCTTTTATATGCAAGCAAGTTGGGAGAATCAAGATGGCAGAATAGGGTAAGGACATGTTTAAACAGACGGAGAAACATTAGCCAGTGTGAAGCAGAGAGGGCACATTCCAGGAAATAGGAGAGGACAGAACAACAGCAGAGGGGGCACCGGGAGACTGACAGACACAGCAAAGCAGCAAAAACAACAGTGTGGTGTTGCAGTGACTGATATCCCAGAGGCATTCAGCAAGCTGTGATCTGAATACCACCAGCAACCAGGTGGGAAAGAGCATTCACCAGGAGCTTAGAAGTAAACCCGAAGAACTGTGCATTCTGCTGGTATGTTTGATTTAACCAGGAGCAGAGAGAGATTGGCAGATCCCAAACAGGCAGTATGGGAACAGAGTGGATTTCAAAGGACAGTCCACAGCCCTATAGCTGAATCGGACATCATTTTGTGTAGGGAGACGAACTATGGGACAGGACAACACATGCCCTGAGTTGAGAGTGAACTCATTTTTGGCTCAGTGTACTGCAACAATGTGGCATCCTACAGGTTCCAATCAAGATAGTTCCAGGTAGTCCTCAGGTCTGATGGCCAGCAGATCAAGAACTCTAGTAGTGTGTCACTTCAGGCGCCAATTTGTACAGTGTGGAAAACTAAAGCTCTAGGACTGCAGGGACAAGAATGAGCTGTGTGTGCATGCTCTGAGCTCATGAGAACTCATTGACCTCAAGGCATTGCACTGATCCCACAGGGAAAATAATACCGACTATGGCATTGTATGGGCCAAAATAGGTCTGTGTGGCCCTCATACCTAAATGCCAACAGGTTCCTGAAAGATTACCACCAACAACAACCTAGCCATACAGGACACCTGGTGTCTCCCTGATCCTGGGACCGGCTCCAACCAGAAGTGGGAGAAAGGTTGCAGAGACAACGGTGCAGCCTCAGCACGGCATCACAAGAGGTGGAGAGTGATAAGCCAAGGAGCTGGAGACACAGAGACTGTGGTGGAAATCTAACATAAGAACCCAGACCTGGAAGTCGTTACAGGGAGTGGCACAAGTGACTGCAAATGAAGAGCCGTGTACCAAGCACATTAAGTAAATTCGAACTGTAGACCTGTGATGACACAGCTTAGAAACTTGCCCCAAAGAGAAGATTCTGCTAACCAAAAGTACAATGACCAAGAGCAAAAGAAGAGACAGAGGCACAATGAATATTCCTGAAGACTCCCCTGCAAAGGAGCAAAAGCTTATGCCAACCTCAGAGTTCACTGAGGAAGACATTGAGAAAATGGGGGATAGAGAATTCAAAACACTTGTTTTAAAGCTTCTTATCAACAATGCACATTAAGGAGGCATTCAAGGAATTTAAGGAAGATGTCACACAGGAAATGAATCAGATGAAAGCTGATATATCAGAAATGAAAAATACAATGTGGCAAATTAGAAATACATTGGAGAGTCTCCAAAATAGAATGAAGCAAGCAGAAGAAAGAATCTCAAATTAGAAGATATTTCCTATCACCAGAGGAAACAAACAAAAAGCTGGTAGCAGAGCTGGATCAAGCCAAAAAAGTATTCAAGAACTAAAAGAAACTATTAAAAGGCCAAATATAAGAGTCATGGGAGAACCAGAATGTACAGAAAAGAGAAGCTGGGTTTAGAAATGTGTTTAATGAAATAATAAGGGAAAATTTCCCTAATCTAGAGAAAGAACTGGGAAACAACATCCGGGGGTGGGTGGCTGGCGCAAAACTCCCAACATCATTGACCATAGGGGTCTTCACCACAACACATGATGATCAAACTCTCCTAACTGAAATATAACGAAAAGATCCTTAAATGTGCACGTGAAAAAAATCAATTGACATATAGAGGAATGCCAGTGAAATTCACAGCTGACCACTCACAGGAAACTCTACAGGCCAGAAGGCAACATATTCCAGATTCTAAAAGCAAAATATGTCAGCACAGGATAACATACCCAACAAAACTTTTCTTTGTCTTTGAAAATGAAATAATATTCTTCCACAGTAAAGAAGAGTTAAAAGAATATGCTCTTCCAAACCTGACCTCCAAATGAAACTTATATTCTCTTGAAAGAGAAGAGGAACAGCACCCACCAAAACCAAGGTAAATGTGAAGACCATCCCAGTAAAATAACAGAAGACTAATCAATGAACAGCCCATTGCTAAAATGACAGGACCAAATTACCACCTATTCATATTATCCCTGAATGTAAATGCCTTAAACTCATCAATTAAACATCATAGATTAATAGAATGAATTAAAAACAAAACTCATCCATTTGTTGCCTATATGAGAACAGCAGAAACTATATCTCACGGATTTTGTTCTTTTTTTAGTTTCAGTTCTTCAAAACACTTTTTTCCTCATTAAATTCATCAGCGACTCATAGTAGCATCATTTTCTTCAAGAATGTTCTTGATTTTCTTTTTCATTTCTTCAGCAACACATTAGTCATTCAGCAACATGTTATTTAACTTAATGGTATTGTTGATTTATTTTTCCTTCCTGTTGATTTTGTTGATTTTGTTGTCGGACTTTTCATTTAACAGGATATACAGTAACTGTGTAATGGAGACTATCGTATCTAGCAGCATGTTATTTAACTCCATAGCATTGTAAATTTCTGCTTTCTTTCCTATTGTTGATTTTGTTAGGTGGATTTTTATTTAAGGGGATGCATAGTAACTATGTCATGGAGACTATCATATCCAGATGTGAGGATACAATGCAGTACGAGTCTCTACTTCCAGATCAAAGATGGACTCCCAATGACTTTTTTTTTACTATATCTTGACAATAGGATGCTGGACTCTCTGTCATTGTCCATGCCCACAACAATGGACATATGGCTGTGTATGAAGAACTATGCTTTAGTAATGATATAGGGGACTCAGTAGGGGGTGGGATTTGGGGAGGGGATAAGGGAAATCCCAGGTCCTATGGAACTGTATCATAAAATGATAATAATAAGTAAAATTTTTAAAGTATATATGTGCAAGCAAGTTTAAAACAAGAAGAACCAACTACAGGGAAGCAAGTTATTTACAGGTGTCAAAATAATACTGAGAATTCTCCTAACCATTCATTCCCCTGGCAGCACATGTGCTTAAGGGCAATCCAGCAGCTTCACCTACATAAAGCTAAATTGGCAATAATACTCACACATTTTATGTCATGCCTGTAGTCGCAAAACCACTCTCAAAGATGGCACTCACAAAGACTATGTCTTTCAAGATTCTGTAGAAAACAGATGATATAGATCACCAGCAATTCTCTAAGATTGCAAAGCTCTTGCCACAGACATGGCAAAAAAAAACCAGAGTGTCCTTAAATGCCTCGGCTTCTCTGGGTGGACCAGGTTGCTTTAGAAGGGATGCTTACTTCCAAAATTTCACAAAAAGAAAGAGTTTCCTAGAAGCAACCAGAGCTACTATGTAGATACTGGTAAGCCAGCTACATAAATGAAAATTCCCCTGGGTATTCTAAAAGGAAATCAAACATAAGAGAGAAATATTGTTGGTACATTGGAAATAATCTATATATATCCAATTCAATCAATTTTCTTTAAAAATGAAAATTTTTCTAGGTGTGACTTCTGTTGGCAAAGTTGGTCTTTAAAAATGATGAAAATGAAAGTTACCACTGCTATCTGGTATGTTATTTCATGATACAAATATGGGGTAGGCATTGTGGTACTGCTTTAAGGTGCTGCTTGGGATAACTACATAGTGGGTTGGAGTATCTAGGTTCAAGCTCTAGCTACTCCTCACCCAGTTTCCTGCTGATGCAGTCCCTTGGAAGCGGGAGAAATGGCCGAGGTGCCTGGGTCCCTTCCACACAATGTGGAAAACACATATGGTTTGAACACCTGCCTTTGGCCTGATTCATCCTGGACTGTTGTAGTTATTTTGGAAGTGAACCAGCAGACGAAAGTTCTTTATTCCTCTCTCAGCCTTTCAAATCAATTCTGAAAAACTTAAAATAGCATTAGAGTTAGTATGTCTTAGAGAATAGGGGTTGGTCATAATTCCTTAGTTTTGTTTTTGTGCCAGAGAACAGGAGTGTGTCTGGAAGTGGAAGAAGTAGTTTGCAGATTATTAATAAAACATGTGTTCTGACTATGTTTTTGTTACTATCCATTTTGGATTTCAATGGAAACTTGTACTTTTTACATGTTAGAATTGTCAGATTCAAAGATAAGATCTGCGATACTCAAGTGTTTATACTAACTTTCAAAACATTCGGCCTTTGAGTCAGTTAGTAGGATTTTTTTTTAGGATTTATTTGTTTACTTGAAAGGCCGACTTAGAGGGGAACTGAGGGTGTTAGAGATTTGCATGTGCTGGTTCATTCCCTAAATGGCCAAAAACGGCTAGGACTGGGTCATGCCAAGGTTAGGAGCTTCATTCAGGTTCTCCACATGGGTATAGGGGTGCCAGAGCTTGGACCATCTTCTGCTGCTTTCTCTGGTATATCAGCAGGAAGCTGGATCAGAAATAGAGCAGCCGGACTCCAACCATAACACATATGGGATACAAGCATCACAGGTGGTGGTTTCACTGCTCTACCAAACTCAGGTCCCAGTTAGTAAAATTTTGGGCTATGTGCTTCAATTTTACTTAGGAAGGAAGGCGCCAGGTTTGTTATTTTCTAGGCAGATATTGAATTGGAGTCAGCTGACTTACTGGACTTCCATTGAAACTAAAATTGTAAATAAAATTCAAGCTGCTTCCTTTAAAAAAAAAGGAACAAAAAGAAGTTAAGTCAAGTCTGAACATCAATGATGGCTATCACACAAGTCATACCATGGACAAAAACAAGGGGAATAGGCAGGACAAGGGAATGCAATGTGTTCTGAGAATGAGGCCCTTATGTAGCACAGGCTCCCAAGGCACCAGATTTACATGGTTTTTCTTGGGATTTTTGCAAATCTGACCATCCCCAGTAGCCTGATTATGCCAAGAGTTCAACAGTGAACACATCAATATTTCTCATTCTGTACAAAGCATCGTTCCAGTAAGGAATACTTCCTTTAGAAATTCTGACCTGTGGAGCCAACATGGTTGCATAATCATCTGCCTGTCAGGTCCAGCATCCCAGATGGGCACCTATCCAGTTTGTATCCTGGATCCAGGTTGGGCAACTATCCAGTCTGTAAACTAGCTCCTTATTTACGGTCTGGGAAAGCAGTGAAGGATGGCTCAAGTCCTTAGCCCCTGCACTTCCATAGGAGACCCAGAAGAAACTTTCCATCTTTAGACCAGTTTAGCTCTGGTCATTGTAGCCATTTGTCGATAGTTTATTTTTCTATAAACAAATACTTCTGTCGTTTGGTTATTATCTGAACTTCACTGGAGAGTTTTACTTGGTGCCCATGACTTTCTGTTTATATATAATCCCAGGAAAAATTGCTTGCTGATTCCACTAACGTTGTTGTAGTAAATGAAATCTGTATTGAGAGATTTTATATAAGAGAAATGATACAACATAGCCTTACAAGCAGGTAAAATGTTCGATGACTGTCTCATAGCTTATTCATAGGTAGATTTCAGTGGAAACACTGGAGGGAGAAATAGTAAGCATGAATCACTTGCACATAAAGATGCATCTTATGAAAAACAACATTGTTATTTTTAATTGTTCACATGTGTTACCTTCAAAATAAATGCAGAGACCTGGCATTGATTTTAATATGAAATGAGTATGAATCACTTTAAAACATGCCAAACAAGACTCTTAGTGTAGTCCATATGCATACATTTTCATGTAAATTGACCAAGCAAGTATGGTCAAGAATGTAACAGTACTAAATCATGGTGAGGCAGATGATTTTGATTGAGGACTCCTAAAAACAGCCTGAAATAATCTCATCTCAATTTTAGACAATTACAAAATGAACCACAGAGATTTAACATAAAAGAGATCACATCATTTATTGATTGTGTCATGTTCGGTACATGGGATGGAAGTAGAATATTCCTGTTTTTTATACGGGGTCCAAACTCTTTTTTGCTTTTTTATTATAACTTTAAATATATTTAAATGTAGGAACATGACATAATAGACCTCTATGTATGAATGTAAGTCATACCAATTGTTTTGGCAACCTTTAGCCTCCATACTGTTCACCCAAGGAATTCAAAATTCTAAGAAACAACTTAACCAAGCTTACTTAGTTATCTTGTGGCTGATGTAGGACTTCGTGTCTAAAAGCTGAGTCCTAACAGCTCAATTTTTCCAGATAGTACTTTTTCTCACTCTACTTCAGAGTATTGCCTTTGTAACACAATGTCACATTGTTTACTTTGTAATGGGGTCTCTGTCACCATGTACTCCACATTTTCCATATAAGGGATATACAGTCAAAAAGTTTTCTGGACTGTGGTTTTTTCATCATTAAGTAAAGAGTTATATGACTGAATGGTGCAGAGGGCTGAAAGTCTACCGGTCATGATTGTGCAAGCACTCTACTGAATTGTCTCTCTGAGTTCACAAACGGAATAATTCTGACACCTTATGGATCAGTTTGTTAGAAGTTCTTATCCATTCAAGATCTGGATGAGAATTTTTTAACACAAACCGAATATATTGTCCTACTTTGGTTTCAGTTTAACTACATGTACTCTGCTAAATTTTAACATGAAATCTGGAATTGTAGGTTCAAATCAAGGTAGAGCCATGTGACTATAATGAAGTTTCTGCAACTTGCATTGTCCACCCTATTCTTAAAGAGAAACCAATTACCTTTGCAATTGCTAGTTAACAGTTCATAAAAGTAAATCACAGGCAAATCTGTGAACCCAGAATTCATATGCTTAGTTCTTAATCTTGTACTTTTTATTCAGCAGCTCAGTTTGGCCCAATATACCAACCCTCTCTTATATTTGTACTCACTCATTCTGTTTTAAGCAATTTGATGTCTTTGTTGGTGGTAAAAGTGGCAGCTCTTTCTGACTGTAGTGTACCTATTTATCCTTTCTGCTGCCATTCATGTGGATCCCAAGCCCTCAAAAAGAAGGATTTAGGAATGTGTCATAAGAGGTCAAAGCTGCAGACAGAACCCTGTGTGGCAACACTATGTTTATAAACTGTGAAGTTATTATTTTCTCCCAAAGACACTTGGCTGCTATTGCCATTTAATGACACAGCAACAAAGAGCTCACTTTTCCACAAAAGTTAAGATATCATTATTTTCTGTCTTTTACCTCTCTTGAATTTAAGAGAGACAATTGAGCTTCCTCTTACACACTCATTTGATAGCCAATGAATAGCCTTAAAAATAGAATCCAAATGCAAAATAAAAGAAATGCACTTGTTAATTTCACTGCCAAGAAGTACAATATTAGTAGTTTTGCATCTTTTTAAGTGTATGTAATAATATATAATAATATAATATGTAATAAAATAATAATAGTAATATATAATAATATAAAATTATCCCAAGTTGTGTTTAAGGCAAAAGAAGATTGTATATGTCTGTCCTGTCTTCTAGAAGCTAATTCACCATTTTGAACATTAAGATCCACTAATTTATTCATTCTTAGTTATTTCTTATTTCTCCTTTTTTAAAAGATTTTTTGTTGTTGTTGTTAAAAAGGCAGATCAACAGAGAGGAGGAGATGCAAAGGGAAAGATGTTCCACCTGCTGGCTCACTCCTCAAGTGGCCACAATAGTCAGATTTGAGCTGATCCGAACCTAGGAGCCAGGAGTTTCTATCGGGTCTCCCGTGCAGGTGCAGGGTCCTAAGGCCCTGGGCCATCCTCCATTGCCCTCCAACTCAGCCCCTCGCCCAGGGCAGAAGCAGGGAGCTGGAAGGGAAGTGGAGCAGGCTGGGTAACGAACCGGAACCCATATGGGATACTGGAGCATGCAAGACTAGGATTTTAGCCACTGTTCCATTGTTATTGCAGATGATGTCTTTCAATTCTGAGATATTTTCCTTCTGCTTCAGTCATTTTATTGTTGAGGCCTTTCATTGAATTTTTAACTTGCTGTATTGTGTCCTTCATTTTTAATAATTTTTGGCTTGATTTTATCTCAATGTTGCTATATCCTATGTAACATATTCCTTAAATTCCTTGAACTTCTGTATGTGCTTCTCATTGTTTTTAATGAACATTATAACAATGTTTAAAATATTCTTTATCCCCCAGTTTCTTGATATTTTCCTCAGCTAACTCTGATGCTGACAAAGGCTTTTGCTCTTATGCTGGGGA
Source organism: Ochotona princeps (assembly GCF_030435755.1). Taxonomy (NCBI): domain Eukaryota; kingdom Metazoa; phylum Chordata; class Mammalia; order Lagomorpha; family Ochotonidae; genus Ochotona; species Ochotona princeps. The sequence continues at coordinate 68,373,404 of NC_080834.1, forward strand.
GGAATCAGTAACCTCATGTTGCCTCTGTCTCTTCTTTTTCTCTTGGTCATTGCAACTCTGATTAGCAGATTCTTCCCTTTGGGATAGTTTTTAAGATTTATTGTCCACAGATCTACAGGTCAAATTTACTGATATATTTCAGGGCCTTGTTTTTTCTTTGCTGTCACTCCTGCCACTCCCTCCAGCGAGTTTCAGTCTAGGACTCCTGTGCTATGCTTCTACTATGGTCTCCACAGCCCTAACTCCCAGCTCACCACTATCTACCCCCATGATACCATGCAGTGGCCACACCATTGCCTGCTCAGCCTTTCTCCTGCTGCAGGTTCCAACAATATCTGGGATGAGAGAGTCACCACTATGACTTTAACCTCAACCACAGGGTTGCCAGTGGTGCCTGTTGAATGAATTTTTTTCTTTTCTCTTCTTTCCAGAAACTGCTGGCAATTGGGTTTGGAAGCAACCTGAACTTATTTTGCATAGAACCCATGGGATGTCAAGTCAGTACTGTTTTTCCAATGAGACCAATGCAACGTATTGAGCCAGAGGTGAATTCTCTCCTGGCTTACTGTATGATAGCTCAGCTCATGTTGTCCATCTCCCAAAAGCCTTTGCCTCTGGCCCTGGCACGGTAGTTTAGTGGCTAAAGTCTTCACCTTGCATGCACCAGGATCCCATATGGGTGGGTGGTTCTAATCCCAGCCATGTCACTTCTCATCCAGATCCCTGCTTGTGACCTGGGAAAGCAGTCGAGGATAGCCCAAAGCCTTGGGACCCTGCACCCACATGAGAGACCCAGAAGAGGTTCAAGGCTCCTGGCCTCGGATCGGGGCAGCTCCAGTTGTTGCAGTCGCTTGGGGAGTGAATCATCAGGCGGAAGATCTTCCTCTCTGTCTCTCCTCCTCTCCGAATATCTGACTTTCCATTAAAAATAAAATAAATCTAAAAAAAAGCCTTTGCCTCAGTGTACAAAATGATAGCAAATGTGGCATTGGTGGAAATCTGGACCATTAAATCCACCCTGTCCCCACACCTGATGGTTTGGGCTCTGCCACTCAGCTTCTGCTTGTGGTTGGATTAAACAAATTATCAGGACCAGCAATTTTAAGGCTAGGTTTACCTCCTGAGTTCCCTGGTGAACTCCTGTTCCCACCTGGTTGCCAGTAGAGCTCTTTTTGTAAAAACAGCTGACCTTTAGGTCTGGGGACAACCTAGACTTATTTTAGATGGAACCTATGGGATACCAAGTCAATATTATTTTCCTTGTTGAATCAATCAATGACATGCATTGAGCTAAAGGTGAGTTCTATCCTAGGTTACTGCATACACAGCTACAGAACTTTTGCCACAGCAATCAAATGGTACCCAATGTACCATTTGATGGGTGTCTGGGCCATGAAATCCATCCTGTTCGTACACCCAACTGCTAGGGCTCTACCACTCTGCTTCTGCTTATGGTTAGATTTTTTAAAAATCAGCAGGACCTGCAGTTCAACTCCTGAATTCCCAATAATCTCTTTTTCCCACTTGGCCACTGCTAGAGCTCTGACCGCTGCTCGGGTATCTGTTCACGGCAGATCTGCTCCACTGCCTCTACTGCTCCCCTGTGTGCACGGGTCTCCAGGTGTCCCTCTGTCATTAACCTGTCCTGCTTTCCAGATCAGGCCCTCTTCTCAACTGATCCTTCTCCATTCATTTTAACCTGTCCTAACCCTCTTCTGCCATCTTGCTCTCCTTAGTCAGTCAATTTCACCTTTGTGGATAAATGATTGCATAACTCCCCACAGTTTTGAATTGCTGTAAAACTGAATGATGTGACATCATTAGAAGGTTGTGAATATTCCTGCAGTCATTTAGGAAAACAATGCAATGACCTGGGGGTTAAGACACCTGCATCCTATCCTGAAGTACCTGGGTTTGATTCCTGGTTCTAATCCATAGCTCCAGCTTCCCACTACTGCAGACTCCTTGTGGCAGAGTGATGCCATGATGGCTGAAGTAACTGGACTGCTACCATGCTCTTAGGAGACTGGTGTTTTAGTTTTCTGCTCTCCAGCCTGGCTCAGGTCCAGTCATTGTAAGTCATTGTGAGGCTCTTTCTCTCTCCCCCAAGCCCATCTTCCTCAATATTCTCATTCTCATTCATTCATTCTCTCTCTCTCTCTCTCTCTCTCTCTCTCTCTCTCTCTCTCCCGCCCACATCCCCAAATCTCATAAATAAAATCTTTTTAAAATGCAAAGAAATACTTCATAAAATGCCCTTAGCCCATTCAACACTATAAACTTTAAAATATTCAGGGGGTGTAGTTGGCCTCATTCTCAAATGAGAATTACAACTAAGGAATCAATTACCTTTTTGAGGCCAATGATAGGTTTGCAAGAGCAGAGCCAGGAATAATCTTGTAAAATGGATAACTGCCAACAGAAATAGAATGCCTATAAACATAAAATAAATCAATTTTAAAGAGAGGAGTAAGAAGAGGAAATGGCATCTTTCTTTTTATGTCATCAATTAGACATTGATTTATATTCACATTTCAATTCTATGCCCAGAGGTTACTACTTTAAGGGAGAATTATGTGCTTTGCAGAATTTTTCCATTGCATTCCAAAGGCTATAGTTGGTTTGGTTTTATTTAGATGAACTTACACAAAGAAGAACCCTTAAATTGAGAAGTTAGCTGTGTAACTCAGTGGCTGTAGGATTACCCTTGGGGACTAGCCATCTCTGGGTTGCTTTCATGCTACCATTTCTAGTCCTCACTACCCAGACTCAGTGACCTGCTGCTCTAATGACCTGCTGCTGCAGAGCCTGGGCAGCACAGGGCAGGGTTCTTGTATCTCAGGAGACATTGAAACCTGGAGCAGGAAAGTGTCTCATGGTGAAGCCACTCTGGTTCACTATGCTTGTCCCTTTTCCTGTCATGGACTCTTCTTTCCAAGATACTGATTTGGATTTTGGTGTTTCTGTGTTGGAATCCCCACTGTAGCAGTTTCTGGCTCTCATTGTCTGAACTTCAGAAAGACAACCTTAGCTTTCATTCTGACTTATAAAATGGACTTATAAAGTATTCTATACCTCAGTTACTAGATTTCCTGAGTTCTCAACTTTTCAATCCATAAACTTGCCCACGACTGTCTCAGCTTCTGACCAGTATGGTTGACGGGGAAAACATTTCCATAAACTCTCCAGATTTTTATTATCCCTTGCTCTCCTATATAACCATATCCAGGAATTATTGAGATGAAATCCTAAGCAAACAGGTTTATTTCATAAAACAAGTCACTTATATTTTTTTTCATTTTATTTAAAAGAAAGAAAAAAACCCATCCACTGGCTTACTTTCCAAGGGACCCACTACATCGAGGGCTGGGCCAGGCAAAAGGAAAAAGCTAGAAATCAAGTCAAGCCTCCCACATGGGTAGCAGAACTACTTGAGCCATCACCTGATGCCTTCAAGGACTCAACCACTGGAGAACCCTTTACATGCTGAACATTAACAGGAAACTGCAGCTGGAAGTAGAGCTGGGACTCATACATTGGCAGTCTGATATGTAATGTGGCATCCCAAGCAATAGCTCAACTGCTGTGCCAAATTCCCACCTGTACTTTCATGTTTTGATTAACCAAATTATGTAAATTACTCTAAATTTCTCAAAATCAGGTAAAATAGCAATAAAGTAAATCCACTTAGCTATCAACAAGATATGGATAGGAGAGGATTTCCTATTATCATATTTCCCAATAATTTCATTTTCATATACGATAGCCATATATGCAACAGACCAAATGTGAAAAAAAATAGTTTCCTTATTAAAAAGAATTGTGCCTTGGGGAATGTAAATTCAATGTTAATAATCACATAGCTACCAATCAAACTTATTTAGTATTCATTTGAATGAGAATTTCTAGCATCTGGGCAAGGAGAAAAAATGTAGTATTTTTCATCTGCCACATTTCTACTGGCTGCTATAACAACAGATTATATTTTTCAGCTTCTATTTACACTCACTTGTCCCAGCGTGCTCTCTTGTCCACTTGGCACCAGGTTGTACAACCTCAGACACAAGCCTTTAGTGAAGGTAATGACTTTGAAACTCAGACACTGAGCTCACATAGTAACCATGAGTACACATGGGTCACTATGGACAGAAGAGAAATGAATGCCAGAGGTAGACGCCATTAGCAAATCCAAACAGGCAGACAAACAAGAGGTTACACCAAGGAGAAGGACAAAATGGATTAACCTGGGAAACCTGCCATCCCTGGGTTGCCTTCACACTACCACTGCTAGAGATGCTGCACAAAAATACCTCCCTCCCCTGGAAGTGGCTAAAACAGGAGCTAGCCGGTGAGCTTTTGAGTTCTATATTATCCTGGTTTAGGTTCTGGAATGTAGATTAATACTAGAGAACACAGTGTTACATGACCACTACTGTTAGGTACAATTGTGTGTTCTGGTCTTCTAGATAATAAATTGAACTTGTATTAGGAACGTTCTCAAGACATTTGACTTCTTGCTTCTACTATTAAGGCAGTTTCATCAGCTGGGAGTATATATTATTTTCTCCTCCTTAAATCAGTAAACAGATTGAGAGGTTAAAAAAAAACTTTATGATCAAGTTTGCCTAAATTAGCAGTAAAAGATGAGCTCAACAATTTAACAAAACTGGGAATAAAATGTTCTAAGCCAAATATATAGAAACACTAGAGCAAGTAAATTGCAAGTAAGCATGTGTGTCTCTTCAAAAAGCCACATAACCATTTCATCTTTCCCCAGAGAGTTCTGGAACAGAATAAGAGTGTCACTTGCATAGTTAAGACATCCCAGTGAGGGTTAAAATGGTGTCCTGATACCAATCTGTCCATGCAAACTATTATGGCAATAGGACAGGACAGAAGTAAGAATAAGGGATTGTCATCATTCAGGTTTGTTCCCAACTAGATAGATAGATAGATAGATAGATAGATAGATAGATAGATAGATAGATACACACACTACATACTGCTCATCTCGAACTCCTACTCCTCCCTAGAGTTGAGCAAAAACTAGGAAGAATCACATGATTGTATAGAAATTTTGAAACTATCAATTTTGTATTTTTAAATCTAAATCAATTTGACTACTCAAAATAGAAAAATGTCTAAACCTGGTTATTAATGGAAAGTCCATTTAGGCTTGTAGTTTTGCCCATTCCGAGTTAAATTCTGACTTTGAAATATCACTGGCAAATCTGAAAGTAAAATAAGGAAAAGTGAAGCAATGGAAATTCTTCCCTGGCTACAGTATTGTACAGAGGTACTTCCAATCCTCAACATGTGTTTTAAAGCTTTCTTTTATGAGAATTAAAGACAATTCCACTACTGTGTCATGGACATCACTTCATATGGAAAACAAATTTCTTCAAAATTAATTTACCTTTACATTTACATTTTAAAAGAAGAAACCAGTATCTTAAAGGGGCAATTCCAACCTGACAATTTTCTTATTCATATAATTGGAACAACTCATTAAACTCATTTTCCTGGTAGAAACTGCAGTGTGGATTATGGACCCGTTATTTACTTAAAATAAAACAGTCACAGCATGGTAGAATGAAATCTTGATGTCCACTTTATTCATAGTCTTTCAAACTCAAATAACATACAAACAAAATAGGTTAAAAAAATTTCTACAGCAAATTCTCCCATTTGCATTAAATAAGGCACTCAGATATCAGAAAATAAACTTTGGGCAGAAAAACATTTCTCATAAGCTTGCTACACAATACCTTAAAAAGTGGAATAGTGGAGTTCATACTAAAATATTTCTCAATCAATTGTCCCTAGAAAACCAATAGAAATTAAATATCTTCTCTCAAATAAGTACAATTTAGTTTTTCTCTAAACTATGAAAAACTTCTGATCTATTTTATTTTTCTGGACCTTCCCCATGGAAGCAATTTATTATTAGTAGTATTAGTATTAGTATTAGTATTACTATTAGTATTAGTATTACTATTAGTATTAGTATTAGTATTATTAGAGAGACAGAGAGCTGCCAGTCATTCACTGGTCTGTTCTCCAAAGGATCTAAATGGTTGGTACCAGGCAAGGCTGAAAACCAGGAGCCAGAAGCACTCCAAGTTTCTAATACGGGTGGCAGGAACCCATTTTTTTTGAGCCATCTGCTTCCCTGGGTCTGCAACAACAGGAAGTTGGGATGGGAGCCAGAGCTGGTCAATCGCCCTCAGATAATTCAGTGTGAGGTGCCGGCATCTTAACTACTAAAACCAACACCAACTCTACCAATAGCAGTTTAAAATAGGAATTAAAAACCAGCTTTTTTCTTCATTATGGACAACAGTTGCTTTGTCATCACATGAACCTTCAGTGGTTTCAGCAGTGTCATCCTCATTGAGCATTTTGCCCATTATCTAACATGTTGTCTAGGAGCAAAAGACCAGCTCACCGACATCACATGAGGGCCATGAAGCCTTCTCTTTTCAAAACCTCTCCACTCAACCACCAGAATACCAGTCATTACATGAGGACTTTCACACAAAGCAAAAAGTCAAACAATGTACAGCTAATGGTAAATCTTAGAAAACTGATAAGAAAAATAACAAAGTCAGTCATTACTATAAGCAAGACAATTAATTAATTAATTAAGGCAATTCATCACTAATCCACTGTTGGCATGAATGTGAACTAGTAAAATCACTATGGAGGACAGTTTGGAAAATCCTCAGTGATCTATCATATGTCCCAACCATCCCACTCCTGGGAATTTACCAAAACAAAATGAAATCAGCATATGGAAGGTTTATTTATACACCCAAGTTAATTGCCATCAAATTCTGAATGGCTAAAATATGGAATCAACCCAATTGCTCATCAATGGATGACTGGGTAGAGAAAACATGATCTATATACATTAGCAATACTACTCAGCCCCTAAAAAGAATAAAATCTTTTTTTGCAACAAAATAAATGTAACTGGAAACCATTATTCTTAATGAAATAAGTAAAGTAGAAAACAACAGCACAATCTACAATAGCAAAGACATGGAAACAACCCAGATGCCTGTCAAAAGAAAAGTGGATAAAGAAACTATGGTACATCTACTCCATAGAATACTATTCAGCCATTAAAAAGTATGAAATTCTACCGTTTGCAACCAAATGGTCCCAACTAGAGACCATTATGCTTAGTGAAATAAGTCAATCCCAAAGGACAAATATCATATGTTCTCTCTGATATAAGTCAACCTTCATGCAAAATATAAGATCAATAGCCCTTCAGTACTGTTTTGCTGCAACTTGTGGGTCTTGATATTTTTGTTTTTATTTTCATTTCTTCAAAATAATTGCTTTTCTATTATTAAATTCTTCACTAACTCTTAGGTCGTTTAGTAGCATTGTTTTCTCCAAAAATGTTTTTTATTTTCTTTTTCATTTCTTCAGCAACACATGGTTAATTCTGTAGCATGTTATTTAACTTCATGTGGTTGTAATTTTTAAATGTTCTTTCTGTTATTGATTTTGTTTTGTGGCTTTTCATTTAGAGGAGTGTATGGTGCCTGTGTAATAGAGACTGTCATATCAAATGTTAAGATACAAATATAATATGCATCTCTACTTCTAGATCAAATATGGACTCCCAATGAAACTGCTAAATATATCTTGACAATAGAATGCTGGACTATCTGCTATTGTCCATACCCACAATGTCAGGATAAACATAAACAGCAGAATGGACTTATGACTGCTTATGAAGGACTATACAATTGTAATAATAGAGAGGAAATGAGTGAGGGGAGAGGAAATTTGAGGAGGGGGTAAGGAAAATCCCAGAGCCTATGGAATTGTATCATAAAATTTAAAAAATAAAATGAAATAGTAACAAAAAAAGAAAAATAGAAAACAGAAAAATATCGTATATTTTCCCTGATCTGTGGTAATTAATACAGAGAATAGAAAAAAATTGTAGTCTAGATGTGTAAGACTGACAATTCGAGAACTAAATTTAAACAGCTTTGTGTATAATCTTGAGGAAAATTGGGGTTTTAGTTCTACTTTCTAATTGTTAGATTCTTTATCTAAAAGAGTATTAAGCCAGTAATTGAGAAGTGAAATGAAAATTTACCATTGTAAAAACTTTGGGGGAGAAAAAGTAGGATAGGAGGAAACCAGGCAAGAGCAAAGGTAGGGCAGGAAGTAACACTATGCTCCTAAAACTGTACTATGAAATATGAAATATGAAATATGTGAAATTTGCACACTTCAAATGAATAAAAGAATTTTAAGGAAAAAGTTAAATTCTACCATTTGCAGGAAAATGAATGCAACTGTAGAACAATGTGCTGAGTGAAACAAACCAGACCCAGAAAGACAAATACCTCTTGGTATTCCTTATTTGTGGGAGCAAAATTTAAAACACACACACACAAAAAATGTCAGTGTGTATCAGCATTGCTACAAACACAGTGTTGTAAAGTTTATTTTATACCTTTGCCAAACAAGTGATTAAGAATTGTACACTATGATCATTTTAATGACATGTGATTACTTTAAATTTACTATAAATAGATGAAATGGTCATCTTTTCTTCCAATCACTGTTTATGTTTATTGCCTATATACCCACTAACCTAGGGTTCATTTGCTTCGTATTTGCTAAGCTTACTTAGCAAAGTGTGTTAGGCCTTTTTATTACAATGTAAATTCAAAATATGTTACTTAAAGTCTAAAATAGGACACCAAAAAAGGAGAAAGAAAAATGGTGGAAGGGAGGGAGAAAAGAGGAAGAGATTAACATAATATATATGCTGTTAGGTTCTTATAAAATTGTTACTAGTTGGTGGTCCATGTGCTTCATGAATTATTAAGAGTAAGACAGATGTGAACGTATGGATATGACCTTTTGAAACAGTTACATTTGGGGCCAGCATGATAGCCTAGTGGCTAAAGTCCTCACCTTGCACACATCAGTATCCCATATGGGCACTGGTTCTAATCCCGGCGGTCCTGCTTCCCATCCAGCTCCCTGCTGTGGCCTGGGAAAGCAGTTGAGGACAGCCCAAGCCCTTAGGACCCTGCACCCACATGAGAGACCTGAAAGAGGTTTCTGGCTTCAGATCAGTTCAGCTCCAGCCATTGCAGCTACTTGGGAAGTGAATCAGCAAAAGGAAGATCTTCCTGTCTCTCCTCCTCTCTGTGTATCTGTCTTTCCAATAAATAAATCTATTTAAAAAACAGTTACATTTAAATTGCTATAAACCATTTCTCGTAGGGCTGGCATTGTGGTACAGCAGGTTAAATCATCTGGCATCCTATACAGGCTCCAGTTCCAATCTAGGTTCTTATTAACAAGCCTAGGAAAGCAGGGGAAGATGACTCAAGTGCTTTGACCCCAGATACATCCAGGCTATTGGCTTCTGTCTGACACAGGCTACTTATTTGATGAATGAACCAGTAGATGGAAGATCTCTTTCTTCTCTCTCTCTCTCTCTCTCTCTCTCTCTCTCTCTCTCTCTCTCTCTCTTGCTCTTTCCCTCCCTCCCTCTCTCATGTCTGTGTGTAATTCTGCCTTTCAAATAAGTAATTTTTACAATTTTAAGTTGAACAGATTTTATACATTCCATATGTACAGTTTAAGAAGATAATCACATTTCTCTCACTCCGCTGCTTCCCCACAATACTCCTCCCTCCCTTCCTTATCTTCAACAGGATTTGCAGAGTCATAATTTTAAGCCACTCTATATTCACAAGCTGTCGCTAATTATATTCAACAAGTAAAAAGTAAAAAGATCACACTGGAATTTAAAGATAGGATAAAAATTACAATTTAATACCCAAGTAACCATTTAAAACCAGATTTTATGTTTTTATTGGAAAAGAAGATTTACAGAGAAGGAGACAGAAAGAAGGATCTTTCATCCACTGTTCACTACCCAATGGCTTTAACAGCTGAAGCTGAGTCGATCCAAAGCCAGGAGGCAGTGGCTTCTTCTGGGTCTCCCACATGGGTGAAGAGTCCCAACCAAGACTTTGGGTCATCCTCTACTGCTTTCCCAGGTCATAACCAGAGAACTGGATGGAACCATAAGAGATGCTGGTGCTTACTGACAGATGATTAGGAAATTGAACCACCTTACTAGCACCCCAAAGTGACCACTGCAATTTTACACTTTTTTGTGTGTTTTAATTCCCCATAAACAGATGACTGGATCAAGAAAATATGACATATACATAGTATGAAACACTATTCGACCATAAAAGGAATTAAATCCTGTCTTTGCAACATATGGACACAAATGGAGACCATTACACTCAGTGAAATAAGCCAGGCTCAAAAAAGACACATGTTCTCTGATATATGGTAAATAATGTAAATATCTGAATTTTAAAGTAGTGAGTAAGCCACTCATTGTTTCACCTAATTAGTTCCTAGAATCCTCAGTTGTGATTGCTTTTTAGTCTTTAGCCTAAGATCAAGTGTAGAAATCAATAGTGGGAAGTCAATTCTTTAAATAATGACAACACAGTCTTAATAAAGAATGGTAGCAGGTATTTGGCATAGAAAAAGAAATGAAATAAGTATTTTGAGGTTTTGAGAAGTTTCTGAGGTTTACTGAAAGTCTATTCACCAAAAAATTGCATATTTTCCCCCCCAAAAATTGTCATAGTAAAAAGCAATATCAGCAAATTATTTTCATTTTGGAAAATGAATTATTTCCAAAAAGCCTACGTACAGTTTGGTATTAGTGGGAAAAGACTGATGCCTTAACATTACTATATTGACATGGATTAATGCATTCTGTTACACAAGATATGTATCTTTAGGTGCGATGAAAATTTGAAGTCCAGTAATGGAGTACAGCCTATCAACTATAGCTCAAATGGAAACATATATTAAGCAGGATGAGAAAGTAGATGGGCATTGTGAGGGCATGAGCTAAGAGTGATTAAGGCTTGCCCCAAATCAGACTTCTTAAGGACAGGGTGAGGGACAGGGGCTGAAATGTAGTAAGCCAAGCCTCAGCCTGAGCCTGCTGCATTGGACAACATCCCTTTGGGGCACTGAGTCCTGCCCATCTGCTCCACTTCTGATCCAGCCGCCTGCTTCTGGTCTGGGAAGGAAACAGAGACCAAGACCTTGAGCCCTTGTACCCACAAGGGTGACCCAGAGGAAGTTCCTGGCTACTGGCTTCAGACAGGCTCAACTCTAGCCAATACAACCTTTGGGAGTGAACCATTGGATAGAACTTTCTGTCTTTCCTTCTCTCCATAAACCTGCCTTTCAAACAAAATAAATGATTTTTAAAAAGGGTTATTACTAATGGTTTCTCCTAAAATTAGATCACTAATTAGTCAATCAACAGATTTTTATTAGGCATCTTTTTCCTACTTTGTGGTTTTATAATACAGTCTTTGAAGCAAAATCAACCCCCCCCCATTTTTCTAAGATGGGCATATTTCTTCACATCCTGTTGCCAGGAATACATAGAGGAAACACAGAAAGGAAAAAGCTATTGGGAATTGGCCTGCTTACATAACTGGCAGCTTCCTTTCCTACTGTCTCTCCCATGTAAGATTGCCTTGGTTTCTTTGCCATGTTTATGTGTTCTCTGTTCTCTTTTTACAGCATTAATTTCTGCTCTCCTTACAAAATAGCTCGTGCTAGGCCTGGTGCAATGGCTCAGTGGATAAATCCTTGCCTTGCAAGAGCTGGGAACCCCATATGGACACTGGTTTATGTCCCAGCTGCTCCACTTCCCATCCAGCTCCCCGCTTATGACCTGGGAAAGCAGCAGAGGACTGCCCAAAGCCTTGGGACCCTGCACACATGTAGGAGACCTAGAAGAAGCTCCTTGATGCTGGCCTTGGATTGGTTCAGCTTGGCCATTGTAGCCACCTGGGGAGTGAACCAGCAGATGGAAGATCTTTCTGTCTCTCCTCTCTGTAAACCTGCCTTTCCAATAAAACTTTTAAAACTTAAAAATAAAAAAAGATGGCTGGTGCTATCTCATCTAATCTTTCTTAAATTTCAGGTTTTTTTCCATACCTGTTTTGTGCAGATGAAGAAAACAATTGAATCTTCTAAATTTAAAAGAAAGGACACATAATGACTCAGCATCATCAAGTATAAATAAAATTTGAGGCAACAATTGGGCTCAAAAATTCTTCCCCAGTTTTATTTATCTTCACTACTGAACAGTGAAACAAAGAATAATCACTCTCACATCACACTCACACAGCACATATTTCAAATGGTAATTATAATTTAACTATTACAAATATTCACAGTATTTCTTCAAATTGACAAAAAGAATGTAGACAGTTCCTTGAAAGAGATGTTTATTGCTAATGAAAACTTTCACAATTATATACAGAATAAATGTGCTTCAATATGCATGAAGACTTTAAAAGTTTTATTTATAATTAGCTAGTATTGGGAGTAGAAAATTTGAAGAAAACATACAATAACATGAATTTATTTGATCCATACCTTGGAAAAATTTTATTACAAACAAAATTATGAACAGAAATTTTTCATTATACATGCTCTGTATTGAACAAATATTAGAGTGTGCATAATATTATTCAAGAATCATCACATAAATCTGATATATAAACAATCATGTCTGCTTTCTTTGTGACAGCCATTTACCTCCTACATATTTCTATAAACACTAAAAAAAGCAATTCAATATTTGAGAATTTTTTAAAGATTTATTTATTTTTATTGCAAAGTCAGATATACAGAGAGGAAGAGAGACAAAGAGGAAGATCTTCTGTCCGATGATTCACTCCCTAAGTGATTGCAACAGCTGGTGCTATGCCGATTCAAAGCCAGGAGCCTGGAACTTCGTCCAGGTCTCCCATGTGGGTGAAGGGTCCCAAGACTTTAAGCTGTCCTCGACTGCTTTTGCAAGCCACAAGCAGGGAACTGGATGGGAAGTGGAGCTGCTGGGGTTAGAATCGGCACCCATATAGGTTCCCAGCATGTTCAAGGCAGGACTTTAGCCACTAGGCCACCGTGCTGGGCCCAAGAATTGTTTTTAAAAGGAATGAGCAATCCTTTAATCTGGAGTGTAGCAATAGACATGCAATTCAGGGTTTAAGTGGTGTAGATTTCACAAAAAAGATGAGTCAAGGAAGTTTCCTAGGCAAATTTTTTACTTCATCAATTACATTATAATATCTTCCCATCTTCCTACCTCTAGTCAAGCCCTTGGTGGAAATTAATGCAAACAAGGACTTTAGTACTGTGACGATCCCATCAGATTTTTTTCTCTGCATTTATTGCCCACTTGGGAGAAGAATGAACTAGAATCCTGACTCATTGCAGCTGAATTGTAAATGAGGAAGGACAGCCCCACCCTTGCCTACTGGGAATTGTCAGAAACATTTGGGGAAATAGAGTGGCCTATATTTTTGTTGGCTAAAACATCTCAATTTTGTAAAGATAAGTTATTCTCCTAAATCAGCTGTCTCCTTATTAAATAAATATGTTGTTTTATCTTCCCATTGCAAAACGAAGATTCAAATCAAGAGCACACAAATGTTAAAGTACCCATTGTTGAAAATATTAGCATGACCCAAAAGTACATCTGCCTAAAAATCATGAAATGAGAGGCAAACTTACAAAATAAGCATGCAAATCTTTAACTAGTTCATGTATTATATTTGAGTCAATATATTTTTAGAGTCTACAAAGAATACTTGTGTATTTTCCATCAATTTGTCAAGAGTAATACTGTACGACAAAGAAAACAGAGGCAGCTTGGATAAAGAGCCAATCAAGATGACCAGTTACTAAAGAATTTAAAATAGAGGTGAGAACAAAACTATAATCAGATAAAAATCTTCACTTGGTATATTATTTTAGTAAATGGGACCCTAGGCCACAGAAATGTAAAAAGAAAAACAATACTTACACACTGCAATGATGGGAATGGAACCCTATCTAGCAGATAACTTCGCCTTTATCCAAAGCCCACTAAAATTAATCATATTTGCATCTCAATTACAAAGGCTACATTTACAATATTTCCCAGCACCTTATAACTATAAAAGGTATTTACCACACACTTTTAGTACTAACTATATCTTACGGCTTTGAGACAAAGTGATAGTCTTATTGAATATTATATTGCAAGGTTAAGGGGAATGTTGTAATATTCAGAACATTACATTTCTCAATCAGCCTTAACTTAAAACTGTTCAATAAATACACGTCACCAAATTACCTTGGTGAGTGTTCTTCTTAAAGGATCCCTAGTGGTAGCTTTCCTGTCAGCCTGACAGTTTTGTTGGTTCTTTATTTGTACACAAGTGGATCTTCACTACTTCGATTCTTCAATCCTTACCATTATAGTTCAGCTACAGAAAAGAGATTCTATTACTGAATCGTGACCCCTGATTTTTTTCTGGTTTTTTTTTCAGTTATTTTCCTGATGCTGTAGGAATTCTCTCACTCTTAGATTTGAGTAGTATGAGACAGACCTTCATGTAAAGGTAAGCAATTTGTTTTTGCAAGAAAAGGTCATGTAAAAAGAAATCAGACATGGTGACATGTGTCAGAATTCCCAAATTGCCACTTCATTGTTCGGCTCCTGGAAAACAATTCTCCTTTGTCTCAGCTTGTGCTCCTAAGTGTACCATATGATTATCTGCTATAGAAAATGTCTATGTCCAACGAGAATTCTTTTAGAAAGCCTCCATTCAGAAGACTGCATTCTAGGGTTAATCTAAGACAAAAGATATTTTGGCCAACACAAACAAGATTAGGAAAACAGTTTAAAAATCATAAGCAGATGGTAAATGCTTGCAATGAAAGAATCTCAACTGAACTTGAACTGTGGTAATGCAACAAGGTGGAGGAATCCACCATGGGGGAAGGGTTTGGGGAGGGGTGGGGAGAATCCCAGTGCCTATGGAACTGTGTCACATAATCCAATGTAATCAATAAAAAAAACATAAGCAGAAATCTTTGAAATATCTACAAATAAAGTGTTTAGTAGTGGCAAACATTATTAACATTTTGACGGTCTAAAGAAAATTGCCAATTATTTTTCAAATGGGTCAATAGAAAATGTCCCCGAAAGTGGCTTGACTATGTTGAACCTATAAATGACTCACTATGTGAGTACTGAATAAAGGAATACTGAGCTAAGGAGTTACCTACTTAACTACACACATGTGCACACATGCACACACACACATTTACTCATATGTGGTTTGCTGAATGATGTCTAGATGTCTTCAACGTTTTCACTGTCTTTAATGTGGCCTGTACCCAGCAAACGGAAGATCTTTCTGTCTCTCCTTTCTTTATAAATCTTTCAAATAAAAATTTTAAAAATCTTCAAAAAAAACTAGGAAAAAAGAAGAAAATTTTCACTTTCAGTCAAAATGAATGCAAGGTATAAATGGTTCCTATTTATATCATTCCTAAAGATTTTAACTGCAATAAATGTCTTGATCTATTTTGTGTATGAATTGATTAGATAGGAGGTCTAACACAAATGATCTAAATTATGTGAGTTAATTTATACTATTTGATATTAATTTATACTATTTGATATTTTCTGCATTAGTACTCCAGGTGTTAGAGAAATTCAGGATTTGCCAAAAAATAAGTTAGTGCTCACTCAGCGCCCTGTCAATCAGCAAAGTAAGACTTCTCAGCACTGTGGCATTGATCCACTCCCTCCCAGCCCAGGTGACTACAATTGTAGTCTAAGTGAATCTCCCAAACTACACAAATGAGGGTATTTCCAAAAGTTCATGCAAATGCATGTTATAAAAAAAAAAAAGAGCTATGCCTAGCCTTCAAAAATTTTTGCACTGAAACATCTTTTAATTCCATTTTATGTAATCTTCTAAAAAGTCTTATATGTATTACTATTGAAAACTTGAAAAAAACAATACCAACATGCTTAACAATAATGTAGTCTTCACCATTATGCTCAGGAAATTCAAAATCTTTATAGTTAATAAAATGTAGCCTAATTCTATAATACAGCAATCAAAAACCTCCTGGGGGGTTGGTTTTAAAAATAAAACTTAAACATCTATATAGCTGAGTACCTGGCTACATAAACTATATTAAGATTGCTTCAAAGGCTTCCCCCGTCCCAGCTGACAATAAGAAATAATAAAATGAAATATTGGCTTACTACTAATTCTCCTTCATCATCTCACCTTATTTTCCTGCTGGACAAGTTGAGGCACAGTTCTGAGAGACACCCGTAGAGATTCAGAAGTCAACAACAAATGCAACCAGAACGCCAAGATCTGCTTTTTCTTTGCGAAATAGTTCCCAGAACTCACATAGTCTTAAATTTCTTTAAGCATAGCTTTTGTCTTCGTACAACTAAAAACTGCCACTCCTGTTACTACATTCTGAAATTTGTACTGGAAAAAAAGTATACTTTCATATTTAACTTCTATTCACTAAGGTAAAAGTCTTCTTTCAACACAGGATTTAAAATCCATGTTAATTATATGAAATGGGTAACAAGTGATCCCCATCTTCTCCAGGCTTCTAATCACGGGATATGGTTAAAGCTCTTCCCTGCCATGAAAAAGAGAGCAATTTATTGAAGCTATAAGAACACAGTGAGATTCATTTTTGTTGCAAGACATTTGATAGCGAAGCTATAATCCTAAAATCATTAATAATTACTAACTTATATTTTATAGATGAAAGCTGTCCTTTTTGCTTTGCTAACTTAAAAAAAATCCATTCTGTAAACACTGCATACAGAATTGCTTTTATAAAATCCTAAGTCAAGTTTTTAGCGTTTTCTTTGACTACTACCTGGAAGATTTGCAAGCTCTACAACTAAGTGAAGTTGAAAATGCTGTACAAATTATGTACCTAACAGCAGTATCTAAGAATGTCCCTTCTAAGGTTATATTCTATGTTGACTTTCTTTTGATTTATGGGATCTTCTTGTCCAAATCTTCTTGGATTCAAGGTGGGGTTTTTTTGGCATGTTTTAATGCCAGATTGTTCCCTGTAAGGAACTGAAGTGTGTAGTCAATCTACCTATTCCTAATCAGGGCCTCCTGAGACCTTTCTTCAAATGTCTTAACCAGGTGAGACACATTTTTAATTCAGGGGAAACACACAAGTGGTTCTAGGAGGCTTCTGCAGAGTCTTGGCAAAGACAGAAACATTGGGCCATAGGCCATTTGCTAGCCAGAGATGCAGGGATGAGTGAGTGGTCCTGGCAACACTGCTAAGATAACACTCAGCAAGGTAGGCAGTACCTACTGGGAGCCAACTCATATGTTCAGAGATTGTTAAAGACATCTCCACTACACAAGAGAAATTAGAATAGCATCCTGCACTGCAGAAACTGGCCTTCTATCTCAGGGGTGCCATGAGTGAAGGGGTTGTTAATCATACAGAAAGGATTTGGAGTAAAGGGACAGGCTGTACTCAGATCCAGGAATGTGACATCCTGACCCTTCATCAATTTCTCTTCCAGATTGTATGATTTTTTTTTTTATTTTTCTTGCTGAAATGCCAGGTAAAGATAGATGCCTGGCTGGCACTTGTACACAGGCAAGCATCTATGTAAGGGAGTAATAGGACCAAATATCAACCACTGAATTATAATCTCATTCATTATAGTCAACTAATGTCCACAATAATCTCTTTGCAAGAATGTTTACTTTGTACCCTATATTTCGTTATGGATCCTGCGGAACAAAGGAGAAAGTTACACTTGCCCAAAATACAAGAAGAAAAAAGCAAATGCAAATACAGAATGAAATTGTAGCACACTTGGTAGAGACAAGTGATGTACACATCAATGAGATATGTGGTTCATATCATACTGAAAGTGTCCGCAAGGCTAAGAAGTAAAACGCTGTGTTCAAATATGTGAGGATTTATGGTTACCCAAATGTTTTTCATAGAAATCATCAACAAAAAGTATCTTACAGCATTTGGTCACTGGTAAGATCTATGATAACAAGAAAATATGAAATACCTCAGGACCTGTAGGCCAAAACTAGATATTGCTATAGTTATAAGTCTCCTCTGATACTTTCTATCAAGATCATCTTACATAAGTCTCTGTGTCTCTCTAAAGCTTACTCTCCTCAGATAACACCCATCTTAAATGGCCATTACGAGGAATAAATGAACAAAGTGATTTGGACATGAGTAAACTTTCAAGATCTCAACGGATGTTGGTTATTGCCAAGATACATGTCATATAAACAGGAATTACATGCTCACACTGGTGGAACTACCCTGAGGCAAACTGTAAAGACCTTGGGCTGGGGAGGGTGGGCTGTTTCTAATACTTACATTTGATGCTCTCTCACAAAAGCTGCAAACTCAGGATCATTGGCATACAGTTCCAACACTCTCATTCTCTCTTGAATTTCCTTTAAAAAGAGGGCACATAGTTTTTTAAAACAAGTTTTGGGATAGGTGTTTGGCATAGCAGTTGATACCCTTTGGGACACCTACTTATCATATTACAGTGTCTAGTTTATATTGTTGTCTACATTTACTAAGATTTAGTTACTAATTTGAAAGTCAGAGCTATGGACAGAGAAGGAGAAACAAAGGGAGAGAAAGAGAGTCTTCTATCCAGGTGGCCACAACAACCAATGCTGGGCCAAACCAAAGTAAAGGACTGGAGCTTAATCCAGGTCTCCCACAGGGTTTCAGGGCTGAAACACTTAGATCATCTTTCACTGTTTTCCTAGCCCATTAGCAGAAGTTGGATCAGAATAGAGCAGCTAGGATAGGAACTAAAGCCCATAAAAGATAGAGGTATCCATGTTGAAGTGGGTAGCTTTTCTTGCTATGCCACAATGCTGGCACCCCTGCCTTCATTTATGATCCAACTTCCTGCTAATGTGCACCCTAGGAAGTAGTACCTGGTGATTCAAGCACAAGATGAAAAACCTGGATAGAGTTCCTAGCTACTGGTTTCAGTGTGGCCCAGCCTTGGCTGTTACAGGCAAATAAGAAGTGAGCTAATAGAAAGTCAGTCTCTCTGAATCTCCCTCTCTCTCTCTCTCTCTTGTACTCTTTCTCTCTTTCTCCTTCACACACACACACACACACACACACACAAACATGTAAAGTAAAAATAAATATTTTTAAAATTTTTACATTTCCAAATATTCTAAAGAATTGTGCCTTTCTGGCCTATCCAAGGAAACAGAAGCTTCTCTATATCCTACTTTGAATATGCTAGGTACTGCTATAACTAATGCAATACATTTCTAAAGAAAGGAGGGAGAAAGGAAGGAGTATTTGCTAATAACGGAAAAAGGAGTCACTGGGTTTGAATAAGAAAAAACTCCAAATTGAATAGCTCCTGCATTTCACACTGACTAGGAAGTAGCATAAGATTAAACCAATCATGAAACTAATTTCATCTCTCTTGAAGCCTGGTACATGCATAATTACACACACACACACACACACGCACACCAACAGCAGCAGCAGCTGCCAGATAGACCAGAACCATAAAGTTTCCTACCTCTTGGGAAAGCCCACTGCTCTCATACATCTGCCTGATTTCCTCTCTGCTCAGGCCACCAAGCACCTCTTCACTAGCAGAGCTGTAGAAGGGATGCTGTAGACCGGCTGCCTCATAGAGCTCACATCCAGCCTCGTGGCCTTCAAACACAGGATTGCACTTCACAGCATTCTCAACGAATGAGAGGCTGTCGGGCTGCCTAGCAGAGCCACAGAAAGAAAGATATCATTGATTTCACTGATTTTGGTTCTTCTTTGGGAGCTCATTTAGTAGGGAAAGTATTTACTTACCTGGACAAGATTTCTAATGGAAAAAAAGAGGTAAACGACATAAGTGGGGGAGCCAATTGTGAAAAATCCATATCAAAAGTACGTATTACAAGTTATTTCTGCGTAATCAACTACTTAGGTATCCTATTTAACTGTTTACCTATATATATTCATCTTATTTTCCCACGGTCCCTGATATTAATAAATGCTGGTTGGAAATATCCCAGTTATCAGTATTTCATTAAACAAATACAGTTTCAGTTTTTCAAGAGTTATACTCCTCAGAAATCTGTGTGCAAACACACAAAGAAACTGATAATAAAACAAACAGGGAAGTGAGAAAGCTAGCCTCTATCAAATTCAATTCACACCTATAAATATTTATTGATCACTGCCAATGAGTTTAGGGCTGTTCTAGATACCATCAATGCAAGAATCTCCACCTTATATGGATATCCACATTCAAGGATACCTTCCTTCACTGTGCACTCAAGCTCAGGCATAATGGCCTCATTTTTCCCATGTTTGCTCAGTCAGCTGGAAAGCATCCCACCCCATTCTAGAAACCATCTTCTCTCCTGTCCAGCTGAGTATTACAACCACATTCAAACTTCTAAAACTCCCTCCCTCACAGAAAACTAGTTTACCTCCCACCTAGGTTCCTTAGTATCTTATTCATGATGCTGCTTATGTTTTTCTCCCATCTGACACCTCCATGAGAACAGGGATCATGATGTTATTCAAGTTTACAGCTCTCGCCTCTTCACCCAGATTCTTGTCTAGTGTCTGGCACATAATGCGATGTACTAAATGAATGAGTCAACAGAACATTTTATTCCATCAGATAATTCTTTCTTATTTACCTAAATTGCCTCTCTCCTTCTCCCCTGATTGAGTGAACTTGAAGAGTCTTAACAAGGAAGAAGATAGCAGCAGAAGAGACCAGGAGAAGTCCAACCATGGAAGCAATGGTGATGCCTATGACCAAAGGCTCAGAGACAAACTCCTCACAGTGCTCACCGCGATACCACCAGTTCTCACCAACCCGGCATCTGCAACAGACAACAAAGCCAAGATCCAAGCCATTCCTATCACAGTACAACTTTATAGAGGAGCCTTCAGTGGGACTGGGAAAGATCGAGAAATAAGTAATGACCCATGAGAAGCTTTCTCCCAGAGTAGAATATTTGAGGTAAATGATCATATAGGACTGTGTACAATGCCTAGCGCAGACCTAGTTGGCCCCCAGTGATGGTAAACAACTGAAGAAAAGATTGAATGAGGCTTAAGGAATGATTATATCTAATCTCCTTGTTCATGGATAGTGACAAAGAGGCTCAGGAAAAAGAGTGACTGGCATTATGTCACCCAATCAGTCAGTAACAAAGCAGGAGCTAGAACTCAGGGCTCCACATTTGTCAATCCCTGCCACATTAGAGAGCCTTCTAACATGAAGTTAACAGAGCAGCAAGAAAACTATTTTGGCTTATGAAAAACAAAAATAGTATTTTTTCAGATGCTGAGAGACTGCTTTTCTTCATAGTTATCTAGCTAAATCTTACACTTTTTCATAAAAAAAAAAAAACAGAAGTTGGATCATTTCTACTCATTTCCTCATCTATGCCAGCTTTTGCCCACTGGAAATTCATAAACTATCTTCCTGTTTTAGTTGCTGTTTCTTGGGTCTTTTTTATAACCATGAAGTTTCTGTGGATAGAAGCTTGATTTGTTTGGTTTTGTTTTTAAAGGGGAGTGGAGAGCGAAGGATGGTCAGACTAGCTGAGTATGCTTATCTGCAGCTTTCTCATTAGTTCTGCTTTGAACATTTGTTCAGATGCATGGAAAGGCAAGTGTATTGACCACCACTTCAGCTACTTGCCTGTCTTTATTTTTGAATACTCAGTGGGATTAAAAAGAGCTTGAATCCTTTAAAGATATAATCCAAGTGCAATGGCAAAAATTCCTTTGTTTTCACTTTCAGATATAGGAAAATGTGTTGATCATATGCCTAAACATCATCTAAATACTGCCTTATCATCACAACCAAAATGATAATACAAAAATCTCCATCTCCTACAAGGACCTATAGTAAGATGCACTTAGGCAATTTTATCTTAGAGCCCTCCAACAGCATAAAATAACAACTGAAACGAATGTAGAATCCAATCCTATAAAATGACCTGGTCTACACATGAGAATTAGATAGTACCCATCTGTTACCTATACATGATTTCTATAATAAATATTATAATGCTAAAATATAGACGTAGATTGCTTTTGATCAGAGGAAGTGTTCTGAAACCAAACTCCCTCACTAGAGCATACCTACAAATGGCCCCGTGCCCAGGCATAATGTCACACTTTCCATCGTTCAAGCAGAAGTCAGGCTGTAGGTCACAGAGACTCTGACACGGCAGGTCATCCACACTCAGGTATCCAGGATAGCACTTGCATTGTGCTTCTCCACTCCAGGGACTGACCAAACACTCAGAAAATTCATTGCAGGCCTGAAACTTGCAAGGGTTGGCATCATCACCTAAACATCAAACGAAATCAGAGAATGATGTAAGTAAAAGCAAAATACAGGAACTGGGGCATATGAAGAACCTCATCAAAGGCACCCCCCCCACCAAAGTCCCATGAAGCAGCTCACTTATTGTACCATTACAATGCCTTACCACTACTAAACAACAACGTTATTCTGGTTCACCTAAGATTAAAGAGCTTTCATTAAAATTCTCTGGTCAAGCAAGCCTCTCTCTATATATGTAGGGAACATATAGAAGCTTAAAAATCTATATCATATAATTGCATATCTAATTGAAATACAACTTTCATATGCCATTCAGTCTCACCAACATTATCCTGCCACAGTCCATCTCTACTCTGTACACACTATGGCGTGCCCTACTGGACATGGAGTCCACAGATGTGAGAGTCCAGACAGCTAGTAGCAGCCTCGAAGAGGGGTATAGCTCATTGAAAGAAGTCAAGGATTGAGGTCAGCAGAAGCAATATTTTAAAAAAAAATCATCTCTGTATATCCTCAGGCCATTCCCAAATATTTTGGCTTCAGTAACCTTATTTTTTATTGATGATGCAAAAAATGATAATTAAATAAGACAATAACCAATAAATATATAAATATATACACATATATATATATGTGTGTATATATATATATATATATATATATATATATATATATGACATTGACCACAATAGGTCTTTCATCTTCCATGATCTCAGCATATGTTCTTCTCTGGTGAATGGCAAATGGGCAAATAAATGGTGCCATACACACCCTAAACAAGAAATAGGTAGAAAGATCCATAGATTCATCTATGTGAAATAGTGTGAAATTTAGCTACAAAAATTTAAAATGGGTAAAGAAAATTAATTTGTCTAGATTTATAGGAAAATTGATACTGTTTTATAAAGTTATGATTTTCTTCCTGCTCGAGAAATTAAAGATTGTTTTGCTAATGGAGTTTAAAAAAAAATCTCTAAAGTTGATCCTCCTTGGCCCTGAGTGGATGTACCAGATTAAATGGTATTTCCTGAGATTCTAAATCTAGGGGCCAGCTTTATGGCATAGAAGAAAAAGTTGATTCCTGCAGTACGAACATCATCCCATACTGGAATGGTGCTTCACGTCCAAGAGGCTCCACTCCCAACCCTGCTTCATGCTGAAGTGCCTAAGAAAGAGACTAATAATGGCTCAAGTATTTGGGGCCCTGTTACCAATGTGGGAGACCCAGATCGAGTTCTTGGCTTTAGCCTGGTATAGTCATTGTCATTGTGGTCACTTTGGGAGTGAATTAGTAGATGGACTATCTAGCTTCTCTCTCTTCTCTTCTCTCTCTCTCTCCCTCTCTCTCTCTCTCTCTGTATCTCTCTCTGTATCTCTCTCCTAGCCTTTCAAGCAAACCAACAAATTTATAAAATATTAAAAAAGAAGAGTCAATGTCTGTCTATAATTTGATTTTTTATGGAAGAATGAGTCTTTGCAGACACAATCAAGAAGAGATCATTCTGGGGAGAGCATTATGGCACAGCATGTTAAGGCAACACCTAACATGCTGGCATCCATGAATGCCTGTTGAAGCAGCAGCTGCTACAGTTCTAAGATTCATTTATTATTTTTGGAAAGGCATGTCTACAGAGAAGAGATACACAGAGAAAAATCTTTTGTTCACTGGTTTACTCCCCAAGTGGCCACTACAGCTGAAGCTGAGCCGATACAAGCCAAGAGCCTTGAGCCTCTTCCAGGTCTCCCACAGGGGTTCAGGGTGCCAAGGCCTTGAGTCACCCCCCACTGCCTTCCCAGGCCACAAGCAGGGAGCTGGACAGGAAGTGGAACAGACAGGACCCAAACCAGCACCCACATGGGATCCCAGAGCATGCAAGGCGAGGATCAGCCACTAAACTATCTCACCAGGTCCTGGCTGCTGTGCTTCTGATCCAGCTCCCTACTAATACGCTTTCAAAGGCAGAAAAACAAAGCATTGTAATTTCCTGGGGCCCTGTTACCTACATAGGAAACAAAGTAAGTTATAGGTTCCTGACCTCTTCAGCATGGCCCATTGAACCATTTTATTGAGTGAACCAGTAGATGAAATATAGCCTCTTTCTCCCTCTATTATACACACATACACACTCTCTCTCTCTCTCTCTACCTTTCTTTTTTTTTTAACATTTATTTATTTTATTACAAAGTCAGATATACAGAGAGGAGGAGAGACAGAGAGGAATATCTTCCATCCGATGATTCACTCCCCAAGTGAGCCACAACAGCCAGTGCTGCGCCGATCCGAAGCCGGGAACCAGGAACCTCTTCCAGGTCTCCCATGCGGGTGCAGGGTCCCAATGCATTGGGCTGTCCTTGACTGCTTTTCCCAGGCCACAAGCAGGGAGCTGGATGGGAAGTGGAGCTGCCGGGATTAGAACCGGAGCCCATATGGGATCCCGGGGCATTCAAGGTGAGGACTTTAGCCACTAGGCCACGCCGCCGGGCCCTCTCTCTACCTTTTAAATAAGTAAATTCTTAAAAAATTATTAAGAAGTGATCATACTAGATGAGGATAGGCCCAAATCCAATGACTGGCAGCAACAACAGAGAAGGGTGGAATTTGGTATAGTGATTTTAGATATCACTTAGGATGTCCATATCCCATATGAGAGCTCCTGGGTATGAGTCTTGATCCTGCTCCAATTCCAACTTCCTGCTAATGCACTTCTTGAGTGGGAGTAGTGGCAGCTTAAGTGATTGGGCCCCTGTCATGCTCCTGGGAAACCTGCATTAAATTTCTGGCTGTCTTCAGCTTAGTGCAGCTCCCTCCAGCTGCTGCAGGCAGTTGAGAAGGAAACCAAGGGACTGATCTCCATCTATATCTATCTCTCTATCTCGATGTTTGTCTTTCAAGTAAATGAAATATTTTTAAATTGAAGGAAATTTGGACTCAGAGACAGACACAGGGAAGAGGACAATATAAATCTACAGGCAGAGATTGGAGAGGCAAGCCAAGGAATAAAAAGGATTACCAGACAACCTTAGAAGCTAGGAAAAGGCCAGGAAGGGTTCTAGGCTAGCACGTAGATCTTGGACTTCTAGCTTCAAGAACAGTGATGGAACTGTCAGCTGTTCTAAGCCACCTGGTCCGGGCGTTTGTCACAGCAGTTCTGAGAAACTAACAGAGGAGCCACTGGCAAGACACTCACACACTGACAGACCCAAATGACTTCCAGCAGAATCTACTGTACATTTCTCAAGTCCTTACACCTTTATCCTAGAACTCATCTAATTCAAAACTAACTGAATCTTGACGTAGCATTGAGACATAGGAATGTGTACAGTGGATGGGATGGCAGGAATGGTACTGCATAATTTCCATTAGCTGATAAAAGACTCAAAACGTCTGAGGCAACGCATATCAACACAAGGCAGGCAAGATATTTTCTCTAGCCAATCTTAAAATACTATAATTTAATCTGAGTGCCTTTAGCTAGAAGAATACATGTGGTAAGAAAATTCCTTTACAAAGTTTTCTGGTTCCTTTTACTTTCAAACCAAGGACAGAGAGCAGTACAGATGAGCAAACTGTGAATTTAAAGTTTCTTTCCAGTCCTTTCTGCTGCCTAATGTGGCTGTCCAGAATAGCTAGCCTTTTATTAAGAAAAGCACCTTAAGTTTATAGACAAACAAAAGTGGATTTGGAGCTTAGTTTGGGACTGGAGACAGGGATCCAAGGTATGGAATGAGTTACATTGTGGCTTTCCAAAATTAGCCCAAGAGAAGTACTGATGAGTTCAGAGAAAATGAAAACAGAGAAAATGTGAAATCTGGAAAGACAGCTTCATGGCTGGAGCTCCCTGCAGCTGTGTCTCGGGAGAAAAAAGAACCAGTAAGAGAAGTCCCAGAGAGAGTGGCTGAGGAATTTTAGAATGGTTACACCTCTCAGTGATGATTTTAAGTCATCTACCATACATCAGTAAACATTTATTATTCTACTACTCTCAGCAAATATATGATAGAATCAACTGTCTTGTGTTAGAGATGCTTTGAAAAATCAAATGCAGGACTGAAATCTGACAGATTAGCATAAAGACAACTACAAAAGTTAGGATGTGAAATTGAAAATTTAGCTGAAGAAACTCAGAGTTGGAGGTAACTAAGAGATATTTTAAAATCTCTAACAAAGCCTTGAGGCCGAGATATTGGAGAGAGGGTATAAAACATAGATACAAGTTTTATACTTTAAATAGACATGATATTGTCAAATCACCTTAACAGTTACACCCAGGAAAATATCACTACACTCGTAAATCCATTTTGTGAAATACATGAGACACTCCCACTTCATATAAATAAAATAAGGAACAGTTATACACAATATTGAAGTAAATCAGTTGTTATAATTTTCAATAAGTCATTGATTTTTGCAAAAATATTATAAATCATAATTGTAAAGCTAGTCAAATGTTTATATATGCATTGTTGCTTAATTCTTAGATTATCCCGGTGAAAATACACAGGCTATGGAATGTTACCCCCATTTAATATATAAGACACTAAAGCTAAGAATGAAACAGCTCATCTGTGGTCAAACGAATGATAAATGGCAGAGCAAAGAGAGCAGGCCAAATTATAATTAATTGTTTCTTCCACTACACCATATGACAAAGTGCATTTGCCTTAAATAACTCAAGTGGGAAGAGGTCTGGATATGTACAGATTAACTAAATCATTTTCCTCACATTCAATGAATGATAGTCCTTCAAGGATTTTAAAGGAAAGAATGTTTGCCTCTTTCCTAGTTGAAAAATAACGCTGTCCTTCAAACAAATATGAAAGTAAAAAGCACTGGATAAATAGGAACCCAGACATCACACCTGATTCCTACTCAAAACCTCTGTCCCCTGGTGTGAGGAAAGAACCAAAATTCTCTGTGTCTAAGTCTTCCAAATAAAAGCAATTTGACTTCATCAATTCCAAGTGTCTTTTAGAATCTATTAAGTCAAGGTTCTGTGCTGAGTTCTGGCTAGGAGGAGTTTAACAATAATAAGACAAAAATAACAACTAAGAAACTACAAAAATTCACATTATTACAATGGTAAAAAAAAAAAAAGACTCCACATAAAAAAAGAAACATGGTTTGCTTTTGAAAAAGACTAACAGGAAAGACCAATCTGGATTATAAGTCAGTAACAGTATTAAGGAAGTGAATTAAATGAGCCAGAATAGGTAAGTAGGAAGCACCCAAGAGGGAAGTCTCAGACCTAGGGGAAAATACATGCAAAGGCTTTAAGGAAAGAACAAGTTTCGTTGAATTCTATCCCTAATGTAATAAATCATCCTTCTGTCCTTATCTTAGAGTCTATGTCATAAATTCCACATGTTATATACTTACTCTGCTTTTTAAAAAGCAGTGTGTATATATATATTTAAATGTGTATATAATTTTTACATCTGAAGCAAAGATGCAAAATGTTAGAAACTGTCATATCTATTTGTGATTACTAAATTCTATTTTTCTGAATACATATAATAGTTTCAAATAAAAACTTAAAATAGGTTATTTTTATTTGAAAAACTAAAACAAACTTATTTTCTTTGGAAAATATGAGAAGATAATGGAGACCAGGTCTTATGGTTATTAAGCTGGGTAGCCAATTAATTATTTCAAACTACAAAGAGAAATAGTCTGATAGATGATTTAGAAAGAACACGGAGGCTACTGACTCAAAAAAGATTAGAAGGAATAAAAAGAATGTGGGAAAACTCAAATGATGATTTGGACAGAGGGTAGCAGTAGAGATACAGAGAATAAGAGTTTAGGGCCCAGCACCGTGGCCCAGTGGCTAAAGTCCTCACCTTGAAAGCCCCGGGATCCCATATGGGCGCCAGTTCTCATCCCGGCAACCCCACTTCCCATCCAGCTCCCTGCTTGTGGCCTGGGAAAGCAGTTGAGGAGCCCAATGCTTTGGGACCCTGCACCCATGTGGGAGACCAGGAGGAAGCTCCTGGCTCCTGGCTTTGGATCGGCACAGCACCAGCTGTTGCGCTCACTTGGGGAGTGACTCATCGGATGGAAAATATTCCTCTCTGTCTCTCCTCCTCTCTGTATGTCTGACTTTGTAATAAAAATAAAATAAATCTTATTTAAAAAGAGTTTAAGCAATTTTTAGAGTTCATACGGTGGTATGTTTGATGGCAAGCTAAGAAAGGAATAGATTCAGTACTTAGGAAAATAATACAGAAGAGAGTCCACATCTGCTGGACTTGGTAGTACAGACATAGTAATAAGACATTCAGTAGGTGAGTGAAAGAATCAGAGTGAATAGGAAGTAAGCCAGTAAAGCGTGACAGACCATCCTTTAGAAAAGATGCTGTAATAATGATGCCTCTAGAATAAATATTTTATTAATTATCAAGATATGAAAAATGTATTTGGAATAGCAGTTCTTCCACCACCACCCTCATCCCCTACCCCTGCCACACACACATGTACTAGATTGCCCTTGCATCAATGAGGGGAAAAATCCACAAGAATAATCACTGTACTCCACCAAGCAGGCAATATCATTACCTGATTCCACATCAAGGGAGTATTTATCAATAGCCAAGTTCATGGTTTGGTAAGCAGTGGTACAAAAGTCTTCCAGAATCAAGTACACAGCATTGTTGACATTAGGAGGGACTGACTCTGCAAACTTCATTCGGCTGTTCACCACAATGCTGCCATTTCTGAAGTTCAGGATTTCCAAGTTCTGGAACCCTGTGAGGTTTGACTGGAGATAGGGAACCAGCTACAATACACAGAAAGCAGAAAATTTATTGATAGCATTCTGCATTTTGTTCAATACATGTCAAAAACAAGAATGAATTTCTCTTCAACTTTTTCCATACTGTAGACTGTACACATTTAGATTGCTAATTAACCAAATCATATATCAGGAGTGATCTAAAAGTATAAATACCATGAGACTTTCATAGTGGTATCCAAAAAGCCCCATGAAACTCAGTTTAACACACCTAGCTTACATGCATAAAGACATTATAGGTACTCAAAAACGCCCTTTGTCTCACAATAAAATATGAAAAGTAGCCTCAATTTGCTAAGAATTCATGTAATACAGCTTTCCAATCATAATCTGTCATATTATTTTGTTGCCACTGTCATTTTTTCCACTTCCTGTGTCATTGTTTTCCTGCCATTCTTAGGTTATTATACCTTTGGTAGGTGATAGGCAATGAATGTTCATAGCAGATCACACCTTCCTTGACTCACATCATCTGTGTTGGAAGAGGGATGGATCATACCTGATTACTCACCAGCACCAACTCTTTTCATACTTACCAACTCTAAGAATCTTTGCTCCAAGGCTTTATACTCCAAAGAATTTTTATTAAACAGGTCTTCTGAAAACATCATGTTAGTCACTCGGAGGCTGAAGAAAACCACCAAAGCTCCTCCTGTCTGGGTATAGCTTGAGTCACCCCCATTAGTGGATGGAGCTACAACAGCCATCTCTGTGGCGTGAACATTTGTAGAAATTTCCATGTAACTACCAACCTTGCCATTTTTCTCTTGAATTAGCTCAGGCTGATAGTAATCCGTGCCTACCCGGTCCAACTCTAATGAAATGTCCTGTACACCCACGATTACTTCATCCTCCAGTGGGATGGAGGTCATGGTTGGAGGCAATTTGGGAGACTGTGTCATAGGAGCTTTAGACCAGAGTCTGTCGGTACTCTGTGGTGTCCTTGCCAATGTGTCTCTGGACAATTTTCGTAGCGAAGATGTCCCTTCCCAAACTGTCTCTGATTCTGGCAAGGCAGTCCACAACATTGAATCTTTGCTGTCAAGTTCTTCATGTTCAGATGACTTTGTAGCTTGTTCTATTTCCTCCTTTAGGAAATCATCTTGATATGGTTGGTCAATAGAAGAAGATATTGCTACAGACGCCAGTAGAAGGGGAGCTTTCGAAGCTGAGTAATAATCAGTGTCAGGTGCCTCTGATGAGTATTCAGAGATGATCAGAGATGTAGGCTGCGTTGCAGTCTCTGCATTGAATGGCACTGAAGGTCCACCATAAAGCTTTTCTGCAAAGTCTGTGGATCTACCATCCTGCTCATAATCTGGATGCTCTATAATTTGATATGCAGAATTCATTTCACCACCTATGACTAATTCCTCATCTACACCCCCACCTGGCAAAAGTGAATCCTTCTCTTCAAGCCATGATTTGGACAATGGTTCTGTGCTCTTCTCTAATAAAATCTTACTCCATGGCCAAGTAATTAGATCCACCATTTGCCCAGACCCAGAACTAAAGCCACTTTCAAATAAGGACTCTTTTTCCATGGCTGTTTCTGGCAGCAAAGTGTTCACTTCTAGTTGATCTTTGACTTGGAAGTCCAGGGAATCCAAAACAAAAGGTACAGTTATTTCTTCAGTAATAATATCTAATGTGGCAGGAGAAAGCAAATGCGGTGAGGTTGTTAAGATTATACCAGAGTCTTCCACAGACAGTACTGTTTCTGTTGGCACAGGCTGAGTCAATGAGCTTGAAGGCAATGGATCCACAGAATAGCCAATAGCTAATCCTAAAAATAAAGTTTTCCATTAAATATGGTACAAAACATATCCCTAGTTTTCCAAATAAAACTAGTAATCTGATTTTTTCATCAAGTTAGCAGCAACTATTGTTGGCTATTACTTTACAATACATAACAAACAACAAAATGACCTGATAATGTGTTCATGATGTGGGATGATCATTTGTGACTATAGTCCCCTTCATGAGAATAATATCACCAAGTTAAATAATTCATCTTCAATCCTTTGATTTTTTTATACCATTGATTGATTAAATAAATAAATAAATAAATAAATAAATAAATAAAGCAACCCAGCAGGAATTAGGGAAGAAAATTCTCTAGATCTGTAGTTGGTTTTGAATTCCCATTCACCCTATTATTTTTATGGTTCATCATCCTTCATATTCAGTCTATGCTCAAAACCCTAGGCTTTTTCTATCTTTGTTCATCTTTCCCTTTAATGTGTAAACTCCATCCTTGGTCACATCAATCTTTCCTTTTCTCTACAACATTGAGAAGATCACCAGTCGGGCCCAGCATAGTAGCCTAGTGGCTAAAGTACTTGCTTTACATGCCCAGGTTCCCATATGGGCACCGGTTCACATTCTGGCTGCTTCACTTCCGACCCAGCTCCCTACTTGTGACCTGGGAAAGCAGGGAGCTGGCCCAAAAACTTGGGACCCTGCACCCGCATGGGAGACCCAGAAGAAGTTCCTGGCCCCTGGCTTTGCATTGGCTGAGCTCCAGCCATTGCAACTACTTGGGGAGTAAACCAGCAGATAGAAGATCTTTCTATCTCTCCTTCTGACTGTAAATCTGACTTTCCAATAAAAATGAATAAATCTTTAAAAAGAAGATCATCAATCATTAGGTTTGGACTCCTCCACAATTAATCATACTAAAAGCTAGAGGAATTGAACAATGGAAAATAGCATACCAAGAAGTGAAGATACATTACAATATGCACCTCTACTCCAAAATAAAAGATGGACTCCTAATCAAACTTAAATATATCTTGACAACAGAATGATGGACTTGCTATCATCATCTATACTTGCAATGTCAGGATACACTTAAATAGCAGTATGATGGACTGTGACTGTTGTTGAAGAACTATACTATTATAACAATACAGGGGAAGTCAGTGGAGATTGAAGAGGGAGAATAAGGAAGGTGAAGGGAAATCCCTGAACCTATGAAACTGTATTGTAAAAAATTTTTAAAAATTCAAAAGCTGCTGGGATAATCTTTTTTGATACTGTTTGCTTACCACTCCAGTATTAAAGTAGTTGCTAAATAGTAGTAGTAATAACTTAATTGCATATTCTTCATTTCTTATTATTTTCCTGTTTGGGTTCTCCATCCCAAGTGACTAAATCTGAGTGTTTTCCTTTCTCACCCAAGTTTCTCAAGGTATTTTCCCCCTAATGAAAGCTATCATGCTTTTTGTCTGAGCCATAACCTCTTCCTCGCCTCAAAATCCTTGGCATCTGATTTAATAAAGTATAGAAAATGATTCAAGTTCCTCACCATCTTCTACTAAGTGAGATCCAGAAGTCCCCTCCTCAGCAGCCACAGGCACATCAGTGGGAAGCACTGCTGGGGTGACAGAATGGAGAGTCAAGCCACTAACCTCTAAAGCCTCTTGGGAAGGACCCAGGCCCACCTTGGAGGGAAAGGCTAAATCGAGTGTAGACACTAAATCACCCAAAGGACTTTCTGACGAGAGTTCCCTGCCAGTGCTTGAGGGAGGACCAGAGCTGATATCAAGTGGTGAAATACTGCTGGCTGTGGATCCATCTGCTGAGGGCCATTCAGCTTGAAAGGTATTATCCTATGGGGAAAAAAAGGCTAAATCATATCATACATAAAATGAACATACAATAATTACTTTAAATATCACCTTTCTATCTATACACCTATCTGTCTATACTGGAACAAGAGGTAACGTAACACTGGTAGAAGAGGGCAGAGGGGGTGTTAGAGCCAGTCAAAATGGGCTGTAGAATCAGCTTCACCTCAAATTGTAACTACCAATTAGAAAACCCAGAGGAAAACTAGAGCAAGCTCTCAAAACTCACCTGCAAAAGCGGGATGGGGAGAAGCACACAAACTAAAAGTTAGTAATTAGAGTTCAAACTTTGGCCATGAAATAAAATCTATGGAGGAGTCAACCTAACATATGGTCTAATCAATCTTTTACCCCTTGCCTACACAATGCCCCTTGCCTCTCCTTCAATAACTTGTGTGAAGAAGCTCTGAACTGCACAAGCCAAATCATCAGAAAGGAACTGAGAAGCAAGAAATCACCAGGAATGCACTAATTTGTCTCTTCCTATAGGTACAAATACAGAAGAGAGATAGTAACAGATCATTGGCTATAATAAAAGATATTTTCAGCTTAACTTCCTTTAAATTAACAACTAAACCTTTCATTTGTGGAGCTCAGTGACATTATAATTTTCTGTCTTGTCCATGCTCTTTAATTAATTTCTGCTTCAAATGAGCTTTCAGGTTGGTTATTCTATATTTGCCACCACGAACCAGATCCTTCTCTCTGCTATCTGCCCTGGAATGTGGGTCCCTCTGAATCATACCACTCCCTTCTAGCAGTCTTCTGAGTTTGGACAATGGGTGGCACAAACAGATCAAGTCAGGAGGAGTGAAAGGCTGAGGGTTTTCTTCCTGCTTTCTCCTACTCTCAACTCTGTGTCTCAAGCAGTAGCTGCGTCCTTCCACAGTACAGTTCTGGCTTCCACTGGACTCTGCTAATAGCATTTCCTCCCTTTGTCCTTGAATCCAACAGTTGATAATGGTCCCTCTATGCTGTCTGCCTAGCTCAACATCACTTTTTGTTCCCTTAACCCTACCCACACCTCCATCAGTAGGTTCATTTGGGTAAGTGCTAACTATTTAGATCAAGGAGGAGCCATGGTGTAAAAATGTACCATCATTTATAGTACCAATGATGCTTACTAAAGACAAGGAAATGAGGCTCATAGAAGTAAAATTCCTGAGGTCACAAAAAAATAGAGAAAAAAATCAGATGAAAGCTTAATCTCCAGATTTCTTGGTGCCAGTGCTTTTCCCACTATAACATGGTTATTTATTCAAAGATCTCTACCAGTGTATTGTCACCAATGCAGAAAAGATTCCCAGAGAAAAAGCCACAGCCAACTGGCTTGTCAGTCCTTTCTCTGTTGGGTTAACACATTTCACAAAGCCCAAATGAACACCGACGGGGGTGGGGAGGAGAGATGGAGCCCATTGTCCAATGTTCAAATGCCTGATTGTATAGGAAGAAAATTCCTTTTTTTTATTATTTTTCTAGTATCTAAACATATTTATACTTAGGAGAAGGCAAGAAGACAATTTGTTCAAAATGTACCTCTGTTTTTAAAGATGTAGTTATGATATTAATGATGATATCAAATCAGAAATTTCATTTTTTTTCCTAATGATCCAAAATCATAATAAAAGTTAACAAGCTTTCAGCTGAGTCAGGCATGTTTATTTTCTAGCAAATTCCAAAGATGCTTTTCATTTTTTAAACTCTAAGCAGGTGACAATTCATTTAGTTTGTGCTTAGTGAATTTAGCTTTGAGGTCTTTTGCTTTTTGCTTGCTAAAACTTTTCATTCAATGAAATATTAAGCCTTTCACTGTATTATAAATTTACAATATTTTATCTCAAAAACTAAAAAAAAAGACAAAGAATGGGAAAGAAAGGTAAAAAAGGAAAAAGTATCCTGTTCTTAGAACTCTACCTGCAAATCATACTGATTCTGTTATAAACAAACTTAAAATTAAAATTTTAAAATTTTTAGAGCTAAAAAAACAAATTTAGCTTCATCAGAGATGACATATATATCAAACTGACATATATTTTAAAAGATGCTAAGTTTTTAAAGAATTTGCAATTTGCAAAAAGCAATATTTATTATTTCATTATACTTATATAACTAAATGATGTTTTCATTTTTGTAAAAGAACAATAAATATTTTTATAAAAATCAACTCAAAATGAATATAAAATATGAAAGTAAGCAATTTTACTTTTCAAGTAAAACATGAAGACTATCTGCTTAAAAAAATTGGCATTCCCCAAAAAAATTCATGGCGATGAAGCTTTCTTACACCTATTGAAAGGTGAAGAATGCATTAATGCCAAGAATAGCACTTCATTTATTTTTATATCAATAATGTTACCATAGCAGCAAATGCAACTCATGAATTCTTCTTTAGTTCAACGTAGTGTATTGACAAGTTTAAAATTATTCTGGCCAGTTTTACTACTGCTATGCCAGTTGAAAAATTTGCTAATGCTATAGAAACAACTGATTTTCCAAGTTGGAATTCCAGAAAGGCATCAAATTCAACATCCCAACACTCCCACCTCTAAAACAATTTTAAAAAATCAACTTATTTAACAAAAATTCACTTCTATAAGACAGCAAATTTTGTTAATAGTTGAAAGGAAAGAAAGAAGAAAGGAGAGAACAGAACAAAAAGCAAATAAGAATTAGACACTCTTAATCACTCATTTTCATGTCTCATCATCACCCATTACCATTCCAACGTCTCCTTAAATTGCTAGCTGGCATATCTGAATTATCATTAGTGACAAGGTAAGAAGTTAACTTAAATGCAAATGGAACCACTGCAGCATAAATGAACAAGACACCTGGTTTGTCAGTGCTGTGTCTCATCAAAGGGTCAGTCAGGGTCAAGCTCTGGTCACTTTCTGACACAATGGAACAGAACTTCACACTAGAGGATTTCTTACTGATCTTCAGAAGATGAAAAGTTCTGTATGCTTTAGTGCCCACATGTCTCTTCGATTTAACCCTTGAAATAAATTTCTGTACCACAATTTGCCATAACTTTTGGAGAACAATTCACACTTAGTTGCTACCAAACAAGTATGTACTAGAAACAAGTTTTCTAGCATGTGTGGAGTTTGGAAACACAGCCCTGATTTAACCATTGCAGAAGGCTTAAATGCTCTGAGCCAGCACGTGGTACTCATGAGCTGACAGCTATGAGTAATGTTCCAGGGATGATGCAAGAGAATACCTGAAATGGAAATAGTCTGGGAAATTCATGATGCCAAAATAAGCAGATGAAGGTGCAAAAGGGAGAAACTTGATGGCCTGGTTCTAGGCATAACCATTAAACATAGAAACATACCAAAGTCGGAGATGGTGCCTGCAGACTTGGACTTTGTCTATTCAAAATAGGGTCTTCAGGTTGGGGAAGCAAAACTCCTCTCACTGAAAAAAATAACAATATTAACAATATTTTTAGCCAAGATATTGTTGGATTTTATGTACCAGGACAGCTAAAAACCAAGCTCTTTGTGTGTCACTTGCCAATTTCTGCCTATAGATATTACCCAGCCCCTTGGTAGCTCTGGAATCGAAATTGATTGGCTTCTAGGGGCTTCTCAACTCATCAACTATTCTTCGTTGTATTAAACTCTGCTAAATTTAATTTATAGAAAGTTTTCTTTTAATAACAGATGAAGTTTCCTTTTGCTCACGGAGACATTGCTAAAATCTCTCACCTTTCCCGTGTGTATTTTCTTTTTTAGCAGCTGGCACCAGTCCCACTCTGCTATTTTAGTAAAATAGAACAAACTGAATACTTTGAAAGCTTAACCACCAATGACTGAATAATTTAGAGATAAAAACGTGTAATAGTAAGTAGCTAGACAGGACACTGTGTCCCTGATGAGTTAAACTCTTGCGCACCAAACCATTAGCAAATTTTAGTCCCAGATTGGCTGTAATACACAATAGCCTCCAGATCCAAAGCAGTTTTCCTCTCCCTGATGATCCCAGATCCACATATTCATTCAGGATCATAACCAGAACTCCCTAACTAACTGTATTCTGCCATCATTTCTTTGATGAAAACATACCATTACTTTCCTAAACTGTTCCCATGCTTATGCTTTCTGATTTTCAAGCTATTACCAGTACATCAACCTCTGGACAATTTATGTCATCATTACCTAAGCAGGATTATGGCCTGCTTCTGTTTAAACTTCCCGATGGAAGAGTGCTTTCCTTTTTCTTCTACCTTGCTCTTCTTTGTAAATACCTTGCTACTTTCCCTACTCTCTCCATGTGGTTAACATTCATCTATAAGCTTTCCACAAAGCTCCTGATTACTCTGTTCAAAGTACAATACAGCAAAACTGCTTCATATAATCCAGAAAATGTTCAGAACCACATATATTTAGGGAAATTAGTTTTTAGCCAGAGAACATTGGAAAGGAAACTGAAACTGCAATGGATATCAAACTCACCACTAATAAGCTGAAGGGAATCGGGATCTGGATCCAAGGAGGAATTTCCCAGCAAAAAATTCTGGTGCAGTGTTTCAGCAATATAATCTCTGAAGTTGCTAATTGTATAAACAGCAGTGGGCTTATCATCCAACTCCACAAGGCCATGGTTTTCTACCTTATTGGAGTGAAGGCTGATGAGCTCCCAGGTGGTATTGCTGATGGCCTCACCATTGAAGGTAACTGCATAGTGAACATCCATGCCACTACAGACAAAAAAAGAACAGATTAAGTCCAGCTGAGGAAGCATAAACAAAGGAGCACTAGAATTACAAAGAACAAACATTAGACCTAGAGGAAGAGTCTCATTGTCATTCTCACAGCCTCTGGGCTGTGTCTTTGCCATCCCATCTTCCTTCCCAGAGAACTGGACATCTAAGAGCAGAGACTATACTGCAGACTTACCTGAGTCTCTTCTTCCCCCAGATCTTAACCATTCTTCTTCCTTCAAAGTCAACCATCAGCCTGCTTCCTTTTTTCCCTATTAGGTTTTTTTTTTCATTTAATTATTAAAATCTTTCCTAACTCCTCCAAGAACAGGAAATCTCATAACCCCTAAGCATTGTTGTTGGATGAATTATGTGCTGAAACATGGCTATTTAGTTGTGGAAAGAAACCCATGAAAAACATGGTAATGAAACAGATCACGGTTTGTGATTTTTTTAATCAAGCCCTAACATCTTTTCTTTTATTTTGAGTTACACACACAAACAGAAAGAGAGAGATCTTCCATCTGCTGATTCATTTCCCAGATAGCTGCAACGGCTAGGGCTGTTCCAGGCCAAATCCAGGAGCCAGCAGCTTTATCTGGGTCTTCATCGGTTCCAGGGATCAAGTACTTGGACCATCATCCACTGCTTTCCCAGGATGTTACCAGGGAGATGGAGTAGAAGTGAACCAATCAGTGCCCAAATGGAATATTGGTATTGCAGGCTGGGGCTATACCCTCTCTGTCACAAGGCTCACCCCTCTAGTTCTCTGTAGAGATTAACTCACTAAATTTCAAAATGACACAATGGAAAACTTGGAAATGAAACCCAGAGTGAAGATTTGAATTGCCCCAGCAGTTAACACATCAATGCTGGCCTCTACTTCAGGAGCTCTGAAGAAACTCACAGGCCCATACCAAACAAAATAATGCCCAACATACCACTTAACTCAATCGGCTACAGCCCACCTTTGCCATTCCAAAAGAAATATCCTATCCCCTAACACTGAGTAAATGAATGCCCTGTGCATGGTGTACCATACACATGAGCTTATCACACCCTGATCATCCCCAGCTTTGATTTATAAGACTCATGCCTTGAATCCTTGTGGATCCCAGGACTTAATCATTAGTTGTCTGGTTCTTTGCTCTGACCCTTGCAAAAAAAAAAACAAAAAACAAACAAACAAAAAAAACACTATTTTTCTCTACCTCTCCAAAATCAGTGACTGGCCTGCTGGCCTTCAAATGAATGGACATAGTTTGGAGTTCTATGGCAATTCCTCCAACTGGTTTTGAGTGTTCTATAACACAATGTGACACTCTTAGTGACATTAACTAAGCTATTATCATGAGGACAGCTTTACCCTAGTCAACATTTTGGCTTCCAATCAGACCCTGTACAATCACAAACAGTAGTCAGCAAGTCACAGCAAGAGTCCTCTGGAGGAAAGAACACTACCTTAACAGAGATAAATCACTCAAGACTGTCTGGAAAAATGATATTGGTCTATAATTCATGTTACTGTTTCAGGAATGGCTTCTGCTCAGTACACTGGGATTTTCTTGTATGAGAAATCCCTGCAAAGAGAATGGAGATGGCTACAACAAGCATGGCTTGCTGATATTGGCCATTAGGATTGCCCAACTTTCCTACTTCTAATTTCAAACCCTGAAAAACAAAATTTTAATTGTAATTCCATACAGATTTTCCTAGAGCAACAGAATGCATAAGTCAGTCACGGTAATCGTTTATCAGTTGACGGCTATATTTCTCATTTTAAATAGATTAATGGACATCATGGAGAATTGGTTATCTTTTTTGTTTCTGTGAGCACGAATGCTATTAAGAGATTTTTCCCTCCTGAAGAACTGGCTGTTCTGGACCTGTCCTGGTTTGCATGGTACAGATCACACCCTGGACTGAAAGGTGAAACTTTCATGTGAAATACAAGTAGCCAGGCCTTTTGATGTTTTTGTCTCACCCTGAATATTGTTTCTAAGGTCTGTTAAGCTAACCCTTATGTTAGACTGGTATGGGGCTCTTAAAAGTAATGGTCAAGCACTTAGACATCCTGATATCCTAATCTAAGCGTTAAAAACATCTGTTTTTATATCTAGAATTTCCCTCAATCCCTTAAGCAATTCAAAAATTTTAGTTCGTACTTCCAAATATGTTGATTCATGGGTAAATACTTGATTTTTAACTAAAGAATCAATTCGGTAAAATACACTAAAATATCAAAATAACCAAGTGATGGCTCTAGAGTGGAACCAAACAGTAAGAGGGACATCTACTGGTCAAAACTCACCACAGGCTGCTCCCCTTGCTCTTGGGAGTTTTCAGGCATTCTGACGAACTAGCAGATTACAGGCACATTTACACTACTGTCTATGAAATTGTGCACATGCATTTCATTCTCTCTGTATGCCTGCTGTTTCCCCCCACCCTATGCACACATCCTCTTCACGTGGCTACTTCTGCTTTGCCTAAGTTAAGACTTCACCTCTAGTTGAGCCTCTTGCTAGCATAGAAGACACAAATGGTGCAGTTACTCCATCTCCATCACCACTAACTACTCTTCAGCTCTGTATCCCAGTCACCTACCACAACACCTGGTTCCAAGTAATTCAATAAATACTTTCAAAAATAGTGAGAGAAATGACCAGTTTGGTTCACAAGTGTAAGGAGATAAAACAATTGAAATTGTGCCACTTAAATGACACTACATAACACTTCTGATTAATCTGAATCATCTTAAATCTCTAAATATAAAGAGACAATTTCCAACCCTAAAGACCAAGGAAACTATCCTCTCTTATCTGTAATGATTTGTGTAATCATTTTTTTTAAGATTTATTCATTTTATTACAGCCAGATATACACAGAGGAGGAGAGGCAGAGAGGAAGATCTTCCATCCGATGATTCATTCCCCAAGTGAGCCGCAATGGGCCGGTGCTGCGCCGATCCAAAGCCGGGAACCTGGAACCTCTTCCGGGTCTCCCATGCGGGTGCAGGGTCCCAATGCATTGGACCATCCTCAACTGCTTTCCCAGGCCACAAGCAGGGAGCTGGATGAGAAGTGGAGCTGCCGGGATTAGAACCGGCGCCCATATGGGATCCTGGGGCTTTCAAGGCGAGGACTTTAGCCGCTAGGCCGCGCCACCAGGTCCTTGTGTAATCATTTTTAAAGATTTATTTTATTTTTATATGAAAGGCAGAGCCACAGAGAGAAGTAGAAACCAAGAGAAAGCTCCTCTATCTGCTGGTTCACTCTCCAAATGGCAACAACAGCCAGACCTGAGCCAATCCAAAGACAAGAGCCAGGAGCTTCCTTTGAATCTTCTCCATGGGTGCAGGAGCTGCTCTCCCCACCCACCCCAGGCCAGCGGCAGCTAGCTGGATTGCAAGTGAAGCCTCTGGGATTCAAACCAGTGCCCATATGGGATGCCAGTACCACAGAGAGTGAGCCAGCCTGCTACACCATGGCGTCAGCTTGAACTGCATAATCATTTTACAAGCATGGTTTCCTAGGCACGGTCTAATTCTGTGAGGATCCTGTTGTTCCCAAGTTTACTGGGACAGATCATACTTTCATCTCCAGAAAGGTGGATTCTTACTGGGATTTTGACACATCCTGTTAGACTTCTAGTGTTTCTATGTCTCTAAGACATAAAACAGTGATAAGGGAAAAAAAATAAGGAAAAACTGTGCTAATTGGCACTGGAGTTGATTCCTAGATTATATAGAAAATCAGACAAGGAGAATAAAGCATTTATTGGGAGTCTACTGTGAGCCTTGTGTGACTTTTAATTAAAATGGGGAAAGGCTCAGAAAAAAAATGTTCCTGGATGATGACATCTGTGCAAATAAGGTGGTCTGGATTAGATCTCTGACCCTATTCTTTACCGGCAAAGCATGATGCCTTCCAGTATTTCCATTGACTACATAAAAATAAAATTACTGCAACAATCTATCATGCCTTGTAACGATTTAAATTCATTAAAGAAGATAAATTCTCTAAGAGATGCTGCAATTTACTATCATATTTTTTTTGTCCAGAAACAAAACTCAGAATAGGGGTGGGAGCATATTAAAAGAAAACCAAGAAGCCAAGGAAGTACATAGGAAGCAGAATGCACACTGGGACAGGAAACATTATCTAATTGAAGAAAGAGCTCTATTGGCTTTCTGTACTTGGCAATTTGTCAGCCATCCACCACAGTATCCTCTTTCACATTCTCAACTGGACTGAAACAGCTGTTGTGCAGAGGAGAGCTTCTTGGGTTGACAGCTCTTCCCAGAGACATAAGTTCTACAGAGGTCAAGTTCACCCTTCTTAACTTTCACTTTCAGGGCACTAACTTTCAGCTGTTTTGGCATGTTGTAGATTTTACAAAGAAAATAAGAGCAGCACCACATGCCATTAAGACCTGCAAGAATATTTCAGACATGAGAAACTCAAGACACTGCTTCTGTCGTAACACTTCTTCCATGAAGAAACTACACATCCAAAGTCTTCGTTGAATTTCTAAAGTATGCATACCAGATGTATCTACTGTTGATTCACTTCAAATGGGTCATACTAAATGTAATGAGTAAATCTTGAAAGAACAAATAGAAAAGGTCATGTACATATAAATGCTTATGGAGAAAGGGAAATAGTATGGATCCTACAAGTAGACTATTTCTGTGCCACATAGTCATTCATACATATTTCACAATATAAGCACATCAAAAGTAACTAATAAATTCCATCAACTACCTGACAAGGCCAAAAAATGTCAAAACTGTACCTAGGTTAATAATTCTACCATAGGGCCCGGCGGCATGGCCTAGCGGCTAAAGTCCTCGCCTTGAAAGCCCCGGGATCCCATATGGGCACCGGTTCTAATCCCGGCAGCTCCACTTCCCATCCAGCTCCCTGCTTGTGGCCTGGGAAGACAGTTGAGGACGGCCCAATGCATTGGGACCCTGCACCCGCATGGGAGACCCTGAAGAGGTTCCTGGTTCCCGGCTTTGGATTGGCGCACACCGGCCCGTTGCGGCTCACTTGGGGAGTGAAACATCAGATGGAAGATCTTCCTCTCTGCCTCTCCTCCTCTGTATATCTGGCTGTAATAAAATGAATAAATCTTTAAAAAAAAATTCAACCATAAAATGTAATGAATTGTTGG